>NC_133975.1:61969480-62594480 GCF_047716275.1 Strix uralensis
AATTACCTAGAGTCATCCTCAGGCACTTTTTGCATTGCATATGTATATATTCTAATTTAGGCACCTACACATAACTGTAGGTGAAGGCATCATCTTGTGCATTTATTACCCAAAGTCCAAAGAAACTGCACATCCTAAAAGTCACCTCATAGGATGAAAGAAGCTGAAATACAGAAACTGGTAGAATGCCTTTAGCTATAAATCTGCATGGTAAAAACTTATCTCTGTTTCCTCCAGTCCACTCAAATTGGCTTTTATCTACATACTGAGAAACTCTACTCCATACACAGTCTGAGGTAAAATGTCTGAGGTATAACAGTCGTGGTAGGCATTTGGAGCCTCCAGGGGCATTGATAACTGAGATAATTGGCATAGTACCACCAGAGACTCAGAAAAGTCACCTTCCAACTACAATGGGTTGCTTCTGACAAAAAACTGAGGCGCATAATGTCGTTGTTGTTCATTAGGTTTCCATTAATGATAAAATTTCTGATTTCAATATTTAATACACCTCAGAGATCACAGTGCATAATTTAATGTGCAAGCAGATAATTTGCTGATCAAGGTACACATTTCACATTAAGGCAAATTGTTGCATACTTTGCTGATTAACTGAATCACACACACACATATATAGACATACATATATATACACACACAAACTATAATGCTCCCTTGTATCAGTGAAACATTGCCCTCTCTGGAGTTAGTTCCTCATGGTAGACAGCTAAACCCTGTACATCTCAGCTCTTTTACATGCAGTATAAATGCAGTATCACCCATACTAGAACTGTTTTCTATCCTGATGCGCTGGTTTCTGGCACATACATCATTTCAGGACACCCTTGGCAATAATGAAGTAGCCCATGTGTTGAGGCTGCTGTGCCACATGCCTCCTGGTATTACCTTTCTTCTGGCTGTTTATGTGTCTGCACCTGAATCCACTCCTTGCCTGGCATCTTAGACATGGAGAGCAGCTCCCTGGGCAGGAACCATGTTTTGGGGGTTTCTACACTTTCATAGCCAAGCATGAAGGCACCTGGATGAACGATAGATACAAATTGCTTTTAAGCTGGTATGTTCAAGGCTTTGTGGAAACAGACAGGGACATCACTGTGAAGTTTGGCTAGGACAGAATTCCAGATTAAACCCAGAGACAGATAAAGCGGGGAAATATTTTTTCTAATTCAGCAATTCAAAAGCCTCACTTGGCTCCAGCAAGATCCAGGTACCAAATCTCACAATGATTGAGAGAACAGAAGGGTCATATTTCACCTTACTGCTTTGTTAATTCACATGGGGTTTTTTAGGGTGGGTTTAAATAATCTCAGGCAAAGAAAAGAGCTTAGTCAATGGACAAGTGCTCCTAACCACTCAGTGAAACACAGGTGAAGGAAATAGGCTGGGGCAGCTATTAGTGGGTTATAGCCCAGTGGCATTTCAGTAGATCTCACTACTATTATTTGGGCTATATAGCTTACAGCGGCTGCTGATCTGGGCCATAAACATCCAAACCAATTTTACTTACACTGTAAAAATTGGGCAGAATATCAACAAAATCTTTGGAAGCCCAAACAAAAGGCTAGATGATTCCTGGAGATAGCATCGCTCCCTCTAAAAACCAGGACGAGACACCACAAGGTTTATGCTGAAACCATTCTGAAATGTTTTACCCAAACGCTGCCTATTAACATGCAGCTAAGCCCCTGTGAACCACTTAGAAAATGTACCCCCAAGTCTGAACTTGTCAAGATTCCTCAAGACCTCTGTATGCCTGAAATCCCAGAAGGTACCAGCAACTTGAAGAAGTTTTTATATTTCTTCTCTGTCTTCGAGCTCAGTCAAAGTAATAGGAATATATCAGCTCAGCCAATCACACTGGAGGAAATTAAGCTGACTATTAATGATCTCGAAAAACCAAATGGCTCCATGGCTAGAAGAGCTCCTGGTGGAGCACCACTCCAAGTTTTAGCAAAAACCAAACTTTTTCTAATGGTTTCAGAAACTTTTTTCAACCCTTTCACTGCCAAGTCCCCCCAAGACTCCCTCTGTGGGCAACAATATGATTCACCAGGTGCTGTCTGCCTGTGTGCAAAACAAGGTCTGCTTTAAGAGGTGCCCCTCACTTTGGCTGATTGATGTCAAAGCCAACTCCGGATCTGAAGTAAAAAAATGAAGGACAGCAATGGGGCCAGATTTGTAGTAGAAACAAGTGGGCTTTCTTAGATCTACACCAACTAAGAACTTGGTCCTGGAGGGTCTTTGCTGGTGGGCTAGCAGGTTTGCAACTGATGCGCCCCTAATGTGGGCTGCCCAGATTTCTGTAAATAACCAAGCACAGTTCAGCTGATCCAAACAGTACTTGGGGAAAAAGACAAATTGTCTCTTTTCTTCCTTTCTGTTAAGATATTTGGGAAACTCTTCTCTCCTAAGGACAGCTATAACAATGTTCTTCACATATGATTTCATGTGACTATTAATCATGACAGGCCTTGTCCTTTTATTAACATACCAGTTAAACTTATTCCCCTCTTTGAAGCTAAAGAAAGGCAATCTGTGGTCAGGAACAGAGGAGTCCCTGGCTGCTCAGCAAGTACAAGAATAAATGAAGGCAGGGGCAGGATGGGAGAGGGAAGAAATCCAATTCCAAAACCAGCAGCGAGGTTTTCAAAAGCTCACCAGCCTGGGTATTTCCTTTGGTTGGTTGCCATCTTAGTCTGGTATCAGATCAAGGGATGAGACCTATTGTACTTTCTTAGTTTCATCTGCTGAATTTAAAATGCTGATGGTGCTGTAAAGCAAGGCCTGGCATACAGGCTTCACCACACCCTGCTAGGGGAGCATCCTATCTACCACATTACAATGTCAGGTCCTCAACGTGGCCTTCCCCTTCCCCCTCCTCTCCCCTCCAAATGACTCCTGAGGATTCTGTTGTGCCATGGCATCACTTTGACACCAGAGTATGTGCCTGCTCTGCCCGGTTATTCCTGGGAGGAGCAAAGCCTCCCTGGCTGAGGATTGCTCTGACTGCTCAGGGTCAGAGACCCTCTGTTACCAGCAGGACATTAACACCAAAGTTCATTTTTCTAAAGTAAGACTACAGGCAATGCTTCTATACATGAGGATCTCACCATACACCTTGACACTCATTTATATGTATAGGTCACACACCCAGATGCAGTTGCAACACAAAGAAATATGCCCAGGCCAACACATGCCTTACAACCTAGGACAGAAGAGACACAGCAGCACAAAACTACACATGAAAGCAATGCTTGCTGGAGGACTCCAGGCACACACACACAGGTTTCTATCCTGCAAAAACAGAAAGACTAGAAAGTCCATAGCATCCTAACTCTTAACTGAGTTAGCTGAGTTTCCTGCACTCAACCATTATAACTGCAGAGCCAACAATCATTACCTACTTCAGGAGCAGTGGAGGGGTTGTGACAAGCCCAGCTAGGCTTCAGAGCAGTACATCTCCTGACAGAGTCCTTCCTGGTTGTCTGTAATGCATCACAAGGAAGATTCCCCCAACGCACTTCAAGAATTGATGAAGGTACCTACATTAAGAGCATCAGTTCCTTCTGTTATCTGCAGATTGAGGGTTACTCCAGCCAGGTAAAGCCCATGACCAAATGTGCCAAATTCCTTCCACTGCACAGACAGGTTATTTACAACAACTCACCCAGAAAGTTTTGATTTTGCCCCTGGTTTTCTCATCTTGTGCAACTAAAAAAATATCTCTCATTCATTGCTAGCAGCTGTACATCCCTGTTGCTACAGTTTGCAAAAGCAATCGCCCCACTACAGGCATCAAGCTCTCAGATCTAAAGGCCAGATCCATCCAAATATTCAGGCACCTACTTCCTGCTCAGTCAGCAACAAACTAATCCCTGCAGAAGAAGGAGGGCACTGAAACACAGTAATATAACCACCCATCATTATGAGCCATCCCTCCCTCCAGCTGTGCCAGCTTAAACTCAGTGTTTTGCAGGTGTCCGTATAGCAGCAGACTTCAAACTAAGCCTCTTTCCAGACCCCTTAAAGTCAGAGTTTTTAGGCTTTGAAACCTTAAGCACAAAAAGTGCACTTCACAACGGCTCCTGTGGGTGTTATAAGGAGCAACAAATGCTTTTAAGCGCTCTTAAGAGAGAAGAAGATGACAATGAAATTGAGGGGAAATGGAGAAAAAGATAATCACGCTGCAAGTTGCTGCTCTCATCTCCCAACTACTTCCAAGACACCAAGAACCCAGGCAGCTGGCAACAGCTGCCACCCTATTAAACTCAACAATTTACAGGTTCTCGGAGGGAGCACTTGCGTGCAATTAGCCAAGCAAATTCACTTACTTCAAGATGCAGGGCCCAGCTCTCAGCTGCTGCAGTTTGGCTGTGCTCTGTTGACTCTGTGGAGTACAGCCAAGTTACTCCAGATGAGGGTCTAGCTTGTGGGTGTTAAGGAAGCTGGGAAAGCCTTGTTCCGCAGTGTGATCTTGCAAATGATTACAGGTGTATCGGAAAGTATAATGCGCCTTTCTCTCTGCAACTGCTCTTCACCTGTGGAGGGTACTGGTGCAGTCTGTTAGGCCTACAGTAAAGAGAGGAAATAGGACTCCATCCCACACAGGCCTAGTCGGTAGTATTAATCCAGCCAGCCCCAATAACAGAGATGGGAAAGACACAGGGGAGTAGATTTGGTACAAGTAACAAAGCTCTGCTTGCTTGAAAGCCTAGTGTGGGCAAAAATCGTGCATCACTGTTGACAGTCTAGTGCTAGAAATGGTCTGAAGATACATCACAACAGGGACCTGGCCAGGTCTGACAGCAGCAGGTGCTGTTTCACTTGTGCTGGATGTCATGCGTGTACACAGGGAATCCTGGTCAGGAATGCTGCATCCCAGACAAAAAAAAAAAAAAAAAAAATTTGCAGGGTCATCAACACCATCCCTGCAGCTGGGCAAGTAACCTGCTCCCATCCTGAACTTCACCCCAAAAGCCTCCTATCTAGCCATCTTTGCTCCATGCCTATTATAGCCTCCCTCTGCTTCTGTTACTTGACAAAAATGATAATCAACAGCAATAAACACTGTCTAGCAAAGCTACATCTACAGTGAGGCCCCATATTATGAATTCATTGTTTACTCAAACTGGCATGAAACAGGGATAGTTTGGTGAACGCAGCTCTGTAATCAGTGGAACTGCTTGCATTTATTCCTGATGAAACTCTGGCCCAGTGATTTAGGTATCAGACAAAAGAAAGCTGAGATGATTGTTTTCAGCATGGAATAAATAAATATGAATATTTTGTGATATGATGACTCTTCTTGTGCCGTTCTTTCTCTTTCAGTTAATCTCATTATTGCAAATTAGGGAGTTTCTCTGGCAGTTTAAAAGGTGTACTCTCACACATACAAAGGAAATAAACAAAGTATTTTGCTTCAGATCTCAGCTGCACTCAATTTATTCTTTGAGCCTCTTGACTTAAAAACTGTAAGACTTTGGTCTCTTTGCTTGTATCAAAGTCACACACAAATTGAAACAGCCCCTGCTCACATCCACTCAAATTCAGTAACACTGCTACTCTGATTTTGCAATGACCAGAAAATACTTCTGTATTCTCTTTGTTTCTACCTGCTTCTTTATTCCTATTCTCCAATTAAACAGCAGAAAAATTCAAAGCACCTTCTAATTGAGGGTAATCCAAAATGAAAGCTGGCTAGAAGGCTGAAATCAAAGAGCCGAATAGGATATCTTTACTTACACCAAACACGATAGCATCTAGGAGAGGATGATTGCTTTCCTCCATAAAAGCCAGGGTCATACTCGTTGTATAGGAATACAAAACCACAGAGTACAGTGCAATAAAAAGATGATGTAGCATAATCCTTGGCTACTGCAAATTAACTTCCTACTGTTTGGTGCAGGCTCTGTGACGATGTTCCCAGTGCTCAGAAATGTCCTTTTCCTCTGAGAATGCCTCGGGTTGAGCAAGAACAGAGCCTGAGAGTAAGATGAGAGGGACTGATGTTAGAAACTCCTTGCTAAATCAATGTTTTATTTAACATGATAATTAGAACAAATATCTCAGAGACTTTGGGCAATGTTACAACTTTAAGATAGCCTGGAAATACCTAAATTGCATGTTTAAAATTGTCAGCACTCAGGGAACTGAGCCTATGATGCTGTTTTGAAGCTCTTATTAGCACCTTTAGGAGGAGCCTGGTTCTTGAACTCTGTATGCTGTGCAGTGGTGATTGCCTCCAGGTACAGTACGTACTAAGAGCAAATAACTCTCTGAAGCCAGCAGGGACATGGGCTGATAAGAACAGCAGAGCCCCTCACCTATCCATCACGGACCAAAATTAAGAACTTAATCTCCCTGGGCTCCTGCTGTACTCAGCAGAGGGCGATCGCTCCAAAGCATGAACTTGGCCCTCTAGGGATGCCTAACTCCTACAAACTATAAAGACGATGATGGGTCAAGACCCAATGTAGGTGCCTTCATTAGATATCTGAATCTACTGGATAGATCCAGAATAGGTGCCTGAGAACTGTTAAATTTAGCAATGATGTTGCCTGGCTGCATGACTGTGGAATAACAGGAGAGCAATAGAGAGTGAAGATTTTTGCCCTTCCTGCTATGACTTGTGCAAATAATTTTGGACTGTATTAGTCATGGCAAGCGGACAGTCACATAGTGCAAGAAAACTTTCATCTGCCCCAACTCTATTTATTATGAGGTCCAAAAATCAGATGACTGTTTCTCACATTGTAACTCTTAACTGAGTGGTAATCCCCCAACATCACCTTCTGTTTTCATTGTAGCTGCTGCTTATTGCCATAATCCCTGCAAATAAACTTGCTTTATGACACACCAATTCATCCCTAGACTCAGCCTTAGGCCTCCTGAGGTATTAACAGAAAGATAAGATCCATTGAGAGAAGTGAATGTAGGCTCAGTCACCCAATAAACCACCTTTTACCAACTGGGCATAATCCCTTTATCAGATTATGCCTGATGCATTGTATTCTCTAGTCTGCAAGTGCTTTTCTGGGATCAATTAGTAGTAGCATTAGAGGAATGAAAAAATCCTTACCGAGGAATTTCACCACTAGAAGGATTTCTCAACTGTATACCACTGAGGCTGTTAAAAAATTGGGTAGGCTTAAAGGAGAGCAGCAACTCATACCATCTGTAAAGGCATCCTCCTAAACTCAACTGGGCATTGCAGTTTATCCCAGAACACTCAATTCATGAGATGACTTATGTGCAAACAGCAGAGAGCCAGGAGAGGGTGCTCAACAATAACTAGAAGAGGTCCTATATACTGATTATGCCCTGGCAACAGTGATGCTTGCACACAGCCATTTACATGGAACTGCCAGAACCAATGTGAAGAATAGAGCACTTCCTAATTCATATTTTTAAATTTAGAAAGGGATTTTAATGTAGCTCTTTCAAAAACATTTTTTAATACAGGAAAATCCACAGGATCAGATTTTTAAAATGTGGAAGTCTGCCTGCCAGGCTTTAGGCACAAACAGTTAAAATTTCGCCCAAATCCCTGTGCCCATGTGTCCTACCAGCAATGAGTATGAAGGTCTCCAATCAGTCTACAGGAAACACCAAGCATGGGGATCTTGAGGAATATGAATTAGCTGGATTTGTGCTTTCACTCATTTAGACAAAATATTACATCCTAACTCCCAGAAATACTGAACTGCCCAAGGATTTTGGTCAAGCAAAACTTTTCACTGCTTTTTTTTGAATTTTGAATAACCTGTTTTAGTTGGATGCTAACTGGAATAAATCAATGGGACTCAACATTTGATAAATAAGGTAGTGTTTCTTAAATATAAGAAATGTCACCTTTTGGTAAGGAGTTTCTAAAATAGACAAAAAAGAAGAAACATTTATTTTCAGATTGAAATATCTGATTAGAAATACCACCATTATAGTCACTGTCTTGAAAAATTATTCTTCAGCAAGAAAGACAAAACCTCAGCTGTCCACACAGCTCCTGCAGGAGTAGAACAGGAACAAGGTCTCCAAGCAAAGGCTGTGTCCCTGCAATGTTGATATGTGAGATCCTGCAGGATGGGAATCTGGGGCTATGAGTTTACTAATGACACGTCCTTTATCCTGCTAACTGCAAAGGTTATTACAGAGTCTGTACTGTTTCTAACCCAAACAACTACATGGGATTACACTTGCCATAGCAGAATAAGGGGGAAAAAAAAGAAAAAAAGGAGGTGTGAATTTATCAATTAAATTTGAAGCAGGACTTTTTCATGGAGTCTGCTGTCACAGACGCTTAAACTGGAAAACAGTGAAAATTCAGGCTCTCTGGACTGAGTAAATTACTATAATTTGGATTTAAATGGCATAGGAATCAAAAGTTGACTCTATTTGCTGATTCTATAGCTGTTTTTCCTCATTGTTTCTTCCTGAGCCTCCTACTGTTTATAAAATTGAAAAATCAAGCTGAGCTGAATGTCCAATGCCTTCACTGTGATTGAATCTCTTTCTGTGCACGTGATTGACAGCATCAGAAAAGAACATTTTCCTTAGCTAATAAACATTGACTTTGGCTTTGGTTTATCTGCCCTTGCTTAGGATCCTTCAGACCCTGAAAAGAATGCCACTGAGAATGACCTTCTTTTTTATAACCTCTAAATAACTCAGATATTAAAACCAGTTCTGCCAGACAGGTGATGGAGAAGTTTCATACATGACACTTGCAAAATATCCTTCCGTAGCTCTCAATAATAGCAAAGTATCACTTGCACCTACTTGGCAAAGACCATGTTTAAGGTTAAAGATCCTTGTTCACTTTATTGTCTGTGCAGGGGAAAACACTGATCCACGTTATTTTCGACACCAGTTTTAAGTCACTGTAACTTTCTAGCCTCCTGTGGCATTACTACTGCTTTATTCCCACGTGTGGAACAGGAGAGTCAGACCATGCTGTATATTTTGGCATTACAAGTCGTGCTACTTAACATCACAGATTATTAATTTCTCATAGAAATACCTGTTCACTTATCTGTTTTCTCCATGATTGTAAGTGCTGTTACCTTTAGAAAGGCCTTTAGAAAATCTTAGGAAATAGAGGTGGAAGGGAACTCAGGAGAATATCTGTTCAATTCACCTGCCCACAACAGCATCAAGTAGACTAGTCGTGCAGGATAGACACTTATCCAGACTGTTCTTAAAAAGGGCTAATAACAGTCAGGGTTTAAGGTCTCCAAGCCTGCTCTTCAGGTGATTCTGAATGACACTGAACTGCTTATACTCTGAGCTGCATGTCCTTCTTGGAACAAAATTTGTATTAAAATATTATACTCTGCATGATATGACCTTCTAAGCATTCTCCAAACGTGCATTACAAAGTCCCAGCTATATAACATTAGTGCACTGTCTGAACAGCTTCCACCTTCACGGAACCTCATCTAATGACTTTTAAAGCCAGATACTACAAAACCTGGTGTCTGTAACCAGGCTGTTTAAACAGTCTAAATAAGGCTCAGAGGCAAGATAAGTTCTTATTACAAATGTTAACCAACCAGTATCTCCCAACTGAACCAGTTGAGGAAAAAAAACCCCCAAAAAACCCCAACACAAAAACCTAAACTCCAAAACCAACCCAGAAATAATGCATTCTCTCTGATCTCTCTATCACTTTTACTTAAGGGATCTCAGATGATATTATTGCTCAGTGCTTTAGGAAATCTGGCTATTTAGGTCTCTACATGCGAACCTTCCCATGCTGAAATATATCCCTATAAAGACACTAGTGGTGGAGAGAAAGGCTGATTTCCACAGGGAAACATTATTATCCCTTATTCTGAGATAACAGAGATGTCTCTAGGCTAACAGTACATACAAGGCAGAACAATTATACTTAAAACTGAGGGAGACAGAGCTGACTTTGCTTTGGCAGCCCAGTGCCCAGGCAGAGGACTTACAAACTCTGAGGCAGAGGGAACTGAGAGGTGACCACTCATTTCTTTCTCTTATGAGCACCCAGAAATTGTTTGATTCAGTGTGCAATCAGCGCTTGAGTAAAGTTGGAAGAGGTGGAGAATATTAATGGCAAGGTTGTATTTCAGCACCTGCACTTGTTTTACTTCAGGTGCGCTTTACTGGGCATGATATTTTTATGGTGTGAGAAAGTCCATGAGAACCTAAAGCCATGCAAGGTCAGAAAAGTGGAAACACAGAGTGTAATTTTAGAGTTGAGGACAGTAAGCAGTCCAGAGAGTGAACGTGAAAAATACTGACAGAGGAAGGTGGTGGTGGTGGCGAGATGGGAAAACTCAGGAGATGGAAACTGCAGCATCAAGGATCAGCCCTGATCCAAGGAGCAATGGAAAAATATGTCCCTGCCTTTCTGGCCTGGCCAGTAAAGACTGTCTGAATGTTTCTCTGGGGCAGTGAGTGGGTTAATGCTCAGCCTGTTATCCAACTCATTTTATCAGGTGCATTAGCCTACAAGTAATGCTTTGCATTTTTCATTTATGTGTATCCTGTTTACAGTCTCTGTACACAGAAGTGACGCAGAGAATGAAGGTTATGACACATGTTAGAAAGCCACATAAAAGTATAGTGGGAAAGACACAAAAATATGCTAGTGTGATGGTTTAATCCCTACCGGGGTCTGAGACCACGCGGCCACTGCCCCTCCCCCACAAAGGGAGTGAAATACAAAGCCCCGATCTGAGATAAGGACAGGTTTAATACAGCAGTGCAATAGCAACACAGCAAACAACAAACAATAACAATAAGAGTAACAGTAATAACAGTGAACAGAGCAAGGTATATACCAATACAGCAGTGAGAGAACCGGCTGCGCCAACCCCACGTGATCACCGATTCTTCCCGCGCTCTGGCGCCTGGACGAGATGTCAGCATGGCATATGAATAACCCGGCTAGAGCTTCCCCCCCACTGCTGGGGAAACTTAACCCTATCCTGGCTAAACCAGGACAGCTAGACTAATAAATAGCACATTCTGGCTTTCTTACTAATCATCAGATTTAATCAGGTAACAATTAGTTAGCTACATATTTTCTACCTGGCATAATATTGGATCAATAGTAGATGGATATTGGCCACCTGTTCTCAAAATCTCTGAAGATCATCTTAAATACTCAGGTCAACAGGATCCTTACTTGGTTGCTAATGTTGACAACCACAGTTCTTTGATGCAGAGCTTTAATTGAATTAGATGTTCCTGCAGTCACTGATTCATCATCCTAGTATTCAGTGTAGCTCTGCTGAAAAATCTGCAACATTTCCAGTCCTTCAGGTGGCCTTACTGGGAAGAGGATTCCTTCCATCCCAGAAGTTATTAAAGATACAAACAGCTTGGCACTGAATCATTTTTATATGACTGCTGGAACGTTAGTCTGAATTAGGGCTGTATTTATGTAAATCGGTGTGGTAATGGTCTTCTCCGCCTTTTTTTTAGTTAAAAAACAAGAGGGAGGGAAGGAATGAAAGAGACAGAAGTTGAAAAAGAATAGGAGCTGCAGTGACATTCAATGAAATAATTTTGTGCTTCTAAAAATCAGTGTCTAACCACTAATGACAAGCTATGGAGATATATATATATATAAACAGCCTTAATAAAAAAGCTCTATTCCAATCACAGAAAAGCAGCCCAACACCCAGGTTGTAATTAAATCATAAAAGCTTTCAGCCTTAATTTGTAATGCTGGTCTCATTACTTAAAAGTGCTCTGTTCTTCCTGTTGTCTTATAATCATGCCTCTGGGATAGCTTTCAGGTTTGGTCACACCATAGTCAGGTCCTTCAAAGACGTCTCAAAGATCAAATTGAGAGTGGCATTTTCTCTCCTTTCTTTACATATGCTAAAAAAATTCCCAAATTGGGCTTGCTATTCCTTCTGTTTTCAAGGCTGGATGGTCTTCAACAGTCCCACCCAGGAGCAATCAAATCCCAGCCACCAAACTCCCCACTTAGGTATCTGAAAGCAGATGCGCTGGGCACTGAGCCATTTCCAAGTCTGGCCCACCACCAACCGCAGGGCTATTCATGGCAATGTGATTCATAACAATAAATGTTTCTGAAGTGCTTCTCATTAAATTATCGGCACAAGCTGATGGCAGTTTCTCCGTGACGTGGAACAAGCCTTTGTAATGCCGGGAGCCTGCTAAGCGCTGTGCAGAGGAACACACAGGCTCAGACAGACAAATTTCCATGGCAAACTCCATGTCTCGTGTTTTCTGCAGAGGCAGGCAGACTCAGAGGCAGCTTGTGAGAAGCACGAGCCCAAAGGCCAAAGTACAGGATGATTTCTCTGAATTTGTGCCTAAAAGTCTGCCCATTTTCTGCAGGCTTTTGTATGAGAACAAAACAAAAAAAAACCCTCCAGCAACTCTTAGGCTCCCGAATCCCCCTGGTTTTGGCAGTTTCACTGAGAATAAACAAGGAAGATACAATCTGCCACAGGCTTGTGGAAGTGCAACCGGGGAATGCCTGTCCCCTGTGGTATGCTTTAGCCCTCCTCACTAAATAAAGTCATATTTCAAGATCTTGCTGTAGACGTAAATGCTCAGTCTCATAGCATCTTTAGAGGGATGTGTAATGATATATATACACATGAAAACCTCTGAGTTCCTTGACTGCAAGGAGTTTTATAGCTAGCAAGTATGGTACTATTATATACTGCATGTCATGCCAAGATACCAGAGTTTGAAGTATTGCTACCAGCCTCATCTAGCCTAACATATTGGCCCTTAATCTGGTTCCCCTATGAGAAGCCCTACTATCATGTCCACATGTAATCAGACCTGTGCAGCTGCCTACATGTTCTTTTTAATTGGATTGAACTTAATCACAGTCAGATTAATTTGAAGAGATCAAGGAAACAGAGTGATTTCTGGTGGAAAGCAGATGGTTTCTTCTGGATGGAATAAAGCTTTAAAAGCAATATGAGGTGTTTAACTTTTCAGGTTTACTGAGATTAAAAGCTCAGGGATTCTGTAACTTAACTATAGTATATTTAATCACATTTATGCCATGTCAATGAAAGAACCCTTTGGAAATTAACTGTGTGGTTTTCAAAAAGAAGTGACTTACTGACAGATACCGGCATCTGACAGTCATCAAGCACTGTGAAGGGAGTTATGAAAACATGCATCCAAAACTGGCATAATTATTCCCAAGCAAGCAAAAGTTAAGCACCACTGTATTCATGAGAACCAAGAATATCCTGCCTCTCCAAATATCATAACGTGTCATTGTTAAAAATTAACTAATGGTCCGGCGGTTCAGCACTGACTTGGGATTTCAGCTGTTTCCCTTTTTGCCCTCCAAACAGACTTATTGTCCGATATCAAAGCACAGAGTAAGTACAGAGCCTCTTTAATTTAGGCCACTAAAATTCAACTACCTAAAACCTTGGGCACATTTGAAAATCTGGGCTTAAAAGGTTACAACAAACTTGAAGAATCATTTCATTAATGAGCTGCTGTTCTTTTTCCTTCTTGCACCTATGCATGCAAAATACATTTGCCCATTCCCATGCTCAAACACACACAAACATCCTGATTTCTCTACAAAATCAGACATTGTTGAAGTGTCGTAACTTGTATGGGATGTACACTTTAAGCAGGAAAGAAGTACGTCACTACACTGAGGATGCAAACTAGATGAAACTGAGGCAGGAATAGAGATAGCAGGTCTGTGGAGCAAGGGAAATGGGATTCTGTGGAAAACCCATGCAGGGTAACATTGGTGTGTCCCCCAAACTCCAGAAAGGAGAAAGTTTTCCAAAAAATGACAAGCAGGTATAAGAACCTTAGGTCTTCAACCACAAAAAAAGGCACCTAGAGCTCACTCACACTCTACAGTCACTGACTCCCTGTATCTAGTGTGAGCAAAGCCATTTCACTCCTATACAGGGTCAAAGAAAGAAAGAAAGAAAAGCTCTATCAACCATTCTGAAATTGAACCACAAAAAAGCGCATTATCTAGACTTGTACAATTCCTTTTCACAACATGTCCTCCAAGGTTATGCACATGGGATTATCATATACAAAACTAGGATCAACTAAAGCAGAACTAATTAAAAGGTCTACACAGAGATGTTGGATTTTATTTTAAAAATTTTTAGCACAGTTTCTCCCAGATCTGATCAACAAATTCCGTTCTACCCACAGTTTTTCTCTTCTACTGAGTTTAGGGCAAAAACCAGAAGTGTAAGTTTTATAGCACCACATTTTGATTTAATTTCTAAGAGCACTGAACAGCAATGATTACTCAGCTAGATTCACCCTTTGAAAAGAGGATCTTGACTTACTTGACAAGTCTGCCCACGTTAATTATATCCAATTATCTTGTGTAGGGATATTAAATAACATACATCAGTAATATTAGCAGGGTCAGAATACCATTATGGTGAAATGCATTCCTTCATCCAAAACTTCTAATCAGAGCTCCCCTGTGATGCAAGACACTTCCCTACAGATGTGTCCCCTCATCTTCCACTTACTGTAAGTACTACAGCTTTCATTATCATAATAGATAAAAGCCTCACAAACAGCCACAACTTTATCTTCACACAAAAAAAAAATTGGCATGAGGTCAGTATTCCCTCTTTAGAGCCAGGGAACAGAGAGACAAAATGCCAGACCAGATTCTCACCTCTTTTTATGCCTGCAAAAATGGGAGCAGGTGGAAGAACAATAGACTCTGGAAAAGGAAAAATGGAGACTCACCAGTAGAGAAGAAGGCACAGCATTAAGAGCACAAGGTTACTTCTGTATGCCCACAGGCCTGCAGTGCATACCCTACTTACAACTAAATACAACTTTATGAAGAGAAGGCTATAAGAAGAATGAAATCCATTAAGAAGTATTTTAATCTGCTTTAAACACAACATAACTATTCATTTGCTGTAAGCATGTCTCATTTAAACCCCGGGGTCTAGTTCTCCTCCCATTATATGCATTTATTTAACATTTCATAATCTCCTAGCGCTGAGAGACAATTTAGGGCAGGACCTCATAATGATTATCACTTAGTGCAAAGGAGCTTATTACCTTACACCCACACTCCAGAGCAGTCACTAGAGATATGCCCAAATTTATATCAGCTGAAAGTAAAGATTAGCTATGGACATTAGTAGATACATGATCATATTTTTCCATAGATTTACGTAACTACAGACTTGTTCTATTGTAAAGTTTTGCTTTTCATCATGTAATTAAAGGTGATATACATGAAGCTGAAGGTAATAACTACATTGTATATATTACTCTTTTGACAAACTAAGAATATACGGCTAATAGCTAAGTATATTTACAATTGTTATAAAACATGTAGGAAAATATTTGGTTATATTATTTACAGCAAATTACAAATACAAAAAGTATAATTGAGTGGTTATCTTGTAACTAAAACATAATTACACTGCAAATATAATGATCGCTTTAGCTTTAAATATGAGTATAGACATATATTTAACTTGGTTTGGACAGTTTTCAAAAAAAAAAAAATGACACACACATACCACCACTTCACAGAAAACACATTTCCTGGCATTTCTTTGGCATAGAGAATACTGCTGCTGCTAAAAGAACAAGTTTTTTCGCTAATATTAAGTACATTGCATTAAAAACTTTTTTGTTACAAAGACAAAGTGTACTTTCATCATTAAACAACATCTACAATATTTCCAGCTGTCTTCTGAGTATCTTGGTCACTGCCTCGGAGTCATTTTACACCAGTGCAAAATGAGTGAGAAAGAGTTATGACCCCCCCTCCTCCTCAAAATGACAGGCCTTCTACTTGCAGCGCACAGTTTATTTAATCCTGGGGCACAAGGATCAGCAGGTAACAAAACCTCTGCTTCTAGTTGGCCCTGGATATAAACTGCTAGTTCATCTATAAGCAAAAATCGTATCATCCCCATCTCCTCTCCTCTTGAAGGACTGCAAGCTCTCTGGAACATAGTATAGTATATTATAGTATATACAACTCACTTGCATAGTTCAAAAGCTGAGGACTGTAAACTGGCAATGAAAATTTCCTGGAATGGTACTTTTCTGCATTTACGATTTCTTCTAAATCTGTGGCCTACAAAATGTAGCATTTCTTGTGAGTGTTAATTGAAACAAACTCCCCCATTTATCATTTTCTTAATACAGATACCTGTTTTGGAGTTATTATTAATGACAGAAGTAGAGAGGCCTTCTCAGCAGATCTGCTTCTAGCAGTAAAAGCTCTCAGAGGAGGATGAAAGAGTTAATTAGAAAGGAAGGATCAGAGTAAAAAAAAAAAAGAGTACAAATGACTGATTAGGGGAGAAAACGAGAGATCAATTTTTATAAAGGGAATTGTATTCAAATGCCAACTTCATCCAGCAGTCTGCATAATTCATGTAATAACTCTAGCCCATACATGCCAGCTGATAGCTGTACCTTTTTGAGGACATTAATCACACACTAGAAAAGTCAGTTATTGTGTTAAAAAAAAGATTGGATAGATAATGAAAGTAACAGGTACTGAACAGGAATAACATTAACTCTTATGTCAAGACACTGCAGACATGGGTGGATGGAGAATCTGACCTTCATTCTGTAACAGAAATAAGCAGCATCATTTTAGAGAATGTTATTTTACTATGAAAAACTGAAATTAATGTAGTATAGCCTCTGGGCAAAATTTTTATCTAATTTCAGTTTTGGAAAATAAAGATCAAATTAATTTGAAATGAATGACTTTCCAAAGTTGATTTTTCTGAAAAAAATTCAAAGGACTTTCAAAAATGAAGCGCCTGCATAACGTGAAAATTAGGCATTAGTTGCTGCTGTAAAAAAATTAAATCGAAAATGTCCCTTTTGATTACTCAAAAGCTGTGAAAAAACTTCATATTGAACAAAAAAAATATCCCACTGAATTCAATGAGCATTAAATCGCACCTTTTGGGATAGTCCTTCTACACTAAGCCTGATAGATAAGAAAAGTAAACATAAATATTGTCTCTGTCACATTATGAGCTTCTCAATATCTGCAGCACACTCATTTTATTTGTCAAATGCATAAGCAAGGATGGCCAGCACCTATGAATAGCGCCAGGCCCTGGTTTGTCTATACTGTCTAAAGCTTGGGCATGGACACCTGGCCTGAACACCCGTAGATGTGCCAGCCAGGGCTCATACCCACTGCTCTCAGTGGGTACTGTGCTGGGTTTGTGTGGCAGGGTTTTGATAGCAGGAGAGGTGGCTACAGTGGTGGCCCCCTGTGAGGAGCTTCTTGAAGCTCCCCCGGCTCCAAGTCAGACCCACACCTGGCCAAGGCTGAGCCAATTAGAAACAGTGTCTGCACCTCTGCGATAACATATTTAAGGAGGGGAACCTGGGAGGGGGGGTTATGAGGAGAAGTTACGAGAAGGACACCTATGTGAACACTGAGGTCAGTGGAAGAAAACAGGAGAAAGGGGGGGAGGTGCACCGGAGCAGAGACCCTCCCCTGTATCCCATGATGAGATGGCAGGGTCACCCCCCTGCCACCATTGAGGTCCACAGTGGAGCAGATGCCCACCTGCAGCCCGTAGAGGACCCCACACCAGAGCAGGTGACTGTGCCCAAAGGCAGCCGGGACTCTGTGGCAAGAAGCCCCCGCTGTTGTAGTTCAGCACTGGGAGGACTGCAATACGCTGGGGTGACCCATGCCGGAGCAGCTAGGGAAACGCTGTGGCCCGTGGGAAGGACTCATGGAGTCAGAAAAGGTTCATGGAGGACTGTCTCCCGTGAGAGGAACACCACACTGGAGCAGGGGAGAATGCAAGGAGTCCTCTCCCTTGAAGAGGAAGGAGTGGTGGACTGACCATAACCCCCATTCCCTGCCCCCTGTGCTGCTAGGGGGGAGGTAGAGATCAAGAACAAAACTGAGCCCAGGAAGAAGGGAGAGGTGGGGGAAGGTGTTTTTAAGATGTGGCAATGATTCTCACTGTCCCATTCTGTCTGTTAAGTGTTGTTGTTGTTAGTGTTTAAATTAAATTGATGTTATTTTTTTTCTTCCCCTAACAAGTCTGTCTTTTGCCCATGACCATAATGGGTGACTCATCCCTCCCTGACCTTACCTTGATTCCCGAACCTTTTGCTTTACTTTCTCCTTCCCATTCCTGAGGGGGAAGGGGTGAGTGAGCAGCTGCGTGGTGCCCAGTTTCCCTCTGGGGCTCAAACCAGAACAGTAGGTACAGCTTGTTCTGCAGGACCCCAAGCTCCTCATCAATGGTCATCACTTGAAGGTGAACGCAAGGAAAAAACTACCTCAGGTACGTCTTTCATTACACAGGCTTCCAGCATGGATGATCTTAGCTGACAGTGGTCAGAGTCAGCATCACCCCAGAAATAAGGAGCTAGGGCTTCCTTAACTGGAGACTGAATGCTTTCCCCACAAGGGCAAAAATACTTGTTGGAGTCTGTCTCCTTAATGAGCCCAAGCACAACCAACCTTTGTATCCCTTTCCAGTCCATTTTCCATCCGCCTCCACGGTTCCTACAATGAGGATCTTTCAGTGTATATTGTCCTCTATTCTCCCTGTTGCATTTACCTCCTCAGCCTGGTGATATTCAGCAGATGTGTTTCACAGAGCTCTCTACCTCTTTGCTCAGCTGTTTGTACTATTTGTCCTGTCCCCCTTGTACGGTGGAGCCCAGGATCTCTGTACATGAGTAAGTAGAACAGGATGGTGTAAGAGCATTTAGCAGTAAGTTATGCATTCTGTAACCAGTTGCTTCCCCTTGATTGCTCCTTTTGTGTTAAGAGCTCGTCCTTCACACGTCTCCGACAGCAGAGAAATTCTGCAGCTAATCAGTGTGCTAATGAAACAGTTGTTCTGTTAATAAAAATTTTTAGAAAGTGGCAAAGAAAGAGACAGCTTTACAAATGAGCCCTCCTCTTCAGCTAGAGCTCCCATTCAACTCAAGTGCCACAAAACAGCACTTCAGCAGTGCTTAAGCTTTACTACTTCAACTGTTGATTTCTTTCTCCCCAGGATCATGAACCAATTAGAAGTGTTACAGGAATTTACCAAGAACAACCAAGTCAGTCCTATGGCTATTACTATAATAAAGTCACACCTGAAGAGTCCAAGCCCCAGTTGAGACCAGAGCCTGCTGTGTCACAAAGTGCACGAACACACAACAAGAGGCCTCACTTCGGACACTGAGAGTCCATGCTTTATGGTGACTCACTTGTGCGTGGCAGTGCTGACAACGGAGCACCCCACGGCAGGATGGAGGGCAGTCAGATCAAACTGGGGTGCTCATAGCCCATCCAAGACAGCTCTAGAGATGTAGGATTACCTACCTCCTAGCTGCCTTATGGGCACCTATCCTTGTGCTTTTTGTAGTTTGACAAACTATCATTTTCATTTACACTTCAAAGGGCAGTGAGAAGAGAAGCAGCCAAGTAGTCAGTGTGTATCCTGTTCTGCCAACACTTCTAGGAAGGCAGTAATTGCCCCCAAATGACACAGGTTGGGGCACTGGCCATTTCAGCCTCCCAAGTAGGAATTGGGTGCTTCAAGCCATTTCTGTTGGTGTTGACACCAAAGTCATCACGGCCACAGGTCTGAGGAAGCAAAGACAATGAGGGGAAAACTAAATTGAAGAATATACATTTGCATTGTGGCTGTAAAGCCCCTGGTGACTCCCTGAACAAATGTGTCTTCAGAGCAGGGAATCACTCCCTTGTCTACAGCTGAGAAAATTGTTTTGGTGAATATTACAGCTGCACAGATCCCAGCAATTTAATATTTACAAAAACAGGGGAGTAAGGGAGAAGGGAAAAGAAGGATGGAAAACTGGGGAATTAAAAGGCCAAGTAACCACAGAGAAAATGAACAGCAGTTGAGGGCAGTAGAAAGTCTGGCAATGAGTTTATGCCAAAGTAAATGATCAGTGATTCTCCATTTTCTTTCTTGTTTTAGGAGAGTGGGGATTGTTTAAATTTTATTACTTTGGGGTTTTTTGATTTGGGCTTTTTATACGAGAAGGTGACACCACACTGGCAAGAAGTTTTGCCAAAACCACAGAAATTCCTCCCATCTTCCTGCCCTTGATGCTAGAGAGCCCCTGGGCACCGACAGAAAAGCCCATCCAAAATCTCTCATTGCCAACTCTGCTCCAGTGAAATCTCTTTCTGCTAGAGGACTTGGCCAGGACACTCAGGCCACCTGGACAGCAAGGTTTGCTGAGACTTTGACACGCGTGGTATGTCAACTTCAGACAGCATGCTCATGGGACCGGGGAAATCCTGTTTCCCAGCCTGGCTACTTTGACAGCTTCTCATGAAGCATTTGGTAATCAAGGGACTACATGTCCTACCAAAGTCCTTTGGCAAAGAAAAACAGGATTTGTACTCAGTATTATTTCAGATGTGAAATTATAAGCTGCTTTTGTGCAGTATTAAGTAAATAGTTAAGGGCAAAGCAGTTTTTAACAAGAAGAGGGAGATACTCATGGATTAGTTTTGCACTTCAGCCAGCCACAAAGAATTGTCTATAATATCTTCCCATTCTCAGGATGTAGCTTTTTCTTTTCAATGAGCCTGTCACCTCCTGTCAGCATCCCCTCTGCCTTCCTTCATCCTCTTAATTAGTGACTCAAAGCTCTGCCTTTGTTCTCTCCATTCGGCTTTAAGCTAGAGAAATTAAATCGGAGGAATCCTCCAGAAGGCTTTGTACCTGCACATGAAAGTGTCATAAATAGCTTGTTAATGATTTGAAAAGTGACTAATATGTAGCTACATTTCAGCATGCTGAACAATTTGTTAAAAACTTAATCAGTTTAATGGGGGCTAGTTTAGTACCAGTATGTAAACAGGCAAATTGAAACTCATAACTAGCACTGTTGTTCCTCTGTGTCTCTGTGACAGAGAGACTTCCCCCCAGATGTCAGTACTGGGGCAGAGCCAAGAATTAGGGGGGAATTTACTCATGGGCCAAAGCCTAAGGCAGATGTTAGGCCTAAACCCATTAAGTTTGCTTAGTAGAAAACCCTGTAAATAAACCAATCCAGTCCAAACATCTCAGCTAAAAATAATTGTCATCTTCAGGGGATACCCCTATATCTGCTAAGTCAAATAAAAATTAATTCTTCAATTTTGTGCACTTATGCTGTCATTACAATCTCATTTCTATTACCTGTTTTCTTGCGGCAGGTTCAACATGATAATAGTGCAGTGGAAAGTTATCAAAATACTGTACCTTCTAGCCGTTCCTGCCAATAAACCAAACAACTCTGAAACCTGAGCAATGGCAAGAGACCTAGATGTACTCTTCACATCCACTGCTACATCTGCCAGTGCTGATTTTCAGAAGTTGAAGTTAAGCAAAAGTGTAATTAAAAAATTTTTAAAATTAACAAAATTACTTGTTTGCAGAAGATACATCCCTACACCCCAACTCCTCAAACACATTCATATATCATACCTAAGGGGAACACCTGTATTAACAGGAGCTCCATTTTTATAGATTTTGTGCATTAATGGGGACTGAAAAATGTGCTACTATGGCTGGCCACATCCCAGTTTGGGATGCACTGAGACTACAGTTCAGTTGAACCAATGTATGATTCTAAACACTTCTGGCAAGAAAGTACCCAATGCTAATTATTAACTAATAATAAATTACTCTGCCACTGACCTCCAAGTTTAGTGAGATATTAGGATGCTGGTATCTAAATCTAACTCTATGTAGAAGTAACAGAAATACTCTATGAAGAGTAAGTCCTCTGAGAGCTCTGTGCATGTATCATTAACAGACATGTGAACATGTGAACAAAATAAAATGTTCCTGTCGTTAGTGACAAGAAATCAGGGTGCTTCTGTTTCCAGCCAGGCCAAGCAAAGGGCTTTTTTCAGCCACAAGACTGCAGATTTCACAGTATCAGCAAGCATGTCACAAATCCTTCCTCTGAACCAGACTGCTTGCTCTGAATATGTCTCAGAATCTGTGACAAAACATTTAAATTTTTCCTTTTGAAACAGTTACTCATTTGGAAATATCCTTGAAATTTTCTTCTTTTTAAATATTTCAGAAGTCTTATTTAAAGCACGGTAGATCAATATGGGCTTTGACAAAACATATGTCAGGGAGAAGTGAGATAGAAAACATTTTATTTTTTTTTAACATTATTTCTTCCCCCCCCCCTCCTTTTCTGGAACTGGCAGGTTGCCCAACAAAACCCCATTTCCTTTTTTTCTCAGGCATAGATCTCAACTGGCTAATTTATCACCATAACTGTGCAGCCATAGATCAGGAATCCTAGTCTCACAGCTAATAGCACAGTGGAGTTTCCGAATATGTAATGGTTGAACTCCAGCAGTGAAAACAATTTGAAAGTCTTCATCTGAGAGCCTGATCCAGAAACGATCAAAACGAATGGCAGGGCATTTTGGTGTTAAAATCCAGGGCACCGAATGAAGTCCAAGCCAGGCAATAGCCTCAAGAGAAAACAAAGTGAACTACTTTTTTGGAGAGAGAGTGATTTTTTTGTTTTGTTTGGGTTTGTTTTGTTTTGTTTTTCAAGAGGGTATTAGAAAACAGATTTCAGCTTCACACTTCAAATGAAAATAAAAATCAGGAAGAAAACATTTGAGTTACAGCATGAAAATATCATAAGGGTTTGCGTTTTTTTTTTTTTTTAAATTATATGAGCTTGGATTCCCGTTTAGTGGTCCCTGAGACTCGCACACACAAAGGCCACTGACAGCCTATTTATGAGGCATGAGGCTGGGGTTCTTTTTTCTGCTTGGGAATGTGCTTACTCTTCTGTTCCTGCCTAAGCTATGTCTTACTAGCCTTGACTAACCTTCAACTCTGTAGCTTAAATGCATCACATTTACTCTCCGGTGTGTTTTGGAAACCTTGATACCCACCTATAAATGGGAAAACATGACTCCACTGTAGTTTCTTCCATTTGTAGGAAGATAAATATGTATGTCATCAATGCTTCTTGGCACTCTGACAGCGGAACTGTCACCTCCTGATCTGAGGCAATCTTTAATGATGAAAATCAGTAGTGCTTTCTGACTTGGTACTCACAGAGAAGCATTAGTGAGACAGAGCTCCAAGTATTTTTTGATTAGTGCATTTCTCTGGGCAAGAATCTGATTGAGTAGTAATTTCCAAGTTGAAGCCCTTTGGACCATGGGGCATCCTTCACCCATCGGAGTAAAGTCAGTGGCAACTAATTCCTTGACTTCAGTGGTCTGAAACCTTTCAAAACTCTCTTTCACAATTCAGGTAAAGAAATTCCACTTTTTAAAGCATGCAATACAGGGACAAATTTACCACTTGGGGTCAATCTTACCAATTTTAAGAGAAATATAGTGGTTTACTTCAGTCTACATTTCTCTGGCTCATGATACACAGCTTATGCAGACTCTAGTAGAACTAATTATTGGCTTATCTGTCTTGCAAAGGTAAAATCCCTATGGATTTCACTGGAAAGATGACAACTGTTTTGAAGAATGGAATTGCTGGTCCTTTGTACCAAGGAAATCATTAGGAATTGGAATCTGTGATAAACACACAGGTTTTTTTGATAAAGGTCCATGGTAACAGAGCAGACAAGATGTAGATGTTTTATTCTTCCTAGGTTTTCATATTGCATTTTTATTTATGTATTTACTAAGGTCAAATGTATACTATGCAAAACCCTTTACAAGCTTTTTAGCAGCTATACCATACACTCTGTAAGCCTGTATTCTTTTCTTGTTTTGGTGTATGTATCAATGCTTTATAACAGTGTTTACTGGACACATTTCTGAGCACAAAAATCTATGATTCTACTACAAACATTTGTTTTGCTTTTCTGTAAATAACAGCAGCTTTATGCTTTCCTGTAACTGAATAAATCACTGCTGATTCTTAGAAAAAATAAAATACTAGCTCAAAGTGAGTATTTATTACTTTCAGTAGAAAAGAGAGAACAGGGTTGGGTTTGTTGGTGGGTGGGTTGGGGGTTTTTTACATTAACATAGATAACTTGGAAAGAAATGCTTTTTGGCTTTGGATTTTTCAAATTCTGACTTGAAAATGTAGCCACAAAATCTTCCTGCACAAAGCAATTTGATCTCACTTAAAATTTCATCTTTGAAAGCAGTTGTCAGTATATTCTGAGAGACTGGGTATGTTAAAACCTGCTGAAAACAATATTAGAAGAATAAAGGCAAATTTCTTGCTTTTGTGTCCTCCCAGCTTGACTGTATTATAGCGTGGAGGTTCACTAGCTGTCACATGAGCCTGTGTGTGCTGTGATATGCCGTACAAATTCCTCTACTAATGAGGAGCAGTGAGCACACTCCCCTGTCCTGCTGCATTTTACTCAGCCTGTCTCTTTGCAAGGATCGCTTCTCATCACTTCTCAGCGGTAGTTTCTTTCTTTTGCAGAGGAAGATGAAGACAGCTTGGTGGGTGTTCATATATGACTTCAGAAGAATATGTTTGAAAGCTGTACGTTGTACAGAATAATACTAAGCTGCTTAGCCTCCCTGTCTCAGTTACCCTCTAAATAATAGGAGCTTTAACACAGGGAGGTACAAAGATAATTGTGTAGAAAAATTTAAGGAAGCTCCAATGTTGAAAAAGAAGTTATATAAATACCAGAGACACAATAATCATTCACTGAACATACCACACTTGAAGAAATATCATGCATGCCCATCAACATGGACAAGTTGTGCAAGACTTCTCCCAGGTTTGAACAGTAACTGGACACTGATATCTTCAGGAAAACATTTGGAACCTCAATCCCAGTCTTCTGCTCTCATCACTGAGCTTCACCTTTTCTTTAGTATCTGATTCCAGTAGATGACTATAAATGACAGAGTAAGCCAATTTCTTTTTTAACTGAGAAAGCATCCAGGGGAGCTACAAAAGGTATCCCCCCCTCTGCCTATCACAGGCATTTTCCTCAAGCCAAGGCTGCACTCATATAATGAAGCAGGTCTCCTCAAACAATTGTACAAGATGGGCCTTTGAGTTCTTGCAGAGAAAAAAGTCTGTTATAGGTGAGGTCTGCCATCATCCCTCTTCTAGGGAGCAGCAAAGTCCAGTTTTGTCTTCACAGCCAAGAAGCCACGTGCTGGCATTGCCATGCCTGTCACTCACCACTGCACCCTGACATTTGCAGTTTCAAATGAGGGAAGAACAGACCCAAGAAGCTCAGTCTTCCCCCATGCTCTGACTTGGAGGAGGGAGAAGCAGCCTGTGTTTCCAGGCTCATGCGGCAGCCTGGACCAACCTCTATGCTGCTTTGCTGCTAGTTCTCCAGGCAAAAACATTTCAAGACAGCTCTGGCACCTTATGGTTGGACCATGGTCCCAGCACCCTCACTTTGAGAGGACTCAACTCTGAGCTTCCACAGCTTCTTGGATGTATTCGGAAGCATCAGCAAATTTCAGGTTTGTGTTTTGTCAGCTCTCCTCCTCTGAGCTACTTCACACGATGGCTTTTCACAAAGCTTCCTACACTGCTAAGCAGCTCCTTGACTGTTTCTCCCCCTTCTAAATAGGAAGCAGGTCAAATATGTAGGACAAATATGAATTTGCCATAGAACGAGCACAGGCAAGTTCAAAAAGAGTTAGCTAGAGGCCCCCAAAAGGACTGTCATTGGAGATACATGGCTGAGTGTAGAGGGTTAAAGCTGTGAGAGCTGAAACCTGTTCCACCATCAGCTGAGAGGTCTGTCATACAACTAATGAGACAGATATATGGAAAAAAAAGCTGAGGCAAATGTTCTCTGGCAGACCTCACCGGAGTAGTTTAAGATCTCACTGTTCTGACTGGCTATAACACATCACAGCTAACAAACCTGAGGGGCTCATGCAAGTGCTCCCAATTCATTTTAGTGCAAAGTAACACAGATTCATTTCAATCATTCCCAGCACTGAAGCAGATCAGAAATCTTGCACATGTTTGGGAGACACCACAACTGTGAGGACAGGCATCCCTCCTGGATGGATGAGAAAGGGAAAATAAGGAGCAGACACTGGTACAATATCTTCAGTAACTCCCAGCAGACCCACAGGAGCACCTTGTCTAGACCCTAAAACAACAGGGGCACATAGTTGTGCAGGGGGATAGCTCAGAGACTAGCACTTCTTTGCTCTCATTGATCTCAAAGCACTTTTAAAACATCTGCATTTTCTTTTCTGTTTAGCAGCTGGAGAAACTGAGACACAGCCATGAGAAACTGATTGACCTCCTGCCTCTCAGCTGCAGAACTCAGCATATAAATGAGTTCTCTAGACTCCTAGCCCAGGGTTTTATTAACCAGACCAGGCTAAAAAGCAGCCAGAAACCTAATTATACTACATTGCGGCTAGGAAGTATCGGATAAAACTCATCTGAGAGAGAAGAGGGAATGAAGCCATAATCTACTTGGTGGAGACTGGCTACTATTGCCAATGAGGGATCTGCAACTCCCTTAGTCTGAAAGAGCCTCCATTTGGTTCCAAGTTGCATGAGATGAGCTTGATTTGATATGTTTTCAAAGAGTGCTTGGGCATTTGTTACTTCCAACTTCACAGTTCACCTTTTCAGGTTATAATAAGATCAATAAACAAGCGAGTGATTCTGGCCTTCCTGCAAGACATGAGGCTTCTTTCCTGCCTCCTCTCCTCAGTCTTTTCTCAAGAGGTGTCTATTTTACTTTCTTTTCATGCCCTTCTGTTTCCTGCTGAATCACACTATGAGTAATAAGTGTTTTGTGATCTCTTGTATTTTTCTTCTTAACTTTCCTTTCAAAGATGCAAGAACCATAGGAAAAAAAAACTCCTTCAGAAAAAATCAATTTCACATGTTATGAACTGTAGGACAAGGTTTCAAGAGACAAAGTCCTTCACAAAGTAAAGAAATTGCCACCCACCCTGCAAACAGGTGGTGACAGTCATTCTCTGAGAGATAGTCCTCACATAGACCTTCCCAGAGTGAAAAGACCAGTCTAGCCATCTCTCCATAATGCTGACAGGAAGAAGGAAAAGCTGTCTTACAGACCTGAGTAAGGGTAAAAGGGTTCACATGAAATTCAACTAGAAGATACAGACTTTCATAACACTCCTTCCCTGCACAAGTACTTGAAGCTCAGGAGACCTCAGACACAGAAGTGTTATGATTGTTTGAACAGTTAGCTTTTCACATCTCTTGTGTGGATTTTTCACATGGTTTGTTTTTTGGTTTGGTTTGGTTTTTTTAATGCTTGTAAACTTTCAGTGGTTACAACATTCTGCATGAAGACTTTTCATGGCTAAACTATACGGTTTGTAACAAAATGCTTCCTTCAATTGCTTTAAGTCTCTGTGCGATAGTATTTCCTCTCTGAAGTCTAGTACTTCAAATCCTGGAAGAAACACTGAACAAGTGTTCTCTATACATGAACTCATTTCACAGTCCTCCAGCCATTGCTTTTCCAGCTTGAAAAGTCCTTAGCTGCTTGATCACTCCCTGTGCTGAAGCTCTTCCATATTTTGATTGTCCTTGATATGTCCTTTGGATCTTTACCAGTAACGTTATTCAAAGGTAAGGCTGCCAGAAATACAGAGCGCTCAAGAGGTGGGAGTCATGGATTTATACAGTGCTATAATAATGACTTCTACCCTGTTGTCTCTTCCTTCATAATAATTCCTAACCTTACACCTGCTTTTAGGACTGCTACTGATCATTAAGCCAATGTTGTGGCAGAACTATCTATTTTAACTCCAACATCTTCCTCTTGAAAGACTAACAGGTAGCTGGTGACCCATTGCTGAGTATACAGTTAGGACTGATTTTTTTCCCCAATGTGAACCACTCTAGGTTTTTTCTGCACTGAATTTGATTTGATATTTTATTATCCAACCACCCAGAATACTGAGTTTAATGACATTCCCCTGCTGTTCACAGATAAGAAACAGAATGAAGACTTATACAGGAATTTCAACAGAGCAGAGGACAAAAGATGGTTCTGTTGCATCCTCACTTTTCCCTCATGTGAGAAAACATGTTCCTTCTAAAGCTGCTTTAGTGTTCTTGTATACCCACAGTGTTTGAGGGGGTCCACAAAAAAGCAGCCATTTCCCTTTGCTTCCAGAAGTGGGGAGCACGTAATCAGAAAGAAAGAAGTCCCACAACTGAACATGGGAATGGAAGATGAGATCCGAGAGATTTTAAGGACGGAAGAACAGCCACAAGTCCTTAAAGTGCCACAAATCAGCTACAAGGAGGTGTGGTTTATGTCCTTTATGCCAAGATGTTCAAAAGCATCTGTCAAAGCAATTAGTCAAGCTAAATCTAAACAACCACCTAAAATCTTGATATTTCATAATCAGCTAGCTGATGACTCTGGAATAGGGAGTATGGAGTCACTCGGGTGTCAGGAAGGAGATGTAGCTGGGATGAGGAGACCAGCACAAGGCCCTGAAGATGGGGGCTTGATGTTTCTTCTGCCACTAGGAGAGCAGGTGTGTGCATTGTGCAACTTCCCTGGCAAGACTGCTGTAGGCTGGTATGAGCCACCCAGCTACAAATGGACAGGCAACCTCTTCCCGCAGCCTGCTCACAGAGAGATCTGCAGCCATGGTGGCTTGGTGCTGCTGCACACCTTGTGAAAGATTATCAGCTTTTAATATTGAAATTAATCTTGTTGTTTGCCCAGCTTCACATTCAAAATCCCTGTCAGCTACAGCGCTACAAAAGATGTGACAGCATTTGGGGATGTAATCGAAAACTCTGCAGCCAGGACGCAAGTTTGGGAAGCATATGGGCAATATCCTGCAAATCATTTCCACATATAGCTGTTATTTCAGAGCAGATCTTGTGTATGTAACTGCAGCTTCTGTTATCTCCTTTTCTCTCCTACCTTCTCAAAACTTCCCATCTGTTTGGCTCTCAAATTAACTGGGCATTTTAGCACAATGGGCAAGCTTCTCCAATCTATTATCTTGAAGGGAATTTTAATAACTTAGACTTGCTGGTCTGCATATTAACTCTTAGTTTTCTTCAGTTTGCTACAGTTCTCTACAAAACAACCTGCTACATGCCACACATGGAGACTACCATGAGATTTCAGGATGTGCATGTCCCTATCCAATATACATGTCAAGTAGCAGCACCCTATTGGGGCAGCACAATCTTGTTACTCCAAATTAAGCCTATTCTTTCCAGTTAGCACCACCTCAGTGTATTCAGAGGGCCTCTTGGCCAATCTCGTTTGCATCCCATGAACTCAGCTCTTTCATAGACTGGCTCAACTTTAGTTAGTTCAACTCCATTTCCACGGGGCAGTATCAACACCACTCTTTCACAAGTGCCCATCTTAATGGCACCTTTAGTCAATACCTTGTGCATGGCACATCAAGTTCTTAAGAATATTTAAATAAAAAGTAGATAGAGCTTTGTAAACTAATGAACTCTTTTCAAGAGTGGGCAAGGGCTTGCTGGGAGCACACTGTCCCTGCCCAGAAGAACAGTCTGCACAGGGTGAAATCTAACATTTCACTCCACGTCAGGGTATTGTAGTGTATGATATCTGTAAAGTGATTTTCTTAAATGACACCCACCTATGAACTATGAGCCCTGCTACTGTAGGGCAACTGCACTCCAGAGAAAAATTGAAACTATTATATCGCTGGCTTTGTGATCATAACAGTTTTTTTGAGCTGAGCTAAAGGCTCTCTGCTGCAAAGAAGTTTCCTCTTGCTTATATGCATGTTTACTGAAAAGTCTGTTGGTTAAAACCATGGATGTTGGAACATGTTTCTGACCAATATAAGAAAAAACCCATAAGCAACAAAAGATCTGTATTATCTGTATATGAAATTCCTATCAACGGCACAATCTAGCCCAGCGCAGAAAGGAGGTTAGTAGCAGACTCTCATGCCTGGAGGCAGACAAACACTTGGTTGGAGAAGAGCCCAAAGACTTGACTAAACTGACTGAAAGCAATCACAAAAGTCTTGGGAGCCTCTGTGAGCTTGGGTGAGACTCCATTGCTAGCTTCCTGCTCTGATTTTCATCATGGTGCAAAATCTAGGCTGCTCTCAGACTTGCTGTCCTGAGCAAAATACTTCCATAACCAGAAGTGCCTTCTGCTACATCTGCCTGCACTGGTAGTACACAGCTGCCCCAAGTCTATAAAATATATCACTACCCATCTTTTTATCCTTGCGCTATGAGTTCCCTGACTAGGGAATGTCTCTTCCTCATGTGCACAGACTCTGACAGAGTAAGACCTTGAGACACTTTCAGCACAAGCTCAAGGAGTGCCTATACCCTGAGACAGAGGCTACAGCACAGTCCCTTCTAGCCCACACGCTGGTTGATTTGCTTTACTATGTAACATAGCCTAAGAGGAGCCACCTGTGGCCTGGTGCTCCAGACAGTAATTAAGTTGTTGGTGGGTTGCCCCAGCATTACAGTAATTGATGATTAAAGCAGGCACAGGACACCGCTGAGGCCTGGCACGCAATAAGGCTGCTCAGTTGCTCTCCTCCAAATTCACACCATTGAGCAATTTTGTTACACGCATCATGTTCCAGGATGCTCACAGCTTCTCTGTTTCCTAATCAGCTGGGGCAATTTACATAGTCTCTGGCTGTGTTTTACATCAAACCTCATTTGATTCTCTGGTATGTTGCAATACTACTAAAGACAACCATCCTTCGCTTTCTACACACATCATTCCCCTTCTCTACCAGTTTTAGATGAAAAGGGCAACACACAGCTGTGTGTGCTAATTAAGACAGTCCTTATATATTACACTCTGCATATTTCTCTGCTTTGTTTCCTAAACAGTTATCTTATGTAACCCCAGAGTTGATAGAGTAAAAAGACTGATAATGACAATGGTATCACTGAGCATGGGTTTGAGATGGAAACGACATTTTGTCTTGTCTCATACAAACAGCGCTACATCCAGCAGAGACACAGGAATATGAACACTAGCTTAACTTAGTACTAGCTATGTACTAAGTTAGTACTAAGTACTATGCAGAACAGAGAGAAGAAACTTGTGACATTGCTGTACATAAGCTTGTATTGCTACTTTATAGATCACCAGCTCAGAATAGATCTCCAATAACAAAAGTCTCAGGTGAGAGGAAGAGATCTCCTTCAGTCTGAAATACTGCCTAATTGGAAACAAAGTGCCTCATGACGTATTCCAAGAAAATACATTTGTATCATCAAATGCTTACCCATAGGCAGATGGCTGGAATTGCACAGTGGGGTTCCTTCTTGTAATCTGCTGCCACTAAGAGCTGTTTGAGCCAGATCCAAAACCTCTTCAAGTCAATGGGAGTTTTTTCAATTAACTTCAATAGAAGTTGGGTAGGATCCAGAGAATTAAGTGACCCTGGAGATCTCTTCTGGGCATCTGCCGACACTCTCCAGAGGGGAATTTCCAACACCTTTGGGGTTTCTTCTAGGCAGTTCTGAAACAAGAGAGGTTTAGTTTAAATTTCCAGAAACTCACACGACAGGAAAATCCTGGCCCTGTTGAAGTGAGAGGAAATTTTGCCATTGATACAAATTTACACTCATGACTACCATTTACTGTACCCCAGGAGTTTTACCAGCTCAGAAAGCTGCTCAGATTGGCAAACTGGTTCTTTCAGTACCAAACAAGCAAGGCCAAAAACAAGCACCTAATCATTGCTCTTGACATACCTCCTACAACTCTGTAGTACCTGGAACCTTTCCACCACTCCATTTCTTGGAGGCTTATAGCAGCCCTACCTATGAGATCTATTAACATCAGCCTTTCCATTCCTCCCATGCTTGAACTATTTTAAAACAGTCTGCAGTTAAGCAAAAGTCTCCGTAAGTTTTGCATTAACCTGGTCTACTCAGATGTGAAGTGTAGCTATTCCCCAGTTTGGTTTTAATTCTGCACAGAACAGAAATACCTACTAAGTACTGCTAAGAGCTGTGGAATGGCCCATTGACAGTAATGCACCTTTGACAAATTTATATGCAAGGCCATGACAAGCAGGCTTGATGGCTTTTTGAAAGAAAACCAAAATTAAGCATAACTTTCACTGAAAGAAAGCAGCTTGGATATTCAGGTCTCAGTCTTTTCAGATAGCTAGTAAAGAGGTCTACTGGGGATATGGCAAGTAAAAATTTCCTACATTTACCTCAGGTAATTATACGTCTCCAGTAGGAAAAAAAAAAGGGGGAGGGGCGGGGGGAAGCTCAGTCAATGGTGGAACAGAGTTAAAATGGTTCCTCAAGGTGACAGTCCACAGAGAAAAAACTAAAGCCCATTCTGAAGCCCTGTCAAGTGGGATGTTCTGTCTCCCACTAAATCCTGCTGGGGGCCAAGGGGATTGCATCCATTGAAGAGACATCTTCAGGGGTGCAGGACACTGTGGTGAAGGCAGACTGCAACAGGGCATGTTAAGGATGCAGTCAAAGGAAGGGGGCTGTTTAGGGAATCTCTATCCCACCACTTCCTTTTTGTCCTCAATAGTCTTAAGGCTAAAGAGGTGCAAATTGATGACTCTTCCATATACAGCTAAAAGAAGCTGATATATACTGATGGAAAGGCATATATACCGATTCAGTGTTCAATTTATTTACCTAGAGTATCTGGTTTTGATTTAACCTGAAAAATTCAAGACTCTTACCTTGGCACTTGAAAAATGAAACTTTCATTTCTTTCCAATCCCAAATTTTCCCTTTTCATAGGTAGAATACTCAGAATACTCAAAACAAGATGTTTGGATTTTGTAAGAGAGAAAATGCTTTCAAAATTCTCTTTCAAAAAGTAAAACCTGGAGGGCTTTTTGTTGTCGTGGAACCTGAATGCATATACTGACTACTTTTAGTTTGCAAACTTCTGGAAATCCTGCACAATCATCTGGCTCTGACTGGAAGACCTAACTTCACACACTGGTGCATTAGCTTTCCAATGGAAATCCTACAGGCCCACAAATGGAAGGACATATACACTTCTTCCTCCAGTCCACCTTTGTTCTATGCCTTCCACACGGAGAAACTCTGCCTGGGAGAGAGCCCTGGGAGACTCTGTGGCTGCAGACCTGGTATCAAGACACCTACAGGTCTTCATCAATTTGAGGTTCTCCGTCAGTTCAAGTCCTCACTGCTCATTCCAGGCTTTCTAAAATATTAACAGAAGAGTACTAAAGAAGTCAATATTCTGTTGGTTGATATCATCAGTGGTATCATAGTCCTGGCATACAAGTATCTCTGTGATATAGCATGCTCCACAGAATCTAAATCTTGACATTCCTAGAAGTACGACGATAGACAAAGAGGTCCGACTTTGTAAAAAGTCAAACTACTAAAAAGGAGAGATTCTTCAGGGAGGTAATTTGATCTTTCACTACCTTTTCAAATCAATCTCACCCAATCTTCCAAACTGTATCCTGAGATACTGAATATATTTCTGTGCTGTAAACACAGGACAAAGTCAGCGTAAAAATCTTGCCATCAGTTAGCTAGCTCAAAGGCTTTCCTATATTTTGTGTTGACTGGAATGATAAATAATTTATTTTCAGAGTACCATATCTCAGAAATAAATTTCTAAAACAAAACTGCTGCAAAACACAATTATTATTCAACTCATTTTAACAATTCGATAAATGCAGTGCAATGACTTCCGTTAGCTATTCTCCTAGCCAAGGTCTACTACATCATTAAATATTATTGAGTTCGGTCTGCCATTTTACTTGAAATTATGCGCCTGGCATTTTAGTCTATGGCCATAAATGCTGGAAATGTCAGTTATATAAGCATCCATCTTTTTCACTACTGTCTCCCATCAAACATTAATGGTAGAAGCTCTAATCCATTCTACACAGTCCCAGATATCTACATTTGCTAGGAAAGGAACTGTAACAGAGCACACTGACAACTCACAGTAAGTAATTACTCTTCGAAATATCTCAGTAAACTCAATTTGCTCCCAGAGGTCTTTTAAATTATATCTCGTTAGAGTGCAATGTTTTTTCAAATGACAAGGTCACACAAAAAAGCAAAACTCTATTTTATCTTTATCAGAGCTTTACCCCCCCCACCATAAAACTGTTATAACACATAATTCCAACCAGATAGAGATATTGTGTTTTACTGTTGGAGCCCAGGAAAGCTATAAAGCAAGCAGAGTTGTTGTTTACAGTCACAATAAATTTGGAATATCATATAGCATTCTAGGTGAGGCAAATGCATCTACTAATGTCATCTGACTGGGAAGAAGTACTTTTTAAAAAAAAAAACTTCACTGGTAAAATACTTTTCTTTTGAATTTACACTAAAAAACGTCTCATGAATCAGAAAAGATGAATCTCAAACTGTATTAATATAGCAGAACACACACTATCTTATCACTCTGCTTATCTGCCTTGGTGACTTTACAGCATGAGGTTATTGAAAAGCAACATGGATTATGCAGTTGACCAACACTTCTAATTTTATTACAAGTCTTGATATTCTTTCTTACAATCCCAGCTTCTGAAGCTATGCAATTAGGAAAGTATATGAAAAATATTCTTGCTATTTTTTTTTCTGAAGAACACAAAAATATGCTGTAGTGTATGCTGAGCTCAAAAGCAAGAGCTAGATAAACTCTTTAAAAACCATAAGACTCTTTGAATTTATATATGCTAATCTCTTGTTATTTGGGAATGGGGTAGGAAAGGACTCCTCAGACTTCACCAAACATACCAAAATTGTTGCCATGCAATCACATGGGACAATGAGAAAGACAACTACAGTGTAAAAGTACATAAAAAAACATAACCACATTTTAGCAGTAGTCATTTTGGCTAATAAAGCTGCATCTTGTATTAATAAATAGAGATTTCAGTTTAACCAAAGAGAAGGAGGTAGAAGCAGCCAAGCAGACCCTTCATTAAGGATATCCTTAATTGTGTTCCCACTTGAAAAACTATGTCCTTAAGTGAATATGAGCTTTTATTCTTAAGTCCAAGTTACCTGGCACATTAAAAAAATACACCAAATCGAAATCCATCAGCACTGGTATCTTAGCAAGTAACTACCTCCAAAGAAATTCTCCAAGGAATTCAGAGGATAACAGGCTGCCATCGTAGAAAACGCACAGCCCAGTTTGAGAACTACTACACAGGGGATGGGATACAACATCATTCTGAACGCAGGGGTAAGCCCAAGTCTTTCCAGAAGTGTACCTACTCAAAGCAGAGGTCAGAAAAGCAGGAATAACTTTGGAAGGAATGGATGTCCTCCTAGTGAGGGGGGTTTTTAATCTTTTTCTTTCACAAGGATATTATAAAGGAGTGATTTGGGAGACACTTGCCGGAAATTTAATAGGCATAGCACAGGGACTGTCATAACAGTCAAGAAAGTTTCTGAGCAGCATTTCTACTTCTATATGCTTTACCATCTTGCATTTGACTTATTTCCATTTTTTTCTTTGATGAGCACAGGCTGAGATTTGCAAAAGGATAGCATCAACAAACAATAGTCTGTTGACAATAGACAATCATCTTTCCCAGAAAACTTACCTTCTCTGAGTCCTGCCAATGAAAATAGGAGACAATTCTTCTTCTGACAAGGGATCTTCTCATGTTGTTATATTTCCTTGCATTGCTTAATCAAGACAATATATGAAAGGCAAATGCCTAAATTAATGTTTATAAATACAGACCACAAAGTGGTCTATAGTTTTAGCTTGGGACTGGAGTAGAAGAGCTGCAAAACCTCGTTCAAACATGGGAAAAAACTAAATGACACCAATTTGACGGAAAGTGAGATATGAGCTTCTAAACACAGTACAACTCAACTGTGTGGTCAGTAACATGAGCTCAGACAAGAAAAGCACCCAACACTGGGTCCTTCAGGCTGTCAGTGGCTTTCCAAACTTGGGTTTTGCTGCTTTGTTTCTGATGGCTACAAATCTATACCTCTCTGACAGGGGAGGGCAAGGACTTGAATAAAATCTTGCTGACATGCCATGATTGCCTCTTGTTGCTACAATGGCATTTGGTGTTATTTGCCATAGGTAGAAAAAAAGTTATATACAAACTTATCCTATTTCCTCAAAAGCAGTAGAGTCTGAAATACTAAGGTATCTATGTATGCAGGGGACAGTGGAAGGAGTCAGCAGGGTATTAAAGCTCTGTGTTAAATGTATCTAGCATAGTCCTTCTAGATGTGTTAAGGGACTGTAAGGGTGCCCAGTCAGGTACTTCAGGACTGTCTGTTAGGAAAACTTTTAAGAGGGGCTTTTTGGACATGTTATACCAGTGAGAATTACGAAGTCGTCCTTGAACAGGACAATGAGGGAGTCAGGAGCTGGGGTAGGAAAATAATTTCTCCTCTCTCAATATTTCTTTGATCTTCATTAAGGATCAGCGGCTACAAAAAAACTTGTCAATGCAAAGCCTCAGAACAGCTATTAATGTATATATGTCTACACTCTGAAAAAATTCCCTGTGAGGCACCAGAAGGCAGCTGCTTGGGCACAAAACAGAATCCACAGTGGAAGAAAGCATCTTTCCTCTTCTGACCTATTGCTGTAAGTCAGGGCACAGAGTCAGACTTTTGACTTTCTGTCCCACACACATGAGAGTATCTGTGGATCACTTGGTACAGTAGTAAAAGTCATCCAAGAGAAAAAAATTGGATAGAATGGAAAATAAAAAATTGCCAGCACAGAATGTATAACTTGCAGGTAATTTCCTGTATTCTTATACTATTTAGACTATAATTTGCATGATCAACAAGCATTGTTCCTTTCTCTTCCCTTTTCAGCTCTTCTGTGCAGAACAGTTTTAACAGAGTTAACAGCTGCAAAGACTGATTTTAGAAACATCTGACCAAGCCACTCTGCTCAAAGCTTCTCAGTTATTGAATTCTGTGGCAAGAACTCCTCAGCAATGGTTCAGATTGTTCACTCAAACCTCAAACAGGTAAAATCTGCCACTGATCTGCATCAGGTAACTTCATGAATTTAGGTTTATACCTCTGCAGACCTGTTCCACCCGACTCCATGAAGAGAGCTGTGTCATTTTATTCCAGATGTAAATTTGACTCATAGCAGTAGAGGTGCTCTGATTCATATCAGCTAAGAATTTGATCCCATGACTGCAAAAGAGCTGAGATAATTTATGTCTCTGGAGAAAACTGGGACAAATGTCTATATCTGTAAAACCATAGTCTGAGCTCCCTCTTACTATCGTATCAAACATTTTAAAAAAATCTCATAGCTTGAATTCTCTTTCCTTTTTTTGGCCCAGTTCTTTAGCGAATATCCACAAAACCCTGATATACTTTAAGAAAACTAGAACTGTCTGATAAAAAAAGTTAAATAAACATAATTGGAAGTCAGATTTATCTCTTTCTGTAGAAATATGCCTTGTGTCTGAATTTATTCAAGTTTTCTGCTGAGCTTTGACTTTCAGTGCAGAACTTCATTTTGTCATGCCCCAAACAAAACCAGAACGTTTCAAAGCCCAAGTGAAAATGATACTTTCAAGTTCTGCACAACTTTTGCTTGAGAAAAACAAAGGTTTTAATCAAAACCACAGTTTTCAGTAGGAAAGCACTAAGATGGAAAATTTTCAGCCAGCTCTACCAAATATCTGCATCCTTTCATTCTGACATTTTTACCTCGCTAGTAACACTTCACTCCAAAATGATTCCAATTGAATTCCTGGAGCTAAGCTATGTCTTTGTGGTCAGGACCTGCCAGACAGCAATCCCTGAGCCATGCCACCCTGGAGGCACACTCAAGTGATGTTGGGGTATACAGATCCATGAGGTAGGATTTCCTCTTTGCTTTCTAAAAATCAAGGGGAAAGGTTAGTAATTCACCACTGTCTTAATTTATCCAAGCAAAAGGAACATTTCTAATGTTTCTAAGACTCTTAAGTCTATCAGGCACATCATTCCTACCTCTACAAGCTGTAAATTGAACACAGAATAATGAAAAAGAGAGAGATGTCTTTTAATTTGTTTTCTTTAAACTGAGTTTCTAACTGGCAGAAGATTATCCAGGTCTTGCAGGATGTTCTCTCTCCTTAAAGATCTCTAGATCTTTTAAAATCTTTTAATTTTTAAATCAAGACTGATCACATACTTTAGAAACTTTGAGTCAGTTCAGCCACAGGTTGTTAGGCTTGGGGCAGGACTCAGTGGGTAAAATTTAATACATGTAGGTCAGTTTAAAAGATCATCACAGTTCCTTTCTGTCATAATAATCTACAAATATATGCAATGAGCAACAGAATGTAATCAACCTTTGGCTATCCTTCCTCATTCCCGTAGTTGTATTTTTTATTGCAACCCTACAGAGACATAAAAATTAAAAACATAACAGCAAGCCTGAAATCAAAACAATTAGATGGAGAGCAAACGAAACAAGCCAAATGACCAAAGCCACCTTTTTTTTTAGTTTTTTCCTTTTCTATCACCCCTTTTCTTTTTAATATATAGATTCCATTTGCAGCTTTTCAGAACCACCAGAAAACTGAAATGATCTCTTACATGTACAGCTCTGCCACAAAAATCCAGGATCTGCTGACACCCTTATTTCCCACTTGCAGCATCACTAAACTCAGACATCCCTGCACAAACAAGTTTTTTAACAGTGCATTTTATCGTCCCCTTTTACTAATCTCACTGTGAAAATATCCCCTAGGTTTCACCAAGCTGAAGGATGATCAGAATTTTCGTGGTGTGCTGATAACAACCAAACACAGCAAATATCTCAAGCTGTAGCCTGGACTGTGGCTTGTATTTCACAATTGCATGGAGAAAGATCAGAGGCAGCCGTTACTCCTTTTCACCCCTCTGCATCAGTCAGACCATGTGGTGGAGGAATTCTGCCACAGTCTGAAGCGGGGTTAGCTGTTGCAAATCAAGCTAGTAGGGGTAAAAACAGTGATGGGATTATTTTTCCTCTGATTTCCCACTAGCCAGCAGTTTGGAGTTGGAGTAGTGGCCAGGTGACCACCCACGAGCCACTTTCAAAGAAATCACATCAGTTTATTCACAAAATTGAGAAAAAAATCCATTACCTCCTACAAGGCTTAATCCAGATTACACCACCACTGCTGAAATTGGATGCCGGCCCATAAACTGCTACAAATGAAGTTGAACTTGTGTCACTTTGTGTTTCTATAGCTAAGAATGGTCTATCATCATTTTAATGCCCGATATCACCCACAAAAGATCATAAATTTTTAACACAATGCTAAAGTCAGGCTTTAGCCTTTTAAATAATCTGCATCTTGACTAGCTGTCCAGTCTACTTTCTCCTTGCCAGTTATATTGAGGGGCCATAAACAAAGGGGAATGAGAACAGCCGGTAAATTAAAGTGCAGGCAACTGAAAAGGTCAAAGTAGTATGCTTTATATTGTCTGTCACAGTATATGGCATGTTAAAATTCATACACTGGTCTTTCAAGAAAATCGAAACAATGAGAAATCAATCAGCATACATTGACTCTACTAAAAATTATTGGACTGGGTGTATCTCGAAAGGCTTGTGGATATCAAGAAACAAACCTCTGTTTCCTCCCTACTGCTTTAATGGATGGGAACTCAGAGAGGGACTAAGTGATGGACACTTGCATGTATTTCAGCAATACCACAAATGCAAAGCTGGTGTGGAGAACTGAAGCAGTAAGGATTCCATTGTAGTCCCTTTGCCCCCACACTCAAATCCTAATAACAGGAAAAAAGTGTTAAATTCAACAGTCAATTTTTACCTCAATTATCAGCTGCTGAGGTGGCCAAGGATGAAATTAAAAAATAAGATTGCACCCCCAGCTGCAACTGCTCACCTTTTTCATCAATGGCCTGCGTTGTATCGGCATCAAGGCACAGAACCACAGCCCTAAGCAAATCTGCTGTTGTTAATGGTCTTGTTGCATTCAGTCTCATCTACTGGAAGAAAATATTTGATCTCAAATGGGATCTCTTGGATGGCACTTGGCCTGTGTATCTCAGGAGTACCTAGTATGGCGAGCACTTATCTTTGAAAACAACATTAAGCCAGTTAACATAACACACTGCACAGGGCAATTTGGTATCATTAACTTGGTTAAAAATGACTGCTCACTTACTGAGAACAGCCTGCCTGTTTTTAGTCCCTTGGAGTGCAGCTGCTGAGGGACATGTCCCTTTAATTCCACAAGCAAATTATTAGAGACAAGGATGGCCAGATGAACTCTCCTTCCAGGAATTGGCTAATCTTGAATGTGATTATTTGTGAGTATAAGCAGAGAAGGAGAATTAGAGGGAGTTGACAATTTTGAAACATGTTATTTGTGATCAAGTCCACCAAACACTAATGAGACACAATGTCTTGCCTGCAGCACAGCCTGATATATTTTTTGTCACATAATTATATGCTACTGTGGCAGAACATATTTTCCACAATGATTTTCTTTCTATCTATCTATCTACCTATCATGGGGGAGTGGACGAGCAATTTGCAAAAACCTGTCTTTAAACAATGATAAAAGATAAGTAGAGTCTGGTCTTATCATTTCTCTTGTAACCTGACTAAATGCTCAAGCTCACTGATTCAGAATAAATATTTCTTCTACTTTTTCCTAAAGAAGGATATGGTAGTTGTTTTCACAGCTGCTGGATTCATCACCACCATAATTTTATTCTCCCACAGAACCAAAAACTATTGTACTTTCATGCTGTAACTGCAGTCCTGTGGTCACAAAATGGCACCTCTCCTCCAGGGGTTCAAGAGTGTGAAATGGTCAGAGAAGATGCCTGTGGCTGGCGTAGCAAATAAGTAGTGCTTACATCTCACCACTTTCCAAAGAGGATAAAGGGTGAATCCTCAGACACACCACAGTGTCTCTTCCTTCACTCAGAGGAAAAAAAAAAGGCACATACAACTTTTATTATGTTGTTAAACACAGCGTCTTTTGTCATGCTTTAGTCAGCTGCAGAGATAATTTTACTGAATTCTAGTCCCCACAATGGTTTCTCCTCTCAGTTATTATTGTTACAGATAATTAAATACTATTCAACAACACAGTTCTGCACTGAGCCTTACTGAAACTGAACTAACAATCTTGTCTCAAGATTAAATACTTTGGAGGTTTAACTCAGGAGAAAAGCTGTCTGTAGAAACATAATCCAAACCTGAGTGAGATCCACCAGAAAGATAAAGCAGCACATAGATTCCTGGGGTTAAGAATATAAATCCTATAAAAATCCTGTAAGAAGCAGACCAGGCTTTCCCCTACTCTCATCTCAAAAAGCCCTGATGACAGGTTTTTCCAGAACAGGTCATATCAACTCCTTCTTGGCCCTGCTACTATTCTCAAGAGTGCATCCAACAGGGAAATGCATCTATGAAGGTGCAGTACTTTTTTTGGAGACTTTCACAACTACTAAAGACTTCGCAACTTAAGCTCTTCGGCCCCTATCTCCACCTTACATGCTGTTCCCAGTGTGATAGTTCCCAGAAAGGTTGAATCCTTTTACATAGAGCACTCAACATACAACAGAGATAGACATACTCACAGTCCAGCACAAAAAAAACAAGACGAATAGCAAGCACAATTTCATTTTTGGCAAAAGGTCCTAAGAGCCATTTTTGTACCCTTTTTATATCTTAACAAAACTTGTTCACACATTCCATAATAATATATAAGGATCACATATATATAAAAAATAAATTCTGGGTACTGCATGCTATCTGTTTCTATAACTTATTAGCACATACATTGCAATTATGTTAAAAACCCATGTATGTAAACTTTGTGATAAGGAATAACTGCTTCTTCATAAATTTCTAGCTAAATTATGCTTTTGCAACATCTTATCTAAGCCACATCTTAATAACACTGAACAGTGATTTTCCTCCTGTTAGTCAGAAGAGAGACAGATCATTACTCCAGGTTCTCCCACTGGCTGACCCCAAGTAACCACACTGCCTTTGCCATTCATCCCCCATAAAAGCCAGACTTTTGCCTCTGCTCAAACAGCTGCTCTTTCCAAACACCCCTTCTCTACTTCTTTGATCTAAATTTGAAATGCTTTGGACAGCCAACAGGACTTTGCCGGGGCTGCTGGCTATCTGTCTAAGTGAACGCTAAGGAGAATTATCATAGAATCATAGAAAGGTTTGGATTGGAAGGGACCTTAAAGATCATCTAGTTCCAACCCCCCTGACATCACCAGGGACATCTTCCACTAGACCAGGTTGCTCAAAGCCCCGTCCAACCTGGCCTTGAACACTTCGAGGGAGGGGGCAGCCACACCTTCTCTGGGCAATCTGTTAAGTGCCTCACCGCCCTCACAGTGAAGAATTTCTTCCTTATATCTAATCTAAATCTACTCTCTTTCAGTTTAAAACTGTTACTCCTCATCCTATCACTACACTCTCCAATAAAGAGTCCCTCTCCATCTTTCCTGCAGGCCCCCTTGAAGTACGAAGGCCGCTATAAGGTCTCCCTGGAGCTGCCTTCTCTCTGGGCTGAACAACCCCAACTCTCTCAGCCTGTCCTCACAGGGGAGGTGCTCCAGTCCCTTGATCATCTTTGTGGCTTCCTCTGGACTGGCTCGAGCAGGTCCATGTCCTTGTTTTGCTGTGGGCCTCAGAACTGGACACAGTACTCCAGGTGGGGTCTCACAAAAGCACAGTAGAGGGGCAGAATCCCCTTGACTGGCCACGCTTCTCTTGATGCAGCCCAGGATGCAATTGGCTTTCTGGGCTGTGAGTGCACATTGCTGGCTCATAGTTTTTAATCTACCAATTATAATTATAAATAATTATGTATTAATAATATTAATTATATTTCATGACGATGCTGCTGAAAGACATAGTGAGTAATATAAAGCCAGTGTCTGTCATGACTGTTGCACGTTTTCTGATTTCAGTTTAAATTCTGCATAGCAGGATAACAAGATGATATGCATAAGTAATAGTCCTAAATAAGTGATGAATCAACAGCTTCCACTGGGTAAACTGTAGAGCAAACTGTGCTCAGCTCTTTGCTCACCTATTTATGACATATAAAATTAGCTTTATTCCCTTGTAAAGATCAGCTCACAACTTCTCTTCCTTTTGGTTTGGGATTGGCAGGAAATCATTGAAGGCTGTGAACCAAGAGGTCATAGAAAGAGAAAATCTACCAGGACATTCTCCCAGCCTCAACTGGATGGAATATGGATTCAATTCTATTCCAGCAATTAAAGCTTTGACTTAATTCCCTTGAAATCCTTCAGTTAGCATTTTTCAGAGGTTTGCAGAAAGTTACCTTCCTTGGACTGAGCAGATTATCACAGAGACTGCTAGAAAGGGATGTAACTTACAGCATTGCTTCCAACAGAACTTTTTATTCTTTTCCAGTTGAGTTTCTTGTCAGTCTGTGACTCAATTATCTTTTTTTCCTGCTCATTAAAGCTGCCATACTTATGACTGAAAATGCTGGGAAAGGCTTTGGTCTAATCAAAGTAAATCCCCTTTTCAATCTCCTTTGCATAGGAGGTTTTTCATCATTAGAGAACAGAGCTAGGAGAACGTGGCTGGGGAAAAAGAAGAGAGAACATGTTTCCAGTGGCTCCTAGGAAGCTGATTTTTACCAGTGTGTCACATCCCATTGCAAAATGATGACTCAATGCTTGCTAATATTTTGTCCATGTTGGATGCAATCTAAATACACAGATATCCCTTAAGAAGAGACATTGCTGTATATACATTTTCCATTTGTGGCATCCCTGGAGCTCTCTAGAAGCCATCCGGTGAGAAACAAAAATATTGCAAAATACAACTGTTGCTGACCAGGGAGGTGCCAGTGATCCCAGTACTGACTGAATACTGAGAATTACAAAGACACACACCAGGAAGACATTTCCGAGTCTGCAAGGAGATGCACCTCCAGATACACCTGAATTGTGTCCCTTCATGGCTGAAATTTGGGTGAAATGGCCATAGTTCCTCAAAAGAAAATGAAAACTCCTATGCTGAACATCTAATATGGGCCATCTGTAGCAACTGAAGATTTTGAAGGGTGCAGAGTCACTACACTCAGCCAACCCAACCCAGCAGATTATAAAACCAAAACCATATTTCAAATCAACTTATATCCAGCCAGCCAGCAGATAGATTTAAAGACTTTCTTTAAAAATACTTCCTTTTCTTTAGGAGCATTTTGAACTCTGGCCACGAATGTCATGCCAGGTAGTTTTAGCAGAAAGTAGGATATGTTTTAAGAGCATTTTGTCTCAATACCATTAGTAGGAGAAATTGCATGGTCCAGTGGCTACATCACTAGGCTGGAACTTATGGCACATCTAGAACATGCCAGGGAGCACCGTGTCAAATGCAGGCTCAACTCTTGGACCAAAAGCAGGAAAAGGCATGATAGCACCATGCTGGGCCATGTTACTTAGCTCTGTTGGGAGCCCAAGTTTATTAATTGCAGTATGGCACATCATTGATGTGACTGTGTTGCTCAGGCAACCCAAGGATATGTCACTTTCCAGGCTGCAGCATGATGCCATTGATATTCCTTGATTGGCACTGCCACAGCTGCCCCTGCACAAGGCACCATGGCATAGGACAGAGCACCCCTTTGGAAACCCAAGCACGGCAGCTGGCTCAGACACAACACATTGCACTGGACCCTGGGCAGGGCTCTTCACCTCTCCCATGCCTTTCTGGGTTTTGTTTTTTAAATATGCTAGCTTATGCATTTTCACACCACTTAAAAGTTGGGGGGTTTTTAGCTTAAGGTGTTTTTTTAAAATGTTTCTGGTGTTGGCAAGAAGCAAGACTCTCCCCACTGTGGCTGGTGGCAGAGTTTCAGATGTGTTCTAGGGTAGCTTTCTAGGCTTCTGTAGTCCTCAGAAGGCAAGAACCAGTCTCACAAGGGATTCTGCTTAATTGGAATAAGGCCAAAATTTCTCTATGTCAAACACCACTGCCTAATTCCAGATGGGAGATACAAACAATCTAATCTCTTTGGCAGCCTCAGAAACATGAGTCGTTCGTATCATGACTTCATACAAACATAGAATGGTTTGAGTTGGAAGGGACCTTAAAGATCATCTAGTTCCAACCTCCCTGACATCACCAGAGACACCTTCCACTAGGTCAGCTTCCTCAAAGCCCCGTCCAACCTGGCCTTGAACACTTCCAGAGAGGGGGCATCCACAACTTCTCTGGGCAACCTGTTCCAGGGCCTCACCACCCTCACAGTGAAGAATTTCTTCCTTATATCTAATCTAAATCTACCCTCTTTCAGTTTAAAACTGTTACTCCTCGTCCTATCACTACACTCTCCAATAAAGAGTCTCTCCCCATCTTTCTTGTAGGCCCCCTTTAGGTACTGGAAGGCCTCTATAAGGTCTCCCTGGAGCCTTCTTTTCTTCAGTCTGAACAACCCCAATTCTCTCAGCCTGTCCTCATAAGGGAGATGCTCCAGTCCCCTGATCATCTTTGTGGCCTCCTCTGGACTTGCTTAAGCAGGTCCATGTCCTTGTTTTGCTGGGGGCCCCAGAGTACTGCAGGTGGGGTCTCACAAGAGTGGAGTAGAGGGGGAGAATTGGCTTCATCTGATTCATTTCAGGACAGACTAGTTTAAATCAGGGCAAATTAGAGTCTTGATCCTGTGCCACTACACATACTGGCATTACAGAAGGCACAGTCAAGCACTGCACATAACTACGTAGTGAAAAATTAGTAGTAAGAAGTTGAGCAAAAGCAAAACCTCTCCACAAAGTATTTCAGTTTTAATGAAGAGAGTCTGTTTAGGCAAAATTCTCTATCATCAAAAAACTGTCTGACTGAGTCGAGACGACAAAGCTGCTGTGTTTTTCATCACCTGAGATGTTCCCCTTCTGGAAAGTGCATCTGCTGAGATAAAGGGATAATTCTGACATGTTAGTATTTTACAACAAAGACCTACGTGAAAAATTTTCCATCAAAACTGCTGAGGCAAACTGGGCTTTTGATTAAATAGGAAAAAGCACAATTTTTCACTGAAAAAAAACCCCAAACTCCCCAAATGGAATATCTCTCTATGGCTTTGTTACTGCAGTGTTTCAAAAGAAAATTAAGTTCCTTCTCCTTTCCTGAGATCCCACTCTACCCTGTTGGCCAAGCATCCCTGTTGATCTGTCCAGTTCACACCATGGGCAGGGACTCTTGAGGAGAGCTGCTACCTCTCTCCAACGGATAATCATTAGTCAGTAATCACTAGAAATATACCTCAGATAAGGTTTCCAACACAGAAGAGCAGCAATGTACAACTTCAGGAAGGCAAAATCAGACATGGGGGTTCACCAGCTCAGGTATACTAGCATCATTTTAGACATGTTCAGAGCTCACTGCAAAACTGATTCCCCTCTTACCCCTTCTCTAGGTATTTGAAAGTGGTGGGAGTAGAGAGTAGTACAAAAAAGTGTTTCAAGCATCAGAAAAACAGATTGCTGAAGAGGCAAAGGGATAGTAGTAGATTTTTATAGGTTCCTACCTTGAAGTTGGATTCAGTTATGTGTTCCTGCCTGAACTGCAATCAGTTTACTGCACTTTTCTTTACTTGACCATCTAAGCAGGCTGAACCTCATGCCATTTCTCCTTCTCAGTCCTTCATTCCCTCACCTACTTCTTGTGTGAAGCAGAGTATCCACCAAGCAATACTCCCTGGTGCAAAGTAGGTTCATCCTGAGATGTTCTAGCTAAACCAGGGATTAGCAAGGAATAGTATTCATTGCCAGGACCTCACAATATCTTAAACAGAGATGTGGGTTAATCTAACCCTGTATGTAACAACCCTGCCTCCCTGGTGCCATTACAGGTATCCCTCTCTACTGCAAGGAAAAACCTCTATCAGCACTTTCAAGGGGGCAATAATCCACCTGATGATCAATCTGGTACACCAGACAAAGGACAAGGCACAAACCTGGGGAAAAAGTTAATGGCCTCTCTGCTTCTGCCCACTGTGCAGGAGATGTCTGTACTCAAAATCACTCTCCTGCACTCTGGCTCTCTTTAGCTCATTGCTCCAAACCAGGAACTGCATATGCTGCATAAAAGAGCTCAGTGAATTATAATTCTTGCCGCCTTCTTTTTTAATTCAAATGAGATTCATGTTTAAATCAGACTTTGGGGAGAGGTTCAAGGTTAATTCTTTTTTTTTATCCAAATGTGGCTCTCCCATCCTTCGTTTCAACCTGCAAAAATACCTCTGCTTGGCATTTTCTGACAGCTCTGGCTTTATCTTCACCAGCTGCTAAGTTGCTTTGGACATACTTAGCCTGTTCTCAGCTAAGAAAGTCATCCTTAACAAAAAAAAAAAAAAAAAAGTGAAAAAAGGAAAAAGAAAGAAAAAAAAGGAAAAAAGAAAATAAAGATATGGGAAAACAGACAAGTGAAACAATCATGATCTCATGCCTTTTTCTATGCCAGCCACTGGTGCAAGGTCACCCCATTCTGAGAAAACAGAATGCAAATGCCATATAGGTGGCAACTCTACCATTAACTGTTTCCTGACTAGTTTATTTACCTAAAGTCCCTGCTCCCACCAGACACTGCATTAACCAAGCCCTCTGCTGCTATCAACCTCCCACAGAAGCCAGTCTCATGCTAGTGGGTTGCCACCTATGCATCTATTCACTGGCAGCAAAGGCAGGGAAGTAAAGTCACGCAACCCAGCTATGATTTCTTGCTTGATAGCAACCCTTTAGATTTGCCCTAATTTCCCTAGTAATCCTAATAAGAGTATTTTGTTAGAAGAGGACGGAAACCAGATTATCACTCACTGAAATGAAAAGGCCAGGATTAGTGAATGGAGGATGCCCACCGTGCCCATGGGAACCACAAATGTAAGTCACATGTACAGGAACACTGAACACAGAGTCCCTAACTCTGTGCCCTTATAGCTGTTGTTGCAGTGAAGGCACCACACAGCAGGGGAAGAGTGTGCTGTGCAGTACGCACCAAATCCCTTGCATCTGGTTCAAAAAGTGGATAGATTTGCTCTTGGCTGCATAAATTAGGCTATCATCTCCTTCATCCTCAGTTTCCCTCATGTCTGAGAAAACCAAATACTTTGGAAAAGCAAAGGATAATTATTCCTAATTATTGAAAAATCCAGCTGAATGGCCCTGTTACAGCTCCAGATGATCGTTACCTACAGAAAGTCCTGGCTCAAACACAGGGAAAGGAGGCGAGCTGGTGTGCCACACAGGATTGGTGGGTTATGGTAGCATGTATGAATTAAGCTGCTCTAGTAATTGGTTCCCTGTTAGGATAGGACTGAGCTGAGTCCAGCAAAATGAAGCTACATATGACTTAAGTATTTACACAGACAAATGTGAATATCTGTGCTATAATAAAGGAGTAATTTGTGTGAAAGGAGACTGCATTATGCTTATTCAAAGTCGAATTTATTTCTTCCCTCCTGGACTTCCAAAGGGCCAATTTTGTCTTGTTTAGGCACCTGCTTGACAGAATCCTTTGGGAGACAGTCCTGAAGGGTATAGGGGTCCAGGAAGGCTGGGCGCTCTTTAAAAAGGAAGTCTTAATGGCTCAGGAGCAGGCTGTCCCCAGGTGCTGTAAGAGAAGCCGGCGACAGAAACGACCACCCTGGCTAAACAGGGAGCTTTGGCTGCAACTGAGGGAGAAAAGGAGAGTTTACAGCCTTTGGAAGAAGGGGCTAGTGACTCACAATGATTACAAAGATGCTGTGAGGATATTCAGGGTGGAAATCAGGAGGTCTAAAGCCCAGCTGGAAATTAATCTGGCTTCAGCAATCAAGGACAACAAGAAATGTTTCTGTAAGTATGTCAGCAGCAAAAGAAAGCCCAGGGAGAGCCTCTCTCCCCTGCTAGACGCAGGAGGAAACATGGTAACAAGTGATGAGTAGAAGGCTGAGGTGCTTAATGCCTTCTTTGCCTCAGTCTTTAATAACATGACTATTTGTACTGAGGGAATCCAGCCTCCTCAGCCAGAAGACAGAGACTGGGAGAACGACCCCCCCGCATTCCAGGAGGAGATAGTCAGTGATCTACTGCATCACACAGACATACACAAGTCTATGGGACTGGATGGGATACACCCAAGGGTGCTGAAGGAGCTGGCTGGGGTGCTCGCCAAGCTGCTTTCCATTTAGTAAGGCCTTTGACGCTGTTTCCCACAGCATTCTCCTGGCGAAACTGGCTGCTTGTGGCTTGGATGGGCACACGCTTTGCTGGGTAAAAAACTGGCTGGATGGCCAGGCACAAAGAGTTGTGGTGAACGGAGTTAAATCCAGTTGGTGGCCGGTCACGAGTGGTGTCCCCCAGGGCTCGGTTTTGGGTCCACTCCTGTTTAACATCTTTATTGATGATCTAGATGAGGGGATCGAGTGCACCCTCAGTAAGTTTGCAGATGACACCAAGCTGGGTGGGAGTGTTGATCTGCTCGAGGGTAGGGAGGCTCTGCAGAGAGACCTGGACAGGCTGGAGCGATGGGCTAAGGCCAACTGTGTGAGTTTCAATAAGGCCAAATGCTGGGTGCTGCACTTCAGCCACAACAACCCCCAGCAGCGCTACAGGCTTGGGGAGGAGTGGCTGGAGAGCTGCCAGTCAGAGAGGGACCTGGGGGTGTTGATTGACAGCTGGCTGAACATGAGCCAGCAGTGTGCCCAGGTGGCCAAGAAGGCCAATGGCATCCAGGCCTGTATCAGAAATAGCGTGGCCAGCAGGGACAGGGAAGTGATCTTACCCCTGTACTCGGCACTGGTGAGGCCACACCTCAATTCCTGCGTTCAGTTTTGGGCCCCTCACTACAAAAAGGACATTGAATTACTCGAGCGTGTCCAGAGAAGGTCAACGAAGCTGGTGAAGGGTCTGGAGCACATGTCGTACGAGGAGCGGCTGAGGGAACTGGGGTTGTTTAGTCTGGAGAAGAGGAGGCTGAGGGGAGACCTCATCGCCCTCTACAACTACCTGAAAGGAGGTTGCAGAGAGCTGGGGATGAGTCTCTTTAACCAAGTAATAAGCGATAGGACAAGAGGGAATGGCCTCAACTTGCACCAGGGAAGGTTTAGACTGGATAATAGGAAGCATTTCTTTACAGAACGGGTTGTTAGGTGTTGGAATGGGCTGCCCAGGGAGGTGGTGTTTAAGAGTAGGGTCGACATAGCGCTTAGGGATATGGCGTATTTGGGAACTGTCAGTGTTAGGTTAATGGTTGGACTAGATGATCTTCAAGGTCTTTTCCAACCTAGACAATTCTGTGATTCTGTGATTAAGAAACTAACTTTAAAAATTCCAGCCTCAGGTCAGGGTTATACTTAGAGGGCTGACTTTGTATCTGGCAGTGCAGAATTCAAAATTCCTACAAAATTCCTTACTCTAGTCAATCAACAGCATAAGCCCCTTACTCAGGCCAAGGATTTTCTATTTTTCTTTTAATTAAAAAATAGCTTGAGGGCATGTAATGCTTAAATTACTTGCATAGAGAAAAATGCTTCTCTAAGAAACCTATTTGGAGATATGGCTTGAGAGCAACAGAACCCCTTCAGAATAAACAGAAGTTTAATTTTTTTAAGGTAATGGAGAGGACGGAAGATATTCCTGAGAGTTTTCTTCAGCTCATTTTGGACTGTCATTTTCTGCCCTGAAGCCATAGTTGAGTTACTTCCGAGAAGATCAGGAGAGAGCTGTTGGGGGAACAGTCAGTCACTTAGCAGAATGGTGGCACCAACTTGTCTGTGTGTGGATCTCTGCCAGTGTGGGTTTATTTAAAATATGCAAACCTTGGATCCAAGTCAGTTACAAAAATACAACCCAATGATTACTATGGCAGTTTGGCTTGCACATCAGCTGGCAATTTTATGACATACATATTGTTAGTTGGCATAAAGCACCTGTAAGCTCTAATGTAAACAAGAGTGGCAAAAAACCTCCACTGCCCCAAAAAACATAAAAGGGCAAAATCCCGGAATCACACACTTTTTGGCTTCCCAAAGCTGCACTGTACTGAGGACCTGGAGTCCCCCTTGCCTGCAAGCACAGCGACCACATGCTTAGGCAGCCTGTCTGCCTGCCCTAGAGGGAGATGCAAAAGCCCTGTGCCATCTGAATACAGGAGCAGAAAGATTGGATCCAAAAAGGACTGTGAGTTGTAATTTTTATCTGGCAGGCGGGAAGTCAACAGCATCAGGTTGTACTAGGTTAACCAGAGCCAAGAGTGTTTCAGTCAGAGTCTATATTTACAGGGGACTTACAGTTTGCATCCCCAGACAAGTTAACTAGTGCATACCCTTCCCTGGCTAGGGTGGCATGCATTTCCAGCAAAACAGGACCTGACAGACAGGCTGTTCAGCAATCTCTTTGAGGGAAACATCAGGAATATGGCACACTCCACTACACCAACCCTGCTCCTAATTTTCTTCTAATATCCCTCATTTTCACTTAAATGATGCAGAATCCGTCTGCACCTCACTCTTTAGAAGCAACACTAAAAAAACCCCAACCCAGAAATGGCAGATTAGGTTCAGAATTATCCCTCCTTTGAGAGGCAATAACTGCATAAGTGTTACACTCTAGTTAGGCTTAAAAGCAAAGCCTTGAAATAGAGAGCAGATCATAACATTACAATGACCAGACACAAGGCTTAAACGACTGAGAATTTCATGCAAAAATATGGATGGGCTCATTTAAACACTAACAAGCTGTTTTCTTTGCCTATCTGCAGAATAACTGAAGAAGGATAGATAAACTTTCAAAGCGCTCTCAAACAGCAGCTGCGACTTTTGAACTACTCCTCTGCAAATGGATGAGGGGGACAGGGAGGCAAACAGACCAACTTGATGCTGGTAATGCTGTAGAAAAGCAGAATGTCACACAGAAGGAGGCATTTCTCCCTCATCACCAGGACAGGAATTTCTTTCTTCCCTAGCTGCTTAATGAGAACTTCCCTAGTCTTGTGGCAAGAGCCCTCTGCAGCTCTCTGGGCACAGATGAAGACCAAGGAGCACCTGTCACACCAAGTCCTGACCCTTGGTTTGCTAAGAAGTATGGAGGAATTCAGCTAAGGAGAACAGAAGGCAAAACAAAAGGGAATTAAGATTTTGTGTTGAAAACTGCTATACTCACTTATGCTTTACATCTTGTGACACTGATGGATTAGAGCAGGATTTCTCTGTCCTTGTGAATGTGTCGATTCTCTTTTGGCTTATCTGCTTGCATGTGATCCTGAGTCGGCAGCAGCTAAGTTCCTCCAGGCCAGGAGCACAGCCTGCAGTCCCATGCTGCAAATATTGCATCCCCACTCCAGCCCCACTCCAGGAACCGAGCAGTGACCAGAGATTCAAGACAGCGAGCAGCTCACAAGCTACTGTAAGGACTTATAGGCTGTGACTTTACCTGGATCTCACAGTACTTCCCTGAACACCAGGAACCAGTGCTGCCAGCTCAGAGAAGATGGAGCCCTTTCAGACTGCTGCTGACACTTCATTGTTCCTTCTTGACATTCCCAGTTACAGACAACAGCATCACATAGTCAACAGTGATTGCTGAAATAAAACAAACTTGACTTCACTAGGTGTAACATATCTCGGGGCAAGAAACAGCCTGCAAGAGAGAAGCTTTCACTGTGACCCTACCAAGACTTCCATCCTCTGGCCAATCCTGCCAGGATGCACAATTTATACTGGAGCTGAGCACGAGAAAAGTGACCCATTAGGAGAAGATGAAAGCTACATCATTCCTTAACTGACTGTGTTTTGTGGCACTTGCACATGCAGTCATCTGGGAGATGGCAGCAGAAAGTGGCATGGTGGCAAACTAAAACCATCTTTCAGATGAAACTGCCACCATGACAGTAGCGATTTATGCTAACATGTTAAACTTCACATGGAGAGAGGATCTGCACCACAAGCTTTATTCAGAGGCAGCTGTAAGAAGTTGTCACGTCTTTGTTGTCATTTACCAGCTCTGATCTTACCCAGATGACCTTAACATGCACTAATGTATCAAAAATAATACAGATCAGACCTGGCAAGTTTGATCCCATGACTGTCAAAGCTGGATTCTCCCTCCACACCTCCTGCTGCTAACAACCTCCAGGATATAAAGAGCATTTTCAATGCCTCAAAGTAGCCTTTTCAATACAGAAAAAAGAAAAAGGATTTCATGAGCTGAATGTAGAAATCTTGCAATGTGCTGAAATTTCTTTTATTTATATGTACTTTTTAACTACAGGGCCTTTACCTGCCTAGCGGACCCTGTACAGACAGGGTAAGCATTACCATTTCCAGAGAGGTATCATGCCATCTCTCAAGCTTTATGTATGGACTCCAGACCTCACCTCTTTTAAGGCCTTAAACCTGCTGTGTAGTGGAAACAAAACCAAGCCCATCTCCACAAGCATGGGGCAGCCCCTTGTACAAGATGAGGCAGAAGATGTGCCAGCAACAGTCACTTTAGAGACCCATAGCACAGACCTTTTCAGAGAGAGAAAAAAGAAATATATTCTGCTGGGCTAATTAGGAGACTGAGTGAAGGTAACGCTGTCACGTTTTCCTGCTCGTTTAAAAGAGTGGAAGCTGGGAAGAGAATTTAATGTTGGGTTTCACTACAAGAGATAAAAAGCGATGGGGACATAATAAATATAACACCTTCTGCCTGGGTTGCCTGGGATACAGCATCTAGGAAAGACAGACAGAGTGGGTGAAGTACGAACCAGTCCCAATTCTCACAGCAATCATTGCCACCAGAATGCATTCATGTTGTGCCATTTTCCATCTTGTTATAATCTCTGTCACAAGAATGAGGTTATTGGATGTGAAAGGCTTTTCCATATTGGCTCTAGCAGCATTGCTGCCACTTCCTTGATCTTTTCAATATTCCGTAATTGATTGGTTTGCCATCCCAGTTTCCCCTTGTTTACAGCCTCTGTAACTTACAGCTGGCCAGGCAATTCAAGTAGATGAAGGACTGCTAAAAAATCCCTGCCTTGTAGCACTCTGCTCCACCAGAGCAATCAAAGATCAGGGGTCACATCTTTCGGCTGCTGTAAACAGATGTAGCTCCAATTATGCCGGTTGGGTTTATTCTCTGCTACAGGCCTTGAGCAAGCAAGGTCCATTCTGCAGTCTGTTAACAGGCCACCACTCTACAAAAGTGCCAAAATAAACCAAAAGTTTCCGTAAAAGGATGCAGAATCACAGTGTCTTGTTCTTTCTATGGCACTTCTGGGGAAATAAAAAAATTTAAATAAATTCTGCCTAAAAAATCACAAATAATGAAGAGGAAAATATGTAAGATTTAAATCCTTTAAATGGTTCTTAAATTCTGTACTGGAGGCAGGGTTCTGACTCTCTTCTCGGCAGTGCCAAGATCAGCCCTTCACAAGGGCACAAAATCCTTAAACAACTTGTTAAAGCCTACCACAACTTAATGCTGCCTTTCCCTCTACTTCACTGTGTCTTAAAGTACTCCTTTGTTCTATAACTTCATGTTAATTCTATAAAAAGGGAATGATGGTATTTTTTCCATCTCATTTACTTAAATAAAGAATTTGTAGGACAGGGGTTCCAAACTCTGGCATGCCTAACACTCATAAGAGGCAAGTCATTTCAAAAGGTACTTGCTTCAGCACAGCTCTCAACCACTAGTCACTACTAGCAGCAGAAGTTGTTAAAATAGGTTGGCTGGCCAGAAGTATGGGTGAGAATTCCCTGCTAGGGCAAAAAGCATCTCTTTCCATCTTAGGTAGCATCTAATACATGGAAAACCTGGGGTCTGTTCCATTAGGGAAATAAAAACCCTTTTGCTTGCTGAAACATGAGCTTCTCTTTGCAAGAACCAATATTGACAGAGACCCTCTGGCAGCACATGAACCACATTGCCCCTCACACTCATTTGGGCCCCCAATGTACAGAGCACCACAATGATATCAGCATCCCATGGAGGCAGCTCTGCCCAAACACATTTGCATGGTGAGGGCTACCGGATGGCACATCATTCACCAAAATTGCCATCACAAGCCCTGTGTCCCTCTTCAGTGGCAAGAATGTCATTCTTGCTCAGAGAGCAGGGGTCCAGAGGCTGCCCTGGAGCTTCAATCTGCCAGCTGAAGTTGTAATTATCAGGCAGCTCGCAAAGGCCATATGTAAATTTATAACAAAATAATCAGTTGGGGAGAACAAAGCACTCCTGTGAGTGAGACACTTACTGCATTGATTGCACTGGGTCTGGACACAGAACAGTGAAGGTCAGCATAGAGCTGTTCTACAGAGGCTGCTTGTTTTTTCACTCTGCAGAAGAGTGTTATCTGTTTGCAATCCTACAACAGAGTATTAAAAGGATTACACTGTGTGTACATGCAACATACTCTCCACCACATAGAATAAAGCATAAATGCTCAGAAAATTACAGTATCTTTGAACTTTCCAGATCAATCTGATTGAACTACATACATCATTTAAAGTTTACAATACACTTCTTGACATCAAAGGGGTTTGGGGGGGGGAAGGATAGTGTGTTTTTTTAATCAGGCTGATTAGAAGCACTGCTGTGACATCTCTTCTATGGAGTTTCAATAATTCAGTGATTTTCTTTTAAATTGCAGTAATTTGTATATTTTAATCTCTTGTTTTATTTGGCTGCCTTTGAATTAGTTTCCAGGGAGCTCTTGTGTTAGAATCCTGGTATTAATTTTTTGTTGTTTTGGCATTTTAGGTTTTGAATGTTCATAAGAAACCTGAACTGGGAACAATTTGGTTTCATATTAGTAAAATAAATTGATTGAAGACAATTCAACAAACAATCACCAAAAAGAAAAAATCACCTTGTACTGATCTGATTTATTATGGATCTATTTCTCTCCCCCTGGAGTTAACTTTGAGATCATTGTCTCTACCACTAAACAGCTCATATCTGTTGAATAGAGATATATAGTTCAGGATCAGTACATAGACTTTCCAGAAGAAAGTTGCTTCATTTTCTCCACCTACACTGGAATAGTGAGTGGGGAGCTGTTGGCTTAGAGGCACATGTTTAGCTCTTGTAGATCAGTTTAGTTGCCTTGATGTCAGCTGGGTTATGCTGATTTTGATCAGTTAAGAACCAGTCCTCTGGTTTTCCTTTAATTTCCCAACAATTTCAGCAATGTGCAAGTTGCACTAGAATACTCAAGTAGCACAGCTTCTTTTCTAACCCTGTGTAGCATGCAGAGGTCACTAGGTAAGCTTTTTCTTCTTTGCTCTCTGAATTTTAATTGTGGTTATTTCACAACCAGTCTCTAATTTCCAAAACTAATTTATAATGAAATCTCTGTATTTTGCTTAGCTCCTGGCTTTATGCTTCTTGCATGCTGGGTTGTTCTGGATATTGCTAGCTGACTCCCTGCTGAGAAACTCCACATAATTGCAAAAATGTTTTGCAGTGCCCTTCCCCAGAGGATTTCTAGGTAGAATCAGATTTCTGCCCCACAACTCAGCACCGTTTATTCTTTTTTGCATTACCTCTGTTTAAGACAGTGAATAAACCAAACTCACAAACCTTCAAGAGCATTTGAAACTTGCAATATTCTAGGATCTAATTATGAAAAGAGAGTTGGCTCACCAGAGCAACTGTGCTGGAAGAGTCATTAAAGACAATGGGATATATGACAGTGGCATCTAGAAGGACCATAAGCCATTCAATAAAGTTAACTGTCAAGCAAGCTGACTGCATGAGGTACCCAGACATTTTCTCACAATCCTCCCACCAACGATTCCCAGTATTTTCGTCCATTTGCTAACACGGAGGCTGGAGTCACCCACCTTCCCCTGCTCAGTTCACTGCGGGTTCTAGGAGCAGCCAAAATGCAGGCAGTGGGCCCTTTCTGCAACTGGGAACTATTTGCTGCAAGAAAGAATATCACAAGCCGGCTGTAAATCAAGGACATTTAAAATATCAGCCCGGAAAACTCCACTTAATACAGCAAGTGCAAGACCAGCCATCACTGAAAGATTTTACAACAGAAGCCAGATGGGAGAAGCAGCAACGATGCCTCACCAGGGGTGAAATGTCCCCTGCTCTTCACCACCTTCTACAGAGTGGCAGGGCTGCAAGACAACTGGGAACGAACTCAGCAGAGCACACAGCCATCTCACACCTCGCTTGTTCAGTCTCTATCACTCCTTCTCAGTTTTAAGTTAAACAGATGATTGCTAGAGCCCCAGCCTACTGATGCTTACTTCTGTTAGCCAATGGAAATATTCCCACGAGTAAGGCCTAAGCAGGCCTGTTCTGGTTTGCAAGTTCCTGCCTTACTCTCTAGCCTAGAACCACCATTGTGCTGTGTTTGATTTATGGTTAATATTCCTGTCAGCACCACAGGTCTTTGACACTCAAACCACATTACTCAATTCCACCTACTGTTGCCAATAACAAGCGCTGAAGTATCAGTTCCCAGCGGTTTGATATGTGGAGCCGAAGAATAGTTAGATTATCACCAGTTATGCAGACAGCACATTTGACAGCCTCACAATGATGTTTTCAGCTGTCAGTTATTGCAGCTACAGTGTGGAAACCACAAAAGCGGCATACACTGAATATGCACTATGAAGACATCTACTTTGGAAGAGGCAGGCTTCTGGGTAAACACATTTTATGACATAATTGTGGTAACTCAAAATCATCATTTTTATCTCTTGGCAGAGAGGCAGTTTTCCACATGCAAATTAATTATAGTAAGCTTGACTCACAGCAACACTAAAAGAGAGGGTGGGCACGAAAATTTTCAGCACTAATTCTGTGCTGTAGCAAACTCTCACATGACAAATGCCTATAGTACCACAGCTTACCTCTGTAGACAACAGTTGTAACTGAACTGCAATATTTGGTCAGATGAAAAGAAATAATTCATTTCCCATTTAAAAGATTTGCCAGTATAAAGGGAAATCAAAATTATAGAAGTCAGTATTTCAACTTATATGGACACAGTTTGCAGAAGGCATATGATCAACCTTTCTCTGGAAATCAGGCTCATTTGCAGATTCTCAAACTAGGCAACCCACATCACTAATCTCTTCAAGAATATGGTTTAAATCAACTATTCCTAGGGGGAGGGATTGAAGTTGTACAGTTTTACTCTGGTTATTTTAATGAAAGTACAATACAGAAACATCAAAAGATCATCCTGAATAATGAAATCTTTGAAAACAGTATCACAGTTTCTTTGAATCCTACCTTCAGATGACACAATCCACAGTTTGTTTACAGATACTATAAAATAAATAACCTAGAACACTAATGCTAGTCATTGTTTTAGCATAAAACCTACTGATAGGTTTCTATTTGACTGAGCTGTCGAAGGCACCTGACTACTATTTTAATGTAATTTTTTCCATCGTTCCAATAAACTCAGAATGAACATGCAAACTCAAAGTGGCCAACAACAGTAGCTCAGGGGAGAGTAACAAGGACACGGAAAGCTTCCCCTGTGTGCTCAGCCCACAGCATTAAATTCTTTGCAACCATCTGAAAAGCTGGCATGTATTTTAGTTACATACTTACTAGATTGTGTATGGGATGTTGTATTTCAACATAGCCAATGTTGGCATCTCTGACCTCATTGAAGACATAAGGATATACATTTATTTGCCTTCAGTCCTGAAGAAACTTGGACTATTTCAGCACTGACAGGAAAAGTGTAAGAGAGCTGCTGGTAACTATTTTTGCTTTCTCTGCTCCTAATGCTGCAACACAGAGAAGATATCCTGAGTTTAGTGTAATCAAACATTGGCACAAGAGTTCAGAGAGGCTGTGGGATCTTCAGTCTGAAAAACTCAAAACTCACCTGGACAAGACCCAAGCAACCTGCTTTTATAGGACCTACTTCTAGAGAAGTGTTGGACCAGAGACCGCTTCCAACCTACATTATGCCCAAAGTTTACGAAGGCTTTGAACTCAAGAGGGCTCTCTCTGCTGCCACTTCCATAAATGCTGGAGAATCAACAGTATCACAAATCATCCCCATCTCACAGTGAACAGTCCAAGACAGGTAGATAAACAGCCTCTGCATTACTCTTCCTGACACATGCTTTCCCCTGTGAGAAGGTGCTCTGATTTGCTTCAAATACTCAGGAACAGGTTTTAGAGGAAAGACTTACAACCAGCATTATCTTACTTGTGCACTCAAGAAAGGTGGAGGTGTTTCCTATTCCTAGTTTCATCCAAAACTAATAGAGAAAGAACAGGTATCTTTTATTTGGGAATGGCTGCATGCTACACAGAACTGAAACATTTCTTAGGAGCTGCAATAAAGGTTTTTGCAAGCAAGAGCAAACAGGCAAACTGCCATTTCAGGCAACATTTCACTTGTCCTTTCAAGAGATCTTTTTCATGTGGCAATCAGAAAAAAAGCCTACTAGATTTATCACATGAGAAGAAAAGGAACTTGGAGCACGGTGGCTGAGTAAGATAAACCAACACTTGGGATTCTCCGTGTTGTACTACTGGCTCTGCTACACACAGCATTTTGACCAGCAGGCTGTGGGATTGTGGCAATACTCATGTGGCTGCATCAACAGCATGTACAGGTGGAGATCTGCACATTGGAGACTCATCTCAAAAAATAAAAATAAAAAAGTAGCCAGCAGCAGTGAGAGTGTTCCCATTGATATCGAAAGCAGCATAACATTAGGAGTAAACATGCTAATAGCACAGTCAGACAGGTGTGCAGCTATACATGCCCACAAAGAATAAAAATAGTGCTGCACTCCTTGAGCAACTTGTATTCAAGATTTATTGATTCTATCTTCCACCAAATGAGAATTAAGTGAAGCAAATCAAAGCAGAAGCTAAACGGAGCAGAACATGAAACCTGTGCGGGATGAACAGCTCCGTGCCCATTGCCTGAGGCAACCTGCTGCTGAAGGATAACGTGCCAATGCTAATCAGATGATCGGTTTCCCTTCCCATTAGGCGTTCTGCTAACTCAACAGATAAGCATTCGCTCTCCTATCATTCCTCTAGGAATGCCAACTCAACTTAGGAGGCACCCCTGCTTCCCTTCTGAGCCACATTGCTGTATTCTTGCTATTCCTCAGTCTCAAGTGCAGTCCTGGAGATGCTGAACCCCTCCTTCCCCGTGGTACTGAGCACTAGCTAGCCTGCAGCACTGCACTGCCAGCCTTCCAAACCTTGACACATATTTTGCACTTTTAAGAAAAAATATGTGTTCCTGCAGAGCATGGACTGTTGAAAGACTGTGTGCTGGGTAGAAGACTAAGTTACAGCAGGGATGGTAGAGTATGCAGTGGTCAGAAAACAGCTACAATCACTTCTCTGAGGGGCTGGGAACCTTCCCTGGGCTGAGAGCCCAGGAAGCCTGCAAACAGCTTTTGCTGGTCACACGCTCACATGCACTTCTGTTTTACCCAGCAATAATGCATTAAAAAAAAAAAAAAAGCCAAACCACAACAGACTGTGAAAAAAGTAAAATTGCAGGCTGTATCAACCTCAAGGCCATGAGTTTCCCACCTCATCTTATTCAAAAGTAAATACAGCGCAGTTTTCTGGCAAAGAAAAGAGAGAAATGCTGCTTTGGAACACCTTACGGGACCACAGGGCAGGAAGATACACAACGGATTTTACCTACATTAAATCTTGCATGCTGAGTGGCTGGCTTATAGGGCCTGATCCAAAGCTTCTGGGAGTCAGTGGTTTCCATTAGGCTTTGAACGCATCCCAGCAACTGATACGTAAAAATAATGGTCAAGTGAGAGTAATGATGTACAAGGAAAAAAAAATCTTCTGCACACTAAGTAGGATTGATTTACTCTGGTGTGTGCTCAATCACCTGCTAACAAAAAATGTAAACGTGTGCGTGTTTGCATATATATATTCTCCACTGAAGAAGATATATTCCAGAATGAGCAATGCTGAGTCAGACATGCCACTCACTGAGTCAGATATATCACATACAGGCTCAGACACATTGCCTGCTAAATGAGACAGATTAGCTATTATGCTAAACACATCAGCCCTTAAACTGGCTATATTCACAACTGGGTCAGATATGCAGCATGCTCAAAGTTACCACCTACCAATTCACATAGATAATTTAGTAAGCTGCATCTACACAGAGTGTGTTGCCCACCACAATCTATAATAAGGTAAGCTTGATATAATGAGCCTACCTGGAATCAAACTCATTGCTGTGAGACAGCCATTAATGGAAAATATATCACCTTTGAAAATTCAGCTTTCTGGGGACACACTAAGCATGTGACTGGGTGAAGTCACCGTCAGAAAATGTTACAGTCTGCAGTAGCTGCACAAAAATAGTCATTTTTTTTCTACAGCTGATTATTACTCTCCAAACACAGGAGACACCAGCCAAACTGTTCAAGTAACCGGAACCAGGCATTCAGCACTGTCAGAACAGAAGTACTGTCTCTAGCATAAGAGACCCACAATCAGTCTTTGATATCAGCTTGCAGAGACATTTTTGGAAAATTTAGCAAGGAAGCAAACAAAAAATCCCTGCCAGGCCAAGCAGAGCTTACATACCAGTTCATTGCTGATGCCTATACTACAGGATAAGGTAGTTATTTATCCATGTGTTTAAATACATTGCTTTCTTGAAGTTCAGCATCAGATTTCAGATGACACTTTATTTCTTTAAGGAACACAAACTTACCCACTGCATGAGATGACCTAGGGTTGACTTATTGCTGATATTAGCTTTTTGCGAATGAGCTAAGGGGGATTATACGATATTAGTCCACATTTCCTTTTACAACCATTTCCTACAGTGCCAATGCAAATACACTTTGGGAAGCAGGCAGAACGGCGAGACTGGGGATGAATAGGCTGCCTCAGCACTTGCACATCTTAGTCCTCCATGATGACAGATATCCACTTCTTTTCCACGCCCACCTAATACAGACCAGGTAATAAAACATGATTTCTTCTCTTCCCAAGCCACTAGCTCAGATTAACAATTTCTGCCATGAAAACAGGAAAGAAGGGACCTTGCACTTCCTTACACATTGCTCTTATCTAGTTTAAACCACCCAAGAGTCTGAGCTCTTCATAGAGTAGGAAGAAACAAAGTTCTAACACCTGGGAATTAATTCACAGTCTCCAGTACAATTAGAACACTGTTTTGCTTTTGCAGCACATTAACATAATACTGATCATACTGAAAACTATCAAGGGTCTCAGCTGAAAGAGATGCTTAAAGGGAACTATAAATCTATTCATTTTCAGGAAAACACTCAAATATATACCTTGCAAGGAGACTATAGGCCTTGCTAAAACTTTCAGAGTCAGCACCAGGGACAAACTTGTTCAAGATTAAGACTGTACCAATGCTAATGGACCAACTTCCCCATCAACACCAATTTCTGGAGGGGACCTACTCCAGTTACCCCACCTCATCACAGCAAAGCTATCGCAAGTCACACACACCACCACCTGTGCTAGGTCCCACTGGTTGCATGTCATAAATTGGTGATGAACTAGGATGAATAACTCAAGTGCAAGTAAAAAGGTGCAAAAGGGCCAGATCTAGAAACTAGCTATGCCCAGTTGCTCCCCAGAACAGCATGGGAGCAGAGAGAGGCTGATCCCTTCAGCGCCTCTGTTTATACAGTTGCTTAATAGGAGCTGAGTTCCATGGAAAATCTAATTTATGGTCTATCGTTTAATTTTGTCAATTCATTTCCTTTCAGAAAGTAATATCTCTTTTGTTATTTTAATTTAATCTTTGAGGTTTACTCTTTTACATTAATTTTAATATTCACTCCATAGAAACAAACTGATATGTCAACTGTTAAGCATGCAGGGTTCCACTAGAGAGGTTTATAGCTGAGGTCTCTCTAAAAGACAGAATCCTGAATAGAGGTACGGTGAAAGCCACACAGGTGAAAGAAGTGAGCGAATGCAAGAGATGATGACAGCATGCTTTTGTGATGAGGCCAAATATTATTAACACAAAGAGCACTTGTAACTGGTGCAAAAAAGCAATTGCACTTGGCTTCTTTTTTTGTCTGGGTTTTTTTTTTCCCTAATAGCAGCACATTTAAAAACCTACAAAAAAATCACAGCTTCTTTCTAGCACCTTTTCCTTCCCCTGAATGGTGGTGCACTGCAGAACACCTCCATGCTCCTCCAGCAGCCTACCTCTGAAATGGCAGTCTCTTCCCAGTAGTGTGGCTGCACAATCTGGAATTACGGAGACTGACATCTATTAACCCATTTATTAGCCAACCCTGAGAAGACCACCAAGTAAAGTTGCCCAACAGACTATTATGAGACTATTATGCTTTCAGCAGCTTATAAATTTGCCAGCGTTTTGTCACTCGAACTGAATTATGCTACATCAAGTATTTTCCCCAAAACAATCACTACTAAAAAAGCTCATAGCAGGAGGGAAAACTATGTTATTTTTCCCACACTGAAACTTTGAGAAGGTGACCCACTCTGGTCTTGGTATGGGCTTTTGTCTTTTTTTGGAACCTCTGCTAACATGCAAAAGCTTTCCTGAGGTGGTGACTGTTGCCTCATTTCTGTGAGTTCTCTAGTGTGTGATAACAGGCAGATTCATATAGCAATCTTTACTATAGGTAACCAGGTAAAGGAGAGAGATTTTTATTAATATTGCAGCAACTAAGTCTCTTCAAAACCTCTATGTCAGCTCTGGGTGAAATTGGTCAATAGACTCAAAAGTTACTGAAGAGTGGTTGGAGGGTGTGTTAAAGGGACAGGCAGACAGTGATTTCAGTAGCTTTACATTCTTAAGCAAACAAAAACTAGGCTTAGAAAGCCTCTGTTTTCTTTACTTAGTTGTAGCTCTTCGTGTGGTGGAAGCAGGGACTTTGCACTTTGTACAGAAATGGTCTGGGTGCCAGAAATGTGCTATGAGCCCAGTAGAAAAATCCACCAGAATTTCAGCAAGGTGCTAAGAGTCAACAGTTGAAATGACATAGCAGAATTTATGAAGAAAACTAGGCAGAGACTAAGTAAGATGTTCTCATGAGATGGGACAGCAGAGAGAGACAGGGCTGGCTGGGCAGAGGCGGTTGATATCTAGAAATGAGGGATCTAATATGAAGTCAAAGTGGGACAAATTTTTGAGACAGGAAAGAACCATTTATATGTCATGCCAGGTGTTGCAGTTCTTCATACTAGCTAAAAACTTGTCCCATGGCTTGTCCCAGGGCAGCACACATACAGTATTAATGGTATGGCTTAGCTTTGTAAACCTTATGACTCTGTAGAGAATAAGATGGTATCAAAAGCTCTGTCTGCAGAGCTTCATGAAAAACCTAATCACAGCGAAGAGTCCACTCCTTCAGTTGAATTCCCATATGCTACACTGCAGCAGGTCCAGTTTTTCAGTAGAGAATAAAGCCCAGCTATTTCGCACTGAGATTTGTTGTGTAACACAGCAAAATTGCTAGCTGTGCAGAAAACACGACAGTAGGTTGTATTTCAGACTGAAGTCTAAAGATATTTGTTTCAGAGCACAAAGTCTTCTCACTGTAGTGGCTTAGTTCTCATTACAGTAGATTTGTTAGTGTGTCTCAGTGCATTCAGCACAATAAACATCTGTAGCTATTCACTGGGCAATCTGCAGAGACAAACTATTTTGATAGTCAGGATTAAAAGAGGGCAATAATGGATTTTATGGTGAGCTGGTAATCACAAAAAAAGATTTGGAAACAACCTCTACTCAAAGTTCAGTACAGTGGAGTATTTTAATCTGTCCTTTGAAAACAAACCATTGGCTTTTGCTTGCCTGAACATTTAGGAGTCACTAGAATATCCCCCCAAATAAGTTGGCCAAAGCTGAATTTATGAAGTGGTCAGGACTTGCAGAAACCATGTTCTCAGTCTAAAACCAGTTTGCATCAAATAAGGTTACCCAGTGCAGTCTGTGACATGTAAGTGTCCCTGGCATAGCCTCAGCCTTACCTGGCTGCTGCATCCCACTCTGATAGATCAGGGTGGTACCACACTGCTAGAGGCACTTTGGCTGCTTTGGCAAGACCAGATGTGCAGAGTATGATCCATTTCTGAATCACCAATAAAAGCAACATCCAGAGAACACCACTGAAGTGTCTGGCTGGCAAACAGCTGCCCCATCTCCCACTCCTGGTCACAAGCCCCATTCTCCTGCCTGCAGAATCACTCAGAACCATCTACCTTCTTCCAATCTTTTTTGTCAGAACAGTTGGAGAAGAAATCTCCAGGAATGGAAACACTGCAAGAAGGGACAGCCCAGGTGCCATCACCTCTTTCAGCAGTTTTTTCAGTCCACCTACTTAACATGGGTCAACCTTCATGGGCCTAAGAGGGGAAATCCCCATAATCCTCCTATTGCAGAATTTGGCCATAATTGTTTACACTTTCTCAGGTGCATAAGACTTTCTTTGCTTCTCCTCTAGAAGGAGCAAGTGATGCTTACAGGTCTGCATCATCCTAAAGAGTTGGTGCAAACCCTACTGCCAACATGACAAATCTGCTTCAATCCCAAATACAAAATTGCTGGTATTCCCCTATGAACATTTTGCTTAGGTTTTTCATAGCCTCACCCTTTATATTAGGAGTGAACTTCAGGTCAAATAACCTAGCAAATCACTTGCTAGTTTAGCAGCTTGAGGCTCTGCCTCAGGGCCTTTCACAGCAGCAGCTATTAATTACAAAGAAATGTCACCTATGATGGTCATTATGGAATTCCTTTATTCACACATCTCCATAGTAAAAGCTTTTCCTATCAGCCTCCTTCCCCCATCACACAGGGCCAGGTTACTATAATACACCCAGAAGACAAAGCAGTGCACAGTAGGGTTTTATGAAGAGCTGGGCTGCTACACCTTATCCCCACTGGCTCCAGTAATACAGACCAGGCAAGGCTAAAACCTTGCTCATTGATGTCTTGCACTCCTTCTATTTGCAGGGTTACCTGGGATTCAGGCTACCCACAGTCTTGAGGTATATGGAGTCAGAACTGTTCACCCATGCCCATCTGGGGCAGATGAGATCTTAGGATAAGACACAGGATGGATGGCATTTCTAGATTCACGCATGACTTTTCCTCAAAGGGAAGGACAACTTTGAAAAGAAAGGAAAAGTGATGGTAAATTCTACAATGTTCAGAGCAAGCTACCTACATTTCATGGACAAAGGTTTTATATTGCATATGATCTGTGAGCGGCTTGATGTGCCGTGCTGCTTTACAGCACAAGCAGACAAGGGCTGCAGTGAAAAAGGGGATGAAGAGCACTTTCCAGAACAAGTAAATGAAAACTGGAAACACCACCACAGTGTAGCACAGAGCCTTGATACATGCAACTACAACCACCACAAATAACGTGATACTTGTTTATATTTTACAGCTTTATATTAAAGCAGTAAGGCCCTGGAGACCATCACCTGCCCTTACCTAAAGACGGTTTTGTTTCAGAGCTTTCAGTTCACCCCGGATGGAAGATTAAGGCTCTTCTCACTCCTGTGCCATGTCTCCACAGTACTCCTGCAGGAGAGAAACCAGCTAAGTGGCTGCTACTCAGTGGCATCTGCCTCTATCATAAAGCAAACAATAATCCTTCCACTTCCAGCAGGAACTGCTGCAAGGTACAGCTATCCTTGTGGATAGTTATCCCTAATTGTCCCCAGAGGATGCACTCTCTAACTCTTAGGCATCAGTCAGCAATTGAAATTCAGAGTCCTTATTTCATCAAAACTTGATTTGTCCTGCGATCTGTAGCTTCTTTAGAAAGAAACATTCAGGAAACATCTCTCTCTATAAATCCAGGCTGAAAGGTCCCTGGGAGGTAATACAAATGCAGACTGTAGCAAATAATTTCTAACAATTTATGTCTAGTATGACATACAGTTATAACAGCCAAGGAGTTATCCTGAAAACTATCTGAAATGTGAGCTCAGTATGCCTTTCACTTCTTGAAATTTTTATATGCTGTATTACTGTGAGGTTGGACTCAACAGGCTAAATAAAGCTTTCTCGTGCTCTTCCAAACTGAAATGTAAAATAACACAGGGGAAATAAGCATTTCTCTTCTGCACAGCAGCACATACAAAATCCTTTCACTGAAAAAAGAACTACAACAGACAAACCTCTGGGTCATTCTTCTTTCTGTGAAAAGACTGGTTAAAAGTATATGTTAATGTTCCCTGCCAATTTTTCTTCTCTTAGCCTCTTCCTTCCAGGGCTCTCATTACATTCCCCCTCTATGTAGTTTTAAAAGGTTTCCTTGTTTGACAATTTTGCTGAAGGCAATTATGTTACTTGCCTTCTCCTGAGCTCGATATACAAGAGCAGAAGTGGCACACTGTACATATGGTTAAGATCTGTTTTAAAAACACTTGGAGAGCACTATCAAATCTCGCTGTGTGGCTTGCATCTAGCAGAGTCTGTGAAGCTCCAAAACTCCACTATGGGATAGTCCCGTATTTGAAACTCAAGAGACAAAGTTTTTATTGTTCAATAGAAGAGATTTTTCTGTATTAAACTGAAACAAGAAACCCATATTTAGAAACTTGCCAGGAAGATAAGCACCTTGGGATGACAGCCATGCTCCACATGCTAAGTGCTCAGGAGTCAAGCCCATTCACCTTTCTGATGAGAAAACGGTTCTTATTTTCAGTTTGTAATGACAGAAATGGCACATTACTGGTCATAACAGGCTTCATCTCCAGGGTATTCCCTCTGTGCATAACAGAGCTTGACATTCACCTGCCATTACCAGCCAGACTGCAGTAAAAGTCCTGCTGCAGGACTTGACTTCTTTGGCTAAACACAAACCTCTTTACCTGCTTTAGAGTTATCAAAGCCAATGTACAAGTAATTGCACAAGCAGAAGAATTTTTGAAGTTTGGTTTCTGAGTACTTTCATTCAGTACATCTCTCTTGCACATGGATTCTCTAGTGTGCAATTATACAGTTGAGCTCAAATTTCAGTCTTTCCCTTTAGTGGGGCACTGATACGGGTTTGAGTCCTTTACTTGCCTGCATATTTTCAGAAAGTTCACAAAAACTCAGCACTCTCAAGACTCCTCTGCTAAAATTAGGTTGAAATCAGCTAACGAGTTAAAATATTACAAAATATTGCAAAACAAAGTCAAAAAACCCAAAACGAACACCATCTGAGAAGCTGATTAATATGAGAAAGTAAATAAAATGTACAAACACTTACACTGACCATGGGAAGGGCCTCAGTCCCCACGGGCAGCCAGTGTGCTTTCCCTGACCAAGCCCTGATACTGCCTCACTGCCTAAGCAATGCCTATGTTCAAGTCTGCATGCTCCTACTATGCGTCCCACAGGTGCTGCTCATGGTACTCCAGGTAGGATGAGAGTTATCACATGGGATGAATTAACAAGAAAGCAATGCTGTGGCTTCAAAATCACTCTCTCCCTTTGCTGCTGTAAGTCCTGTTACTATCCCAAATAACACTTCAAGGAGGAATCTGCTTTCTCAGGCACCATCTCAAAATACCCATTTTACTGGGGAAAAACCACTGTGCCTACAATACAAGCACACCTCATCTGCACCCTTTGGGGAAAACGTGATGCAGCCCAGCCCTTGGCATCAGCCTGGCCCATAACAACCTCACGGGTGAGAGTGTGACACAGGCATCCCGATCTCACTGGAGCCCAACAAAGAACCTGAGTGAATCAAAGGAAATTTAAGATGCTTTGGATTCCCTAAATTCTGGGAGTTTGAAATTATAACTTTAAGGTCACATTAGCTTAGATTTTGTATTACTTTCTGGTTCTTTTAAGTACTTATTTTCTCTGCCAAGCAGACTTTTCCTACCAAGGGAATTTAAATTATATGCAAGCCATTTAGGTACACAATATATATTGCCACAGCACAAAGGACATTTGCAAAGCTGAAACTGGATGAACTTTGCAAGAAAAAGCCAGCTTGGGGAAAGTTATTTCTAAGTATCGCTGCCAAGTTTAAGTAATATAGTAATGATATGGGGCTGGACACATAAAACTCCATCTGGATAATTAAAATATACACAGAGGTGGTATACAGACAAGTATCATCTGAATCTTAGCAAAGAAAAAATGTTAAAAGAAATTAACCCTTTATGGACACATTCATGTCAGAGATAGGTGTTACACAGGAGTAGGGAAGTCTGCTTCTCTAAGACTCAAAGCACGCATACCTCTCCTCTGGCAAAGCTCATCCTGCAGGTCATACCAACATTTTAGCTGCAATTCTGTATGTAACTTAAAACACAGGCTTTGTGCTTATAAATTCTTAAACACACATATAATGTACCTAAGTGCTTTTCCTTACTTCAAACAGTTTGCCACTGCCTCTCCCACCACTTGTAAGAAATCATACTGCGTTCTCTTCATCTCTTTATACTACTGTATACATAGTCTCACATATGGTGAAAGTTGGCCTTGCAAAACAGATGGTGCAACATGTCTCTAACATTATAAAATCAGGAACTGAATTATTACTGTTGATAAAAACTTTGACAAATTCCTTATGAATCAGTTCTCCATCCCAAATTTATCAGAAGGTGGCAGTATTTCAAAACATTACTTTTTGAATTTACCAGAGGGGCATTTATTCGTTAATTGACTACTTGTTAATAATGTATTTTATTATTCCTAACATTTAAAGGTCAAGAGCTGTAACTCCTAGCGACTGAGGTGCAGTGGAAGCAGTAACCTGCATTACACTGCACTTTAGAAGAGAGTCTGGTGAATGCATTAGTATAGGGAGATATGGAGGGCTGACTGCATTTGCTTTGTTACTGCTTTTATTTGCTGTAAAATATTTGTTAGGTTCTTTTACAGAAGAAACCACTTCTATAAAATAAAAGAATTTCCAAGGTGTCCAAAGCTTGCTTGTGTCCCAAAGCAGTCCCTAGATTCAACAACGTTACCAGAATATATTTTGTCTGATTTGTATCCTGTACCTTCTCCAGATTTATATAAACTATCCCCTTGCACATTTCAAACTGATGTCCTTTGTTTTAACAACAGTTACACACACTGTGCACTGCTTTTCCTGAAACTAAAAATATCCTACTCTCATGTTTGAGCTGCCACTGCTTTGCCTTCTACCCATATACAACAGAAAGCATATTTTAACAGCCACAACCCTTTAGCACATACCGCTTTACATATACGAGAACATTCACACTCTGTGGAAAGACATTCACTGAACAGCTTCATAGCAAATGTACCTGTGGCTTGAAGCTCCATATAATAGCTCTGGATCAGCTAGGAGTTAGTGTATTCAGGAAAACCACTGCAAACAAGTTGTGAGTCTACAGTGTAGCATTCCCATGTGCGTGACCTCATAGTGAAGCTGTCTGATTGAATTAAAAAGAAGGTGAGAGAACAGAAAGTCTGCCTTCATCTGGCAAGTAAATCAGCAAAGGTTCCTATAAAAATAGAAAGGATGACAGAAGAATCTTTGCCTCTGAGATTATTCTTGCATACTTATGTTCACTTTTAACATTATTTCCTCCAATAACTGCAGAAATACTGCTCCAGAGTACAAAGGAGATAGGGTAGAAGTTACAGCCTAAAAGACAGTTGCTCAGACCGACACACCTTCTTCCCTTCATTTCTTTCTACATGGCTACAGGAATTATACAGAAAAGAAGAACATTTTGTTGGCGATTTGTTGAGCCCACTCACTGTGTCAAATCACCGGTGCCAATATATTTAAGGAAATTATTAAATATCATAAAAATCAATCATGAGACCAAAACACAGTGAAAAGATCTAAGCAAATGAGATACTTTAGTAGGCTGAAATAAGCACTAGGAATGCTGCAGTACTCCTAAATCAGCCTTAGATTGCCGTAGGCTTGGACTAACATATTTATGAAGGAGTTTATTTAGATTTACAAAAACTGTTTAAAACCATGGAGTATGTTCCTGTAAGTGTCTCTGGCATCATTCTAGAAAATACAGCAAGAAGCATACACATGGAAAAGAACCTATATGCACTTGTCAGGGAAGAAGTGGGGTTGGGTGTTCAACTTCTGCTGCTTTCCTGCAGAAAAGGGTGTCCAGGTGGCAAGCCTACCTTTACAAAACAAATCTCTTTGGAGCCATGCAGTGTAACCTACAAAAAGCTTGAATTTCACTAGCCCAATGCACTGATTCTCTGTTTTCCTTACCATTCCCCATTTTTCAGTTCCTTTAACGGGGCAAGAAACTCTATAATAAATCTTGTTTCTCAGTTTGAGGTTTTTATCACCTAATGGGAAAAGAAAGCAAATTTCCAAGTATTACCAAGTGCAATATATTCACTGACTGCAAGATAACTTCACTTTTAAAGGTGAGTAAACTAACTCACAAAGCAAGCTTGGAACATGGACATGAAATTGGCAAAATGTAATGTCAGGGAAGTTTGATTAAATCCTCTAGATTTATGTTCATAAAACCAAAAGGCTTTCTCATCTTTAAGAGATAACCTGCTTGGGCATTCAGTTTCCCAGAAAATATTTTTAGATCTTGGAGCACCAAGATGAGAACAGTATCCCTATGGTAAGTGGTAGATACTGTAAACTTGCATTTTAGATCACTGAACAGCAATGTCCGAGGTGAGGATTCATCCCGAGAGGTGCAGAACAGTTAAGTGGAATGTAGCCAAAATTAGCTTCATTGCAGGGCGTGCTCAGGGAAGGTGCTCAGCCACCTCATCATTAGGACCATCTACTCCTGCTCCCTCCTGCACGCTGGCCTAAAGGTAACAGATAAAAGGGAATGAAGATTATAGAAATAAATTTAACTAGCAGTCTCTTTTCTGCCATGATCTGGGTTTAGGATAAGCACGTATTATACAGTGACAACATTCTACACACATGTACATTTGCAGCATCACCAACCTGTGACACTTCTGCACAGGGAATTGCAGCACTCTGGCAGGTGGCAAGCAGAGAGGAAGGAATGGCTTGGAATATTTTAATTCAGTTAAGTCGACATATTTAACCCCCCTGATATTTTAAATCCTGGAAGGTTTTATGACATTTTACAATGCAGTCCATCTTTAACTACCACCCTGTTGCTGAGATCTCTTCAGATGGCAAAACACCATTTGGTTGCACAGTCAGAAGAAAAAACCCCAGTGTATCAAGGTAAGCAGTGGGTGGAATTGCTATGAATATGGATTCTCAGCTTCCCTTGAATAACACTGATCAAACTGACTATTCAATATTCTGTGCTTACCTGGGAAAATTACTTCAGGTACTGGATACTGAATATAGGTTAAATTCTACTCACATTAATTCAATGCAAAATAGAGACATATAGAGGATCTACTCAATGTCTACAGTAAGGCAACTAAGAGGAGGTTTCATCCACCTTTGATAAGGGAAAATTAGGCAGGGAGGCATGGAGTTAAAGCACTGAATGATTTACAACCCCAAATACCAAGAGCAGAAACTTTTGTTTCTTTTTCTTCACAGCAATTAAGACTGCCAGCTGCCTGGGCAAAAAACCAAGAAAATCCACTATCTCCTGCTAATGTTTTGATATAGTCACTGCCTGACAATCATTTTTGTCAAAAAGCCATATTTTGTAAACACTTGACAGTGGTCTTCATTGTCTTGTTTTGCTCCTGTAGCAAAGCATGAAGTGAAACAGTGATGCAGGAGTATTACTAGAGTTGCTCACTCTCCTCTTACAATAGTTGGGCTTCCTTGGAAGGACCTCGGTGTTGGCAGGCTGCTTTTCATTACAACAAGGTGGCCAATTTGGGGTATCACATGCAGCTGAAAAATTGTGAGTAAACTGCCATTACTTGCAGCAGGAACTTAAAGGGCTTTGACTTGCAGAAGGGAAGATCACAGGCCAACACAAAATTCTTTTCTATTTAGGTGGACTGGAGAGAAAATGAGGGTTCATGCCCTCACATTGCAGCAATCCTTTGTTCTGTTATCTCCTTATAAAATAGTGGGAGAGCCAAACGCATTTCAGTTGTACTCAGAGATGAGAGTTACCCCCGTGCTCAGTTATACCGGACAAAGCTCTATTGAATAGGCTGGGACAAAAGCATGCGGTTTGTATTAAGCATGGATTCTTCTTACAATGCCATCTGGTTTCTGAGGCATAAGTTTTACAAGTGCTTGAGCATCGCTTTGGTTAGTGCTGCAGTGTTTAACTGATTGAGGAGCTCGACTCTTACTTTTACAAGGAAGATAGACACACAAAAGTCAAAGCCCTATTTGTTTCTGCCATTGCTTAGAGGTTTTCTGTATAGCCAAGAGCAGACAGCGGTTCATCACCTCTCTCTGTCTGCAAAGTCAGCTGGGTCTGGATCAATGGGAATACCCAAGGCTCTATAGATACATCTTTAGGAACCCAAATTCTTTAAAATCTGGCTCTAAATGACTAAAGAAAAGAAATCTCATTAGGGGTGATGTGACACTAAAAGCCAGTCATGTTGTTTTGAAAATCCTACAGGCCTCTCAGTTTCACAAGCAATCTAATTCATGTCCAGGAAGGAGTTAAAATCCTCTTTGTACAGTAGTTAATGTTAGAGTAAGTTTTCCTCATATTGGTTTACAATACACTTAGTTTCTAGAGAGGAATAGTTTTGCATTGGCATGAGGCAGATTGGAAGAAAACAGCTGTCCAAAGGCTCTGCCAGGCAAGGCGCTGCCGCACACAGCTTGACTACGCTGATACTAAATGCTTTGATTTTCCCCATAAATAACAGTGCTTGAGAAAAGAGCAAGGTGAAGTCTCTCATTACACAGACAAAAGGAAGTAGGAAGCACGAAGCATCTCACCGGGTGGCTCTCCTTTTTGCCCCCCTTTCTGTTTTCCTGGATTTGAGTTTTAAAATGGGTTATATTTTGCCTGCAGCAATTTCTTTTAATAACTGCAATTATTCTCTCCCATTGTTCTGACTCTTACAAGCAAATTAGGGAAATTCAAAGGCAATTTTCATGATTGTTTGTTGTCAGGGGCTTATGAATGGCTGTTCTATTTTACTGGGACATTTCATTAAATAAATACCAAGCATGGCACAAGAGTTGTAAACAGTCAGATAAAGATCAGTTCATTTAGGGATAGATCCTGCTTGGTGCTTAGGTGGGCATGCAGGAGACCCAGCAGGACTCCTTCACCATAGACATAATTACAGCTTCCATGTTTAAGAAAGGGCAATACTGCTCTCCCCACATGCAAGTGTGCCTGTTTAAAGATTTCATTTATCATGTTTTTCACACCTTACCTGGAATTTTGGACAAAGAGGGGGTAGTGTTAGGAGACTTTCACATCCCCCTCTCTCTCAGTGCTTGCACATAGCAGGCAGAGAGAAGTTGCAGGCCACAGCAAAGGGCATTCTGAATAAATAGCACCAGGACCTCATGACATACCATGTGGGAAATAACCTTCACGATGCAAGCTAAGAACAACAGCAAGACTACATTTCTGGGAAAAAAACAAAGTCAAAGCCTCTAAAAGGACTTAAGTATCCATTTATCCAGCTCAAAATATCATGCAAATGTGTCACAAAGGTGCATCCATCAATGACAGAGGATCAGGAACACATGCCAAATCATTTCAGGTTCAATCTGGCTGGAGCAAAGTGAATGTACAAGGCAAACTTAAGCTAATAACTTCCAAACGCTCTGCTATCTCTGAGGTTTCTAACACATAATAGGACTGATTTCCACTTCCATTAGCATGCAGATACTCCTGCTAAATCTCTGTAAAGACAAGCCAGGTATAAAAGATGACAAGCCTAATGTTTTTAGCCTGTTTTACCTTTTTAAACCTCTGATGAAGTGCAATCAAATCCAGCGAAGTGGGAGAAATCTCAGTCTAAGTTACACAAAATTAAATTGGACTCAATACAGCCAGCACTGTGGACTGTAGAGGCTCAACAGTATTAGGTATCTTTATAAATGTTCCCAGTCGGCGCTGATAATTAGCCACAAGGCAGGCATCTGCATGATACTGAACTTCAATTCCAGTACTTGCTGAATTATTTTACCACATATTTTATTACTGTATTAATGTTGATGAGGAAAGACAGAGAAATGAGAAGTTTCAGCAAAATACCTGTAACCCGATTAACAATTCACATGTGGAATCTTCCCAGCTTATCTACTATTATTTGTGCATCACAGATTTTGTGCAACCCACCTTTACTACAGAGAGAAATCAAACCTTTCTCCTCCTCCTGAATGACTCAGCAGGAGAAAGTCAGACACATTGCTAAAATATCTATCAAACCCTGTGTTCATAAGGTGCTCTGAAGAGGACATACTCCATAGACACAGCTTGGCAACGCATATCATCTAGAGCTTCTTCTCAGAGATGTATGCTTACGAGGATTTCTAAAAGCCCAGAGGCAAAAAAATAATGCTGGCAGGAGAGGATTAGCAAACTCTCATCCATCTGCTTATCCCAAGGCAACATGAGCCTGGTTCTGGAGACATTAATCTACTCTCAGTGCCAAAGACAATAGGAATGTGAATTGCTAGGCTCTTCTCACAGAAGGACCATGGACCCCAACCATTTTTTATAACTTGTACTCCAGTTTTCAGAATCCACTTCATCTGGTGCCTTTGCAATATGCAACCATCCACAGCTTGGTCTCATAAACTTGCTTAGCCTCACGTTCTCCTGAGCTCTCCGGGCCTAACGACTGCTGTCTAAGAAGAGTATGCTTTTCAACCTTTGGGAATAAAGGTAGTAGTTCTGTTCAGAAAATACCTATAGATGTGCTCACTCAAAATAACATACAGGCTATTGATATCCCCTACAAAAACAAAGAACATTTGTACTAAAAGAAAAACTGAACATATCAATCTGGAAACTGATCTTGAGACTCATGAATTTTAGCTGTGAGAGTCTTCATTGATCCAGAGCAGCACCTTCCAGCAGTCTCTCATCACAGGTCCTTTTTTCCTCATCTCCTTTGGGCTTGAGTGTGTGCTCTAGACAGTGGGTATGCCCTGCTGCCCTGTGCTCTCCTTGCTTGCTGGCAGCCTCTCCCAGCCAGCCATGACCCTGGCAAGGTCTCTCTACCCTCCATCCTGGTGGGCCCACCTCTGCCAGACAGCAGCACCCAGGACAAGTACATCTTTCTTGGCTGCAAAATCTGTGTAAAGCAATACCAGGAATACAGATTTTATCCGGTAACAAGGCTCTGCCGACCACCCTAATCACCAAGCCGTGGGCTCTGCAGTCTCATGTCTATGTTTTGAGTGAGAGCAGGGGTTATGCCAGATTGCAAGACACAACAGGATACAGGCAGCCTTGGCACAGCCTTCCTCAACGCTTTCTACGTTTGCCTCAGACATCAATACAGGTCAGGCCACAACTACCATAGAACCTCTTTGTGCCTACCCAGTCCTCTTTAAACAGCCAGCGCCCATCTGCTGCCTTTAGCTCAAGGCATTCCCATCCAAGGCTACCTCTATGTCTTCTCATACTCCAGAGATCACAAAGCCTCTACTGTCTGGCAGACTACATGGGTGAAACAGCCCTCTCAGCCTCTCTCTTCAACACAGTCACAGAAAGGTGACTGGTTATGAGCCACAGGGATCCTTAAACTCTTTTGCCACAAAATATCTAGCCCAGTCCTTCCCTTTGTTAACATTTACACAACTGTAATTTTATTCCATTTTCTCTGCTTTATGAAGAAATTAACAAAAGAAATTAAGAAACTGGACTGGTTTTGCATTTATTCAGATTTTTTTTTTTTTTTTTTCCAAATCTAAGACTACATGAAGTAGGAGAGAAAACCCTGGGCAAAACAAATCAGTATGAAGCTACCCAGGGTCATTTAGACCATCCTATACCTTTGCTTTGGTCTTTCTCACTCTCTGGTAAACTAAATTTATAAATTGAAGGCAGAAAAATAATCAATGCTTTCTAGAGCCATTATTAGAAACATCTGATGATAAACAACTCTGTTAGCAAAAAATCCAAGACTTAATACTGTAGCCTTCTGTATCGGCAGTCTTATGCTGGCTTTGTTGTCCCCGGTCAACAGAAGGCTAGTTTATGATAATTTAAGAAAGGTTACAGTGTTGGTTGCTGAAGAACCATAAATAGTGGTACACTGACAGAAAAAATAGGGCTGTGGAGTTAAAGAGAAATAATGATTCTAAGCAACCTGGACATAACCTTCTTTATTCCAAATGACACTTTTGCCCATTAAGCATGGCTTTAAACAACACATGATTGTCATCCCAATATACAACATCCGAACTACTAAAACAATGTTTTCAATACAGTGCTTTATTTAGCAAGGGACCTGATCCAAAGCCACTTTATGTAAGGGAATTTTCCTGCTGATTGGAAAAAATGAAGCCACAAAACAAGGACAACTACTAAAAGTAGACAGAAGACTAAGAGGAGATATAACAGCAGTAATCAAGTACATAAAAGATTGCAGAAAAAAGGAAGGGAGCAATCTATTCTCCACTTCCAGGGTGGATAGGATAAAAATAACAGGCTTAAGTCACAACAAGAAACACTCACATTTTGCAAGAAAAAAAATTGTTAGCAGCAAAGCACTGGACTATGATACAAGAGGAAGCAGCAGTCTCTCTTCCTACCTTTAGAACAGCTACCCAGACAACTCTGAGGAGTGGCTGAGGCATGTCTGCCTCTGCTTTGGACACTGGAAGCCCCTTCCCTACCTCACATCTGGCAATTCTTTCATACCCACTTTTCCAAATCGCAGCAACTGGCTGCAGGATGAGAAAAGACAAATCCTCCCATGGTCATCAATACCTAAGCCTCCCCTCTGTTTCCTGAATAAAGTTCTGGCTGACAATCACTTATGAGCATTACTCTTACCCTAGACTGTAGGAAGAGGGTGATCATCTAGAGAAAGAAGGAGCTACTGGAATCTACAGCTACTGGGAAGAAGTGGTAAAATCTCTGAAGACCTCCCATTTTCAACATGAGAAGCACCCATCTTGGGTCAGAATTCAGTCCAAGATCTTCAATCATCCAGCAGCCAAACACTTGAGATAAGGTGTAAGAATGGGGTATATACATAGCAAACTCCTCTCTTCCATCAAGCTCTGCTAACCCTCTGCAGAGCTTTCAAAGACTATGGCCACATTGCTTCATTTGTGACAGGGTTGAAAGCTGAGTAGAGATCAGAGAGGGAGCTGCCCCATCTTTTCTTGGAAGCACACACACCAGAAGACTTGGAAGGACTTCTTGTCTTTTGAGCTATATTGCACCAGACTGGAGAAAGGTACCTCTGCAGAGGAACAATGAAAATCTGCTGGGTGGGGCAGATCAAAAGATGTGAGAATAAACTTCCCCTTAAAAAAACCCACATACTTTCATCCCAGCCAATTCAACAGAGCTTTGTCTGGTATAACTAAGTATGGAGGTAACTCTTACCTCTGAGTAAGTATGAAATGTGGTTACAAAAACACAGCCTTAACTCTATAACCCTCCTTTCATTGGGAGCTCAGACTTTGAATAGCGTGCTCCATGACCACTCTGGAGCTTCAGGGAATTCCCTTCCACTCTTGTCTATGCCTCAATGGTCGGGCCATGCTCTTCTTCCTGAGACAAGCAGGGTCCTTGTCCCCCATCACAGCTCTCCCACTACACCCCTCGCTGCTTCCCAGTCACTCCCCATGGCTCAGCCCCTTTGCTAATAGATTAGACATACACATCCTAGAAAAAGCTGTGGGTTTAAAATGGGCACTCTGCCTAATGGTAAATTAAGCAGCACAGCAAAATATTCAAGACTGCCCAAGAGATTTAGAGGCCTAAAACTGGACTGGAAATGAGACAAGCACTGCAGAGTGCCACTTCTGAAAACAGAACTTAAATCTTAGATGGCATAGGCACCCTTGCAATTCATATTCCACATTTAAACAAAAGTAAGAGGCAATATACTCCCGTTCATAAGGAAATTTTATGTCTCATTTTACAGTCATGCTTGCTATTTGGGTGCCAAACATATATTTCATAAAGAGTTAATCTGCATGTTAATACATGGTTAATCAGTTGTTATGGACTCCAGCCATTGTGCAGGCTGTTTGTAAGTTTGGCTTGCAGCCGTCTTCAACACCTCCAACTGATGAGCTAATAACCTCTGTAATACACACCATCCGTTACTGGAGCCACCTATGCTTTCAAGCTATCATTTACTACTTTTTCTAAACTATAGATAGACCCTTAATATAAAGAATGACCATTTTATGTTTGCTTGCCTGAATATATACGAGCACTCAGCCACATCATTAAAATAATTTCACTGATAAGGCATACCTAATATTCCAAACAGACAGAGCAGAATTTAAATTAGGGGAAAAAGATATGGTGATTCCTTACAAAGTCTTGAGATGTGACAAGAAAGAAGAAAATGGATTTGTACAAAATAACAAGCCGATAAAAATGTGAACTTTACTAAAAAGTTTTTGAGCTTTGATAAAATTTCAGTTCACTTTTAGTTTTAACCATGATTTTGCATTATACTTGCAATTTTTGTGTTCTGCTGGCCACAGGAGCAAAAATTTTGAAATACCACCACTGATATACTGGGCATTTTTAAGTCAATGCCAAAGCTTAAACAAGGTGAGGTTTCTACTTCACAAGAAAGTACATGTTTGCTACAATCCTAAATTGCCTCAGATCAAGGAGAACAAGAAATTAAGGCAACTGAGAGCAAAAGGTGAATAATATGGTTATATTAAAAATCATAACCAAATATATGCATGTACCTTTTATTTTTGTAAAGGCTCAGGTCCTGGAGTCATGGGATAGGAGAGGGAAAAAATCCCTTTGTTTTCTAGAAATATATTTCTAATTTTGTGATTACAAAGAGAGGCCCAAATCCATGACTCAAAGGGAAATAAAAATAATATTAATTGTTCTCAATGCTGTAAAAGTTATAGTTTTCTACAAACGTATTGCATAAACGTTTGGGTGGACAAGCTTTGCAAACAGTCATGGAGACATGAGAACACGAGAGGGTCCTTTGCCTAGAGAAGAAAAGGACCCTTTTCCCAATCTCCCCTCAACTACCTCAACATAAATAGTCTTTACTGCAGCTAGGATGTTGCTCCTTGTCCATGGCACCCTGATACTTCTGTGTTTTTCTCTCAAATTAATGCTAAATGAACATCATATGTGGCCCTGGCATCTACAGACAGATTTTCGGCTTACCTGAATGCTGGTCCATGAAATTCCTTCTGTTGGGTGGCATAGTGGTGGTGAGCATCCCACTATCCTCTGGTGGGGAAAGTGAAGCTGTTTTATTTCACCTGTAATGGTCTTGGTGGGAAAATTGGTTCTGGCTATCTAGCCTCTCCTCTTCTGTGACCCCCTTTGCAGCTGGAGAAGTGCTGAGCCTGAAAAAAAGAAAAAAGATAATATTCTGAGAAGGTGAGAGACACAGGAGCTCTGGCTGGGGAGCCCTCAGTGAGGGCTTGCACGCCAAGTATGAGATTTGACAGGCCTTTATATAGTATCTCCACTTTGCCCTTCAGTTTACCACCTGCTCTTCTCTGATGGCAGGATTTGATTCTTTTGCAAAACACAAAGCTGTAGAACTGCAGAAATTAAATCCATGCAATGTGATCCTCTTGCCTCCTTTTTCACAAAGCTGTCAAAATAATGATGTATTCATGGTATTTTACTTGATGTGTGAAATTTCCAGCACACAGATATGAATCAAAGCATTTTATGCTATTTATCCTCTCAAAAGGACTTTGAGCCTCTTTCTTTTAATAGATGGAAACTATAATTTTAGAAGGTGGGTAGTGAAACTTCTCTTTACACTTGAGTGGACAGCTCAAGGTGATAAGAGAAGTGCTTGGGAAGCACAGTAAAGAAAAATGTTTTATACCCAGGTACAGCATGGCCATCCCATGCCTCAGCTAATTTAAGGGAGGAGAATCTGAAGTGGAAGAATGAGTGAGGATATGTTCCATACAACCATGAATATCCAGCAATGTTCTCCCCTGGGACATGCATACCCAACTGCAATTTCACAATTCAGAGGCTGGGAAGTGGCGAATCTGTGCCATTATATGGGTAGGTCTTAGGCAGAGGTGGTGCCACAAGCTCAGCTGTGCTGCCCAGTTTTACTGCAGTGAAGCAGCTACCTTGTTCAAGGAGGTGTCTTTGGACTAACCTTCAATTCACAGGCAGATTAAGCAGGAAATACTTCAGCAGAATTGTTTCAGACTGACATGTTTAGTAAGAGATAGTCCCATTTCTGTTCCTCGTACACCTTTAAAACCCATCTAAAATCAGTTAAGAGCTACACTGGCTTTGTATGGGAATTTATTTACTGTTTTTTAATTTATTTATCTATTGAGTGCAGTCAGGCTAGAGTGGGAAAACATCAAGCCATGCATTCAAAATGCACTACGAATTACGAAGTTGGGTCAAAGTTCCCAGCTGGGTAAACTAGCACAGCCACTTTGACTTCTAGGACTTTAACAGATTTATAGACAGCTCAAGACCAGAGCATATCACAACAGAGATTACACTCTGTGGGACAGAACAGCTTTTCCATTTGCATTTGCTCTGTTTCTAGCTCATCACCATTGTCAACCATACATGGGACTGGGTAATGGTGGTGTAATGTAAATAGCATGTCTTAACACTGAGAAGAAGATGGGGTGAACCAGGTTCTGGGTACCACTCCACTGTGGATTTGTACTACAGAACTGAATCCCCATTAAACATAAAAAATGTACTAGAAACCTATGGAAGTCAATCAAGAAACTTATTTGTTGGGCAGGGGGGGTGGGGTGGTGAACTTACCATTTTTTAAAAATGTCTTTTATAGAACTTGGACTTACTGAATTTTAATAATGACTGAAAAAGACTACAACATTAACAATTTTTAAAATACCCATCACATGACTTTTCTACAGTTACCCATAAATGTAAATATTTTTGGAAACGTGCAATTCTTACAACAATTTATTTGCTATTCCAGAAAAATCTTTTAACACAGCTGCAGAAGATGCAATGCCATTTCTCTAGATTTCAAACCTCCTGAGCAACCAATTATGTTGATTGAAAATTGGTTATTTCCTTCACCAATTTCCCACCAATCAGGATAACATCACTACACAGGTTTCTAATCAGGATTCATTAGAGTGGATGCAAAAAGTATTATGAGGTCTTCTTTTGGATTACTATGCACTATTCTCTAGGATAAGAGACTTGACTTTTTTGTTTTAAAAAATCAGATCATAAGAGCAAATTATATATGAGTGATATACAGAAAAAAGTAATTGCACTTACGGGAACAATTGCCTGAGGATAGGATCTTCTCCAAAGCATGTATCTCTTAGATGTAACTCTTTACAGAACAGCCCTGTAAAACTGAAAACACAATAAATTCATAGGACTTCTCATTCACATCACAGACTTTAAGAGAACTAAATTCCACCTATAGAATTTTACACACAACAGAAACATCCCGCCACAGAAACACAGTCTGTTGGTTTCATGTTATTTTAAAGACCACCTTAACGAATGTCATAAAAATCTTACATATTTCCTCCCTGTCTTCAGGGACTTGAGTTTAATAAAAAAGCCTGAGTAAGATTTAACTTCAGATACAAGGGGAACTACTGAAATGGCTGTTCAGTTTCTACCTGAATCTATTGGTGCTCTTTCAAATGTCAATGCTGATGGCTATTTCTCTTTCAAAAAGATGGGGCAAATATCTTGACATGCTGCTGGAACTGGTAAGCAGCTCCAGGCATGCCTATGGCAGCAGCCCATGTTAATTCTGTGCCTGTCATCAGACCTTGCAAAATTGGATGTCATATGCTGAAGCAAGTTATGGCATCTGCAGGGCATTTTACAACTGGAGACTGTGTCTTGCAGTGATGTGACATAAGACACGCTAGGAGTTACCCCCAGTCCCCCCCTCGCATGTTTTTTGGCTACCCCTTTCTACAGTTCCTAATGTAGACTTTTTAGACTATTCATAAGCCCAAGAGACCTTGCAATCTTTGGAGGTTCAGTTCTCCATGTATTCCCTCTCTACCAAGATTAAGGTCTGGGCACAAAATTTAGCAATCTCCCATTTTCTGGTGTTATTAACTGCAAACGACTCAATTGTTTTTCACTTTTTCACCTTTCTTTAAGACTATCCAAAACCAGACAGAAAACTGCCAGGACAGGAATTACTGACTTGTCCTTAGAAGCCACTGTACCTAAATGCACATGGAAAAGATTCCTTATAATGAAGACTTCCCCAGCAGAAAATGTATTTATTTATTAAGTGCACTGGCTATTTTAAAAATTTTCATAGACATGCTTTAATGATGAGCCATTTTGATTACTGCAGTGCATTTTTCTCATAGTATTTGATACTGGTTTTGCTCTACACTTTTCTGTCTCCTAGTCAGGCTGTTGCACTTTCTTTTTATTTTGTTTCTCATCCTTAATTAACTTGGTAATCTTTTTTTTTTTTTTTTTTTTTTTTTTTTATGAAATATGTCCCTTTCCTATGACAGCTGATTGACAAAATACAACTTCTGAAGTCAAAGACATAATCTAAGCAGTAGATCACAGGTATGAAAAGTACCCAGACAAGTACACACACACTGACAGCAAATTAAAAAAAGATTAAAGAATGTATTTGTTATCCCTTGGATGGCAGGCATTGGAAGTAAAGTACCGACAGAGTACTGGCCTCTGATTATAAGTGAGAAGGCAGCTCATTCTCCTCATTTTAAAAATCTTTATCAGGCTATTCTTTAATCAATACTGGAAGGCAAGGTAAAGGCATGGATGTACGAATGTACACCAGTGCAGGTATGCCAACGCTAAATCATTTTCTGCATGACAGAAATAAAATAGCCAGAGAGTCATCCCCTTCTTTGGTTGGCATAGCAAATTTTGAAAGGCTGAATTTCAGGGCTTAGTAAGAAAAGAGAAGCTGTGAGAAAGCAGAGAACGAAGAAAAGTATTCTCCCTCTGTGTAGAAACAGCATCATAATCATGCATTTCCTAACCATGTGAATACCTCCCCAGGAGCAAGGAGTACATATACTTTCTTTTCTTTTTTCAGCTGGAACAATTTGACACTCAGATTGAGTACATGACCCTAAAACTGTCAGTCAGACTCCTTCCACCCAACACAGTCCCAAAGCTCTGCAGATTCTCAGAGGCTATCATTGCAAGATTGTTGATTAATAGGGACCATTTAGGCTGATAATCTTACTTTGTTGCATTTGTAAGAACTGACTCATGGGTGTCTCTTCATCTGCTTTTCATGTCTAGGAACCTGAGAAATTTTACCACATTCAGTGACTTAATGGCTGATTTGGCTTAGAACTACATTCCACAACAGCAGAGCACCCTGGAGATACACTCGCTTGTCATAATATATAAAGCTTCTTCCAAATCCATTGTGCGTGGCTTTACACTGTTCACTGCAGACCTTGAAGGAAGAAAAGACTCTTTTCTTGTCTCATTGCTCCCAGGATGATGCTTGAAAGCCAGCAAATGAAATATTGGAAAGGAGTTTCAGAGATCTGTTGTATATTTGTTTTTCTCTAAGAAACAGAGTGGAAAATGGCTTCACAAAAAGTTGCTTCAGAGCAGGATTATGAACGCTATTTACAGAACACCCTAGGCGTTAATATTTGACTTGGACAGGTATGCTTGCTAGAAAAAAAAAATACACATCTCTTGTACGATACTAATCAATGCAGCATCCCAAGATATGAAGTTGCAGAGTCAGACACCTCTGTGAAATTCTGGCTCCAGTGAAATAAAGAGAAGCTCAGCCACTAACTTCAGTTGCAATCAGAAACGTATCCCTGACAGCGTGGCTGACCAGCTCTGGTGCCTTGGTGTCAGGCACTCAAGCCAGGTTCAAACCATCCGTAAGCAGGTATGCCAATACTAAACATCCATAGTCTCTTTCCAGGGAAAAGAAATTAGTGAAGATTTTTCTCCTTGACCAATCGAGTTTTCATCGGTCTTGACTTTCTGGCCACATGATTAGAAAATTCAAAAAGAACACTTTTAAGAAGATAATTTTTTGGAAGTGAAATAAAAGCAACAGCTCTTTGTCATGTGTTTGCACACGTTAATTACTTGCAAAATGGGAGGTGTTAGCTCTGTCTTTTTCTGGTTTTATTACTATAAATATACGGAAATGAAAATCCCCTATCCAGCAGCAGCATAAAGCTTTTGACTGTTGTTATCAGCACAAGAAACCTCCTTCCAAAGGGCCTATGAGTGAATGATATACATAGATTTAACCTTTATATATGGTAGCAGGAAAGCTGAATGGCATTTTCATTTTATACCTGTGGAAATATGTCGAGACAGGCTCAAGCTAGTCTATATATTTCCTAAATGTACTTAACTTGGGCATCTCAAGGATGCAAAATTCCACTCTTCTTTAGGATTTATGAGAGCATCTTGTGTGAATCCCCAGTATTAAAGCCCACTCTTTCTTCCTCTGTGAATGCAACCATTAAGTCTATGACAGTACTGGTTAGAAATAGACAAGGGAATTAGTTACTTAGGTGATCTTATCTCCTGAACATTGTTTTACTTTCAATGCTCAACTTGCAATATCTTTTTTTCATGTTTTCACTTTCATTCATATATGGCCTATATGTGTGCATATATACGTAAGTTCTGATATTTTAAAAATATAAACCAAACTCTTCTTCCAACCCCAAATGCCATTATGTGGGACCAGACTGACACTGATATGGGTAACTGGAGGGCTGGAACATGGAATGCCGTGTGAGCCAAGAGAATAACATGGCATAGCCAAACCTGCAGGTGGTACTCAAGAATTTCAGGTGTCAAGTCCCTGCTCAGTGACTGGCAGCATGGCAGTCCTCCTTGTCTTCTGCTGGTTAATTAAAATCCCAAGATATAGAGGAAGGACACAAGCAGGAAACCAACAGCAGCACTGTTGTATACTCAGTTCAGTTCTCACCTGGCAATGTAATGGTGCTGTCTCCAAGAAACTCACCATCTTCTGCCTCTGCACAACTCTCTCATGTCTCTGAAATACGTGGTATGTTCTGTGGCTCTCAGACAAGTGGAGATTTTTTGAAAGCAGCCTGTAGGCTTGACATGACTACTTCTGAAACAACAGATGAGCAGGACTCTGCTCTCCCCAGCCATGGACTGGCATAAGGAAGAGGCACTTACTTTGGACAGCTCCTTATACAATCTCACCTTTTTCACACACCCTAAAACGGGTTGTCAAGCTTCTGCCTCTGACTCACTCCAGGCTGTGAGCCTAACCAGATAACTCCTTGACTCTTAGGAGCGACAGGCAGCCTTGCCAACTTGACGTATTTCCATCCCCTTGCATGTGTTATAGACCAACATCTATCAAACTAAGTGTCCCACTCACTGTGTATTTTTTGAAAGCTCTCTTACTTAGTTGTAGAACTTGTAACTTTAAAAATTGTTGTTCTAAAATGATACAACATACATAAAGAATACTCATTTAGAAAGCAAAGCTATAAATGTAGTCATTTCTATTCTACTCTCAGTATTTAACCTTCATATTTTATTTGGATTCATTCAGAGCTTGTAAGAAAACCAAGAAGCAAAAATCTTTAAAAGTTTGATAAATACTTTTCCAAAAACCATTTAATTGGTTAAAAAAAAAAAAAAAAAAGCCTGTACAGAAAACTTCAAGTTGGTAAACCAACCAGTGAGCTGTACGAAGGAATCACTATGCTCCATCTCCAGCATACTGCTATTACCTGTGCCACAATTTCACAGGGTTCCACATGCAGAACCAGGCACATATACATGAGGTAAGTACCAATGTACACAACACTCAAACTGTATAAACACACATGAACACGTACTGACAAATACACAGGTGTTCCCTCTCTCGCATTTTCTTTTTCTTGTACGTATGTTTAGAGAAAGCATTGACGCACATGTACAGTATGTATGACACGGCGACATTTGCTTCTAACAGCATGAGCCTTTTGTTCTCATTTTGCTTACCTGTCACTTCCTCTTAATCAGGCAACTGATGCAGTTGTAACCTAATACAACTAGAAGGCACTGTCAAATGCTTAATAATTTGCAGACTTCTTTTCCTTCAAAGCAGACTCAGAGTGCAAGTGGCACAGAAGAAGCATGCTTGAACTCTCCTGACCTGGACAGCTGCTCAAATAATGGCTCAAAAATTAATACCAACAAAAAAAAGTGTTGAAGGCAAACTTTTGGCATGTGTCCTTCTTTGTTCCTTTACAGATTTCAAGTATCTTCTTAAGAAAATTAATAGAAATAAACAAACTAGACTGAAATATAAAGATCAGAAACAAAGCACAAAGTTGTGTATAAATAAACTTCTTTCATACAATGAATTCAAGGATGAAGAAGACTTATTTGATTGTTAAAATAATTTTGAGGGTCTGAGTAATGTTCAAACAGGAGGAAACATAGGGCAGAGTAGTTACTGTATTGCCTTTACCACTGGAGTATCAAAACATTGACCAGTATGATTGAGGTCAGCAATGACAACACTGACAATGGCAAACAACGAATCCTGCTCTCCTCTCTTATTCTGGCCTTACTTCCACTTAATTCAGCCAAGAAAATTATGAGCAGCTCAGTTCCTTCTGACTAAAATACACCATAATCAAAGCTGTTCCCAAAAACATTAGTTTCCAAATCTGAAATTCCCACATAGGCACCTAATTCTACACCTGCAAAATCTCTGGAAAGCTGCGGACCCCCAGTGTCAGAGCAAATATCTGTCCCATAAATACTTTGCAGATGGCCTTCCTAGGTGACATACCAAATCTAATGCCACATTAAGGTCACTCTAATTCATTGGACCTGCCTGCAGATGACAAAGCACAGGGGCTCCCCACACCTGTTTCCAAGCTTTTTTCTACAGATAATGAGGACACCAGTGACAAGTACAGAACCTGCTTCCTGTAGCAAGGACATGTCACAGAAATGCCTTTGAGGGATATCCTGAGAATGTCCTTATACACCAATCCACTACTTGTACAATGAGCTTGGGCACACAATAGGAGATGCCTCATAGAGGATATGGTCCCATGGGTAAGTGAAACTAAGAACAAATAACTAGAAACATCAGGACAGGTACAACAGAGTACATTTCAAAGGTGTCTGTTCACTTACAGATGTTACTAGGCACCTCACTGGATTTAAGTACAATTTCAGTCTCCAGCTCCTATTTGAAACTGGATGACAATTTTTCTTTTCCCAGCATGTGGGACTCTGCACCCAGGCAGCCTGCAGCAATAGAGGCTGCCATGATTCAGGTCACCCAAGCACTTGGTAAAATCCCTCTTTCTTGGGTCTAAACGTCAGTTTGAGCATCCAGCAGAAGAATATCAATGTCCTGTTAAGGCCACATCTGAAAATCCCCCTGAAACACCTCTTCAGGTCTGCTAAATGATGAAGAGCTGGGGGGGACACAGCTAACTCCAGACAAAGCAAAAGTTTAAAGGTGCCATTGCAACCATCAGTTACATCCATACACAATTGCTGAAATCAATCTCCACTGGAAATCAGCTGCAGACCACCACAGACAACATTTCCAGCTGCAGTTGGCACTGTCAGTCTTGTCTGCTTCTCATGCCTTCCACCACACTCACTGCGATACCTTTAGGAAGACAGATAGTGCAACTGCATAAAGATAACTGCTTATGCCATTTTATCGGGTTTAAAATGTGTTCCAGGTAACTAATTACACTAATGGGAGAAAGAAACATGCAAAAAATTTATCAGACATTCAAAAAAAAGTGGGCACCTCCTCAACAGAGAAACCATCATCAGGCAGTTTGAGAGGGATCAGACACAACTACTATCCTGCTGCCATAAGCCTTGGCAAAAATGGGATCAAAATACTGTAAGACCATTCCTTCCTTCTAAAGCAAAATCTACCTCTTTGCTTCACTTCTCACTTCTATTTTCTCCTCCTTTGCCATGTTTTCTTTTACAGCTGTTTAATTTCCAATTAAAAATATCTCCTGTGCTGAGCAGAAGGACAAGACACAAGTCTCACTAGACAAGACAACAAGCCCAGGCTGTACCAGGAGGATGCTGCAAAGGCAGTGTCGTAGCGCCAGTGATGGAAAGGCATGGGCTCAGAGTCAAGCCAGACAGGCAGCGTGGCTCATATTGGCCAGTACTGTACTTTCATTTGGCCCTTTGAGTTTTGCACATATTTTGCTTCTTATGCTGGTAGTGATTATGGGAGTCTGAGCAAAACCCAACAGGCAGCTATATAGTTTACCTATTAATAAAACTGACTCTCATGGTTTTTTCCTTGCTATTTTGATCCCACCTGAATGCAGGCATGGTTATAAATCACAGGGAAATGTGCCATTAATCAAGGAGCAAGGATGTTCTACATGAGGAATGGGCATTCACAGGTAGAGCAGCCCCTTGTTTTATTTGGAGCTGCTTCATTTTAAAGAGGGCAAGTGAAGGGAGACACCCACTGTGGGTTCATCTTCTAATTCCCAGTCCCAGGCTTTCCTAATTTTCTCTCTCTAGCACAGAAATTAAGCATACAGTAGCACTTTTCCCACCACTGATAGATGTCATTGACCAGTAGGTGGTACACCTGATTAAGGGTACTGGCAAACAGTGATTTACACTCACCTAGACGGTCCTTTTACATGGACCTATTGACATAAGGGACTGTGGTGCATTCAAAAGCAAAGCTGGAAGTTAAGCAACCTAAAATGCAGAATTCTCTTCAATTTTAAAATGCTTCCTATTTGTGTGTGTGCATGCATGTGACTTTACATTTAATTGGAAACACTTTTATTTTAAAAATAATTTTTTAAAATAACAGTAGTGGTAATTTATATCAGAACTTTGAGACTCCTGAGGATTTTAATGGTAAAGTCATTCTCTGCAACTTACTTTATATCATTAAGTTGTCTATAGTACACCTTCCTATTTTGTTGTCAGTTATTTCCTTCTGCTGCTTTGAAGACAAGTAAATCGTTTTGGTGATTTATTCCTCAAGGCATTTATAAAACCTGCCCTGGTAATAAACCACAACACAGTTAGTTTCTGATGTCAGCAAATGCTGGTACTTATGAAAGGCCCATGAACCGATCAGAGTATTTTCAGATATTTTACTCAGAAGTATTAAAACCGATAATATTACTATTATTTTTATTTCATGGAATTATTTCTACAATATCCAGTGTTTTGTTCAGATGTATGTCAAATAACTGGAAGTTACACAGTTATTTTTTTATTTCCTGATTGAGCAAGCATTTCATACTCAGTTCAAATACATATACATGGATGTAATATTATTTTTCATGTTAATCGTTGCTACTGCTTCTGAAATATACTTTTTGTCTTCTCTCCTGACAGAGAAGCCAGACTATGGTTACAATATAATTTTTCCTGGCATTCGCCTTTAAATCTTTCTGAGCAAATTTCAATAAAGCCATTTGTTACGAGGTAGTTTACTTTGCAAGAAATTTCATATCTAGTTGTATATCTTTCTGAGACTGGCCAAAAATCTGAAGCCTCATATGGATCTTTTTAAATAAACTCAGTGATAAATAGTCTGTAATTCAATAAATATTTTGGCCTGTAGTCATTTTCTCCACAGATTCTCTCTGCCATGGGAAGATTATATTCAGAAATCTTAAAATATGAGCGACATTTCAAAGAATCCTTTAAAATATATTAATCTATATTAACTACATTAAGGCAAGAAATGAGCTCATGGCAACTGGCAAATTCACCATCCTCTACAACAAACAATTACAGGAGTGTGGAGTATATACAGAAAATAACATACCCTACAGCTAAGCAGGATATTAGATTTGCCTGGTTATAAGTAAGCCATCAGCTGGCTTATGGCTACACTATTTATGAGTTATGCTGTCTTTCAAGATACAACTCACATTTTGCTTAATGCCACATGACATATTCAATTTAAATCAAGATATGGCAGATAAAAATGCTGTCCCTAATAAGCGACTCAAGTATTTAATATTCTTGGGGCTTCTTATTCTGAGCACAGGGAATTTAAAGGCAGTTCAGAATATCTTTAATTTCCTACATCTAAGATTTCTTTACCTATGCTATAACAAATCCACATCATTGTAAATCTCACAAGATGACCTATCAGCTCTGCAAATAGCCACAGGGAAGATTTATTTTTAAAATAGGTATGATTATTGCTGATGTCTGTGTTCCTTCTGTGGAAAAATATTTAAGGATGCACTCACTTGTAGCGCTCTCATTACGTTTCCATCTATGTTACCAGTGCACCAGCATCAAGGCTTCAAGCACTGTTCTGACCACCCCAACTCAAGTTTGATACAGACTAGAGAAGAGAGATATCAAAAATAATCAAGACTGCTTTGTTTAAGAAGCGGCTCTACAGATACAAACAGCTGAGCTTGGAGGGAAGATGGTGGAGGGGTATTTTAATAGAGGTCTGTAAGATCACAAGCGAGAGAAGATGAATATGAAACTATTGTTTGCTGCTTTTCCTATCAGTGAGGTGGAGGCATCCAGGGGAACAGCAATGCAGCAAGTTCAAAAGAAACAAGAGGTACTCCCCCCATAGAGCACAATGGGATATTATACAAGCTGAAAAATAAGCGGATTAGAAAATGGATTAGCCAAATTCCTGGAGTCCAGGTCTCTCAGCTACTACTAAATACAGCAGACTGGTTGCAACCCCTGATCTAGTCAGCCTTTTAGCTAGTGACTGCCAGAAGCCAGTAAGGTATCTAAGGGACAGGTCATTCAAAACACGTTATGTTTGCTAAACTCCCTCCCTGAGCAAGGGAGGCCTTGCTGTGGGGACAGTACTGGGCGAGACAGGCTTTTGGACTGATCTGACACAGTCACTCTCTATTCCTGTTATGTCCTCAGCTGCCTGCAAAGACTCTGCTCTGGGGCCAGTTCCACCACTGCTCCTGTTCAGAGCAACCACCATTTTGGGCCTGTCAGAAGTCAAATAAATGCCAGCACTGTACTTTAGAGGACATCTAGGGCATAAAAATTAATCTCCTGGCAGAATTAATGGGACACTACAGCTGAATTCACATAGAGGAAGATATGCTTAGACTTTGGCAGGATTCTTTTATTTTTATTTTTTTTTTTGAGTTTCACTATTTTGTGTGGTGCCAAGACACCCCACTGAGTAACAGTGATGAGGAGAGTATCCCATTCTCTTTGCTTTCACCTCCACAGCAAGATTGCCCAGCTCTTACTGTGCACAGCCTCAGAGAAAACCTTTCTGAAAGCTGCTTGGTAATGGTAGAGGCGACACTGCACTACATAAAATATTCCACCATGAGCATCAGAGGAGGGAGATGGTTAGTCACCAAGTGAGATAGCATGCAGAGCTTGACACATGCCTCTATTCCTGCAGCTGTTTCAACCTTTATGCTTTGTTGTGCTCGGAATGTTCTCCAAGTAGTCTACTGGGGCTGGGGCATAAACCAAGTTATGCATCTGAACTCCTTAAACATGCCTTAAGTGCTTTCCATAGTAAAAACATTTCTGAATCTGCTCTAGGGAAGTAACTGGCCCTACTCCTTTACAAACCATTTTCACACCAGCAGTTTTAGTTATTAATGTCAAGAATATACTGTTATGCACTGTCTATATGTGGCCCAAGTGTCAAGAAACTGTTCAGGTGGCCTACAGCTAAACTCACAGCTATGCCAAATCAAACCCAAAAGATGTTGCAAGAGAGGAATTGCTGGATGAAATTCTGTGACATTCAAGTGATCTGAAGAGATTACCATAACACTCCCAGCTGGCTTCAGCAAAAGGGGCGGGGGGGGGGAAAGAGAGGAATAAAAAAAAGAAAACCTTTCTAGTTCTTTGTTGTCACTGGGGCTTGTCCCAGTTACACTTTGAATTAAAACTAGACAATACCCAGAAATCTTCCACTTTGTATCAAGGCTGAATCAAAAGCCATCCAGATTTTTTTTTTTGATAACATTACAAATCTCATTCAAAGTTTTAAGCATCATGTGCCTATCAGCCATCTGCTAGTGTTGGATAGGATGAGTAGGAAAATAAATATTTTAGCATGAATTCAATTACTGGCTCTTTTTACCCATGCAGAATAAAATCTCTTTATAATACTATGAAATACAGCCAGATGCAATGGGTAACGAGCAAGCTCTTGCACTTAAGGAACTGTGGCTCAATTCCATTATCTGCCAATCAGGATACTAATCATAGAACAAAGCTCCCGCTACTGGGAAGGAAGGAAATCCAAAAAACGAAAAACAACAAAAAAAACCCCACAGCAAACACCCCCCCCCCAAAAAAAAAAAAAAAAAAAGAAGAAAGAAAAAAGCAATTGCCCTTTAAATTAAAACTATGCAAAGTAAGAGTGCAAAACTGGTAACAGCCCTAGAGCTGACAGCTTGCCTTAGAAGTGAAAGGAGATTCCAAATGCTTCCTTGAAGGAATAATACATGATTACAAACACATCAAAAGCACAATCTGTCAGAAAGGAGAGAACAAAGGTAATCAAAAATAGTTTGAGAAATGCATTTTCTAAAAGCAGCAATAAGTTCATTGTTAACCTATTCCAATATAACTAGCAGGCAGTTAGTGGGTTACATTAGTGACAGAAACACTTTCCCAAAAGAATATAATTAAGAAGAGGTCAAACCTTAAATCAGTGCCAGTACATTGACTTTGGAGGAACACCAGTGATATTTATCATTATGGGGTCTGACCCAGAAAAGCTCAGTAATAGTCTCCCCAGGAAGCCTGACACCATAATAATGGAAAAGATCAGGTACTGTCTATAGAAAATGAATGTTCAAGTACACAGGGCACACACGCAAACCACCCACTCCATCCACCACATGCAGTGTGCACAGAAAGCACCGTCTCATGAAGATGTACTAAATAGAAAACATCCACTCATGCACATGTAACGCATATAGGAGATGCAACTCCTTTGTATTTTGTATTTGCCTTTGTATTCTGCATGCAAGAGTGACAGTTGTGTACATGTGCAGCAGTTTCCAATATTCTCCAATCTGTGCGCTGTCAGACATTTACCACAGAAACTGCAAGTCCCTGTACATTCACTTTAAGCCTACTCACATAGTGCTTGTTTCTTTCTGTTGCTTTTTGCAGACCTTTAGACACTGGGTACAGATCCACAAGGAGATGGACACTGACAATGTTTCATATAAAGAAAATGGATGTGACCAGTTATCCCCACTCCTGTACCCACAATGTCATCCTGGCAGTGTTACTTTCCACCAGAACTCACCTTTCCCTTAAACAGCACCAAAGCAACTTGGAGGCACAGGCTTGCTAACCCACCCACTGTTCCCTCAGCTCTTTCTGTACTTCTTCCATGTAGTTCAGAAAGCCTCAGCTACTAACAATGTCACGTAAGCTGGTAGTTACCATATATTTTTTGTGACAAGAAAACTAAAAAGACGACAGGATATCCATAACTGAGAGGCGCTCTCACTTGAAAGGCACTCCTAGTTCCTGGTGAAACAGCTATCGAGTGAATCTTGTGACAAAATTTGTCTGTGTCACTTCTCTAATAAAAATACAGCAGTTGCACAGTTCATTTTACAGCACAATTGATAAATCGATTGGAACGTTTCCTGCAGAGCTAATAGCGCCAGACACAACTTCTCCAAACTTTGCCAAGAGAAAGCGTAACATCAGCAATATCTGCTCAAAGAGGGGACCAAACAAGTTTGCCAATAAAATTGAACAAGCCAAAAGAAAAATCCAGCAGCAGGCAAGATGCTCAAGGAAGTTTTAGCCAAGTCAATGTGCATGCTGGACCTGGTGGGAATCTGGGTCTATCTAGTTCCTGGCTCTGCTGTAAATTTCTTTTGTGACCTTGGCTAATCTCCCTCAGAAACCTGTCTTCTCAGTTGGTAATGAGGCACTGAAGTATGAAACTGAATGTCTATGTGTGACAATATCCTGCTTGCAAAACAGGGAAGAAGAAGAAGAAAACATTTTCTCCCTGGAATACCCAACTGTACCTTCTCTGCCATGAACTATTCCTTACCTATCAATGCCCAGCACAGAGCACACAGCAAGGCTTTGATGCTGGTCATGGTCCACAGACTGTATTTTATTCCAAACGATAATGAGTAGAAAAACATTTTCCAAAGTGTCTTCTTCTGGCTGAGTATAAAACTTACAAATGCAGTAGACAAACTCACAGTGTCTTTAAACATATCTATAAAAGTACTTTGAAGTAGGAAAGAATGGTTTATTATTTCAAAGTGCTGCAGCCTTAAACACTGGGAAAGTATTCCCCATACTTCCCCCCAATCTCTAACAATGGCAATGAATGTCATAAATCTCATTTTAAATCTAGTGGTATGTACACATAAAAAGTGTTACATTTATTCTGAGCCCACAAAAGGTTACTTGGAATGAATCTCAGGCTAAATATATTTATATGCAGTGATAAAGCCCTATTCTACATTAAGATCACTCTGACAGTTTATGAATTCAAGGCTTCACCAATGTAAATAAAAGAAAGTCTTGTTATTATAAAGATGGAATTGGAAATAGAGCAATGATGGAACGAAACTTTGAGATAAATTAAAAACTCAATAAAATCTTCTCATCCTGAATGAACAGTACAGTGACAGTAGTGAGACTGTAAGTCACATCATGTGGCTACATTTTCTAAGAAAGTTTTTTAATGAATTATCCTTTGAGAGTCACAGTCAAGCACACAAACACATGAGAAAAGATGATATTAAAGAGGAAGGTAATGGGGGGTTGCTTGTCGGTATTGCTGCCCTTGGTTTTGCCTCTGTGATTCCTACTAAACAAAGGAGCCGTACAGATCAGATCTCTTTCAGCTATGAAAGGTGGTGGTGTGAGCCTGACAAGCTCAACTAACAAAGGCAGGCTGCCAAGGATGCTTAGGCAGCAACACAGCCCACTCTGAGAAGGGCCGTGGGATCTCAGCAGGCTGCCTTTCTCCTCCCTTAGCCCGTCCTGTAGGCCCTGAAGTGCACATGACAGAAAATCACTCCAAGTCACACTGAGGCAGAGTCAGAAGCATTGACAAGCAGCCTCTGCATGCAGCTTCAAGCACCAGCCCTTCCCAGGCTCACATCTTTGCTGCCCCTTATGCCACAGCTATGTATTTCCACTTGCAGTGCTCTGCTCCAGCCCCTACAGGCCTCAGTATCTCCATTTTCCCTGATACTGAGTCTTGCCTGCTCCATTGCTGGATCTCCTCAGCTGGCCACAGTAGCTATCCCAGCATACCCAGCTACTCTCCCTTCCCTTCCTCTCTCCCCTTTTCCCCATCACCCATCTTTCAGCTCCATTTCTCCATTTCTTCATTTCTCTCTGCCCTACCGAGTCACACAATCTGGACTGCTGCTCTAACCCCTTCTTCAAGTGAGACCAATGCAAGGTTTTCACACTCCAACTCTGCTTTACTCCACTCTCAGTAAAAATCCCCCTCCTAACACCCTCATACTTCTACAGGAAAAGCGTAACTCCCCTAGACTCACATAGGACAGAGCAAAGATGTGTTCCACAGAGCTTGGACTAATCCATAACTGAACCTTCCCAAGAAACTCATGTCTACACCCAGAGGATAGGTGAAAGGAACTCTCCACTCCCAAACATGGCATTTATTTCTCCTGAACTTTGAGAATAGAAGAAAGGCCACGGTATAAAACAGATTTCATTTGGAAAATAAAACAGTGAAAGACTACAGAGTGGCAGCTAGCCCAGTGGCTAATTCGTTAATGCCCTGTGGTCTCCTTGTTCCAGGTGAATGCCTAACCTACAATTTGTTTGGCCTAGCGTTTGTTTGGCTTCAACTAACCTTTAATTATTTATACAAAGTGAAACTCTAAAAAGAAATAATGACCAGGGCATAAGTCCTGTGTGGAAATTGGAAGGCAAGAGCTTGAACCAGGATCTCTTAAACCACATGTGCTGGTCCGAAACAAACAAACCAATTTTTGATTGAAAAAAAAAAAAAAAGTCCTACAAAGAAAGGCAATGACATTAACATGCTTTTGGAAAAGAGACCCAGAGCTGACTGTGACACACAGGCCAGAGCTGGCAGGAGGCAGGCTGGACTTTCTTTTCTGCAATCTGTATAGCCAGTGCATCAGCTCCATGGTGAGGAATTCAAGCAAGTGGGCTGAGCAGCAGAAATATCTGTGAAAGGAGACTGAAGGGACATGTGAAGAATGGAGGAGAAAGTAGAGAAAAAGTAGACAAAAAAAGGGGGGGGAGAAAGAAAACAAAAATGAAGACAAAGAACAGCAAGAACAATGCAAAAGTGGGTAGATAAAGGGAGAGAGGAGAGGAGCAAGACAGAAAATCCATCTTGCCAGAAACAAACATTTCTTATCAGTTAGAGGCAAGTGGTACCTCTGCAAAATCCAATTTCCAATGTCAGGAGAAGAGTGATAGGGAAGGAGTGAATCACCTACATAAAGGTACGAGTTCCTTAATGTTTGAAAATCAACATTGGGAGGTGCAGAGAATTCTGAAAGACATAGGGCTTTGAAACAAAGGTGGGGCTAGCATTAGGAATGGGAAACCTTTCATCACTTGAGGTAAGGTAGTAAGTAGCTTGAGCAGCTCTGAAGCTCCATCCACACCTCTCCAGGTCATCCAGCCACAGTCTGACTGTCATTGACACTCAGATATTTTTGCATGCAAGAGACAGACTAGTGACCTCAGATTAACACTAAGTGAAGACAAGTCCTAGCTTGCTGTTTTAGAAAAGCCAACATATATTTCTTCTGTTGGGTCAATATTGACAGGTACATCTACTTGGGAGTGTGATATTCCAGGGGTTCTAGAGTCACCCTGTGGCACTTGCTTAGACCTCCTAGTCCCCAGTGCTACAGGCATCCCATGCTGGCAGGGATGTTCCTGCAAGCTCCAACAAAGCTCTTCTCACAGCACATTAGTAGCATTCTCCCCTACTTTGAGCTCATACCCTGTACGTGGCCTCTGAAAGGAGAAAAACGCCTCATAATTAGGTTCTAAATAATACCTTAAAAAATGCTACTTAAGTGCTTCCCTAAGGCTAGGATTCGCCGATGATGAAGCAGCAACCATCTCAATATTTCCTCTTACTGTTATTTCCTACTCACAATGAATTGTAGCTATAGAGAGTACACCACTACCTGAAAAAGGCTGAATATTAACAGGAGAGAAAGAGAGACAGTCTAACAACAATCACTGAAATCCTTTGTCACATTTATCCAAGCTGGGCCTTCGTTGGTGAACTCTTCACATACAAAAATAACAAATATCAGAAAATACCAGCACAGAGAATCAGTGGGATACAGTAACTATACACAGATCCATCAAATAATGAATAGGACCTCAAGACACTACTTATTGAATAACAGAGGGTTTGCTTTTCAGGAACTAAGTAATATAAGACTGCAATTTTCTGTCTCATATTTGAATCCAGATCAGAAGAGGAAGGCACGTTGAATGGAAATTGCCCCTTACAGAATCAATCTGCTTGGACATTTTAAAACACCAGGTAACGTTTAGTTGGGACACAGCTATACAGCTTCTCAACTATCTATAAAACCAAAATACAACCATGTAACAGAGATGAAGGTTTTATACTCACTGCCTAAACATCTAAAATTGTAACAGCAACAGTGTTGAGTTTGCTTTCTTTTTCCTAAACTATTTTTCTTTGGAAATATAGTCAAACACTAGAAAAATCTGCGTGTGGCAAAAATCCATGTCACCACAGCATAGATCACTGAATGGCAGCAAACTGGCTGTCAGCCCTTGAGAATAAATGCATGCACCATCTGCAGGAGGCTCATCTCTTCTGGCCTAATTTTTAGAAGATGCCTAAACAAGGAACAGCACAACTTGGAACAAACTCTTTGTCCTGTCCTTGGAATAAAAGATGGACGGGATTTTGCCTGTGGGGAAATTCTGTGCTCAGAAAAACTTCTGGCAGCTAGACAGACACCAGCAAGGGGATGTTACAAAGATGAGAGCGAACTGTGCCCTTTAATTGCTAGGCCATCATATAACATAATTTCTTTATGTTATTTAAAGCATACATAAAACTAACACAGAGTTTTTCAAAATACTGATGAAACAACATTTGTTCCTTTCAAAGCTTCTTTGACAAGACAGGAATACTTCATGCTGGGAAGGCTGCCACTACAGGATCGTGGCTTCCCAGAAGTGTAAAACTCTCATTTCTGAAACGGCAGAAATTCATGACAGTTTATGGGGGGTTTTTTTTGCTTTGTTTTGTTTGCTGTCATACTTGCCTTACTGAATCTAACCTAGGATTTAAAAAATTATGCTCTTCACAGAAGACCTAATGCTCTGACTATTGTGAGTTTTGATGAAGAAAGAAGATGCTTTTCTGCCAAGATGATAGGGGTTCATTATTTTCAGGGGTTTTAACTAGAAAGAAGAAAACCAACCAAACAGTTATTTAAGTTATCCAAAGATGTAAAACATCAGAATGAGTCTTTAAAAGCTGTCAGTAGTAGCTCCTCGGGTCAGACTGGAATTATAACAGAATTTAAGCTGTAAATTGTCACTGATCTGGATGAATGTCTCCTACTCAAAATGACCATGCTGCCTGTAACTTACTTGCAATGGGACTAAAGTTCTTCAGTGGCACTAGATCAATTTACATGAGTGAGAACACTACTGTTTACTGTGTATATAATAGCTACCATTCATACAGTAGTGGAAATGCTCACATTTCAAATGAGATCGAAGACAGGGGGTGCTCTCAGGAAATATAGTCCCATCTAATATGTTTGCTGTCCTATTTTTCAATCTCCAAGCTTGCAAAGAGGTGACAGAAACCATAAAAATGCATGACAGATTACCAAAAAAGGGAGCGTCTGCTTTTCTGTGTGTCATGACACAATATACAGGTTATTTTCAAAGGTGTAGTTTCTATACTAACTAAAGAAACTTATTCAAAACCACTTCCCATCACTAGCAGTACCTCAGTCTTCAGTATCCATATACCTCCTTGATATCTCCAGGACACAGTAGCACTGATGAATTACCAAGAACATCAGCCAGCTGAGGAATGCTTTATGCTCATATTAAAACACTATTTTTCAAATAGTTTCCCATGTGAAGATGAACCTATTAGGTGAGCCAAAGTAAGCACTGGCAGAGGAATTCCATTCAAGAAGAAAATAGAGACTGTGCATTTACCTTCTAATAAATATCCTTCCTACAATACCAAATACAACAAGCGGCTGTAGGAGACACAGAATCTATGCTGATGAGATAAGACATGCTTCATCTTGACCTAACTCCCATAGAAAGTGCTGTCACCCCCATGCATCAAGGCGAGCTGATCAGAGGCCAATACTGTGGGGTACCACTTTAGGGTTGCAAAGCTTAAGGATCCTATGTGTTGAAAACAGAACTCCTACAAGTTTCTGTAGTGCTATGGCCATAACAACAAAGTGATGCTCAGCTACTATCACCAAGTTTTAACTTGGGTTGGGGGTGTGCCACAAAGGAACAAGTTCTTTGGGCTCTCCCTTGATGACATACATAGAGAATAAAAGCTCCAGAGAAAAATCACTGAAACAAAAGTCAAGGAAGGTCTCAGTGACTTCATCTCGCCACAGGACTCTGCACACCGCAGCTAGGGGAACACCTCCTGCATTAGCACAGCCACTATGGTAGAAGTTTCCACTAACATAAGAGCATGTAGTAAGAAGATCAGGGAAGAGATTTACCACTTTGGTCCAGTGAGGTAATGAAGTCATATGAACTTTTTACACTGATGCTGCCTATAGTCTGAATCCAATAAACTATTTCTTTAGAGGTGTCTTGGACTTCTTACAAAATCAAAGAAACTTGGCCCAAGAGCTGCTACTTTGCCAACAACAATAACTGTTTTCTAGCATGAGTGCAGTCCTGCAGTTCAGGTTTCCAGGGAGTTGCTAAACAATACTCTAATCCCCAGAGAGTGCCTGCAGGAACTGATATTTGAACTATTTGAAGCAAAACATTTCTCTTTATCCACTTTCTAAAGCTTTCTGAATACAAAAAAAAAAATGAAGGTCTGGCAATCAGCAACTGATGAAAGAATTTTGCCTCTGGCTAATCCAGTTTATAGAAAAGATGGCTGCTTTGTGATTCCCACTACCTCCGTGGATTGTTACACTAGCATTTTATTTTCTTCTACTCCGGCAGAGTGCAGCTCTAGAATTATACTTCAGGCTACTGATGAAGTTAGCTTCCCCTCTGCTTATTGACCAATCACTGTAGCAAATAATAATTTTAAAGACTCTCACTGTCACGTCAAATGGTGTCATAAAGAATTGTCCCAGGTTTTTGTTCTACTGGAACATGAAAATATAATCTAGAGGGATGATTAAATCTTCTCTCTTCCTAGATAGTTTAAGGTACCAGTGTAAAGAGAGATAACCTAAGCTGGGTAACTGTTCAACTTTCCAGAGTAACCAAAGCAGCACTATTTTATATAACAGTTCCAGAAAAATAACATATTTCTCTTAGGATGTCTGTGGCTTTTCATGTTTTCGTCACAATACTTATCTGAAATGCTTCCAGAGTGCCACAAGCACAGCACTGAGCACAAGCAATTCCTGGGGATCAATTCAGCATCTGTAACACAGCATAAAATGACTGAGGTGGGTTTAGCTCTTGTATAAATTATTTGTCCTAGGCTTCTTCAATAGAGAGTGGAGACACGGGCATCTCATCCAGTCCTAGCTTGTGATGATCTGCCTTCTGGAAAAGCCTCTTTTTTGGCCCACAGAGGACACACAGAGTTAGACAAAACATGTACCTCAGTGAGCTAATTTTAAATTATGTGGATCCTCATCTTATAATTCGGGTAGTTTTTGCCAATGCTTGGCTTGGCCAAGAAACAGTATTCCTGAGAAGATGGAAGCAAAGCTGAGCAGCATGAATGAGAGCAGTAAGGGCATTTTATATGCATAAAGAGTCCATGGGTGTTTCCAAAATCATAGGCACATGAAGCCTATTAAAAATTAAGATGATTAACACACCCAACTTGCAGGAGATGCATTTCTTAATCCCTGGTACAGGCAGTCTGTTTCTGAAATACTAATACCTTTGTAGATCTGGTCCAACATCTTAGAGGTTGAAAAATGCACTTCTCTGACAGAGTACATGCTAACATGGCATCTGCTTAGCTGACAAACCCTGAGCATTTTGTGGCACCCTCTGAAGCACTGGGAGATGCTAGTAGTGTTGCTGGTGTGCCGTTACAGCAATGGAGCTTCAAAAAGCTCTTCTTTCAGTAGACTCCTTCCTGAAGGGATATATTAACAGTACATTAGCTGTAACTGATCTTCAGTCCTTTAGCTTCATCTGTAATATAGGGATAACAATTTCTACCCTTTGCTGGTTTAGTCTTCAGTTTATAAGAAGCTTGCTTTTAGGGAACAAAATTGCAAATGTTCCTATTCATACATTTCGATCAACTTTAAAGTAGAATAAGCATCTTGCTAATAACATTTTACAGAGTTCAATGTGAATGTCAGGGACACTCTGAATGTCAGGGATCAAAAATATAATGGACTCATCTCTACAGGGAAAAAAAGGAGTGGAGAGACACAAGATAAAAATCTGAGTCAGTTGGAATGACACAGAAATTGTTCAGAAAATGTCAACTATTTTTCTTGGGGTATATTAAGCATGTAGAGTTTTTCTACTCCTGGCAGGGTTGGTGGTTTGAGGGAGAGGGGGTTGGTTTTGCTTTTCTCAAACTAGGAGTTTTCTTCCTTCTTAATTATATAAAAACTGAAAGTGTTTGCAGTTTTTGAAAACTGGAAACCCAAAAGACTTCTGAGAAGAACACTTCCATAGCTTGATAGCTTTTCATTAAAATTTTGGTTGGGGGTGAGGAAGCCAGTAAAGCACCATTGTCAGAAATATGTTGAGCAACTTCATGAGGTGAGAGCTTGGGGAAAAGTAATGAAAAACTTATATACTTAATGAAAGAATAAAAACATGAAAGAAACAATACTGAAATAGACCTTGTATGGACAATAGCAAGAGCCTACATAGAGAGAAAACAATGGGTTTGCAGGAAAAAGTATTGGCCACAATTTCTCATGTGATTCTCAGTGACACATCTAAGACACAGAGTTAGGATGACACCTGGGAGAAGCCATTCAAGTTACCACAATTCTGTACCAGCTATTAGACACATACAAGGAGAAAAGTCTTCTTACCTATAAAAAACCTTCAGCCTTTTATTCAGGAAAAAAAGAAAACAGCAAATATTATCCCCTAAAACCCCACAAGTCTGAATCAAATTAAAAGTTTTCAGTTTTCTGGGGAGGAAAAAAAAAAGAAGTCAAGTTTGGGTTTTATTTTTGTTGGGGTTTTTTTTTAAGAATTCCAAAAATTCCTGTAATGGACTTTCTCAAAACACAGTATTTTAACAGGAAATTTCTTACCAGTGTGGTCAAAGAAAAGCACCATTTTACAGATAAAGTCCACATTAACAAAGAAGTAGGGAAAGACTAAGAAACCAGAGGTTATGAATATGAGTGATGGGTGGAACTATTTTTGAAATCTCAGAAGGAAATAATGAGGATGAGCTCTCCAATGAAATTGAGAAAACCAGGTGAAAACATCTTGATAGTGAGATATGGCACCTACCCATCTTTTTATCTAGCTTTGATAGCCCCAGATGAGCACATGCTAAGATAAAGCAATATCTCAAAGTCCACACTGAGAACATGATCTGCTAGCAACCAGTGCTGTTTTAAAACTAGCAGGCTCTACTACACCTTTGAACCCATTAAGAACTGCTGCAAGATCTCTAGTAAACCAATGGATGATCCATCGTGTGGCGCATGTAACTGCATAGAAAAAGACTTAAGAAGGCCTCTGGAGAGAACAATTCTGCACTGGAGGGGAGATGGACAGGGCAGTCTATAAATCCTTTTGCTCTGTAACTTCTGTAATTAAGCAGAACACATTGCTCGTTCTTATGATTCAAACATAATCCTGCTGTTGTCTTGACTGTACAGGATTTGCAGACTCTAACTGTTTTAATGACAATGCACCAAAGAAAGCTTTTTCTTTGCTTTCACAGACAAATCTAGGGTCCACATCAGGAGGGAAAGAATCCAGTGGTGTGTGAGGGATTTGGTCTTATAATTATCTTTCCAATTCTAGCATATTCCTTTATTTGAAATTTACTTAAACAACTTTAAGGCTGGAGCTGGGGGTGGGGAGGGGAGCAGAATGGAGAAAGAAAACACATTTTCCACTGCAAAGAGATGCAGAAACACTTATGATACAACGCAGCTTCACTAACTGCAATATATACTTGCAGACATGCATGCATATTTTAGAAAGTAGGTACAAAAAAAGAGAATGACAACACCGCTTTCTGCTAATGAGTATTTGCTAGTGCCAGCCTTTGCTAACAGATGTTCATAGTGTCAAAGGAAAGTAAAACCCTGGACAGATATTTACCATCACATTAATGGTTCTCCTGAATTCATTTTATCTACCTTTTCCAGACCAGAATGAGTTCTACCTTTTCCTCTTCTCCCTAACTTTCAAATAAGTCAAGTAAACCTGGGTGTTTGTTGGTTTGGGGTTTTTTTTTCTTTTGGTCAGGCTTCCTAAGTCCCATAGCTCTGGGATTCCCACAGCAGCAGCTTCCACAGAAGTCTGCCCAGCGCCGTGACCTGTTGCCTCTTCTAAATGATTGCAGTATCAGTGACTGGGGGTGGGGGGGAGAGGAAGGATCTGTCTTGGTTGTGCCGAAGCATGAGAAATACCAGAAACAGTGTGTGTGTCATTGAAAGACAGATGGTAAACACTGATGTGCTTTGAGACCCTCTGTTAATTCCTGCAGATCTTCTCTCTCACTATACAGACATAAATCGTAAGATCTGTTTACTGGGAATGCCACCTATAGGATAGCCTATCTTTAATAGCACCCATAACCTGTAGTCAGAAGAGCAACTTCTCTTCATGCTTTTCTATAGTCCAAGTGGAAGTACTGAAATAAGGATTTTTCCCTTATATTTTTCCTTCTTGCAACACCACAAAGATGGCAAATCTTTTCCTTACTGGGAGCCAAGAGTTCCTTCTAACACCTTTGGCAAAACACATTTTAATGCCCCTGATAGTGTTAATCTGCTACTGTGCAGAAAACTAAATCTTTATAGGCTACATGAAATTGGACTGCAGGCCACGCCTGGTCCAGGGACCATGAATTCTCCATCACTGCTGGCATGTAAGGCAGATGAGGACTTGCTTTAATAGAAAACATCATTTTGTCTCTAAAATGCATCAATAGAAAGTCAAAGATCTGGCATCTTTGAGAACAGAGCACTCTCCACCTGCCACTGCCAAGGAGTTTGCTCACTGTGGTATAGATGTTTAGCAGCTGCACAAAGATTGTAAGTAAAATGTATGCCATTATCTTCTCCTTTGAAAGCTGGCTCATTCTGATCAATAAACTATCTTGGTTATGATGCACAGAAAAATTTTCTCCTGAGGCAATTTCACAAAGTGATAGGCTCTTTTAAGATCTCATCACAGATTCTCCACGATTCCACATGAATGCAGACTGAAGACAAATATTGATACCGCTAGAAATGCTTTGGAGAGTTAGTGATCCTTCTACCTGAAAGATAAATTCAAAGAACTCCTGCTCAGGGAGTGCTAAGGTGCTTAAGTGTTATTAGGGAGCCTCCAGCTTTAGGCAACTCAGCTTGAGAAAGCCATAAGTGATTTCTGGAAGCACTGAGGAGGTGGCAAACTTTAGGAGGAGATGCGCTCCTGTTGTGATGGCTCTGCAGCCAGCAGCCTGCAAGGCAGAAATTCTTATTACACTAACAAGGGTTTCCCTTGGGAGCATCAGTGCCCTCCTGCTTGAGAGGTGTGATGGTTTAGCCCCTGCCGGGGTCTGAGACCACGCGGCCACTGCCCCTCCCCCACAAAGGGAGTGAAATACAAAGCCCCGAGACTGAGATAAGGACAGGTTTAATACAGCAGTGCAACAGCAACACAACAAACAATAAGAATAACAGTGATAACAATGAACAGAGCAAAGTATATACCGATACAGCAGTGAGAGAACCGGCTGCGCCAACCTCACGCGATCACCGATTCTTCCCCGAGCTCGCGCCAGGATGTGACGTCAGCATGGCATATGAATAACCCGGCTAGAGCTTCCCCCCCACTGCTGGGGAAACTTAACCCTATGCTGGCTAAACCAGGACAGAGGGACAAGGCTTTTACCCCACTTCCACTGCAAGCCAATGCACAGCAGTACTCATACCACCTGCAAAGACTGCTAAAATTAAAAGAAGGGTTCCCACTGTGTTTGGGAGGCTTTGGAAAAACGTACGAAGTTTAGGAAACACCTGTCTCTTGAGCCTAGATAGTGCTAAATGCAAAAGGGATCTCACACTTTTTTTTTTTCCCCCAATGGATACACAAAAATACTCAGAGACCACTGCTCTGAACGTCATTTGTTTGTTCTTCAGTGCAGTATAAGTTGCATATTCCTCATGCAAGGCCACCACGTTAACTCATGTGTCATACTCTCTTGCTCTTCAGAAGACATCAAGGCAATTTGTGCACTGAGCCCCAGACTGCAGGCTAAACTTGATTTACCTTCTCTTGTGCCAGCTGTTGATTCAGGATCTCTTCAGCCACACAAGGTATTGTCTCGCCTGAAACTTTTCCTATGGGAACATCACAGATAGCCATGAACCACAAAGGACTACCCCTAGTAGTCCCACCTAGTACTACTTTTACCCATTTTAGGAAAGCTGCTTCTCCATTCTGTGCCCATTTCCTCCCTCTCAACTCAATAAATCTCATCTGAAGAAAAAAGATTATAAACTCTTCATACCTGTCATACCCTTTTTGTGTATTGGTACGGCATCTGACACATCAGATCTCAGCTGGTATTTTTTTCATTATAACTAGTACTCAAAGTTTGGTTGATTGACTGCAGAAAACCACAAGCTACTTCCACTTCACCTGAAGATATCCTAAATCCCATGCAAATGAGGGACAGATATATTTGTTTATCTACACAAGCAAAGACTTTAAATTCAGAGGAAGTGACAGTAATTCAGATAATACACAACCACTGCTCAAAATTATGTGCTTAGTTGCTGCCATTACTCTTGCACTAATCTGCAATATGCAGAAACTGTGAATTTAATGAGCTTCATAATTATTTTGTTCTCAAAATTCCTTACTTTTTGGTACTGACATTATTTCAAATTATAATTTTTACACCATGTCCCTAGTCAATCATGTCAATTCTCTGAAAGATGTACCTAAAGTAAAATAGTAAAATCAAGAGAGAGAAGGAGAGGTTGATTTATCTCAAGGACTTTGCATCTTAAATAGTCAGTAAAATATTAAACATCCCTATCAATAACAGGTGGACTGTATTATAAGCTTCCTCATAACTGGAGTTCTTAGGAACAAAATGACATCTTCCTCAAAAGGTGTCAAGAATTTCATTTAGTCCTTTTTATAGTGGGGGCCATCAATCTATCTTAACATTTATTGGAGAGAAAATAATTGTCTTTTCTTTTTGGCAATGGTATTTCATTATATGCAGTAGGATAAATAACTACAGTTCAAAGCAAAATAAGACGAAAATGTCTCTGTATTTATTCCTGAGGTTTCTTTTCTTCTACTTGTTTAATTTCGTGATGAAAAAAAATTTATAATTAAATTAAGCTTGATTCTGATTTAAATGCACATCTTAAAGCGAAAGCAGAGAAATTATTTTCGTTTTCAAAGTTGTTATATCCCAATTGATCTTCCACACATTGGCATTATTATCTGATTGTGAAGATATATGCATTTATCAAAAGCTAGAGCCATCTGTCTCAATTCTATGTAATTTCATTACATATTCATCATTTATCTAGTCTGAGTATGTGACATGGGACCCTACTGACTAGCAATTCTAAACTTATTATCACTTCACACTGTGTTTGGATGGACATGAGGCTGTCGACTTCCATTAATCTACTTTTGATGTAAAAATCATCATCTTGGGATAAGCCTCAGAGCTCCTGAATAATCAGGCCACACTGCTATGTAAATATAGAGGCACCAACCTTTTTATAAAAAAGCCTGCAGCATTTATTCCTGCTGTCTTTCACCATCAGTAGGCAGATGTCACCCTGCAGATGCGTCTAGGGAATGGAAGTATAAATCTCAGCAGATTGGCACACCTGTGTATGTAGGCACACACTGTCCAAATGTTACTGTTATTCTGCCAAGCATGACTCCTGAATGTGGAGATGTGCAGGAATTAAGGGATTCAAGGAGAAGTTTTCTAACCCAGGAAACTAGTCACAGTTGCTGGAAGGTCTAGCATAATTAGAAAGTAGGGGCTGCATCAACCCATTGCAAATCTAAAGGTATTTAACTTCAGTCTATCAATCAGAGTAACTTGAAACTGCTAGTTCATTTCAGAATGGACTTTGGAGAAGTCATTGCCTGTACAACAATATTTTGAATGCTTGACAGAGTAACCAGCCATCTTCTTGACCTCTCCAGTTGCATAATGCAGCCATTCCTTTTGCTTTGTGTGTGCTTCAAAGGGGAGAGACTCTTGGGAGAGACAGGCTCTGAGCCAGATTCTCCCTGGGCACAAACAACCTGCACCAGCTGACAGCCTGGACTCCACGTGCTTTCCCTGTTCATGAATTATCTATTGCATTGAAACAAAGATCATCGAGATAACAAAAGATGGTTCATTATTCATGTGGAACTGAACTCTGATTTCAAAAATGAGGTAAAGTGATGGTAACTACTGCACAGACAATTATTTGACTACTTCACATGAATTTACTTTGACTGTATCCAATTCCAGTTTGCAAACTCTTTTTGTGAATGGTGTAGTGAGCAAGCTACTAGGCAAAAGCATGTGCTTAAACCTGTGGCTACTGCAGAATACTTAGAGTGGAATTTGGTTTTGTGAACATGAATATTCACACTGGAAATCTCATTTTAAAAATCAGGCTTATCCTATCTGGAAACACAAAGATAGGCTATGATTTGTCTGTCAAAAGGATATATGTCTCAAACTGCACATTATGCACACTTGAAATTTATGAAACATCCGTAGGGATGGTAAGAGACAGGATTTTATTCCCAATGGCTAACTATCAGCTCTGCTGCTTTTCAGAAATTGTTTTTCATTGCTGTTTTCCCATCAGTTAAAAGAGGATGAGAGCATTTGCCTTCATCTCTGGATTTCTCTGATCTCTACCAGACAAAAAGTTCTGTATCACAAATCAACACCGGTAACAATCAGCCCAGTTACACAAATGTCAATGACTGATTAACTCATGAGCAGCAAAAAAAGACTGCAGTTGACAAATACACCTTGTCACTAACCAAAGGTCTGCTTGAACAGTTCAGTGCACTGAGATGGATCCTAAACTCCCAGGACAGATGCCGAACCCACTGGCCAGATGATCATGGTGGCAGGCAGCGTCCTTCTGCTGGATGCGGGGATTTGCACAGGGAAATAGAGTGCATAAGTTCACACATGGTAAATTCACATCCCACTTTATGGAGCCTCATTATCTTCATGCAGACAGACCTCATGATGCCGGCTTCTTTCCCAAGGAGGCACAACGTATTTTAGTATGTGGAAGCTGTGACCAGGAATACCTAAGTGATGCAGAAAACGGTGATGGAGCCTGCTCCCAAACCACAATGTGGGAAGCCATATGGGAAGTCGCAACGGCTCTCTGACAGCATTAGGTCAGCAAGTGAAAGCAAAATCCCATCATCACCTATACTAGATGGATCCAAAAACTAGATCTTAAGTCCCAGAGAGGAGTATTGCCTGATCACGCACAAGTTGGTTGCAGGCACGTGGCATGACTAGATGTACAAGTTTGCAGTGTTTGATCCCAGAACTCAGTCAGAGAAGACAGTGATACAGGGTAAAAATCATCACCATGCCCAAAGCAAATGGACTATTCTTGTGGAAAGCAATGCCAGGCTGCCTATAGTCCTTGAGATAGCTCTGAGCCTGCTAATAAGAGTGCACAGGGTAGAGGAGCTCAGTGCTCTCTAGAGCTGCAGCAGCACAGCCAGGAGACCTCAGCTTTGCATTCAGCTCTGGCACCAGAGTAGACGACGCTAGCTTGGGGCTTTCTCAGCACCGCAATACACTGTGCAGTCTACAAATGCTGTAAATCACTTGGATGCCTTTAAAACTGTTACCCGCACTTTCTCTAAAACCAACTTCCTGACCACTGAAAGCCATTAAACACTCCATTACATCGCAAATTAACTGTAACATTGTGTTCAAGAGCTAGTTCGGATAACTAAAGTCTTTTTGCTTTCCTTACTGTATAGGAAAATTGTCCCTTTCTGTATTTTTCCTACCTTATACAGTTCCACTGAATGGTCCTATGCTGTCAGATAATGGTTGCCTTTACCTCAGCTGTCTAGCTAAATTTTCATGACTGACAAATTTCTCCTCTGGTTATTTAAGGGGAGGCTTTATTGACTTTGCAAAGTGCTTCACAGTTCTGACAGTAATAAAGCATACTCTAACAATTAAAGTATTTAAGTCAAAGATCTGGTTCACTTCAGTTGAGGCTTAGCCCACCTGTGCCTGTGAACACACGCACTGGTTTTAAAGTCTCCTTCCTTTACCAAAGTCACAGATTCTGGCAATGAACTTCCTGTAACTATAACATTTAGACACACGTCAGTCAGAATTAGGAAAGAAACATGTGCCAAGCACCACTGGAAAGCTGGTCATCTGTAAATGTAACTACTAACTCTCATCTTTAATTACAACCCTAAGATTTCTTTTTCCTCTTTGCCAAGCATTCCTGTTAGTTCTGATAATTATAGTGAATACTTACTAAAAATTAAGCCACCTACACAAATCTGTCCCCAAAATAACTGTTGGAAGAAAATTATAACATCTCCCTGTCATTTCATAGGTATCTGTATCGTCACTAGATTTATGTTCTAATGCTACATTATTACCTATTACCATAGTTGTTAAAACCTTACTTTTCATGCTAATGAAAATGATGAAAGACAGGGGTTTTGACATAAATACTGTAATAAGAACCATATTAATGTGACAGACGATTGCTCCTCTGTGACAGACTATGAAATCCTGTGCATGAGTTACAGGAGGTTCATTTACATGTCTGCTCATCTATCTCTCCCTACAGGGAAGCAAGGGACTCATGTTCAATATTGGAGGGGCATGAAAATCAGAAGTAAGATAGCAAACAGTCACAGATAGTCATTCTAAAAAGAAATGCATTCCAAGTCATACTTCCTTTCTTAAGTGCCCATAAGCATAAAATGTCAATTATGGGACCTAAGGTCAGACTCCTAAAACTTCTTTTCAGGTATCTAATTATGTACCTCTAGACAAAACTTCCAAAATGTAGGACAGAAGCGGCACTACCAGCAAAGTGGGATTTATGCTCCTAAACCACATACTTCTGTTTTGAATTTGTGACATTTTTCTTTCACCAAGTTTGACATGAGTGTCCAGTCATGCTACCACCCCAATTCTTTCCATGGCTTTCCTAGCAGTTTTCACAGGTTGCATGTGTGCTCTACTTCTGAGGAATATATCCTGACTGACCTCAAAGAGACATGTGGGTAACAGGCAGCAAGGGAGCCAAGACACTTATACATTCCCAACCATGGATAATCTGAAAGACATCATGCAGTAGAGACACAACCACTGATCAGCCATCCATCTTTCAGAGTACTGTGTTGTGTCAAAGAAGATACAGAAATATGATCATGTCATACTGACTTCCTTTTCTCTGATCACACTCAGTTTTACATCAGTTGTGACTCCACTGATTTCAACCCAACCAATGACTTGGATTAAGACATTATAGTTTTATTCCAACTCACACTGCTACCTGATCTGCTAATGCCACAGTAACTGTCATGCTGCATAATGGGTGCCAAATGCAGACTATTCCATCATGAGACAATAATTCTCCCTATCCTTCCAGAAAATCCCCAAACCAAACAAAAACCCCACAAAAATACAACACGCCACAAAATTAAAGAAAATAATAAAGACTTGTTTCTATTTTCTATTAGCAAAATACCTTACAAACTTTTTAGAGCTGTTCTCCTTGCAAAGAGGAAGAAAACAGCAATCACATAGATAATTTATTATTAAAACTCTCATTAACTGATAACACGCGGACAAAGATAGGTTTCCCCATTTTTAACAATGTAAACATGGTATCTGTTAGAGGGACTCCCTGAAGGTTGCTTGGCTTTTCACATCTTTGCTGTCTTTCTATCCCCTCTTGCTTTATTTTGATTACCTTTCTGCAAACTTACAGTCTTATTAGCATAATTTTCTACACTTTTAATGTTCATGTGTTTGTTCTTTGGCCTTCCTTGAGCAAGTGGCTAGGACTGATTTCTAATTTGTCTTGAAAGGTGCAGTTACTATTTTCCTCAATGAGGAGAGTAACTTGAAAAAAAAAGACCTTCTCTCTCATCTGTTTCTTATCCTTGAAAAACTTAATGAAGTGAAATTTCCAAGGCTGCTTGTGGCATCACCTTTCGCTCTACGGTTTAGCACATTTTGCTTTAGCAGCAGTTCAAAACTTCACTATCCTACATCTGATGCCTTCTGCTCACTATAAATATCTGCAGTACAGTAAGAAGTTAAAAATATTAAATGAGTACAGAACATAGGAACCTACAGACACCATAAAATCAGCACTAGCATGCTTAACTGAAACAGCATCACAAAAAATTCCCACATACACATTTGCTTTTGTACCATATGATCAGTTAAAGTTTAGGCTTTTCTGGTTTTCATCCACTTTCACCAAACATGTTTGTATTTTTAAGCTTTCCTCTACAGGGTGCAAGGTCTGAAATTTAAATGTTTGTGAAAAGAAGCAAAGGCAAAATATTTAGCAATAAAGTAGTATCTTCTGAGGTTTTAGCAAAACCCTCAAAGACTGTCAATGGAGTTATGAGATGCAATGCATACTGCATCTTTCCACTGTTCTGAAGGCAAGTGCTGAGCCACAGAAATTGGCCCTGAGACTTTCAGAAGAGAGGCTTTTCCAGTATGGCTTATTAGCACTATTTTCATGAAATCAGATAGTTAGGAAAGCCCAATACTAAGAGCCTGCTCTTCGCTCCATGTATGTAACAACTGTATCATGAAACAAGAATGGAAACTGAGCTATGATTGCAGGAACCTGCTTGCTCAAGGTCATAGAGAACATCCTAATATGTTGGTCACCTAGTTCATTCTGCAGTGCTTAACCCATCAGGCCACATGCCTTGCAAAAGAAGACACACTGACTGTGTTAAATATTGTATTTGTATGGCACCTTTGCTTCTAGGGTTTTTTTGGGTACAGAAGATACTGTCTTTCATATCATGTGTTTGCCTTCACTATCGGATGCTGCAAAGTCAGCAAGGTTTGATAAAGCTATGAAGTAAGAACCTTTGCTTGACTGCAGGGTCAGTTTGGGACTCATGACTCTTGTGCACTGGGGAACTGAGCCCTGACAATGATTTATTTGTCAGTGCACTATACTGACAGCCAAATCAGCCAGAGAGCAAGTAAGAAATAAAAGGGCAGAGAGAAAATATTTGGGTTTGAAATTGTTCTGAAAATTTCTAATAAAAAAATCAATTACAAAACAAAAAATTGTTGTATAGCGTTTAAGGCTATGTACACTGGCCTGCAGCAAGAAGCAAAGTCATTTATCTTCAAAGCAATGATCACAGACAAAAATAGGAATGCCTTTTTTTTTCCCCCACTTGAAAATCCTAGGCAAACTGGGTTGCTAATTTGATTTCACCACTTCCAAGAAACCACTTCAATTATTGGGCCTATAGGTTTGCAATATTCATTTTCAAAAAGTTTCCAAGGCTCCCTTCTCATAAAAGTTCTGTGTCATGAGTTTAAAATTGCAGATAACAAAACAGCTCAAAAATATCTTAAAAAAACAGCAGAGAGAAGGGATGCTGCTTGTGAAAAATTGAAGCCTCAGCAGACTAAGGTTCAACTCCTCTATCTGAAACATTTAACAAAGCACCTTCTCAATTTTCAACCACTCCGAGACAACAATCTTTTTTTGGGTAGGTACTGACTGCATGCTCTTTCAGGCACAGACCTGACTCTTCTACACTCTCTGCTTATACAGATGCAGAAATAATGGCTGCTAGCACCCTTTGTAAAATTAGCAACAATAAAAAAGCTTGTCTTAGTGGGGGAAGAAACACAGGCAACATGACTGGTTGCAGCCCTCATCTCTAAATGTCTTTCCAAGGTTTTCAGTCTCGCCACTGAACCAAGCATGTCGAAGTGATGTTTCTGCTCTGCTCGGCACGCTGCACATCCCTGCCGAACACCTGAACCCCTTCTAGCTCCCTGCTTACGGTCTGTAGCTGTTTAGAAGACAACACAGCTAGGAGCAACGATGTGAAACTTTCCGGCCTTTGCTCCCTCAGAAGTAATCCCTTAAAGTTTCCTTGAAGGAGATAATGTTAGCCTCTTACACTGGTTGCTACCTGTTCAATATTTATGACAGGCTCCCCTACCCTGCCAATGGGTTCTCTGACTTGCCAAGAAAGACACCAAGCTCACTGCAGCCTGACACAGCTCCTGAGCAGCACTAGATCCTTCCAACTCCAAACCTGCTCCACAATGCACTGTCCTGCCCATCCAGTGTCTCTTCTGGAAATCCTTTGCTGCTGCCCCAGGAAACCTGCTCTCGGTCCTGTTCAATGTGTCCTCAGCTCTCCCTGCTCTTCCTCCTCCATGCTCCTCCCTGCTGCTGGGCTTGCTCCATGATGCACTGGCCAGCCTTTCTACACAATGATGTTTACTGCATGGTTTTCAACTGCTCCATGACACCGGGCAGGGGCGGAAGGCAATACACTGCATGTGTCCTTAAGTTCACTGGCCTCTGGAAGACCCCACAGTTAACGAGGATGCAGAGATCTTCCCACATCTTTAGACAGCCTGAATCACACCTCAAGTGGATTCCTAACACAGGCGGTGGAAATACACCATGGCCACAAGGAAATGTGTAGAGTTACTAGATGTTACACCTGGTTCTGGCATAATGTCATTGTTCCAGTGCCACTTCTTTCCTGCTTGCTGTTTGCATCCAGGTATAGGGAGATGTAGAAGGGGTCAACTAGAGATATGAGAATACCCATATCTCAGTTAAGAAATAAGGTATTCTCTGGGTTCAGTTGTATATACTCCCTACCCAGTTTAGCATCTTCTTTCTCTCATGGTTCAGGAGCAGTGTTGGATGCTGATGAAGAAATTTTGGTCTAGTGTCAGTAAGTCATCTGAATACAGTATAAATGAGCACAAAATAACTAAGCTGTTTTGGTACCTAATGAGTAAAATACAACACCACCACTGTGGCATTTTCCCAACGCTTAAGAATGTTTAAGAAAGGGGGAAAAGGATTCTGGGGCAGGAGTTAGCAGGGCTTATTGACAGGGCTTTAAACTAGATATGAGGGGGGACGGGGAGATAACTGGGCCTGTTAGGAATAAACTGAAGGGAAGCATGCCAAGGCATGAGGGATGGTGGACTAGTGAGGGCTCTCCCTCTGCCATTCCATTTGAGAGAAGGGCTAGATGTTTAGAAATCATGGAAGCACCTGAGAAGGGTCTGGAAGGAAATGGGGCCCACACTCACAAAAAGGCATTGGATTCATTAGCTCATCTCAAGTGCATCTATACCAACGCACGCAGAATGAGCAACAAACATGGGGAGCTTGAAGCCATGATGCAGCACAAGAACTATGACATACTAGCTATAACAGAAACGTGGTGGGATGCCTCACACAACTGGAGTGCAGCAATTGATGGCTACAAGCTCTTCAGGAGGGATAGACAGGGAAGGAGAGGTGGTGGAGTGGCCCTGTATGTTAGAGAATGCTATGACAGCTCAGAAATCAAGTATAGTGATAACGGGGTTGAGAGCGTTTGCATTAGGTTAAGGGCCAATAAAGAAGATCTTGCTGTGGGAGTCTGCTATAGACCCCCCAACCAAAGCAGTGAGGTGGATGAAGCTTTCTAAAAATAGTTGGGAGAAATCTTGCGGTCACTTGTCATTGTTCTTGTGAGGGACTTTAACCTCCCGGGTATCTACTGGGATCACAACACAGCAGAGCAGGAACAATCCAGGAGGTTCCTGGAATGTGTGGAGGGTAACTTCCTCACACAGCTGGTGAGTGAGCCAACCAGATGCCCTCCTGGATCTGCTTCTTGTGAACAGGGAAGAGCTTGTGGGGGAAGTAAAGGTTGGAGGCCGTCTAGGGTGAGATCATGAGATGATTGAGTTTTCGATCCTTGGAGAAACAAAGAGAGGGGTTAGTAAAACTGCCACCTTAGACTTCTGGAGGGCAAACTTTGACCCGTTCAAAAGACTGATTAACAAAATCCCTTGGGAGGCTGCCTTGAAGGGTATGGGAGTCCAGGAAGGCTGGACATACTTCAAGAGCGAAGTCTTAAAGGCACAGGAGCAGGCTGTTCCTGCGTGCCAAAAAACAAGCAGGCGGGGAAGGAGACCGGCATGGCTAAACAGGGGCCTTTGGCTGGATCTCAAGAACAAAAGGAGAATCTATGACCTTTGGAAGAGGGGCCAGGTCTCTCATGAAGACTATAAAGATGTAGTGAAGTTATGAAGGGAGAGCATTAGGAGACCAAAGCACAGCTAGAGCTCAACTTGGCTACAGCTGTTAAGGATAACAAAAAAAATGTTTCTATAAATTCATTAACAACAAAAGGAGGATTAGAGAAAATCTCCCTCCTTTATTGGATGCAGAGGGAAACATAGTAACAAAGGATGAGGAAAAGGCTGAGGTGCTCAATGCCTACTTTGCCTCAGACTTTAGCAGTGGAACTGGCTGTTCCCTGGACACCCAGCCTCATGAGCTGGGAAATGGGGAGGGGAAGCAGAATGAGGTCAGCACAATTAAAGAGGAAGTGGTCAGAGACCTGCTACACCACTTGGATGCACACAAGTCTGTGGGACCGGATGGGTTACACCCAAGGGTGCTGAAAGAGTCGGCAGATATGCTCACCAAGCTGCTTTCCATGATTTACCTGAAGTCATGGCTAATTGGGGAGGTCCCACTGGACTGGAGGGTGGCAAATGTAACACCCATCTACAAGAGAAGCAGAAAGGAGGATCCAGGAAACTATAGACCTGTCAGTTTGACCTCGGTACCAGGGAAGGTCATGGAGCAGATCATCTCGAGTGCCATTAAAAGTTATATAATGGACAACCAGGGGATCAGGCCTAGTCAGCATGGGTTTATAAAAGGCAGGTCCTGCCTGACAAACCTGATCTCCTTCTATGATAAAATGACCCAACTACTGGACGAGGGAAAAGCTGTCAATATTATCTACCTGGATTATCAAAAAGCATTCGACACAGTTCCCCATAGAATTCTCATAGAAAAACTGGCTGCTCATGGCCTGGATGAGCGAACGGTCTGCTGGATCAAGCACTGGCTGGATGGACGGTCCCAGAGTGGTGGTCAATGGAGTTAAATCCAGCTGGCAGCCGGTCACAAGTGGTGTTCCTCAGGGCTCAGTGTTGGGACCATTTCTGTTTAACATCTTTATTGATGATCTTGATAAGGACATAGAGTGTATCATCAGTAAATTTACAGATGACACCAAGTTAAGCAGGAATGTTGATCTGCATGAAGATAGGGAGGCACTACAGAGAGACTTGGATAGATTGGATCCATGGGCCAACATCAATGGGATGAGCTTCAACAAGGCCAAGTGCCAGGTCCTGCACTTGGGCCACAACAACCCCATGCATCGCTACAGGCTGGGGGAGGTGTGGCTGGAGAGCTGTCTGGAAGAGAGGATCTGGGGGTTCTAACTGACAAGCAGCTGAACATGAGCCAGCCATGTGCCCAGGTGGCCAAGATAGCCAACGGCATCCTGGCTTGTATTAGAAATAGTGTGACCAGCAGAAGTAGGGAGGTGATAGTCCCCCTGTACTCTGCACTGGTGAGGTCACACCTTGAGTATTGTGTCCAGTTTTGGGCACCTCAATACGAGAGAGATATCGAGGTGCTGAAGTGAGTGCAGAGGAGGGCAACGAAGCTGGTAAAGGGCCTGGAGAATAAATCCTGTGAGAAGCGATTGAAGGAGTTGGGACTGTTTAGTTTGAGGAAGAGAAGGCCGAGGGAAGACCTCATCACTCTCTACTCCTACCTGAAAGGACATTGTAGAGAGGTTGGTGCTGGTCTCTTCTCACAGGTGATTAGTGACAGAACAAGAGGGGATGGCTTTAAACTGCAATAGGGGAGGTTTAGACTGGACATTAGGAAAAAAAATTTCACAGAAAGAGTGGTCAGACAGTGGAATAGGCTGCCTGGGGAGGTGGTGGAGTCACCATCCCTGGATGTGATTAAGGGTCATTTAGATGAGATGCTGGGGCATATGGTGTAGGGGAGAACTTTGTAGAGTAGGGCTGATGGTTGGACTTGATGATCACAAGGGTCTTTTCCAATGTGAATGATTCTGTGAATGTATGATGATCCTTAGTTCCAAGATGAAGCATGTCTGGTGTTCATGTCATATTTGGAAAGATCTGGAATTGTAAAGCCATTTTTAATGCATCAAAACAGCAAATGGATCATCAATGTGCCTTTTTTTTAATTTAAGTCAGAACGTGGCAACCTCAACATTCAAAAGCAGGCTTCATTACAAAAAGAGAGAACTTATATGCTTATTGCTGACTTTCTGGTTTATATCAAGAAAAGGCTCCTCCCAACTAAATGTTTTGTGAGGATTATGTTATATTTCAGTTGAAATTTTCTCATTTTTTAAGCAAAATACGAAACCAACATAATGTTAGTTTTCAAAAACTAGTAATAGTTACTAGTAGCTTGACACTATTTAGCTTAAAGAAAAAGTTCTCTTCTTTATTTTCAATCAAAAGACATGACATATATAATGTGTAACTCATTGCAGCATTTGCTCTTGCACTAACAGGGGGGGAAAAGTTGTATTTCTCATTATCAGTTCTTGAACTACAAATCCAAACACTAACAGGTATGACTCAGTGTTTATGCTTCTGAAGCACAGGAGTTAAAGGCAGAAACAACCCACGCAAGAACCTTAAAGGAGGATTTGCCCTGAAAAATGATCACATAAAATTAGATCTTTTTATTCTACAAACCAGTTCACCTTGTGTATTCGCACACACATGCTCATTTTCTTATGAAAAACAGACTTTTCATCAGTATTCTCTGACAACTATTGGCACAGCTCTCTGGGAATGAGCTGTCTTTTCCTGGAATCACATGAATTCTTTGTATTTTTCCATCCATCCCTGTGCTGCCTACTATAACTATTCTAAAAGTACAAGTTCGGTTGTAAAATTAAGAGACTGGCTTCAGGGAAGAAAAAAAAAAAAAAGAAAAATTTTAAAGGAGATAAAAGAAAGGAAGTAAAGTCTTGTTTTCTTACCTTTTTTTTTAATCTGTTTGTTCAATGTAGGGTGATTTCCAAGCATCTCTGGCGACTACAGACTTTGTTGACTTGATTCAGAAAGACTAGATCACAGGAAAAGTAGTACCACAGGAACCATGACAAATTCGTGAGAGATGGGGACACTGTGCTCAGAGAAGTGCAGACCCAAAGAGGCTCTGATCTGCTGATCCTAAAAGTTGTATTTAAGTATGGTACCAACCAAGTAACTTTCAAAGCACAGACATACTTTGTAAAGTAAACCTGCTCCTGTGATGCGGCCTATGAAAATCACTCAGTTAGCTAAGATAACTTTTCAAGGTAAAGGACTTGGTCTGATATTTCTCACCTGTAAAATTTCCACCCCTAAATGATGCTGCAGAGACAATCAGATCCAAGCTCAGCCTTCCACTGAAATGTAATACCTAAAATCAGCAGTCCAGGTCCCACACGCTCAGCAGACCATGGAGAAGAAACAGCATCTCCCCAGGGACAACTGGCTTTCAAGTGGCCTCTGAATTCTTCCCTTCCTGCTGTGAGCAGCTGACCTATGGAGAGAAAGCAAGGTGAGACGGCTCCAAGCCTCCTTGCTTTATAAAGGCAATTTATAGTAAAATCTACTGAAATCAACACAGCCAGAAGCTTACCTTTTATAACAGATTTTTCTGTGCATAGGAATACTGTAAAACAAACCTTTTTTTACGCAAAAACTGTTTTATAGAAAGATAAAATTACTGTGTTTATATCCAGGTCATGCCAGAATAATGTATTTGACTAAAATAGTTACAGCAAATTTTTCTACCATAAAATGTGCTGCATATCAGACAGAACTGTGAGCCTTCCTCCCTTTCATATTTATGAACTTCAGTATGGAAGCTAAAAAGCAAGCAATTTGAACAGATGTGATGTTGATGGGACTCTGCTCTTTCTAGAATTTCATGTTGTGCTATCATAAGCCAGCTGGGAGACTAAAGAAACAGCCGTCATGAAATTCATTCAGCATGCTTGTGTTTAGCATGTGGGATGTACAGTTTCTTTTTTTTTTTTTTCTTTAAATAGCAAACTGTTTGTAGCACACACACAAAAGCCCCAAGAGGTGCAAAGCTTTGAAGAGCAATATGAAATAGCTTCTGCCCAAAGGATCAATGAGCAATCCGCAGCTTCAGTCACCCTCACATAAAAATGGGAAAATGTATAATCCCACTGAGTAGAAATATGGAAATATCTCCATTATTGGTGAAATAACAGTACTCTCTCAAGACACCAACAGAGCTTTCACATGATACTTCAGCATTTTAATTAAGATAAGCATATCTACCTGCGCAACTATTTATATTACATGGTACCTAAACTTCCCAACAGGTGGTCAGATTGTCCAGTGCTGTCAGTGCACAAAGATGTGGCATGAACTCACTATAGTCTGATTAATGTGGCCTCAAAATAGAGAATAGAAAATTCTAGAAAAGTGATTGCTTGTCAGAACTTTTAGGTGGGCACTGCACCTATACAAACTTACACTTACTGGATAAGAGCACACAGTGTAGACATGGTCCTCATTTCTAATAATGAGTGCATTGTGGAAACCTGTCTCTTGTTTGCTTCCAACAAGTTGGGTGGAGATAAATAGAAACAGACTTCCCAAAACCTAAGAATTTTAAAATCTCTGTTAAATTATTCGCTCTATCAAACAAGATGATGTCCCAGAAGAAAATCTGAAAACTGTACTTCAGTTTGTAAACCCTTATTATTGTAGGGTCAGGAGGAATTATCCATCTTAACATATAATTAAACTTAATGGGAAATGTTTAATTAAATTAAGAAATGTGAGAAAATTCCCTCAGGCTACAAGAACTCTGATTACAATGTTGCAGTAAGCTTAAACAAGGTTTAACATACTGTAGGGCACACATGGCCAAAGTCTCTGGACTATTTTTAACATGTTGCAAAATATTGGTAATTAGAAATAGGAAGTGTTAAATATACCCATGCCAGGTTCACACGGGTAATCTCATCAAGTAATAATTGAAGGGCTTCTGCTACTGTGCTGTGATACACACTCAGTTATAGGAAAAGACCAACCTACATTATTAGCATCTGTATTCAGATTTCAGAAGCCTGAATTTTCTGGATAGTAAGAACAGGGAAGCAAGCTTGTCATTATTATGAACAAAATAGATTGAGAGAGTCCAGTTGTTTCCTAACAGTCAGGCTCATCTTTTACGATTAAGAGGGGATTAATATTTAAACTTTACGACCTCCTATAATTTCTAATGAAACCCATGGAGACTGTATGTATGTTAGAGGTAAAAATGCCCAATAACTGCATGATGGAACGGGAATTGTGAATTATTTGTAAAGCAGTACAAGATCCAAAAATCAAAAGGCGTTATTAAGTACCCATAAAAAAAACCTAAGGAAGCAGATTATAAACTGAGGGATATATAACAAAATCAGTAGTAAACAGAAAATTTAAGGATAAAAAGATCTGACCAAAAATTCCTGTAAGGCAAGAGGGCTCCACTTGGGTCAAGCAGAAAAGTTTCCCATGATTTAAGCTGACGTTGCTCCATGAACACTGCAGGTTTCGGTACACAAGCCCTGAGGATTCTATACAGACGTAACGTCATCTCATCTTCATCATGTAACATGCTGAAATCACTAGCGAACCACTAATTTCTGGGATGACTGAAGCCACCAACACCAAACAAAAAACCCAACCAAACCAAAAATATATCTGCAATCTAATCAAAACATTTACCCAGAAAAATATATATTCAACACAGAGATGATCAGAGATTTGTATCCCACTGAAAGACTATACAGACTAGTGCTCTACAAACTAAAGAAGTATTGCCAAGCAAAGCTACTGTTATGAATCCCTTGGTCTTTTAAGGACAATCATTCACCTCTCCTTTCACCGGAATTCTGCTTTCTCTGTCATTTTGTGACCACTCATAAATCATTGTCACATCAAACAAAACCCCTACTGTGCTAAATGCAACAACAATCAAGGGAAGAGCATTTTAATGAGACACATAATTATGCTGTACTGTAAAATTCCTGAAGGGCTTCTTTTGATTTTTTTCATTTGCTCATCTTCCTCCTGTAACCTGTTTTGCATTTGGTTTTTTTGGCTGCTCCCCCTGAACAGTCTGTTAGAAGAGCATCACAACTCTTGGAACTACCTTTTTCTCTATAGGAACCTATTTAGCCCCATTTCCTCAGCACAAAACAGTGCATGAAGGCACCTAACTCAAATGAACAAACCTCCAAAATGATGAGTTCCTGTCAGTTCCTGTTCAATGGATAAAATAGGGACTAGCCATGTGGAATATCTACATCTGAAGACAGAATTTTCTTTTTAAGTATCTTTGATAATCTAGTGCTGTCTTCTTCCTCCTTTTACCACCTCCTTTGCTGATTTCTTACCTACTTGTTTCTTTTCTCTAGTATGGTATGCAAACAAATGATGTAAAAGCATTAAGGAGACATTCAGGTTTCAAAACTACTTCATTTTAAAAACCAGTAGATTGTGTTTGCAGAGGGAAAAGATATCTGTCATCTTTAAATAAGCATTTGCAACTATCATCCCTGATTAAACCCTTTCACTGAATACTCACTTGAATGTCGAATAAGCAGGTACAATTATTTTGTAACAATAAGAAGAGGGAAAATAGATTTAAGGCCTGCCTCCAGCAAAAAGATCCTCAAGTAGTGGCATTTTCTACTGAACTACAGTTGGAGCACCAGCTGTGCTACTCAGAAGAACAGGTTTGTGTTTTCAGTTTTTACATAAAAACATAGTTATGTATGTTCTTCACCCGGACAGAGACTGTACCCTTCAAGCTTTTGCCCTCATCCTACACCACGCTCAAACAGAAGGAAAAGTATGAATGCGTCTTGAACTTGGGACAATACGGTATCAAGAGCACAGAACGTGCTGCAAAAGCCTGCACTAATACTTGTGTGACAAACCTACTTCACCTATAGAAACTCTCTTCTAATTCTAAAGTCCCAGGAGCAAAAATGTTTAACAAGTACATCACGTGTCTTAAGACTGTTTGGCATCTCCAGATCCTTTTGGTCAGCAAACCTGAGTTTGCTGCTATCACTTTCAGCAGTCATATTCCACCATCACATTTTGTGACTTGTAACACAGAGCTAACAAGCATAAAGCAACCAACCCTCCTAGCAAGACATACACAGTAAGAGGTGCAAGAATTATTCATAATAGACTAAGGCCAGCCCTGTCCCTCCTGGCTTTGGCACCTACATGCACTAGCTAAACCTTAAGTTTGAGACATTGTGCCAAAACTCAAGGAACTACTAAATTATTCTACTGAAACAGCATAAGACTGTAGTAAGGAACTGCCTTAATGGTTCTGGACACCTTCAGGGCCTTGCGCTGGCTGGAAAAATCATGACCCAACCTCAGCTTTTAACTCATTTAGTATCATCTCCCTCACATTAGTGAGTTTAAAACATACATATTGTTCCAGCTATAACCAAAGAGGAGAACTGCTGCTGTCCCTTGTCACATAAACACTGAAGCCTGTAAGTCATGGTAGAGTCTAGTCCAAACACACCCCTCATTAAAATGCTCTTTTTATTACCATTAACAGGGATCAGATTTATGCGTGTGTGGGCTCTTGTCTGATGGCAGCATGGGACTTCTGAAAAGACAGGAGAAAGCAGCAGCATCTTTGTAAGAAAAGAGGTCTGTGCCTTGCCTCATAAAACCTTGGGCTTCTAAAATATTAACTTTACTTGACAGTATATTTCCAGTTTGTACAGCTTTAAGCTTAACTGTCTGTCAGAAAATTATATAAATCTGATTGCCTCTGTCAGAGCCAGATATGCTTTAGCTCTCAGACTTCCCAGAAACAATGTTACTTGTCCTTTAGAGATGGAGGTGGTGTAATGCCAGTACAACCAGCATCTCATTATGGAGCCTGAAGTAGTTAGTGCTGATTTTGTGCAATGCTGTATTCATTTGGGAGCACACTGACAGCAGAAGAGGCAGTAATAGCCACCCCCAACACAGAGGAGAGTGGTCCCACAAGTGGTCTGCCTGGAACCATAGAAGGCAGGGGTGGGAGATTGCCAAAAGGTCCAACTCAGCTGAACAACTGTCATGAGGAACTCAGAACAGCTCCATCTGATTAAATGGGGAAAATTCCTGGAGAGGGATCAGCTGAACCAATGCACCTTCCCATGGTTGCTGTTGTGATGCAAACCATGGCCTCTCCAACAGCTAGGCCTGAAGAAGACCTAATGTTGCCTAGCCGCCACTTCTGCTCTTCGGCAAGATCAGTTTGATGGAATATTTGTATTTCCAAGTAAAGTCAAGGCATGCTTGAGCATGTATATACCCCACACTGGGAGTTTGTCTCCTCCCTTTTCCTAAGTTTGGCAGCGTGTTGGCAGGTCTCAGATACATGAACACTCAGTCAGTACCTGGCCCTTCAGTTCTTCCCCATCCTTTCCCCCCAAAATAAGCAGGGTTTCAGATTCACCTATTTGGCCCAGGATGTTCCGGTTAACTCTCCTGCCTCTGCCTCTGAGCTGGATGTTTATATGTCTTCTCCCAGACGGTTTGAAGGACTTCTGTGGTCTCCAGCAGGGAACAGCCTCATTCATGTTGCAAAGAGAGAGTCAAGAGAGAAACAAAGCAAGGCAAGATCCAGAGACTGATTTGTGGGGAATTTTCCATTTGTTTCTCCAAAACAAACAACAAATGTTTCCATTCAGGTTCAAATGATATTTTTTTCCCCAATGTGATCTTAGTTAGGTCCTGTTGCACATATGCATTTTGACAGCCTTTAATTAAAGAACCATATGTTACATTTCTACAGGGTCTCAAAATATTAGCTTATGCAGGCCCCACAAATTGAAAAGTCTTGGTAGAAAACTGATTGAGGGACCTACATAAGCAGAATGATTAGCTTTAACTGCAAGACTTTTTGACTGATGAATATGTTTGCAGGTTTTTTTGTGGTTTGCCTTGTCAGAGGGACCATCACATATGAGAAGAGTCCTTTAAACAAATCAGTAAGTAATGAGAATTGCAACACTAATAACCATTCTATGAAAGTTTCTTCCTAGGAATAAAAATAACATTAGCTTTTATCGCATGCTGTGCTTTTCTAGCATAGTTTTCCATCTTTGAGTAATGACTTGGGTATAAAATAAAACTGCTAATTTGCTACGCTCAAGTTTTCACTCTTGAAACTGCTGTGCTTTAAGCTGTGTCTGCTGAAACCTGTATTTTGCATATGCCTCAGAAGTACTGCAAGGTATTACTGTATTGCTTCTGAGAGCTTTAAAGTGCTCAAAAACAGTTAAGGTTCCCCAATGACAAGCCATACCACAAGAATTCTCCACATGCTGGCAGAGCAGCTGCTAAAACCAATTAGGTCATTATTCAATTTCTCAATTTTTTCTTTAAAATGAGAGAAAAGTACAAACCTTAAGTCTCCCATATGACTCCAATAAAGTCAGTCCTCTTAGCATATAAACCCAGTGAAATTATTAATAGAATGAGGCCTGTCAACAAAACATTTGCATTAAAACAAGGATCAATAACATCAAGATGGCATGTAGCTGGGAGAATGTCCTGGGCATTTCATCTCAAGACTACTTTATTAATTTTGAACAGGTTCTTGGACTCATTTTAGGCTGTATTTAATCCAGTAATTCCTAATGCGTTCTAGTGTAATAATGTTGAAACCTTGATTGTTATCTGCATCTCATTTCCCCACTTTAATTTAGGTCTAAAAATAATAGTTTCAGAGACATAACAGTTCAAATATTTCCCCATTAGCAAAAAGCTAATTCCTGAGCTCATTCCAGGGGCAATTAAGTTGGAAAAGCAATTAAGGTTTCAGAAATCCCTGACAGTAGGAAAGGTTCAACCTAATTTCCACAAGTACATGAAAACAAAACATATTTTAGGGTTATTAGGAAAATACGGCCTCAGACTGTGGCCAAGAGCTCACAAGAGCTGGGTTATTAATAGCCTTGCTGTGTGAAGCACGTTTCCACAGCAGGTGTCACATAGGTCCCGCAAGAAAAACCTGTCAGCTCAATGCTGAATTAGTCTATGCCACAAGGACACCTGAAGAAATTTCTTGCTAGAAAACAGCCCTCTAAATGGGCTGTGCACCACCTAGACCTTCCATTTAGCTAAAGCTCTGCTACCTTTCCAGTGCTCCCATCTTTTTCCAATGCCATCTAACAGAGGTTCCCTGATACAAATAGCCTTGCTAATGGCAAAAGCTCTTGGTCCTCAGCCCCACCATCATCATCAGCTAAACTTCACCATGTGGAAACATCCCAGGGTTATGGCAGCTTCTCCCACTCTTTCTTACTCACATGCTTCTTCTCCCCACATGAATCCAAGCAGGATGAAGAAGAGGCGGCCTTGGGAAGAAGAGCATAACAGAAATGACCGGCTTTTATTTCAGAACTGTAAACCATGTTCTAGCAAGAATCTGCATGGTCTAAGAGGTGGGGAGTAGAAATATGAGGTTTAGTGGGAAAGTCCTTGGGCATCTCACATAAAAGGAACAATTCTTTTTCTGAATTTTCAGATACCTGCATGCAGAGTAATTGAACTTCAACCATGCTTAAATTTCCTCACCAGTCAGCTTAAAGTAAGTTTGAAGGCTGGATTCAGTTAAACCCCCTTTCCTTGAACCTTGTGGTCAGCCAAACTTACAAGGTAAGCTGAGATGACCACTTGAACAAGCTTTCTTGTCAGAGTGTCAGTACTTCCCATTAGCAGCCAGGGTAGGAAACTCACTCAGCACTTTTGCCCTTCTGCAGTAGGTGCCAGCCAGCCCCTGGAAATGCAAACACCAAGAAATCAAAACCAGAAGGAGGAGACCAGTTTTGGATTTTAGCTGCAAGTGGTAGAACTGTTACAAAACACAGGCTACAGAGGCATGTAAGATCAAGAACTGTTCATAATGAACACCTGACACTTCACAAATGCACAAAGAAGAAATGTATCTCGACCCAAATTCTTAGCAGTTCATAAAAACCAAAAGTGTGTGTGTGAAGAGAAGAATACATGCAAGAGGGGTTGTTTGTTTTGGTTAGGGGGTTTTTTGTTTGTTTGGGGGTTTTTTAATCAACAAAAACAACCCAGAAACCCCCAAAACACTGCTGTTGGTGTCAGTACTTGCTGGTCATTCTCTCTGACCAGAACCTGGCCTGAGCCTGCCAGTACTTTCCCTGTGTGTCATGCTTTCATAATTTTAACCTTACTGATGTCATAGACTGCCCTTATTGGCTCCAAGACTGCTAGAAGTCCCTCCAGAACTAGGCAGTTATAATCTAAAAATAATCAGCACCGGCATGCACCCGTGCATCGAGCCATGTCATAGCACTTTTCAGAGAAGAAAGATGCCATCTATGAACCCAAGCCAGTTTATGTCAGCTGAACCTCCAACACAACTGTGAGTCCCTGTCCCAAAACATGAATCTTGGCACCCTGTACCGTAGGGTTTCCTCTGCAGCACTCATTTTAAAAGGTATTTAAAAGCAAAATAAAAAAAGCTCATATCCTAGATAATAGCATATAGCAAATTAGTTGTGCTTTTAATCTTCTTGTTGTATATTTTCTAACTCAGAAATTTTTGCTCGTGGCACAGTTGCGCACAGATTTAAAACATTCAAACACATGTGCATGCCCTCTTTTAGTCTTGCCCTTAGCTAAACTACAGTTTTCCATGCCTATCAGCTTCAGTAACACATTCAGCGGGGAGGCACCCTCATGCTCTCCTCATGTGAATAAAGATGTTTGAACACTTCCTGGATATGCATGGGAGACCAAGAAGCACAGATCACGTTGTCACTTCTTGCTCAAGTCAAGTTCCATAGAAATAACCTGAATGAAGATACCAGCCTGCTTGGTAAGGATAATAAAGTTGATGAATAATGATATGTCTTCTGTGATAGCAATTTCATTCACTGAACAGATTTGACAGTACAGTGAGGTTATTATGCATTATTTTTAGTACTAGAAATCAATAGCACTATTGTCCTTTTCAGTTCAATTTGATTTAGATGAAGAGAGAATAATGAGGAGCACTGCCTCACATTAAATGGAAACAGAAATCATGTTCTTAGCAGGGTGTGTTTTATGATAAGGCAATTGTTCTGTGAACAGCTTCTTATTTCAATATTTTGGATGTTTAAATAAAGTGTGTGCTCAAGACAGATGGAAGTCTTTTAGGCAATATATTTCCCCAGCAGAAAAATAACAAATTCTTTTGTGAGGAGAGCTGATGTCAACATGATTCTCAAGGGCTTGCTGTAGAGTGGATGGGCACTGAACTCATGAGGGAGGAAGACCCCACTGAAGAATAACTGTGTGACTTGGGCATCTGCTCAGGCCTCAGTTCAAGTTCCTTGTTCTAATAAGGGCTTGAGCCTAGGACTTCCATCACCAGAATAAGTCCCCTAGTCTATCCTAGTGCCTCTTATTCTTGGTGAAAAACTTTGTAAGGCTCTCATTTTATTTTACTGCAGAATGGATTTTTTCATATATCCTTTTAAGTGTCAAACATTTTTGCAAGGCAGAAAAACTACTTTCTCCTAAACAAGGGATGCAGCAGGACAAATTTTCCTTATAGAGCTCTGTCAGAGGACTTCAGTTTTCATCTGTTGATGCAAGCAACTAAAAAGCTCACAGTTCCACCTTCCACAAAAATAAAAGTAAGTTACCTCCTCTTCTCTTCTGAATAAAACAGATGCAGCCACTTTTTACTGTAGCTCTGGGTGACAAATTGCCCGATCATACCCTGCCTTTCCCAAGTTCTAGAAGACCTACCTGCCTCGTACTCAGGCTTTACCCCTGTGTTTTGCTGATTAGGGATATCAATTAAACTCAGACACCAGAGTGAAAAGAGCAGGCGTATTTTACTAGAAATAACTAAATAATAGAATAATACAAAAAACATACAGTAAGAAGAGACAGAATAGTGCACTTAAACAAATAGGAAAATACAGGGTAATGCATCAAATCATTACTACCTGAGAGAGAGAATAGTGATTAAGAAAGATACACCATCACTTGCATATATCATCATCATCCAGATCCGCAGTCACTGGGGAGCCCCGGTTACAGCGAGGATTTGGAGAGCCTGTCCCGGCAAGTGGGAAATCCTACGCGGTGCGTCCACCCGTAGGTGAGGCTTCCAAAGTCGCTGTGAGCAGGTCCAACCTTATATATCTAAAAATCAGTAAACGAGAATAGCTAGCACCTTTGTTTTAAGCGGAAATATCTGGTTTTCATCTCACGTAGGTTCCCCCCAGAGCCTGGCCAGGGCTTAAGGGAGAAGCTAAGGGAGTTTCCCTGCTTATCTAGTTAATTTATGAGCAAGGTCACAAGGCCAGACAACTGTTTCTGTGGCCCTATTATCTTGTTCACACATAAAGAAATATAAGGATACATTCAAGATAGACATGTTTTTGATGTTTAAGCTACGTCTTCTATGCATATTTCACTAATGACTACATACAGAGTTAGCAGTTTCAGTTCAGGGCCTGTTGCTCAGGCTTCAGTATTCCCACCTTTTACATCAGAATAGTTGGTTTGCTATAACTTAGTATAATACCTATTAGCACAATGGTTATCAGTTATAGAATGTACAGGATTCATCTATAGGTCAACTCTTATTGTCCAAGCCTTAGCACTTCACCTGCCATCTTTTGAAACTGCACATGCGCTGCACAGAAATCTGCTTTGCATGAAAAATAAACGAATGAGTACCTCCTGGTGATGATTATACTGATATAGCTCCTATTTCATTAAATACATTTATTAAATTAATTAAATGACAATACTAAAACCCTCCTGTTGTGCATTCTTTTAGAGCTGCAACCGATTTTCCAGCTTCTCCACCTGAGTATATAGAGATCTAAGGGAGCCTACCTGACACCTGAGGACATGTGGAAGTGTGACAGCACATGCAGTACTTCTGGCAGAAGCTAGCTAGGTGTGTACATCCTTCCATGAGACACCACACCACTTAAACAGGGTCTCTCAATAGTATCCGTTGACCTGTTTTGTCCAGGCAACTCAGTGATCCATTCAAGTAGCAGAAGGTGGCTCTAGTCCATGAGCTCTGCCACAGAGAGCATGTGGGGATTTCCATAGACTTCATAAGGGCTGGAAAAGGAATTATAGCTGTGGCCAGCTGAAGAGTTACAGTTAGGTTGGCACCTTGCATTCAATCTCAACAGGAAACCATTCAGTGTGAGCTGCAGCACTCATTTCATCTGTCTTAAAGATGCAGACAATAAAGACACCTTGTGCCAGCAGCTGACACTCTGTTAATGACCTACACATACTTCACTGTCATGCATGATTTCTGCAGTAAATGTAGAGCCAGCAGCTCTTTCTGTCTGCTCTGTAGAAGAGGCAGCATCTTGTTGACAGAAGACACCCAGCTCCATCTCTAGACCCTTTGCTCCATACACAAATATAGCTCAGCTCCTTGCTGTCCTGGCTGATGCACATCCTGCCCATCTGCAATCCATTCCTAAGCACAGATGGGAGGCTTAATGCCCTATTACCAGCCACCCATCCCCTTACATCTTCATCTGCAACACAGGACTGATGCAGGACCATTCTACCTTGGAGACAAACAGAAGGTGGAGCAGGTTGGGCTTGAGGAAGAAGTTGCACAATTACTGTTTAGGGTAAAGGTGGCAACTTGCAGAATAACCCCCTCCTAGACATGAAACACATCTGAAGAAACCCTTGCTTCTAAGAGCAAAGCAGCACACCGTATGTTTTGAATTACACATGGTCATCAGTCAACTCCAGTACACCCTGAAGGCCTCCAGCTCTCCTCTGCAGGAATCTAGGCCTTGCACATGCCAGTGGTGCAACATCTTGGCAAGGCACTTTCTTACCATACCAATGCACAAGCACAAATTACAAGGAGCTTTCAGTTCTGTCACAGATTCAGAGCAAAACATGACACAAAGCCAGAGTTCTTCAGTAAAAGAAAAAGAATTAGCTTTGCAGCAGTCATTCTCTTCAGCACGGCCACTTCTACAAAGACTTTTCTCAGACACTCAGCACACCATTCAAGGGCAACTTCATAGTAATTTTAAGTCACAGAGAGAGTTTATCTGCAACATTATTATATTCTTGCTGGCATTATCCTAATTAAGGCCACTTCTTCCCTCACAAGAGGTAGTCTTGACTATGGACACCACTGGATGCCTTCAAACAGTAGGCATTTACTTCGAAAGCAACACTCCTGTGGCACTGAATAGCAGACATCTCACTCGTTTACTTACAACGCCTATCTTTTTTTTGGTTAGAAAGTAGCAAATGATCCTCCTTCACTTTGATACCACTTTGCTAAACTATCATGCTTTAAACAACAAAAGAAAAAAAGAAGAATGAAAGAATATTCTTGGAAAATAGGACACAATGAGTGCCTCCACTAGAATGAATATAAACTAGACACTCAAGCAAGAGGGTGTGACAGTTTCCATATGCTGGTGCTTTTTTGTTTATCCTAATAAATACCCTCACTTTGATGTTCTGTCCAAACTGAGATGCCCAATAGTAGACTGAAAGCCGCATCTCATCAATTACAACAGTTAAATTCTCCTTTAAGGAGTATTATCCACAAAACACAACTTGAGGCACACCGAGCTGAAATTCCAGGTCTGTTGTAATAAGATGAGACAATTTATTGATCTCTCAGTTTGGAAACAACAGCCTCCAACCAGAGAGCTCATTTTTCTCCATCATAGCCTGAAAACACATACTTCTGGTAGCTATAAAGCTTTCAAGTAATGAGGCTTCAGGCTGCATTAACAATCAAAATCCATTAAATGGTCTACTTAATATAGCAAAAAAAATGCATAAGCATTCACATGAAATTTAACAAAAATCTAACCCACGTGGAGTTACTCAAATTCTGCTAAGACTTTAACAGAGCTTGAGCATATTCACTCCAAGTTGGTGAAAATCTATAAACAATGTTGTTTAGAGTAGGAATTAAAAACTTTTTCCATTAGACAGTAGGTGCCTATTCGAATTTTCCACACCTATGAGTATAAGATTTATGGTTGGAGTGATGGATTCAAAATCTGGCCTGGAGAGTGACTGCTGTACACAAATTCCACTATGGGTAAGTAACTTCACATTCTAAGTACTGGCAAAGGCTCACGCCCCCCCCTCAGTTTGCCTTCTGTGCATGTGTAAAATGCCCTCCAATAAGCACAGATTAGATCACAGACTGAGCATGTCAACAGCAAAATGCTGTTGTGAAAAGGCAAATGTCTAAGACATACAAAAAGGAGGCAAGTCTACATGGTACAAAACCTCATTCTTCTCCCCTGCTCTACATTAGTTTTAGCGCTGTGTCTACTTTTAGATGCCATACTGCAAGAAAGCTACTCACCAATACCAAGGAATCCAAAATAAGTTATGGAAATCAAGAAGCGTGGAAAACTTGCACAGAAAATATGCACAACACACCACTGTCAGTGATAACATCTCTGCAGGTATTTTAGTATAAAGCCTGAAAGTTATTTTAGCACACACATTTTCCCGATAAGCATGAGCATAAAAAGTGATCATCCAAAAATTCAGACAATGTTTCTACATATAAATGTGAGCTCATTAAAAAAAAAAAAAATTAAAACCTCTGCAGCTGTCCATTAGCATACAAATGCTTGAGCCTGGTTTACAGCAAAAGACAAATATTAATGGAACACCACTATAAATCCTTGCAGTGGACCACGCTGCTGTTGAAAATACAAAGAGCTAACTAGAACTTCGGATTTCAGTGTCCATTTCTCGGTAAGCTACTACTATCTCCTGTGTCATTGTGTTGCCCTGTCTTTGAGCTATACATTAGGACAGGGAGTTTGCAAACAACAAAAGAGCACAAAACCCTGGTATTTTTTGCAACCTGCTTTTGCAGCACTGCAAACTGAAATACTGTACACACAGTCACTACAGAAGTGGTAGGTCAGACCTTAAATTCTGCAGCAGTTTCAACTGCATTTACTCCAAGAGTTGCTTTTCACCTCTTACTTGCTATTGATTTTGAGTGGACTTAGTGTCTATTTGTGAAAGAGCAATGATGCCTCTCATCCCACATCCATTGTAAATGGCTGATATCGGTAGGCTTATACAATTGTAAAGCAGATGCATAGCTGTGCACTTATATTTGTGGGTTCATGCATTCAACTAAGTGGCTTTTCAAGAATTCATAAGGCCCCTCTCAAAAACTCTTTGGGGCTGTTTCTCTAGCTGTAGAGATACCCATGCTAGACATAACTGAGCTATCTTACGTACCAGAAATCACAGTGTCTTGTACAGACATCTGGGCAACATCAAAGTAATTAACAGCACACATGGGTGGAGCAGACAGATGTCCACTGAGAAAATGCACCTTGCTGGTCAAGCTGGATGCATCCAGTTTTGGGGATCCCCTTAGCCATCACTAAGGCATGTACCTTTATCCTCTCTATAGCATCATCTTCTGTCTCTCACTGCCAAGCAGCATCCTCTTTCCTCTTCTTGCCCCTATTTTCCCAGCAGCACCAAGATGAGAGGGGCTGTCCTGCCACCCACAGCTGACCCAGCTTACCCTGCTGTGGCAGCAGCACTGCAGCTTTAGTCAAGCAGCCTCAGACAAAGGAATTTGTGGGTCCAGGCAATGTCTCCCACAAATCCTCCTCTGGGACTCTGCCTATAATGGAAGCAAAATACACGTGGGATACAACCTGTAAGTTGCTTGTAGGATCACAATGAACTAGATCTTGATTTCTGAGGCCTTGTAAATTATTTACTGAAATGGTCCTACTCCTTGCCTTCACTCACTTTAGGACAGGGCCCTAAATCCATACAAGTAACCCTGTGTGGGCAGTTCTGCAGGTGTTCTGTTTGCTAAGTCTCTTTAAAGAATGGCTTTTTTTCCTTGTCCCCCTATACAGTTTCTGGTACAGGGATGCTTCTTCTCTTAGTCGGTCAGGCCAAGAGACTTGGGTATTAAGTTGGTCTCAGAAACCACTGACTTGCAATCTTCTTTACTGAAGGTTATTTGTACCCATGGAATGCAACGTCCATGCTGCAAAATTTTTCATACAAAACCCATCCTGTTGACTTTTTAAAATAAATTTTCTTGAAAAGGATCAGCAAGCAAAGAGGCACTTAAATTAGCACATCACTGTGCTAATGTACTAGAATTTTACCAAGGTAATTAAAGATGGAACAATGGGATGATCACATTAAGGTCATGATTAAGATCAAATCAATAAATCAAGAATTTCAAGTGATGAAATTGTCAATAGATCAGGATGTAAAAATCAAACAACACAATTTATGGTAAAAATAAACTCTTTTTTGTAAACCTTCCTTTGGAAGAGGGCATGAAAACCAATTCCTTTCTAGTCTGAGACCTCAGCCCCACTTTCAGCAGTAAGTGCACGGACCTAATTGAGGAAAAGCACAGATGAATGCTTATGCCCTACAATACAACTTGAACGTTTGCTCTGGTCTAATATCCTTGCCAAGCAGTTTTAAGCAAGAACCACATTATCTTGAGAGCATGTTAGAGAGGTATTTCTGCCTTCTCTCACTCCCTGACCTATTTCCACCTGGCCTTTATAGGTGAAAAGGGGGAGGGCTGGAGTGCTGTATGCTTGTACACGGACCCTTTTCCTCCACAAAGCCTGGAGAAATGTCTTCTCCAGTCAGAGTTGCACTAAACTCAGCTAGTCAGTTGTAAAGGACATCAGTGATGAAAGAATGTCCATACTCAACCTTCTCATGCTATGATTAAATCAAAAGATTTTCTCTCTCCCTTAACAACTGATTTGTTGTCCTGCCCTTACAGCTGATCTGCCAGACATATGTCCTCACATATGACTACATTATGCTTTGGGTAATAGCTAGGAGAAGCTCTCTTAAATACACCCCTCTCGCTGGGAGCACTGTAGACATCCTACTTAATCTCTCCTCTCTTCTTCCCTAAGGGATCAAGATAGCTTTAGGGATACAGACTGCAATCATTTTATCCTCTTCTAATTCACAGGATAGTCTATTCTAATTAAAATGAGCAATGCTTCCTTTCCTCAGGTAAAAAGTACCTCTTTATTAAGCTGTTCGATGTCTTCTGTAGTTGACTAGCAAAACAGTAACAATTCAACTCATCCAAAGAAAAATGTAATTTCCTTTATTTATGTAACTCATTGGCCTATTTCACTGTTAAACATCTACCCTGGATATTATTCATGTATCAAGTATGTTTGTTGATGCACAGGATAACACAGAATATATATATTTGTATCAGATCTTACAAAGACACAATCCCTCTATATTGAACGATGCCAAAGACACTTAAGTCAGACACTTTCTTCTAAGCGTTCTGCAACACAAGATAACTCCTCCAACCAGATAACCTCCTCCAACCTTTAACTCTGTTCAGCTTAAGGTGCTGTGCATTTATTCATATCTTGCTTTATCACTTCTTGCTTTAATTTCACTGTTACTTTAAATCACTTAGGATACTTATTTTAGAAGGAATGAACTTTTGCAGCTATTTCCTTGCAATAAGAAGAAAGAGTGACCCTAGGAGAACATGCTGATAAATGGGGTGTTGGACTGCCTTGTCATACTGGTCCCCTCCTTATAACCTATAAATGAGGTACAAAGCTGTTTGAAAGTAGCTTACAGAAGAAACACTAGTTTGGGTAAGACTAAAGTACCCTCAAGCCCATCATCTTGTGTCTGATAATGACTAGTCACAAGATGCTCAGAGGAAAGTGAAGGAATACTACTGTAGACAGGTGTGGCTAAATTTATGTTCTGTTAAAAATCCTCCTTCTTATTCCAAATAATTTGTTTCACCTTGAAGCACATGGCCAAGTAAGTCTTCCATGATTTATTCTGCACTGCCCATCAATTTTTCTTTTTTGTAACTGTAAAAATCTGCTACTTTTCCAGCATTTTTTGCTAGTCCACAGCTTAAACTTTGGTACAGATCTGAATTTACTCCTTATTCTTAAACTAACTCACACATCACTTGTGGTTACCCTCTGCATTCACAATGGAAGCCACTATCTCAAACAACTTAGATTCTTAAGTCACTTTTTGAATAGTGTAGCGTTTCATGAATGCATTATCACCCACAGAACTGCTAGTAGACATATATTGTCTGTTAAGAAGGCACTGCTGTCTGCTACAAATATGCGGCAAATTATCAACATTTCTGACTTCTGGATAGAAAATGAGGAATTAATCTGATGAATGTCAAGTTTGGTTCACGTCATGATGCTCCTAGTGTCATGATCCATCATGAAAGATTAAACAGAGATATCCTATGAATCAGATTAATTTTAGTCAGTGACCCCGATGCAAATTCTTTCATTGAATAAATTTACTCCACCTGGGATACAGTAGCTTTCTATGATTAGATCTACACGTTCTGGTCATGGTTGCATGTCTTGTTTCTGATCAGTTCACAACCAGCTATGCTGCGTAGTTACCAGAAAAAGCAAATGCTATATACCTCCCATGGACTGCAGAAATAACTGTGCATTTCAGCAAATCAAACACAAGGCTACAGATATTAACCCTGCAAGTCTCCAGCAGAAATATTTTTTAATCTAAGGTGGGACAGGCTCATAAATAATTTACAGGGAGTTATGACTTTATATTATCTGAGTAATATATCTGGCAAGAAGGACTAGAATCAGTGGTGTGGGCTATTCCCCTCTGAGATCTGTAATAAATTTCTTACATTATAATCTGTTGTGAAAAATATTCTGGTTGTCATGCTCCATACACTGGAGGCATTCTAAGTGGCCTGCCACTGAGTCCCCATTGGATGATAACACTGTCCAAATTTCTCATCATTTCACACTTTCACTCCATAGCTGCGTGCTTGTTATAGTTCACTGCTATAAAAATGATTTTTAATGGAAAAGATCTGACAGAAACTTTATGCTTCCTTGACAAAATTTTTATTGGGCTGAATACTAGAGTATTACTGACGTAGCTTTGGACAGGCAGCTATGAGCTGAGGAATTGCTTTGGGAGGAGGGTGGGGAGGAAGATTTTATTACTATCCTTATATCTCTGAAATGAAATGCCCTCAGAGCAGAGGGGGGATCTTGGATGCTGCTATCAGAGAATGGTATGATCCCTTGGGGCTTATCACCACACTCACACTATCAGGAAGAAAAGTCACATATTTTTTCTCCAAAAGTTTAACACACCCCCAAATCTCATGTCCCTTTATCACCATAATATATAAATGCCTCCCAGATCATCCTCAGCTGACGCCTGCAAAGTGGGAAGTGGGAAGAGACTAAAAACCCTGGGTCCGTTCCCTGTTCTTCCTCTACTGAATGTGGGATTTGGCTCTGCTACCCGGAGTACCAATGCAGGGCTATATCCCATGCTGTAACTATGCAAACTGAAGCCAAGTGTGAAACCAAGCAACATAAACTGTCCTAATTACTGACAGCCATGGTCTCACCCTCATCTTTGTCCTCGCTCCCCACAGCAGCATGCCCTTGCTCACCCCTTCATGTGACAGAGCTGTTTCAGAGCATCAAATAAAAGACAAAAAGAGATTAAAAAAATCCCACAAGGCATTTTTTTCGGCAGTAGAATTCTGGCAGCTGTTGGTTAACTTGGTTAAGCTGCTGTGAAACTAGGAGCTGCCCTGTGCTCCAAGGAGAGTACAGAGGCACTTACTGGGAGCTAAGCTGCCTGTGCAGGTCAGGTTAGATGCCTCTGCATGCTTTTTGCAACAGTCAGATCATTCAGGAAGGAGCTGCATACAGCAGTCCATGAGTTTGGCAACACAGGACAACCAAGTTCATCTGTTTCCCATCACCACCACACTTAGGGCACATGTCCAGGGGCTTCCCCTCCCCTCCAAAACCTACTGCTCCAAACCCTTTGCTCAGGGCAGGGTATCTAGGCCCAACTTTCCTGCTCAGTGCTAAGGAAAGTCATGACTCTTCCACCTCCAAACAGTGCTGTGTAATACCCTCCCAGGAGGGGAAACCACAACTGCTCTATTAACTGTGCCTTACAATTTCTGCCATGTTAATAACCAGCAGCACCTCTAAGCAGGCAAGTTTTAAGACAAACTTAGTGACCAACCTCAGGGAGCTAAGCACACTAGTAATTGAAGTCTGACCTTCAGAAGTTCTGACTAGCTTCTGCTGACTTCCAAGTAGTACAACATTTATTTAGTTTCACCAGGAAGATTTTAATGCTGAAGTCTAACATTCAGATGCAGCCTAAAGATGTTAGGTCTGGATTTATGGAAGTATTTAAGGGCTTAAAGATGCAGATAGAGACAGTAGCAGAATTTTGAAAAATGCTTAAGTACCTAATATTATGAAAATCCTCTGAAAATGACTAGTTAGATATCTGTATCTTGAAGTGCTTAATGCTGAATTGACCAAAATTCACAGTCCCCCAACTCTCTCTTACAAATACTGCTAAAAATCTGGCCTTAAGGAGCCATTGGCTTTTAAAAAGACTTAGGGAGTTTGGCTCAGACCCTGAGAAGGATTTACATGCCTGTAAGACATGTAGATACTTCCCTGTCTTAAATCTGGCCCTTGGTGTACACATTGCTGTCTCCCTGCTTTTTTTTTTACAGTGGTGCTTTTCTGCAGGTAATATTGTGTGGTATGAAAATTCAAATGCTACTTTTCTGGCATCTGCAAGCTGAAAAAAAAGATAAACACTTAGAAGAGCTTTTTGATAAAGCCAGATCTACAGTAATTGAAATTACGTGCTTAATCAAAAGTACTGCATAAGGCAGCATACTGTATAGAGGCCTCTTACTGTTCCCTAAGTATATGTTGACCTAGTAGAAATCAGCATCTATTGAAATAAAGGTTAATTAAAATTTATAAGCAGAATTTACAACTGTGAGCTGTCCCTCAAGGGGCTCCTCAGTTGTATGAAAAGTATCATTTACTAGGAAAAATACTTCAGAAACTTCAGTTAAAAAATAAAGAGCATGCAACTCCATCCCTTAATTCAAAATATGACCTTTTGGTCTAAAGACTTCTAATGTATCTCCTAAGACTTGCAAAGACTCACATTTCTTGCACTCAACATGACTAACTCAGCTTTGCAAGATAAGGGTAACAGAGTAATTTGAGTCACTATGTAGTGCACATGGCAAGAGAACAGTCATTTATCTAAAAAATTACTTGCTTAATCTTAAGACAGCTTCCCAAAAAACACTTACTAGAAACATTATTTCCCTCTTGCCTTGTGAACAATGGCACAAGCCTGTTTACCTCTCTTGCCATACTGTGGATTACAGCAATGTCACGTTGTTGGCCGTTAGAGGGACTTCTCTATCAGTAGTCAAGCTTTCTCATTCAGCACCTACAGTAAACGTGGGTATGTTACTGTATTAAAAGAGATTAAAAAGGAAATTTTCAACTGTGCACTGCCCACTGAAAGAGCTAGGCAGTAAGTACTTAAGGCTGTCTTTCCTTCTTGTAGTAGCACTAACAGCTATCACAACAATACACCATTTGCATTGTCTAGAATAAAGGACTGCTCACTGGAACAGCAATGGTAAAAACAGAAGAGATGTAACAGCATATGATCGTATGTGAAAGGCCTTTGCTCTGTGCTAGTCTTGTTACAGGTACTCACTGGATGTCAAGCCTCTTTGCTGTTAGTGGTGTGAGGTTTTATGGATACAAGCACACCAGTCAGGCAGCAGCCACTTGGACACCTGTCATCAGGAGCCCAAAGTCTTGAAAGCCCAAGGCCCAGATTTACTTTCCCGACAAGCTGTGTCACAACAGTTGCTTCATGCTGCCAGCATTTCTATGTCACCGGCAGACCTGTCTGGAAAACAAAAACTGCATTTCATCACAGACACTGAGGCTCTAGCATTTGGTTCTGTTCCACAAACAGGACGATATCAAGAGCTTTCATGGAAAAATCATGAAGCAACATGCAAGCTGAACACAGCCAAAAGCAATTATCTCAAACATGAGAGACAAAGAAGAAAAATGCACAGGACTACAAATGCAGATGAATGCAGTCCTGCTGAATGCCCACAAGCTATTGAATCAGTCACTTTCTCCCCATCAATGTTTACGTATCCACCGTGTCCAAGAAACCCAGCAAGAGAGACTGCAATAAAGTTCAAAACAAATTCAAGTCCCTTTTCCCAATTACATTAAGCAGATCTTTATGTCTGGCAACTATGGGCAAGAATGCTGACTAATTAGCTGTGTGGAGGGGCCTGCTTTCTCTTATTATCTCTAGACAGAAATATCATCTTGAGTCTGAAGTAAACTTGGTTTTCAAAAAATTCTAATGCAGAGCCTCATCAACCCCTTGGATCTGAGAGAGGATTTTCTCCTCAACGCCAACTGGAACCATTAAGAAATGTCACTGGATAGACTGAAAGGTGATTGGGAAGAGAAACCAAGGCTAGCAAAAATCTCAGCAGCAATATAAAAAGCAAGAGAACAGCAATTCAAAGGAATTTATGTTTTCATTTATTATTGTAGTACCTTTCTCTACTCCGAGGGAGATTGAAAATAAATGACATGCTCAAATGAAATATTGAATGGATCAGGTTTTTGTGTTATGAATATAAAATCACGCCTGCTTTAAAGTATTCTGGGAGAATGAAAGCTTTAGATGAAATTTTGTGTTTTCATTTTCACATGAAGATCCTGCTGCAATAGCAACAGGATGTACACATTGGAGATCAGAGAAGACAGTTCTAGGATGATTTATTTTAAATCACTTGTCCCACTCCTCACTGATAACCTTACAGCCAGTCTACTGGCTGAGAAGTTAACCCCATTAGAGAGTTTTGTATTGATAGGTTTAATCTACAAATCACCAAGCTGCAGAACCCATGTCCTAATTCATAGATGGATCAAAAACTGCTTAAAAGAATGGAAGTAACTATATAGACTTAGAACAAGCATTCTACCTAGGATCCCATCTCTGACAACAGCCAGTACTGATGCTTAGGAATGCAGATGAGACCACTGACTGTGTTTAAGAGAGATATTTCTCCTAATAATGGCCATGCACAGTTTAAAAAAATCTCCTCAGTGGTAGGTTACATAGGGACCACAATGTTTACTGGTCACAGATTGGCAACAAACTTCTCTAATGCCAACTCCACAGCATCCAGAAGCACCAAGTTGAATGCACAGCTTAATTATACCTGGTGTAGAGAAAGCCTTCCTTTTATTTGCTTTAACCTGATGCCCACTTCCTTGGCAGGAAGCCACAAACTAAAGATTCCCATTCATCCCCCTCACAATTTTCTTAATTTCAAAGTCTTCTGTAATCCCCCTTCTGTCATTTCTCTACACAGCTAGGGAGTCAAATTAGTCTCTTCAGTCTCTTCTCAGGAAATTCAGCATAGTATGGAGCCTTGCCTCACTTCGCCAGCCAGGTTAATACACTAATAGAGGCTATTTGCATGTTTCACAGGCTGAAGTCCACCTCACCTAAATAACACTCTGACTGCTGAAGACTGAAAGGGCTGACTGGTGTGGAGGGGTGACCTCTGCAGACCTCTAACTATGGGCCATCTCCTTTGTGACTGAGAAGGAATTTAAGACAGCAGGGCATGGTGTGAAGGGGAAAAAGCTCTCACACTGATTTCCCACTGCTTTACAGCTTCTGTATTTTGTGGCCCACACCACAGAAAGTGTGGTCTCCTCTACTGGTTGGCTGACCTGAGTCGCTTATGACTCGGTTTCTGCTTCAGAATAACAACCCTTGCCCTTTCATGGCTCACAAATGCCCTGAAATTCCTCAGTTCAAATCCTGCTGTTGACTTAAGTGAGGTGAGTTACAAAAACTGTCTAAAACAGGCTGAATTTGATGGCCCTCCAAGCCCTCTGCAAAAGCCATTTGCTGGGCAAGTTGATAGGTTTCCAGAAATAATGGCAATTAATGCAATAACAATTTGTGTGTGTGTGTAGCTGAGTCACTGGCTGACCAACTTCATTTGCTGCTGCTGAACAACCACTTTCTATAGTTGCTGAGTGTATTATGCTGTTTGAAGGTCTAGTACATATCATGATGACACGAACTCCTGGGTCGGCATTGTACTGTGATACGAAAGGGAGTGGCACAGAAACAACAATCAACACAAGCTTACAAATTCAGTCTGTAATGCTCCTAGGAGAAATTAGCCCATACTGAGCTCTGAGCTGCTGTGACATGGCAGCTACCGAGACCCCATGTCATGGGGCTGGCACACAGCTGGCAACTGAGCACCACGCAGCCACTCGCTCACTGCTCCCCACCCAATGAGATGGGGAGAGGAAACAAAAAAAAAGTATAACTTGTAGGTTGAGATAAGGGCAGTTTAATAACTAGAATAAAATCTAATAACAGTAATAACAATAATAATAATATAATTGTAATGAAAAGGGATATAATAAAAACAAAGAGAAATAAAAACGGGGGGGGGGGCGCAAGTGGTGCACAATGTAATTGCTCACCACCCACTGACCGATGCCCAGACAGTTCCCACACAGCGACTGGCACCCCTTCTGGCCAACTCCCCCCAGTTTATATGCTGAGCATGACATTCTACGGTATGGAACATCCCTTTGGCTAGTTCGGGTCAGCTCTCCTGCCCATGCTCCCTCCCAGCTTCTTGTCCACCTGCTCACTGGCAGAGCAAGGGAAACTGAAAAAATCCTTAACTTAGGATAAATGCTACTTAGCAACAACTAAACCATCAGTATGTTATCAATGTTATTCTCATACTAAATACAAAACACAGGACTGTACCAGCTACTAGGAAGAAACTCTATCCCAGCCAAAACCAGGCCACCCCAAAAGACACCATTGGAGGGATCTGTGCCCTTCTGTCACAAACTGCTATGTGTGAAAACCACAAGAAAGTTTAACAATCCGTGAAGTACCAACCGTGAGAAAACAAGGACTACGGACTTCTTGGCTTATGTCCAATAACCTTGGCAACCATGCTTAGAGGGGTGGACATCCAAGAGACACCGTGCTCCTTAAACTCCTGCTATTTTCAGGGGACGTCTTGTCCCAGTACATATGAAGTCCCACAAAGCTTTTAACTTAAACTTTCCAGGTAACTTTAAAACACTTCCTTTCTCCAACCCTCCTCCACCCCCCAAAAAAAACCTTCTTAAAAGTTTTTTCTTAATATACATGCCTATTCTTTAAACACATCAGTTTCACACACACAGACTCGCTGAGGGGTCTAAACAGATGCAGAGAAAGCTAGGCATGGGAGTAAGTTGGGGAAGTGGGTTCACAATAGGCTGGCAACATTCATGCACCACCCCTAAAGTACACAGATTTTACTGACTTGGAAATAAAGATCTGGTTGCTCTGCCCGGATGCATAGACAGCTGTGACCACTGTCACGAGGTAGGCATACAGGCTCAGAGCAAAACGGAGAAGAAAACTTACCTATTCTCATGGCTGGAGAGAAAACTATTATTCAGAACCACTCTGTTAATAAACCCAGAACACCCAGGAAGGGTCAATGGTCTTTTTATTTCGACTCAAAATCTGGGTTGTATTTCACAGAAGGAACAAGCAGAAAACAGAGATTGACAGCATAGATCAAGTCTCACCTACCCCACATTACAGCAGAAGGTTGCTTTCCTAGATTCCATTTAAGAAAGCACCCGCAGGGACCAACTGAGCTTACTGCCTCATTGTGACCCTAAGAAGCTGTGGCTGATTTAACCGAATGAAAGAGAAAATAATATGTCTAACTGTGTGCAGCAGATCAGTAGCAGAGCTGAGAGCCCAGACCACTGCCTCCCAGTCCTCTCCTAGCAACAAACCCCTGCCACTCTCACTGCTTGTTCTAGCAGAGAACAAGCTGTCCTCACACTGTTTCACATCCATGTGTATTTAGGTATCTCTGCGAGCGACACCTATTTGCGTACCCAATCACAATGCTTTGCACTGAAGGAGGTATCTCTGAAGTTTTTTTATATGATGAATCAAAACCCACCCTTGTACTCTTATCAGGTCACACTGATTGGAAAGCAAACTCAGTATTTTGATATACTTGATGTGTTTGTGCTTATAAAGTCTGCACAGACATACCTGTTAAAAGACAAACTATTTTTTCCTTGCTTTCTGCCAGGTAAGCAAGACTTCCCTTTTCCTTAGTAAACAAGGTGTCTTATGATCAGCATGGGACATGCCTATACTAGTTTTATAGTTTTGGTGAGTTACTTCCAAATCTTGTGTTACTACATTAAAGTATCACTGAAAGAAACAACAGTTAATATTTGTGTTTGATATGGTTGCTTTGCCTAAATTAAGGAACAGCTTGTTGATTACAATTTCAAACTCTGCAGGTGAAACTTCACACTACTATAAATATATCTTCAGCTGTTATGAAAATACTCATCATTCACACACTATACATATAATAACCAGACATTTGGTAAAAAAATACACTCTCCAGTGATAACAGAGAAAAACTTCCAAAATAAAACTAGATTTCTAATATAGTTAAATACTATCTGTTAAATATTATCAGTTATATTAAAGTTCACTGAAACCATGTGTGCATATGAAATTCTTGAAGTTAGAGTCTTTTTGGAAATATTCTAAATGAAGTTTCTTTATGAGAGTGAGGTAAGTCACTGTCAAGATCAGTTTGAGATGACAGCCTGAACTGCCAAACCACTGGCTAGAAACCTAAACACAGACTCGAGCTTCAGCAGATCCTACCCTGTGCTATCCAAAAATAAAGGTCCACCCCATGTCCTTGTCTTTTCACAACACCCTGCACAGTAGATCTATCCTCTGGCAGGTGGCAGAAGAAATTCAATCCCTATCCTCAAGCTCTAACCCTAGAGTGAACTCTCCCTACCTGTACCAAGCCATCCATCACCAGATCCTGGCTAGGAATGAGATTTTAATGAGGTGTGAGCCCCTTTGTACGACGAACTGTCATTCAAGGTTACAGAACAAATGTAATTTTGGTACTCTGGATTACATTCCTTAAATTACATGACAGAGCGTGGAAGGGAGATGGTCATATCATATGCATATGTCAATATGCATATATACATTTCATTCAATCTTACTGCTTTTTAAATTTTCTTGTTCTGAAGGGAAGGAAAAGAACCTTAGATTGTAAACATCTGTTTGTCTTGTATGACTATCTGTAGGGGAAAAAACTCGACAAAAGTGATCAAATTCATTCCATATTTGGGTGGCTAGATAACGTACATAAAAAAGCCTTTATTCTAAACCCTTCAGTTCCATGGATGACACAGATTGTTTAGACTGTCATTAGACTGGAATTGCACCTCCTATTCCCCTGACTATTTACTCAAATATAACCATTATTTGCTGTTGTTGAATTCACTTTCTGCTCCTTCTCTACGGATACTTCTGGCAAGTGAATTTCCTGGAAGGAATGTTACGAAAGCAGCAAGTTTTAATTTAACATTGGAGAACATAGACAGAAAGTGTATTTTAAAACTCATAAACACAACTATGCATAGCAGAAACTTGCTTTAAAGAATTACTCTCATACTCTGGACTCAGTAAAGTGCTGAGGAACATACTTACCTTTAAGCATTTTCTGAAGTCCCTTTGAAATCCCTGTTTTAATATTTTCCTGAACTGGAACCTCCGTCTGGGGAGACAAACAATACCTTGTTATAAGTGATGTATCTAATAAAAATGAACCAGCACAGCTTGCATTTTGATTGCCAATTACTTGCAATCAACTGCTCAGAAAAACTCGCTGATCAAGAAAATACTCTTAGAAATATTAAAAATATTTGTGAACAACTTGAAGTGTATACAGGAGACAATATCTATGAACGAGTTCAACTGAATATAGGAAAGAAAACATAAAAATGTTGCTACATAAGCCATGAGGTGAAACTTCAAGTACTTTATTAATTTCTTTTCTATCGATGATTTACTTAGCTCTTATTGTAAGGCTATACAAAGTAAAAATTCAGTTTGCTATTTGAATTGTTAACAGTGCAATTAATACCACTGGTTAGTTTTGGAATATATTACAATAAAATGTTTTATTTGAATGCATCTATATTCACCATCAAAAAACTTAATTAAGTCTCAGTTACAACTACTACTCAGAATTGAAGTTAGACAGAATGTATCATAAATACTGAAGGAAAAATTAAGCCTATAAAAAGCACAGCAAGTAATAAGGAAGGGAAGCAAGATAAATATTCAAATCCATTTCCATTTCATGCACATTTCTGAATAACTATGAGAGCAGAAAGAACCAAAAATGCTAAAATGGCCATGAAAAAAAAATAACTCTGACCCTAAAATCTGGCCCTCAATCAATCTGAAAGTACGTGCTTACTCAGCATCTTTGTTATGAGAGGATATTTAAAAGGTTCAAAGACAGAAACATTCAAGTTCCAGTGAAAGCTGAGAGGCTTTGCAAACCTAATTCTCACTTGGATCCTAAAATCTTCCTCCGCTTCTTGAGAAGCTGGATAAAATATTAAATACAAATTAAAAGTTAAATTGCCCAGTTGTTCCAGATACCTCTTTTCAAAAAGTATTTTTGAAGGAATTGGAAGTTTTTAAGGGAAATTTCCTATTTTAATAGAATTGTTTCAAGCTTTTACTGAAGGATAACAAAGTGGAAAATACTTTCACTTGAAGAAATGGAACATTTTGATGGGCCTTCTAAAGTCTGAAAAATAGGGTCTTTTTCATGGAAAATAAGCACTGCTCTGGTCAGGAATATTGGATCATCTAATAAAAACACTGTCTAAGTAAACAGCTACTAGAAGTAAGTTTAGTTCTGTGGCATCTCCATCTGAAACTTACCCCATCAGCTAGACTTCTGCCGGGGTTCCCAGTTTTCTGGAAAGATCTACTAATTGAGCAACACTTATGAAACCACTAACATCCAACTGCAAAAATTTTAGCTGATCTGAAGGACACATCTCCTTTCTCTCAAAGTTACTAACAGAGTCCAACCCACCACGTAACATGCCATTGACAGGCAGAGAGGAACACTTTTGTAACTGTAATATTATGGGAGCTGTGTCACTGTTTCAGAAAGTATTTATCTAATGGATGCATCACATCTCTTTCTCAGTCACAAAGGAAAGCAAGCACAGGAGTAGATGTGAGCATGAATAGAAAGAGCAAAAAAAAGGTTTTATTTGCTGACTCCAAATCTTGCCGTTGTCTGCTAAATGTAGCAGGTCATGGCACATTACAGTCTCTCATCATGCTGAAACCATGGTCAAATTCAAGACACATTTTACTGCTAAAGACAAAAAGACTTGCAGTGCTGCTCCTACTGACTTTCCTACTGTTGTCTTACAGTTTGGCAACAATTTATCCTTCTATTATTTCCTTCCTAAGAGCAAAATATCATTTGTATTAAGTAGGTGACAAAGCTTTAACTTCTTTTAAGGAGAATGAAATTAGGAAGAAGGGGAATTGGATAATGGCTGTATTATTCATAGGAACGCATACCTAATTTATATAGTGCTGCTAGTATGCCATCTAAAATTGCTATAACTCCAATTAAGCCCATTTAAGTAATGAAAAGGACTACTCTACTGTGTCTGAATATTAATTTCATGGTCTGTTTTACAAATCAGAAAGTAAAAACATATTCTTAACTCATATAGGCATTTTACAACAATTACTAGAAAACTTTCCAAGGTGCAAACGTCCTTCCAAACAATAATACTCTTAGATCCTATAACCAGATTTCTAAGTACTGGACAGCACAGAGGGACAAAAAAATCACAGACAGATTAAATCTGCATGAAGGTACTTAGATATCTGTCTGGAGGAGATGGGAGTTTTAGCCACATTAAATAGCCCCCCAAGACCCAGAATTATCTGCAAAAATCAAGTCCTTAAATTGGAAATCCATAAAATCAGGTAAGAGCTTTGAAAAACATGTGCATTTGAAACCATTTAGAAAATACAGAATAATTAATAAATGAAAGTTTACTTCAAGTTTTACACAGAATTTTGTTTCTCTAAAAAGATGTTAAATGAGGTTAAACAATCTCAGTTCAAGACAAGAAATACCATTCCATTAGGAACCAATTTTGGAAAAGGGGTAACCTGTGTGCTTTTGAAACATTATAAGGAGAATGGAAATTCATTGAATGATATATTAAACCAAAATTTATTTCTGCTTTTTAACCAATTCCAGAATGCGTAGTATGTTTATCACATTACTCTTGATGCCCACAGACTGGTGTGCATGCTCAGCTTCAAGCAAGCAACTCCCACACTCATCACCACAATTAAGTGTATGAATAAGCCTGTGTAGGATGGAGTCCAATATCACCAAGGACACAGAAGGACTGAAAAAAAACCTGCAGAAGGAGTGATAAGTAACTCTGCAAGTAACTCTTCCTGTAGCTAATGACTCCAACTGCTGTACATCATGTTCAACTCAAGTAGGAACTCAAGCAGCTGCTATTTGTATTGGTAGCATTCACACACTTAAAGCTTTTGCACCTCTTTTTCCAATCCATTAGTTCCTTGGTAAGCCATATGCAAGTAATTCTCTCTTACTTTCTCAGTTTCTTACCCCTAATGCTACCTTTAGCAGGCCATTTCTCCTTCTTCCTAGCTAGCAATAGATAAAAGAATGCTATTGAGTACAGTTAGGATGACATTTTGGAAAGCTTGAAACTTACTTTACCAAATATGTCACAACCCTAAAAAGTGACATCCAGCAAGCAAGGGGAGAAAGAGACTAAAGATAAGATAGATGCAGTGGGAGTTAGTTATGCAAAGAGTTAGGAATCTCATCATCTGCATCTCTTGTGTAACACAGAAGTTGTCCATTTGACTCTGCTTAAACAGTCCAAGTCCTACAAGAAGTTTCACAGGAAAGAGAGGTGATTTGAGGGCCAGTACTGACACACTGCTTGCCCTTATGTTCCTTAGGGAAATCTAAGTCACCAAGACTGAAGAAAGGCATGGGCATATGTGTTCCTCATTGCTTAAGACTTAACTCTTTGATGTTCCTGGACTGGTACTTTCACTTGGTGGTAAAAAGAGTCATTTCCAGACATACAAATACTTTTGGTCATGAATGGAAATAAAAAAGCAAGGATGAGAAACTTTCTTTGAATTTTGGTGCCTCAGAAGATGTCCTTTGTGCTTCATAGTCTGCTATCAAAAAGAAACAGACAAAGGAAGGGAAAAAACTTGCCCCAACATAGCAGACCATAAAGAAAGACTGTACAGGTCCAGCTCTAGATACAAGGAAATCAGGGAGCAAAGAGAGTAAAATGAATACATGCAATATTTTTCTAGATCTTCTAGTGCATATAAGGGCTCACACTGTGAGGTCAGCTTTGAGTCTTACCCACTGCTCTCAGAAACATGTGCCCTTGCACAAAGCACAGATACGCGCCTGATTTTCTGTGATCAAGGTCCCTTTCCTGTACCTCAGACCTCCCCTGTCATAAATAGTTTAGCTTCATTTTCTCTTGTCCCCTTCAATTACTGCTTGTGTATGGATGCAATTCTCTTATTACTTAGGTAGGCAATTATGAAAAAGGAGCTTTTCAAAATCAGAGCCAGCATTCTCAGGCATGAACTCACACCAGTCAGGTCCCACAACCTCCAGTTTGTTTTTCTTGGAGCAAGGGCAACCTCCAAAATATAGCATTTAAGCTGTGTGTGGAGGGGGGTTGTTCTAGCCCTCTTTTCAGACACCAAGGTTGGCAGGCTGGGCTTCCGATACAGGCAGCAACATCAGGAAGGCCCCTCCAAAGGAGGATTTACAGAAAAAAAATCCAGCTCCTGATCCACCATGTTCCTCGAAGGAGCCTATCTGGCTCTACTGCCCACACACTGCAGCCCAGCAGCTCAGGAAATATGGAAGCCAATAATAGGCCATGTGCTTTGTACTGAGATTGCCAGGTCTCAGGACTAAGGCATCTCTGGCTTGCTTTATTTCAGAATGTATCTTGACTTTTTTTTCAGAGAGGTTAGAAGAGCAATTTTTATGAAAATCAGAGGACAGCAGAGCCAGCATGAAAAAGTATGAGATGATGAATACAGGTACAGCCTATGAAGAATTTGATCGGCCTAGAGCAACAAGGGCACATGCCCAAATCTCCAAATTTCTGAAGGTGAAGCGGGGACCAGGGCAGCCAAGAAGGGTGATCACAGCCAAAACACAAACACAGGACATTGAATGGCCTCTATTTATATGAGGAAATACTTGAGAGTTTAATACCCAGTCCCACAAATATGCTTCAAGAATCTAAACCCCCTTCCTTGTCCATCTAGGACATTTAAGCCTCTGCTGCTCCTTCTACTAGGCTCTGGGCTTGCCAGCAGCATGGCAGTGACTGTTCCCATCACCTGCTCTGGGCTAATTCAGGTACTGTTAGCAATGGTGTTGCAGCAGGACAGACCAGAATACAAGCTGACAAATGTTGTGTCATTGCAATCAAGTGATCGCTGCTATTGTAGCTGCCAGAGTGAGAAGGTTTAAAACAACAGCATCATCACCATATGGCCATCAGATGCCTTATTTTATACACCTGGGCATCAGAAAACACAGTGGGTGCCTTAAAGAATGAATTAGCAAGATTCTGCCCATACTGCAAAACCTCCAAGCATTCCCAGTCATTCCCCAGATATTGCTACCCAAGACAAGTGAAAGGTAGGGATGGTGAAAATGTAGAGGGGAAAAAAAATCTTAACAAGAAATAGTTATATATTAAATACCCATTAAAACTCACATTTTAGAAGTACAGGAGTGAACAGTTAAGGTCACTCAAGCTATTAAGAAATGTGATTGTCTCACATTTGTGCCAAGAAAACTTTAAACTAAGCAACAGTGCTTTGTACAGTATTAAAGAGAGGTCAAGAATCAGATACACACATTCATCACAAGATGAATGGATTATAAATAGACTTTTAAGATGGCAATAAAATCATTCATTACACTTTTTAAATGAAAAGTTGGAGTGAAAAAAGCAGCCAGTGTAATAATTGCTATGAATAGCCACAGCTGGCAAGCAGCTGGATTTCAAATGGGCTTTCTTTCCCAAATGCCAAGAGCACTAATTCATTGCTGTGACTCTGCCTATGTGAATTAGAACTTTTGCAAACACTGTCTATTAGCATGATGATATACACAGCCCCTGCATGTTCTTTGCCGAGCACACTGTATTAATCTGTGGAATGGCAAAACAGAGGGGACGAGTATGACCTAGATCATGAGAGTCATCTCTACAAGCATGGCATTGACAAAACTTTGTATTCAAGCTAAGCCAATTTCTGAAATCACCCTGCTTGGAAACAGAAGTTTCTGAAAGAGGAGGGGCCTCTAGTAAAATTAAAACCCTGCATCCACACTTCAGGAAAAATATCTTATTCGTGAAGACCGTGATTCTTCAAAAATATATAGAGCAGACACGCACACAAGCCCAGATTCCCAGTCAGCTTAAGAGAACACAATCAACTCAAACCAGCAACGCTACAGTGATTTACATTAAAGTTTTCTCCCCTTGCATTAAACATCTTTCTACAGTTACCACTATAAGTATTTATCATGCCTATAAAAGTGAGTGGTACCCAAAATGTATCACCTTCCAGCCTTAATTGCACAAAATAAACTGTGGGTGTTCACTGGCAAAGATCAAGGTTGCAACAACAGTTACGATATCCCCAAGAGCTAAGTTCTACTGAGTGTTCTGGATAAGCAACAGAACAGATTGCTTTGGGCATCTCCAGACCTAAGGGGTGTTCAGGATCATCTGCCATAAATAATATCACAATAATGTTGCTGTAGCTGCAGTGGTCTAAGAATACAAGAACATGATAAATTTTACAATTACAAATCTCAAGATCTATGTCTGTACTTTCCAAAAAAGCTCTCCTCAGCTATGAAGGACAATAGATTTAGCTGGCACTGCACTGCATCAGAGCAAAGACTAGAGGAACTCCTGAAGCTCCTTCCAATCCTAATTTCTGTGAATCTTTGACCTCAAGATCACAACACAGAATACAGCCTTAACATTTAATATGAGAAGGGATTAATAAAGAGTATGATTCAGAGGTTTTGAGGAAAAGGAGCACAGATCAAAGAATCACACCCTCATACCACACAAAGTCCCTGTAGGCTGATGCAGGAAAGTTACTGTGGCTGCTGAGATCACTGAAAGGCAGGGCAGACACAGGCTGTGCCTGTTTTACATCCACCACAGCAGGGCCTGGACATCTAATGTTCCACTGCAAACACCAGTGAGAACAGCAGTTGTCTTAAAAGATCTATTTAAAAATAGAGCATGTGAACACATTTGTAGTGTGTCACCACAGTATGTTCAGGAAAGATGCCAAATATAAAGATATCTTGAAGGAAAAAAGGGTCCCCAAAACAAAAAGGAGCAAAGTGGGTAGTCAAGCAACAAGCTTGTAACTGGCATCTTCTGAAATTATAGTCTGAGTTCACACTTGGCCAGGACACTGGAAAAATCCTTTTGATTGCTACAAGCTGCCCTAAAAACATTCCTTTCAGGCTTGTCAAATGAAACCTGTTAACTAGTGTAATAGTCCACCTTGCTAAAACAACGTTCATTTATCACAATTAAACTCAACTGGTAACCTTTGCCCCAAACCTACTGAGTGAAATTACTGTGAGTTCAATAAAGAATACCATCCCTACAGGTATTGAACACACACAGAAGCAGACAACATACTCTGCATACCAGGAACAGAAGAGCCTTATACCGTTCCTATTATTGCCTGCGGTACTTACATATCCATTAGCAGAGTATTGAGGCGCCCTGTAGTCTTTATCCTGTTTCTTGCACAACTCCTGATGCTTGTATCGCCATGCTACAACTGTAAGAATTAAAGCACGGGCAGACTGACTTGCTCACATTCCCACTTGACAACACTGTCTGAGTGTGGAGTTAAACCTGCATCTCCAAACTGCAGACAAGCCTGCTAGTTCTGGCTGGCTTCCTTCCTCAGTAACTTCAGTTATGTGTAAAACTTTGTCATTGGGCTGGTGCAGTGATGGGAATTGCTGCAGTATTTACATAAACCTTGGGCTATAACAGTTTCCCTGTCTGGCCATCTAATCCATTCTCCTGGATGAGAAATGGTTTAACATCTGTTCTGCGGTAGAGATAAAAGCTCACGAATAATCAGAACATAGATGTTTCAAGTGAGCACAGGAACTACTCTGGGCTATCCAGAGAAATGGGAAATACTTTCCCTAGAATGCAAGACTCCAGGACTGAATGTTAAAAGTAAAACAGAAAACACAGATCTATTTTCAATTTGTCCAGAATTACAGACCTAAGGGAGAGATGGGACAGGTTCCCAGACAGCATGACCCATTGGAGGCCAGCTGGTCCTACTCACACGGAGGCTTGCCCTAACACCGTATTGTTATAGTTGCTTCTGGATGCACTGATTCCCCTCAAAGTTAACTTGGACACGGCTCACACTCTTCCCTAAGCACATCCCCCAGAACACACTCTCAGTCTCACAGGATCTATGACTCAATTTCTGAGTCAGAGGTGCATATATTAGCTCCATAAATTTCTTCAGCTGTTTCTTTTAAAACCATGTAAACTTTCAGCAATTACGTTGAGGCAAGAGCTCCATGGGAACCCGGGTAAGATAGTCCATATGATATAGAAGAACCATAGAAGGGAAAGGAAATGTTATTTTTATGTAACTGTATTTGTAGTCTCCCAGTTGCAAATAAAACCTTGAAGATGTTACCACAAAGGTTATTTCACTAACCATAAAAGAAATATATCCTCTATAATAAAATATTACTCTTAGCTGATTTTTTTAATTATTTGGAGTTTTAGACCCAACTCACTCCAGTTTTTCAGTTCCTGCAGTTTCTAGCATGGTCCAAGACAGACAGCCTTTATTCCTAATATTGCTTCTTAGCTCTGCTCATATACCCTGTGGTATATGTTAGTAAGAATGGACAAACCAATTCAAAGCTGAAAATACATCAAAAGCCATATACAGCCACAGGATAGACAGAAATCAAGAGGGTCCATTGAATCATAGTCCTTTTGTAGAATTTTCTTCAACCTTAGCTTGTTTTGGAGATCTTACCCTATGCTGGGTTTGTGTACATGACAGGGTTTTTTGGTAGAGGGGGAGGGGGTTACAGTGGTAACCCCTGTCAGAAGCTTCTCAAAGCTTGCCTGGCTTCAAGTTGGAATCACCTCTGGCCAAGGCCAAGTCAATTAATGATGATGGCTGCATCTCTGTGATAACGTATTTAAGGAGGGGAGCATCGGAGGAGGAGTTGGAGTTCAGAGGAAGAGTTGAGAGGAGAACACCTTATGCAAACACTGAGGTCAGAGGAAGAAAGGAGGAGTGGGGAAGGTGCACCGGAGCAGGGACTCCCCTGCAGCCTGTGGTGAGAGGGCAGGCTGTCCCTCTGCAGCCCATGGAGGCCACCAGTGGAGCAGATGCCCAACTGCAGCACGTGGAGGACTCCACGCCAGAGCAAGTGGCTGGGCCCAAAGAAGGCCGGGACTCTGTGGGAAGAAGGCCTGACCATTGTAGTTCAGTGCTGGGAGGACTGTGACACGCGGGAGGGACCCACGCTGGAGCACGTTGGGAAGACATCCGTGGGAAGGACTCACGTCAGAGAAGGTTCACAGAGGACTGTGTCCCATGACAGGGACACCACGTTGGAGCAGGGAAAGATTGCAAGGAGTCCTTCCCCTGAGGAGTAAGGAGCAGTGGGACTGACTGCACCCCACCATTCCCTGCCCACCCTGCACTGCTCGGTGGGAGGAGATAGAGAAATCAGGAGCAAAGCTGAGCCCGGGAAGAAGGGAGTGGGGCAAGGGAAGATGGTTTTAAGATGTGGTAATGCTTCTCACTGTCCTACTCTGTCTGTTAGGTGTTGTTGTTAGTGTCTGAATTAAATTGCTATTCTTTTTCTTCCTCTAAAGAGTCTGCCTTTTGCCCTTGACATTAATGGGTGAGTCATCCTTCCCTGTCCCTATCTCAGTTCCTGAGCCTTTTTCTTTATTTTCTCCTTACCATTCCTGAGGGGAAAGGGTGAGTGAGCAGCTCTGTGGTGGTGCTCAGTTGCCCTCTGGGCTCAAACTACAACATACCAAAACCTAAACATGAAACACAGTCTGCAATTCTGTAAAACAGAGTTAGTGAAAAGGATCTAATCTGTGTTTCACAACAACATTTCCTCCTATTAATCACTAAGTCCTTTGTAATCTACATATTTTTTACAGCACTTCTTTTTTGTGTTTGCCCTGAAAGCAGACCTTGCAAGTGAAAAAAATACTGCTCGGCACTTAAATGACACAAATTTAAGTATTTTCTTTTCATGCATTTGGCATCAAAACTGTTCCCTCTCCTCACATATTAAATGTCAGCAAACAGAGAACTAGAAGGAAAACACATGCATTTTTATGCTTCTTTTATATCATTTTCACAACTGAATTTCTTAGGGACTAGGAAATCTAGGAGTCAAACAAATCAATGTTATGACACAGACCTTTGAACAACAGACAGTTTGAACTCATCCTTCACACTCAGATACCTTTTGTTCTCCCACTGAATAAAACTCAGGACTAACTGTTCTGGTGTTAGAAAAGACAGACTGTGATCTTCTGATGTAACTTAAGCTGACAGCGCACATGCATGCAGCAAGGTGTGAGGTACAGGTAAGCAGCTGAGACAGCTGTGTGGTTGGTGAGTGGGTTTTGCTTTAAAGAGAGCACAAGTGAAAATAGCTGTCAGGACAATTTTAGCCTCAGGGCCTTGTCACAGAAGCTGCCCAAGTTTGGGGCACGTGAGCTTTTCTCTGGTTGTTTTTTGCTTGATTGTTTGTTTCTTTAATGAAAATAAGCTCATTAGAACAGCTGATGGAAAATAGCACCACGGCAAGTTCACAGAGGAAAGTGCAGGTGAGTAAAGCAAACAGTCTGAGAGGGGGACCAACAAATAATAAAGAAAAGGTATCTTCTCAGTTATGAGAAGAAATGCAATACTACGTTCACAGTATTGGTAGCACAGGTATTATGTCAGTTAGTGAGACAGACAGTGTGTGGTGAAGCTTTTACTGGGCTGGAAGTAACTACTACTCTTCACGTGGAGCCTGAGCTCATTAAAATACCATTGAGACCACTGGTTCATTCGGGCAAGCCATGTATGAGGGGACTCTAGAGGGCTGGCTGGAGACTAAGCATGGTCCTTCTACAAACCCTCATCCATTTTGTTCTTTTTAAGAGAACAAAGATATCCTAAATAAACCCCCGTACATGAAATTCTGCTCAAGAAAAGGATGAGCCATGAGAGATACTAGATACTCTACTTAATACAGTATTGGAGGGTGCTAAAGTATAAGACTTAGGAAGAAACATGAACAAAATACAAGGAGAAGCACATGACTGTCCAGGACAACATCTGAGCACATATTTAAGGGTACTTAGCACTGCATAGATTGTAGAAGCTTTCTTCACCTAGAGCCCCCAAATAACAGACTATTCTATGCTAGGAGGAGGAGAGAAACAGTATAAACACTGCCAAGCATTCCACACCTAAAACAGTGCATTTAGGAAGTTAGACTCCCTAAGCTTCCTACACAATGAGTGAAGAAAGATTTCTGCAGAAAACAATACAAAGCATGTTTCCCAAAGCTCCCTTTACAGTCAGCAGAGAAAAATTAACCTCATTTGTGCACAAGAAAACTAAACTAGTTGCATTAGATTGGGAGGTACGAATCTCCTTCTGCAGCACAACACACAAGCAAGTCTTTCAGCACACACATCTGGGAAGATAATAAATGCGCTCAAGTATTTCCAGAAAGTAGTATGGAACATGGTCCAAGTTAGACATATCAAAATAAAGAGGAACCAGGACTTCCAACATTTGCCTGCCTTTTCACTGGGTAATATCCCCCCTCTACCTTTTTAGACAGGATGGAGAAGGTAGAAACGTACAGTTTTGCTCATCTCCAGCTGAAGCACGTAATTCTCTTCTCTGTGTCAGCATCCAGCTCTAATGGCTGGTGTATAATAAGTAATTGCCACTTCACATTCACAGGAACCATTCAGGAAAAGAGACATTATCTGTGCTTAAGGGCTGGAGTGAAATAATCAGGAAAGCAATTGTACTTCCCAAACATGCATCATTTATTGCCCCTTATTTTCTGTTCCCTCTCTATCCCAGTTTCCCCATTTGCTCTGTTCGCATCTGCCACATATTACCAGATCTCTTTGTCTTACACAAACCTCTGCAGTTTCCTTGCACCAGCCTTTCTCCCCTAGGTGGGAACAAACCACAGAACAGTCCTGGGAGCATACATGCCCTAGAGTTTTTGTTAAGTCCTAGCCAGGGTTGTACTTCCAGGAGCAAGTCCACAGTACCTCCAAGAAAGCTAAATAGGGTGCAGTTATCTTCATGTCCTTTAAAATTTATGAGGATTACCTCTAACACATGGTACTAAGATAAAGTTAGAGATGACTGCAGAGAAAACATTTGTCTTTTCTGTTGCATGCTTGTTCATTCTGAATGTAGAATCATTCAAACACAAATAGTTGAGCCCAACTTTCAATAAGCAACCTGTAAGACAACTGCCCAATACTTTTTAGCACATTTAGCCTTCCTTAATACTGCAGATTTGGAAAGGCAAACCATGTTATTACTGTGTTCAAATACATTCATGTCCCATCAGAATCAAGATTCGATCACCTTCAACACATAATCAGACTCTCCACTTGGCTGTATCACTTATATTTCATCAACTCATACATTCAACTGTCTTTACGCAGAGACTTTAATCCCAAAACATGGAAACAGACATACCCAAATGGGACAGTCAACTCCTCATTTTAAAGGGAATTAATAGACCAAATGAGAACTAAAATGGTGTCCAGATTCTAAAGGGAGCCCATTATTTGTTGGGACATTGCTCGTACAGTCTTATAAAAAAATTAAAAATAACTCAGTTTTGAGACAGGTTAAATTTGAACCTGTAGTCCCCATAGAACTCCTGAGAAGAGACAGGCAATAACATTTAGCATGTCACACCAGAGCAGGGTCACTCTGAGAAGCACTAATGTAAGATGCAGAGGAGATCAAAAGATTGAGCTCCTGACCACATCAGTCAGCTGTGTCACAGGATCTGAACAAAGCACACAAGAAAATCCCCCAAGGCAGCAAGCAAAATGAGGGGAAATAAAACAGGAGGCAAAAATCCAAAATGCCAACTTAAGCCTTTACTCAGTTCTAATTTAAAAGGCAGCTTAAAAATACGGGAATTGAAATTATACAGAAATGTTAGTTAGATCTTTGATTTAATAAACAAACAAATGAAGGGAAAGACTGGCCTGGAAAACGAGCATTGCACCAAGGAGACCTCAGCTATTATCAGAGCTTCACTAGTAGCAGATGTGTGACCTCTCTCCCATCCAATTCCCTGCCTGACTTTTGTCTTCTTCAGTTGACTTGCTCTCTGAGGCTGGGTTTTTTTTTCCTAAATAAACAAAGCAATTGGCACTAGGGAGTCCTGTTTCATTGCAGACTGCAGACCCTACCATAATACACTGATTATATTCATATTAATGAGAAACTGCCTGTGTTATCTGCCTGTAATTGGTGCACTATGGGCCATGGCCTATTCCTGCTGTCACCTACACTCAATTAACAAAGCAGATATACTCAGCTTCCAAGGTAAGAACTTCGAAGGTGAGAAAGTAAAAGTATGATTTTGTTAACATAATCAGGAAACTGCATTGGAAACAAGGGAAACATAAATTATGCAAATCAGTAACTATTTATGCTGCATTATTAAATAAGACTCTGCAGATTGCAGAGGTTTCTGGAATCAGGTGGACTGTTACTCGAGTGAATACAAGCAGAGCAAAGTCCCAGTATCTTATCCAGATAGAAACAACGCTTTAGAAACCAAAATAAGATTTCAGAATCAGAGAAGAGAAACAGTCCTGCAGTTGGCTTACCTTCTTTCTTTTTTTTTCCTGCTTAAAAAGAAAATAAACACACAGCACAAATTGATGACTGAAACAAGAAATTTAGAAGAAATTAAGAAAAATTTAGAACTGCCTGCATGTTGTTGACAAGTTGAATAGGAACATTTCAACACATGAGATGCCTGGCCAGAGCAGAGGATATCTGAAGATCATCATTACCTGAAAAACCGTATTACAATTCTACATCATAAATAAAAATGAGACTATTTCCTGCAAAGAAATTTACCATGAAGAGTTGTTGCTTTATATGAAAGAAAATCTTGTCTCCTTCTCAGAAGTTAAAAATCTATATGCAATAGCCAGGTACTCATTTCAGTTTGCCAATTTAAGCAAGAAATCAACATTTACCGTATTTTTTGTAACCACTTAAACACCAAACACTGCACTTCTCCAACGGGGGGTTAGTGTAGTGGCCAAACTGTACCCTAATTTCTAAGGAAGCCAGGGGAAGTTCAGCAGTCCTACTCCGTGATTCCGTGCTGCGGTTGCAGAGACTTCTTTCCTCAGATGGATCTTTCTTCACTGCTTTCTTGATGCCTGTGGGGGGTTTCTTCCAACAATCTTTTGATATCTGTGACTTCTCAAAAGGTATTAATCCAAAACCAGAATGACAGTTTTCAGCAATTCCTACAAAGGGACCCACAAGATGCTCTGAGCAGGTTACCAGCAGCCTAGGGTCTTTGGTGCATGTATCAGCATTTTGGGGTGTGGTTCATTCTTTCCTTCTTGGTAGCTTATTAGTCCTGCTTTGCCTGGAAGCCACTGAAGACATTGCAATCTCCTAGTGAGATCTGGCGTACCTACTATCAAGCCTCAGGAGCTGGCTTTACTGCCAGACAGAAACATGTCCTCTTCTCAGTTTACACAGAAGCCTGCTAGTTTTCCCTTTCTCTTCATTGCACACTCAAGGTTAAACAGCTTGTAAATTTTGGAGTTGCTGTCCACACAGAACAGCAAAGATTATTACTTGACTTGTCTTTTTTTGCAGCTTGTGGCATTTTCCATTTTCTGGATCATGCACGTATTTTTGAACAAGGTAAGATCCACAAGGATCCAGGTTTCTGGTAGTGCTCATACATTTTCTTATTCTTTTGTAGTGGTATATGGTTTTTGGCATGGCCAGAAGGTACATGATTTTTCAAATCATATGTCCAAAGACACCATGTTTGAGGATACAATTTACATGCAAATGGCTTAAGAGAAGTCCACAATGTGGGGAGGTTCTGTTATTATGTCCTTTCTCTTAACATCTGCAAACTTTTCAAATGCATTTAGAAAATAGAAGTAACTACATTCCACACCAAAAGCCATTACAGTCTCCTCCTGCCTTTGAGAGTGTGGTAAGCTTAGCAGAATTCAATTAAAGTTCATAGTTCACCTTACCAGGAAGGCAATTTTGTTGTAAATATAGACAAAATCAAATAGGAATGTTGTCATAATGGCATCAAAATATGCAGAGACAACACAGCTAAAGGAGGGTCTCTGCTGTCCGTTCCAGGTCTAAAATACATTTCAAGTTATTCTTAAAGGCCTCTTCTTTGGCCTATTAGCCAGATAAAGCCAACCTCAACAGCAGGAGGAAGAATTCTACCCAGACCTCAGTGTTTTAGATGCTTTGTCATAAACAAAAAGAAACCAAAGATAGAATTTCACTTTAGTTTTTCCCATGAAATTCTCTGAATGAGCATCAGGATTCCAAGGTTAAAGATTTTAATTAAAGGAGTACAAATTAAAACCTAATAAGTCACTAAAACTGGTGCTAAATCTCATTAAAAACATGAGGCTGCCCTTCATCCCCACTACCTTCTCATTTCCTTCAGAGTCACGGCCAGAGGAGATAAGAAGTATCCCTCAACAGTTTTTCCTCTATATCAAGGTGTGATGTATCTATTCAGCTCTTTCCAGGGACTCTGCAGACTCAGGGAAAGCAAGTTCACAGCCACATGCAAATTATATACACCATTAAACAACTCCATGACCTTCCAAGAGAGGCTAAAACACCACAGTGATTTACTGATTATTTTCAAAAGCAAAAGGTCAGAGGTGAGTGAGTTTCTTTTTCCAAAATCACAAGGTCAAAATGTAGACAGATTTTAAAGAATTCCAGTTTCTAGTGATGTTGTATCCCCGATAACATTGCATCACCACATAAGCAATGCTTGGGCCCATGAATAAAACACCTACCCCCATACAAAGATGTGTAAGAGACATGGACCCACAGAATGACCTCCCACAGGATTTTTACCCATGCTTTAACTTGATTTCAGTTTTCCAGTGTGACATAAGCTTTATCAATCTCCCCTGTAGAAGGAGGAGATCAAACACATGCCCCTGTTATGGCAGACAGAAGGCAGCCTTGGAAGAAACACCCGGAGAGTATCCCAATTGAGCAAGAAGAGCTGTGCCAAGCTGTGCACCCTGGGCTTGTGTCCCAATCTGTGTGCTGTTGGCAGTGAGAGCTCTTGGCCAGTTTAACCATATGTTACATCAGTATAGCAGAGTTCAAACTTTTCTGGAAGCCTTTAAACAATTCAATTACCCTTTGGGGATGACAGGAGAGAGATGGAAAAGATGGAAATTATATTTCATAGAATCATAGAATGGTTTGGGTTGGAAGGGACGTATAAAGGTCATCTAGTCCAACCTCCCTGCAGTGAGCAGGGACATCTTCAACTAGATGAGGTTGCTCAGAGCCTCATCCAACCTGACCTTGAATGTTTCCAGGGATGAGGCATCTACCACATCTCTGGGCAACCTGTTCCAGTGTTTTAACACCTTCATTGTAAAAAATTTCTTCCTTATATCTAGTCTAAATCTACTCTCTTTCAGTTTAAAACCATTACCGCTTGTCCTATCACAACAGGCCCTACTAATAAGTTTGTCCCTATCTTTCTTATAAGCCCCCTTTAAGTACCAAAAGGCTGCAATGAGGTCTGCCTGGACATTTCTCTTCTCCAGGCTGAACAACCCCAACTCTCAGCCTGTCCTCATAATGGAGATGCTCTGTCCCTCTGATCATCTTCGTGGCCCTCCTCTAGACCCACTCCAACAGGTCTATGTCTTTCTTGTACTGAGTACTTCAGAGCTGGACACAGTACTCCAGGTGGGGTCTAATGGGAGTGGAGTAGAGAGGCAGAACCACCTCCCTTGACCTGCTGGCCGTGCTTCTTTTGATGCAGCCCAGGATACAGTTGGCTTTCTGGACTGAAGCACACATTGCTGACTCATGTCCAGTTTTCCATCCACTAATACCCCTAAGTCCTTCTCCACAGGGCTGGTCTCAATCCACTCATCGCCCAGCCTGTATTTGTGCAAGGGATTGCTTCAACCCATGTGCAGGACCTTGCACTTGGCCTTGTTGAACCTCATGAGGTTCACATGGACCCACTTCTTAAGCTTGTCCAGGACCCTCTGAATGACATCCTGTCCCTCAGATGTGTCAACCACACCACTCAACTTGGTGTCATTCGCAAACTTGCTGAGGGTGCACTTGATCCCACTATGTCATTGATGAAGATATTAAACAGTACTGTTTCCAATACAAACCCCTGAGGAACACCACTCGTCACTGATCTCCATCTGAACATTGAGCACCACTCTCTGGATAAGACTATTCAGCCAATTCCTTATCCCCCAAATAATCCATCCATCAAATCCATATCTCTCCAATTTAGAGAGAAGAAAGATGAAATTATATTTCTTGACCTCAGTTTATGAAGCAGTAAGAATTTATAAAATCAGAGAGACTATGCACTCCATCTGTTCAGAACACAGATGTAGCCCACTGAGTCAGGGGCTACAGAGATGGATCTTTCCAAAGATCCATCTGAGCCAATACCCTCTCACTGACAGCTATCAAAAACAGATGCCTAGGTAAAAGAGTAAGAAGAGATCAGTCATATTTGGTACTTCCATCCATTAGTGAAACTCCCCAGGACTCTGGGGAACCATTTACCTCCTGCATGAACTCATACAGTCTGTCACAGAAGTCATGGCATTTTTAGCATTCATAACATCCTGTTACAAAGGCTTCTAGAGTGTAATTAAACCTCACATGAAAACTACTTTTGTTTCTTTAGAGCCTGGCCCATAGGTTCTTGTATTGAAAGAGGCTGTACTTACTGATCCCTGTCATCCTTCACATACAACTAAGTGTTGTTAGCCACCATCATATTTCCTCTACACCTCTGTCAGGCCACTACCATTCTCTGATTCTTTTAATAGTTGCACCACGTCCTTTTTGAGGTGAAGGGAGCAGAAGCACACAGAGTTTTAAAGATGTAAGCAGGCCACAGCTTTGTACAACACCATGATTTTGTATTCTTTTCTATTCTGCTTTTAACATTCCCAAGACTCCTCTGCTTTGTGACCTCTGAGCTGATGCATTCAGGGAACTCTGTCATAAGCCCAGATCTACTTCCCAGGAACTAATGGCCAGTCCAGAACTCATCATATAATACATGAAGCTAAGACTGTTTCCCTGCACCGCTTACCTATGTGTAATTTGATCTGCTCATCTATTGCCCAGCCACTGAGTCTCATAAGGTCCTTCCATAATTTTACAGTCAGCCTTCATCTTTATTGTTGTGAATAACATTTGCTAATGGCTCTAATTCATGCCCTTAATAGCAATTCACCCCTTTTCCAGCTCACTTATTAATATATTGAGAATGAGTAGATTAATATGAATATCAGCATTGATCCCAGCACAAACCCTTTAGAACTCTACTGGCAATCTTTTACTACTGTGAAAACAGATCACAGAGTCCTATCCCCGTTTTATAACGTTAAAAATTTCTCTTTGTGTTACTAAATTAATGGTCAGATATGCAAGCCTCACATGCCATAACTGCCCTGTTTGCTTAAAAGCTTTCAGGTTTGAGGTCTTGTTGAAAGGTCTACAAATGTCATTTCTCCCCACCTTCAAGTTTCCTATGAAACTTCTAGCAAGGGACAGAGGCGTTTTCAATCATTATATGCATAAGAAACTATGAATTTTACTTTAGTTGTGCAGCTGGTTTGGGATTTTTTTAGGTTGTTTTCTAAAACAAATCAGTTAGACCTAAGAAAAGATGTTCTGACTCAAATAGAAACTTTACTTAAACCTTTACAAGAATTTTTTTAAAAATAAATCAAGTTCACAAATTCATGCACTGATGTCTCAGTACACACCCAAAACTTCTTAGAATAAACCAAAACAAAAGAAGGCTGAGAGCGTCTGCAACTTCAGCGAAGACCTGGCTTTTGTCTCACATGCACAAAACTGTTCCATGCTTACTGCACTGTGCTTAAAGATGTTTCTAAGTGCAGCAGCTCATGGTGTGTTATGTAATAAAACAAAAACCAGTTTAAATAAAAGTATTTATCTCAAGGGCAGTTAAAGGATGATTCTCATTTATGAAAATGTTTCAGTGAAGCAGAAATGGACACTGACCAAGACACAAAAGATCAATAATCAGTCTGACCCTCCTCCTGCTCCCCCACATCAGGGGTGATGACAACAGAGCTAGAGCGGTATAGAGCTCCAGCTGAGTTAAATCTCCAGAGTTATGGAGATTTTTCTCACAGTCCAGGATTTAGAGTCATGATGCTTGACCTTCTCCTGCTGCCTAATAATTGTGTTTAGTCCACATAGAAAGCATGTTATCTTCTGTGCCCACATGACAACATCCATCTCTGCATGAAGCCAAACAATCTGGAGCCATCTCAAACTTAAATGGCTCAGCATCAGCAACAGTAGTACTTCAATGATGACAAGCAGTTCTTTCATATCAAACTTGAGGCAAACCCTCCTCCTGAACTATCTCCATGCTGTAAGAAACAGCAGCACCAGAAGGATGGATGACTGCAATTACAACAAGGTTAACCACTGCCTTGGGTGACAACAACAGCAGCCCAGTAGAGTGCTGTTGCAGCCTGCAGCCCATCACATTACACTGAGAGGGAAGCCAGAGAATGGTGATCAGGGGGATTTTATGGAAAGTGGATGCCAGGAACTGTCCTGCACTCATGAACAAGATCACAAGTTCCCCCATAACTTCTGTCCTGAGGCCCATGCCAGCTAGCAGCACAAGATCATAGTTTTGGGGTCTGCATTGCTACACTGCATTTCTGGTTGTGCCAACCACACCCCATCTTGAAGAACTCAAAGGTATCACCTTGAGTATCAAGTTTCAGCCAGTACAGAAGTGTACAAACCTCATATTTTACCAATTTCAACACAAAACATCTTGCCTTTTCATTGCCTTTCACCATAAAACTCAAAAAGAAATACAAAAGTTTTTAAAATTATGATTGAGATGGATATGTGAAACTGCAATTTCATAACCAAAATCTGAAAAAAATGTCAATTCATAAATTCTCCTGCACTTGCTTACTCTAAGGAAACTGGGTTCAATTGTCCTCTCACTGAAACTACTCTGAAGTGTCAAGTAACTCTATTTAAGTCAATGGAGCGATACTTAAATATATCCTCTGGGAACAAATTAGATCTGCGATTTTCATAGCACGCAAATTTCCAATCTATTTCTACATGATTAATAATATTTTCAACATCTGCAGAGAATTTGTTTCTTCCAAAACCATTATCTTTGTACTGGTTACAACTACCCTTCCACAAAGAACTTCTGGGCTTTCCAATTTTTAGGTTTTTCAACTGTGCTTTATCAGTGTGGGAGGCCAGATATCACAGGCTCCATGGAATCTAAGTTCCTGAATCTTTAAACTCTGAAAATCTTATACTGAAAAAAACATGTCTTAAATTAATGAAAAGTAGCAGCAGTTCTCTTAAGGTTCTTTTCCAGCCCATCACTGTCAGTTTTTTAATATTTTAGAAGGAAAACTAGAAAATTTGAAGTCAAGCCTCAAAACTGTAATTAACAGGAGATGCTTTGGATATTTATAGCTGGCTATTCCCATTTAGCAGCCTATATTAATTTGTTTTTTATTACATCAATCTCTTTTCTGTTAGGAAGGAAAAGAGAAAGTTAATCTTGGCATTAATGCTATCAGATACTGGGGAGGGGAACAGTCATAATAACTGTATCTCTAAAGACGGAAATAATATTCAACAGAGCCATGCAAATCCATACAGCAAATTGAAGTTTGCTGGCTACCTTCAGCACAGCGTGCGTCTATACTTAGTTGTCATTACGTGCTTATGTTGTGCAATCTTGGTAAAGCATTGAAGAAAGCTTTGTTTTGATTAGAAAAACACTCTTTAAAGAGCCTACATAATCTGGCAGTATAGATTGCACCACTCCCTTGAAAAACATCCAAGAGCAAACCACAAAGAACCATCAAAATATTTTTTTTCTTTTTTCCCTAAAATAAATAACTCCACAGTAAATCCTTCCCTCTCTATTTATATTCTTTCTCCCATCAGACAGCTAATATCCACACTAATCCTTTAGGAAAAAAAAAACCTGCAGAAGAGTCTGTCTTAGAGTATCTTCACACACCTTTTCCCTTATTTCCCCCCTCCCTCCAAAGGCAGCAGAAGAGAAAGAAATATGCCTGAGATTAATTCTTATCACCAACCCTGCAGGGCTGTCATGTTAGGGGCTTCTGAAACTGTTTCTTCTGGCTCTTCCACATGCAGACACTGGAGGTGGCAACAAGGAAAAAAGAAAAAACTAAAGCCTTATTCACCAAATAGCAATGAAATATGAAGTGGCAGTGTTTGCCTTTACTTGCAGCACCTGGCAGCAAAAGCCAAGACTACAGCAGGACAGAGGTTTGCTTTCCAGTTCCTAATTGCTCTCTGCAAGCCCTTCAGAATGACAGAAGACTGAGCAGCAGTTTGCACATTAACCCCTTCTTTCTAGCTGTATTTCTCTGCCTCTTGGCTTTCTCCTCCTTTCCTCCTCCGGTTCTTTCTGTCCCCAGCTTTCCCTGCTTGCACAGCTCACCCCTTCAGCACCATCCTGCAGCCAGGCTAGGGTGGGTGCTGGCGGCCTTCCCCAGAGTGTTGGGCTGTACCAGCCTTCCTCCAGAACTGAGATCATGTGTACTCAGGGAACCTCAGCAGGAACCCGGAGATCCTTCTGCTGAAGACAAAACCACCCTGACCTCTGCTGCAAGGAGCAATTCAAAGCCCCTGCATTTAACACAACACTAGTCTAGATGGTCTTCATAGCTGCCCTAATCCTTTGCCATTAGGGCCCGTCTGTAGGCCTATGGTTGCTGTTCTAGGCCAGGCAGGTGAGAGAAGATGAGATTCATCTTGCACACTTTCTGTTCCTCAAAGCATTATGATATGCAACTCAGACCCATTTAAAAATTGCTCAGCAATTACTAAATCCCTGATTACCACTACCTTTCACTAAATTAAGGGCAGAAACACAGGCACCCCTGGTTCCCTGTCCTCAGATGTTCCTCCTACAATTCCAGAAGTCTCTTTTCTGAATCTAATCTCCAGTTTGCCTGCTGACTAAAGTCCCTTACACATAGAGAACACTACAGGTTGACCCCTAATCCATCACAGAGGCCCCTGGGTCTTGACAAGAGAGAGATGCCATCACTTTTTCATGCCCCAGATTGTCCCTTGAGGCCAAAGCTCTGATGCTTTGGCATTGGAGCTGCCTGGATCTCTGATGCTGTCCACACTTGCTTCTGGCAGCCCTCTTCCAGCTCCTGCCTTCCCACTAAGCCAGGAACCTGTGGGAAGCCAGATTTGAGGTCACTGAAAGACAGCTATGGACCTGGTGAAGCAGGGAAATGTGCTAAATGCTTATTGCTAATTCATTTGCTTCAATTAAAATGCCAAGCTGACAGACTAGACAGGAGTTTATGTGACCCAGGCAGGGTTCAACCAGAGATCCTGTGAACTGATGCCACAGCATTTCAGTCAGTCCTAGCAAGACAACACCTCTCCCACCTCCCAACAATACAAGGCTCCCAGCACTACTGGGCACAGAAAAATCTTCCTATTGGCAGCTGCTGTAAGACCGCATGGGCTAAATGCCCTGCAACACTGGTGGGGTGAGGAGGAGAGGTTCCCACTTCATTCTTGAAACAGATGAAAGGTGTCTGAGATTTCATTTAGTCATCGGCAAACTCCTGAGAGTTAGATGCTGCAGGGACAAGCAAATGGAATAGTTTCTTTTGGAGTAAACAAACCCAAAATGAGGAAGTGAGACTATCTGATCTGGGCACTGCTATTAAGAAGGGAAGTCTTGGAGGGAGGTGGGAGGATGACATAGGTCTCATTCAACAGCACGTGTGTCTTATCCACCTGTTTAATAAGCAGGACTGCCTTGCTTTAGTAATATTCAGAAACCCACTTTGGATGCCTCCAAGAGGAACTGCACAGTAAAGGAAGACAGGACTCAAAGCAAGAGCTGAGCATGGGAACAAGACTAAACCACAACTGGGAAGCTCCAAAGGAAACTTTTCTGCATCAACAGATCAAGAAGTCAGCCTTCCTTGGGTACCAAAACATCAAGGTAGGTTCAAGTACATACGTAACATCATCTCTCCAGAGACAGTTTTCTCAGCATCAAGATGAATTTCCAGTTGTTATCATTACTTTGCTGATACTTCTGAGCAGCACAGCCAGGCTTTAAACCAACTCTGGCTCCTAATCAGAGGCAAAAAATCTGCCGCATGAGGCAATTATATTTCAGTTTCTGAGTACAGATTTTGCTCAGCATTACCAGCACCGAAAAATCAAGACTGAAAGTTATCTTAAATAAAGTATTGAGAAAAATTTGCAGTCTATGCCAAAGTATTTTTATGTTTTCCATAACTTCAAAAACATATGGGTAGCTCATATGCCACTTTGGAAAGGTTAAATGAATAGGGGAGTTTGAAACATCTCAAATTTCTTTCATTTCATCTCATCTCCTTTATCATCATTTCTGCAATGACTCCAAAATCCCCCTGGCATTCAGAAAGTGCTCAAAAGGGCAAGAAGTGTTTTAAAACATCACTCCTTGAAAATCAATTGAAACCAAGTGAACAAACGCCTTACTTTAGCTTGGATAGTTGTTCAGAAACATTCCTGGGAACAACTCTACTTACACAGGTTTATAATTCAATGCATTCCCAAGAATGAGCATAAGCAGCTGGTCAAATGATATTAGTCAGGCTCATATCTCTGCTTCTCATTCTTATGGTATCACTTGGCCATGACCCCTGAGGCTGGAGGTGACAGCTCTTATTCAGCTAAGCAATCCAGGCCTGCAAGATGATCTGAAGGACCAGATCCTCTGAAATTCATTAGCAGAAGATGTTAACTCTGTGCCATCTTCTTTTCTCATGCAATTTCTGGCAACCCTTACACTATCTCAGATAGTTCAAAGAAGCAGAATACCCCACTGACTTCTTCTTGGGACTACTTAAATACAATTCAGCTTCTAAATACAACAAGTGTGATGGAGACGAAGGAGGGGACAAAAAACCCAAACAACACAACACTAAAAAAACCTACCACAACAAACATGGGTGACAACAGAGATGTGGTCACTTACAGGTAGGCATAAGCAGTAAGATATCTGCAGCTATTCAGGACTGAGAGATACGAGTTCATGTTTCATATATTAGATTTAAAAAATAAAAAAAACAGAATGCATCTGACAGAGTTTAACCAACAGCTAAACAACTAAAAATCACATGCATACACAGAAAATTCATTAAAATAAGCTATTACACCCAAGCATTTCCTAATCAGATAATTAGCAGCCTCTAATGCAATTAAGTTTACACAGCCAGCTAGCATAATTAAAAGACATCACTGAAACAGAACCATTATCATAGGATAAGGGTCTTTTGTCAGATTTTTATTTTTCTTTAGAAAGCTCTAGCTAAAACTGTATGTCCAAGGGAAACATGTAGACTCCATTTAAATGCTAGATGCATTTCCACAGAAGATCAGAGGTTATTCTCAAAGAGCAAGATGAAAAAACCCATCCAAGTGATTCAGGAATATTTTAAAACTTTACTATAATTGTGCTATTCTACAATTTTGTAGGGGCTGTTGGCTGAATTTACCATCTAACTATCTGCTCTCCCAAGAGCTGGCACCCACTCTTCGGTCCCACATCAGGGAAAGGCTCACAGCATTAGGCTGTAGCTCAGAAAGACTTAAAAGAGCAACTCCTTCAGCTATGGGACCTGCAAACACAGGAAATGTGTGTCTAGGTAGAGAGTACACATGAGCATCACATTCAGCGTGAAAAATTTACCAGCAAGAATCTCCTCACAGTAACAGTGTATAGAAGAAAGCAAGCAGATTCTGCCACCTGGACTTAACTGAATACCGCTTTACTCAATACCCTAACTGGCAAGTACTTGCTATTGGGATTTACAAGAAACAGCAAAGTCCACAGACAGCCTTAGGGCTGATTAAAGTTTCAGGTCCTGCAGTTCCTTATTCCTGGCTCTGCCACATACCCACTACTTGCAGTCTAGTGGATCCTTGCAAATAAAACCACCAGATTTTCACTGCCTGTTGCAGCTTAGGTTGCAATCAGATTCAAGAGTACAGTTGCCTGTTGTTTTAGTGATTTGTTCTGTATTATATTTCTCCTTCTGAACAGGGAGAGCATATGTATTTCCAGGCTTCATTACTAGTGTCCCCCTCAGAGGTTGTTTCCTGGTGCATCAGGACAACCTACTTACCTCTGACTGAGGAAATGAGGAGAAAAGCCCTCAAAAAAGCAAACATGAAAGCCTGCATGTTTTACAGAAAATTTTGTTTGAAAGCCAAATCCTGCAAGGTCCCCAGGCAAACTGAATCTTTGTATTCAAGTCTACAATGATAGGTCACAAAACAGTCCCAACCTCTCTCATTCAGTAGAAATTATTTTTTTTAAAAGAGTCCATGCTGGAACCTGAACTCACTTGCCTACCCTAATACAACCAGCAAACCAAACCCAAAGATTTTGGGAGCTGGATCCCATCCTAGCTGCTCATGTTGGCAGAAAGCAATCTGACTCATCTTCTAAACCAGTTGACCAGGAGCTCCATAGAGATAGGCCTGCAGGGTGCAATGATCTCTGCCAAACATTGAAGCCAAGACACCTAGCTTAGAATAGATGCCACACTCGCAGGAGTGGAAGTTAGGTGACTTGCACGCTCTGCTTTGAAGACAAAAGGACTCAAAGACTGAATTAGGGCAAGTGGATAGAAGCCCCTGTGCTGCAGAAGAACAGCTGTAAATTTGTACAGGTATCTTTGCACTGTGATAAATAAGCATGCTTTTCTTCTTGTATATTTGTGAAAAATAGTAACATAATTTTTACTCTATTGAAAAATGGAGGTTTATTTACATTACCCTAGAATTGAATCAGGCCCAGCTGTCACTCGCAATAGTGCAATTTAAAGCTGCAGTACTCTGTGCAATACAGAAGGAAATAAAAGAGACCTCGATAAATATGCAGTGCTCAAAATGAACCACAAAAGCTATGAATCTCACTGGAGCAAGGGGAAACTGGGAAAAATCACTCCTTTTAGCACTTTCAAGTCACTCAAGACACAGCAGTGTCAACCAGGCTTAGCAAACCCAAAAGAGGCAGAGCTGGGCTGGACTGATGGATGGTGTTACATTTTATGGTCTGTTTTGTCACCTGTGTAGCCAAAGCACTAAAAAGAAAAGATTTCCACCAAAGAAACATTTTCATGGGAGTCACAGCAAGAGATGGGGACCAAAGTTGAAATGACTTAAACACCTGTGGATATTTAAAACTTAGACTGAAATAAAATAAACAACTTAAGCCACACAAGATGGTACTCAATAACTTTCACATAGCTTTTGATGCAGAGTATTTAAAGTTGAAGGATTCAAAGAGCAAGATAGGTCATGCAAACTCTGACACATACAAAGACCTTATTCAAAAGGCTGTCTGGATGGAGAAGCTCTCAGAAGTCACTAGCTTGGCTGTCTTTCCTTCCCCATAAAACTCTATTTAGACCTGGGAAACCTCAAGGGCACCAGGGCAATCCTATTTTTCACTGTGTGGGGAGAAAATATAAACACTGCTTACCTTTTTGGTATATTACAGAGGCCTTATGAATGGTGGGGAATGAGCATGAGGATGCAAAACAAGCACCCAAATATTTGTGCAGATGTTTCCTCTGGCTAATACAAAAGTGACTGCAAATCAACAGCAAAGTTTCTCTGATCACCTATTAGTCACACAAGACAGCATGTGTCCTGCCATCAGCTATGTTGTCACTCATTACCTTTTCTGGTGTTGAGTGCAGAGAAAGCAGCCTTGCAAAAGCTGACATTGTTCTTGCTAGAAAGGGCTAGTTTAGGGAGCTGGATCTGAACACAGCCTCAGAGGCCTGGTAGCTTTCTGGCCCTCCTTAGGTGGGCCTGTTACACTTCAGAGAACAAAAAACCATGGAGCTGACGTAACTACTGGGTCTCAACAAACTGGCTGTGTTAGTTAAAAGGAGCAGGACCTGACAAGATTTAGTTTCATTCACTTTGTTCTGGCTTCATCAGCAAGTGTATGGAAGGATGGCAAAAAGCCAGCAACTTTTCTAGCCATTTCCCTACCTGTCTGTAAATCGTCTCCTTCTCTCCAGGAGCAGGCTTCTATTACTGAGACAACTTTCTGTCCTTGTTCTCCATTAGGACTTATTTGTTGGACAACAGGAGCTGCAGGGAGCCTGATTCAGCCTGTTTGAAGCCTCCTGGCTCCACTGGAAATTAGCACCACAGGGAGCCAATAGAGCCAGGGAGGAAGATACCATCTTGCTGACATCCCTTCTCCTGCTTTCTCCGACCAGAGAATCCCCTCACCACAGTCCAGCCCACTTGATTTTAACTCTTCATATCACCTATTTCAGATCCATCTTGGGATGTGGAGGGAACAACACACTGCTGCTGTCTTCCCTTAGTCCTGATGGGCCTCAGTTCCATTCTCTGCAGACAATTGGATCATGGTTTAGGTGGGCCTTCCTCCACTGGAAGAAAATTGGCGTTATCAGAATTACTGCGTCTCAGGAAACTGGCTGTGCTAGTTAGAAGGAGCAGGGGACCACAATCTGCACTATTTCTTTATCCGTGGAATTTTTTCCTAGACTTTTTCACCTGAAACTATCAAATTTTGAAAGAACACACACATCTCATCTGGCCAAGTGAGTAATACACATCTTCTATGCCTTTACTAACCCCTCATCTCTACAGGAGCTGACACACATCTTATGGAAAATATCCAACATCAATTCAAAGATTAAATGAAGAGATTCCAGGGAAAAGAAAGCAGCTAAGCAGGAGAAAAGGGAAAGCTGTCCCCTGCCCAGAGGAATGTACGCTTTCCTCCTGTTTTCTCCTGCCTGCAAAGGGAACACACAGGATCTTTAAACCGCTGCACCCCTTTCACCTGTCTTTTCATTGACCTCCTCAGGACAAAACCATGAGCAATGAGAGGGTGGAGCAGCCCTCCTTTTCATTATCCCTTAACACAGTGGTTTTCTGAACCATTATTTCCCATACAGGTTTCCCCATTTTGCAGCCTGCTGCACATGGCGAAGGCATTTTATATTTTTCCATACTGCTGGAGCGGCGGCATTTATTTCTGCTTTCTAATTACCTTGTTCTGCTAAGCAACTTTCTCTAAGTCTTAAATGGTATAACCTTCACTGCATAAAGAGCTCTTTGAAGTCCAGCTCCTGATTTCTCCCAAAGAGTTTTGCAAAATCACATTATGCTTAGCCAGAGCATACAGCAACTAATACAGCTAGCAGAGTTCTGATATTGATCTTCTCTGTCTAGTTAAATTTGTGAATAAGAGACTGCAAACTTAAGATTTTAATAGGTGGAAATCAGTCCTCTGCATATTGTACTTGTTTTCTTATCTTTTCTCTCATCTAGTAAAGCACCTGACAAGGAATTTTTTTAAGCTTTTTTTTTTTTTTAGCTCAGCATGTGACAAACTTCAAAAAAACAGCCAAAGTTTCATGTGAGAAAGTGTAAGCAATGTTTCAAATACGTATTATGTCAACACCTTTCTCTGTCTCAGTAAACCTGGGCTAAGGCACTCAATGCAAATCATCTCTTGAGCTGCTGAAAGAACTTTAATATGTTGACTGCAGTGCAGTCTTCCTCAGATTTGTAAATACAGATTTGTTATGCTTTGTTTTACTGTGTGCTTCAGAGTGAGCGTGCCCACACACCTGCCAAATAAATACCACTGCTCCCTCTCATACAAACACTGAGATTAAAATTAATTTTGTTTCATCCAAAAGGATCACGTAGGCCTGCATGATTGATTACACGCTGCATATTCAAATATTTTTTCTTTATATATATATTTATGTATTTATATAGAAATGAAATAAGTAGCTCTAAAACCTCAGGGCAGCAGGATCTTTTATCTACAGGGAGATTTTGCTGTCCCATCTCTTCCTATCAGGTTGGGAATCATGAGGTTCCCGAGCAAAAGGAACTCTTTTGTTCTGACAAGACAGCTTGACAAATCCAATCACAGTCATAGGTGCGTGTGTGATCCACACAACTTGTAGGAAACAATTTTCAGGTCAGTGACAAGGAAAATCCGTAAGAGCAAGTGGGCAAGGTTAGGAGAAGAACGGAGGCTCAGTTTTGCTGTGTGTTTTGTTTTGAGCTTAGACTGGTCCCAGCAAAGAGTTAAATCTGATTTCTAAGCCCCATCCAGACTTCCTTTACAGCAGAGAGGGAGAATGTGCTGCATTATAAACAAACTTTCCCTGCAAGCCCAGAGCCCCTGCAGGCTACCCTGTTAATAACAAGTAGCCTGTGTACCAGGCAGCCTGGTTTCCTGCAGCGTGCTCCTGTACAGATTCTCCAGTGCCTAATTAAAGTAGCTGGGCTCCTGCTGCCCTCTTTTCCACTGTGGAGGCATCAATTTGGATGTCATTCTCCTCCACCACATCACGAGTTCTCAGGTATGTTTTATGAACATTTTATTTTACAATCCCTGCCCTTCAGCTAACTTTGGCTCTAAGTGGCAAGCAAATTCAAATGCTGCTGAGGGAGCAGAGAAGCAAACAGCCTGTCCAGCCACATGAGCCTCCTATCCTTGGGAAACTGCTCATAAGTGTGGCTGAGGAACCTGCCACCCTTCAGCAGGGACAGCTGCCTTCCCTTGGCCTGCTTACACCCTTCAACAAACCAGCCGTCTTCTACTTTCACAGCAGTCTATGGTCCTACTGCACTTTCAGCATTTCTCCTGCTTTATGAGAGATAGGGAACAGGCAGGCCTGCATCTGCCTCTGGCACCAGTTTCTGAATGTATTATTTTGGCAGGGATGTTCTTTTATGGTATAGGCTTTACAGGAGCAGATGGACACATGCTGCCATGTTATATTGGTTAGCAGTTAGTAAGGTACCATGGGTTGCTCTAAGAAACATATTTATGTTTTTTAATCACCTAGTATTTTTTAGAATTTTAATCTGAGCTGAAGACACTGCTGAGTGTTACCATGTACCCCTCCACCCTCTGGATGACAGTACAGATGAGCATTCACTAAAGGTTGAATTTGATACTGACAACAAAATGTTATTGGTGCTTTTGGGAAATAGTGTGGCTCATACTTTTCAGAAGGGTATAGGCCTGCACCTTATTTGTCACCTAAAGCGTCACGCATGAAACTTCACGTATGCGCACAAGTCAATTTAAGGCATTTTCAAACAGAAGAGCTCATAGTTTCAGCAACCTCTTTTTCACAGAAATGCTGTTTCTGTGCTCACAAGTTAAGGTTTGCAATTGCCAAGAAAAGAGAGCTCCAAAAAACTTAAAGACTGTTTTTCAAGTTTTACCCTGTCTGACAAATACTCCCCTCCCCACCCCCACTAAGTCTGGAAAGTTTACCTGTAGGTATCTGAATAATCAGAGGAATGACGCCTACTGCACATACTCAGCTTACTTCAGTCCAGATAGAGAAATACTACTGCAAGCCTCTGAGTAGGCTCCTCTGGCTGTTTCTGGGTTAGAGTTACTAATTTATGGCTTAAGGTCTCAATGAATTGTTGTGTTATAGTTAAAAGGGCATTTTGCGATAGGCATAACTTCACATCCCAAAATGTTTCTCTCCTGCCAGTAAATATAAACTGGTATGTCACTGCAAACAGTGATAGGAGATGATCAAATTGACTTGCTTTGCTCTTTCCCCCACAGCTGCATGTGGTATCCATTCAAGAAGTAAGCAAACAAGAGAATCAACAGGTTTGATTGAGTTACCTGTGATTGGAAGGATGAATCTTTAACCCTATGGCTCAGTGCTGCCCAGCTGTTTTAATTGCAGCCAGTGGAAGAACTGCCTTTGATTTTAATGGGAACTAGCACAACACTGATGCTGTGCAGATCTCATCCTAGCTGTTGTAATATGGCAATTGCAAATCATCTAAGATCTGCAAATCCAAGATGAGAGAAATTGTACTACATAAGACAGACTTTCATGACACATTTACAATACCAAATACAAAGTACCAGTATTATATTTGTAGTCCAGGAGTTTCTGTTAACCTAGGTTATATGACACAAAATCATTATTTAGAAATCACATAGCAATTTGACACGGGTAGGAGGGGGCCCAGTGTCCACCTAATGATCTCAAACAGCATGAACAAGACTAGATGAATAGGAATTGCTAGCTTATTACTTACACAGCATTTCTCAAAACACCAAGGAATCTACCAAGTAAATGAAGAGTGCAAACTATAACGCAAGGGGAAATAATGAATTTTAAGAAGAAATTTAAATTATTCACAGAAATCTCAATCTTGCTGCCTACAGAGAACACCAATTACTACTATTTTATATGCACACAGCACACACCTTCCTGTCCTGAAAACATGACTCCCTAAAACTTTGCTACCTTCCTCAGTTAATACCTCACTCCATAACACCTTAGTATGTCCTCAAAATAATGGGCACACTGAATTGCATTGCTGAGCAGGAATTCAGCCTTCAAAAGAGAGATTTAACCCGTAGAATGATCTCAGTGCTCAGAAAGAAGCAGCATTCAGAAGAAGCAAGTCATATCAACGATTTAAAAAAAATACATGATTTAAAAAAAAAAAAAAATCTCTTTTTTGCATAGTACATCCCCCCAAAATGAAACAGACATCTGAAGTCAAAACAAGAAACCACATTATCTACCTGTTTTGGACTATAGCCTGCATGTTTATAACACTAGATTGCAAGAAAAATGTTTCCAGCTGTATGCAGGAGCTGTTGAGTCTTGGTGAAAAGCTCAAAAAAAAGCCAGCCCCTGGGCCAGGCTGGCAGGGGACTGTCACAGAAGAAATACAATTGTCCCAAGTCCATTACAAGCAGCATAGGGGATCCAACCCACTGTACCTCAGCTACCTGACTGGACCTCTCTTCTCAGCTTCTTGGTACCCAACGCTCTGCAGGCAGAAGCATGTGTTGTACATGGGTCCCTTACCCTGAGACAGCTGCTGGGACACCTAGCATCTAGGTCGTGTAGCTGTCCTATCCTTTAAATGCTTCATGGCAGGGGAGATGAGTGCATAACCCGTGCCGTATGTCAGAGGGAGAAATGCTAAGAAGAAAGTCTGATAAGCAATTTAGCAGATGCAGAAGTAAAGGACGTCTCCCTGACACAAAGAGGAGGTACCCAGCAGTGCCTCAGTGCTCCTGAAGCAGGTACCTTGGCCCCGAGGTACAAGCCAGACTCTAGGCGAGAAGAGAAAGAAACAAGCAAAGCAATGAAATCTGCCCTCACCTTGAGTTTGCTGGTGCCTCCTAGCAAGGACTCAGCTAGTAATGAATTTTTTGTTGTTCAGTAGCTGCACTGGAAACCTCTGAAAATGTTGGTATGTGCAAGCATGTGCAGAAAGATGCTGATAATAAACAAACCTATTGGTTTTGCACTGAAAATATTTCTTCTCAGTGGTTAATGAAAAAAAGTAAGAAAATACTGTGCTTCATCCAAAACTTGCTCTGTTTACTTTTTAAATTTAAAAATAAATGAAACCCTAAGCTGAAATCAAAATGTTTTCAAACATAATGGCACAAACTTTTGTTTTGAAAATATTCAAACTCTGTGTGGGTTTTTTTCAATTTATGTTTGCATTTCTGACAGTCCAGAAACACTATGTTTTTCAAAAAATAAACTACCTAGAATGGCTCATTGAGTTGTTTTAGTTCAGCTTCACACTTAATGCAGCCTCAATACGAGAAGCAGGTTGTGGGAGATGTCTCAAAGAGCCTGCAAGCTGGAGGGAACACAGTGAGGGGCCCTCCAGGCTCCCTCAAGCAAAGACACTCTCCTGTGCTATACACCTTCCAGTGCCTAACTCCCAGTCCCTTCACTCGTGTTGCTTGCTGTAATGGCATCACTAATGCAGCAATAACAATGGCAAAGGAGATGTAACCTGGCCAGTACAGGGATGAATTTTAATTTCAGGTAAAGTTTGGAGCATCTAAATAAAGCTGAGCACGTGCTTTGTGTTTGCAGCCTTAACACAACTGCCATTCTGATTTCTCATAAATATCCTAAGCGCTTTCTTTCTCAGAAATGTATCAAAGACTGTAAAACGAGGTGCTAGAACATTTAACCGCCAGCACCCAGGCAAACAGTATCATTACAGTGTATATAAAAGTCTCCTGGGGGATAGGTTGGGCATAAAAATTCAGCTGGATCATTAGGAGCCGATGATTTAACTGAGAAAGCAATATAAGTCTCCAAGTTGGCAACAGAAAGACATAAACCAAGTTGGAGGAATTATTTAATGACTAGCAGACCAATAAGGGAGGTATTTCATTGCACTGTAAGATACTCTGCATCACAGGAAAACTGCAATTTATTAAATATGAGTTGTTAGGGTTTTTCTACCCCCGCAGCTAATTCCTGTCACGTCAGTGACATCGGTGCTCTAAAAATCCCAAGACAAACAAGCATGAACAAGAGTCAGAGGAGGCCAATAGCTCTGTGTATTGAGCCTCCCCGGTATCAGAGCAGAAGACTTTGAGGCACGCGCATGTTGTGCATTATTTTGCATGTGTGGGAAACAACTTCCTTGCACTCTTATTATAGAGCCTGAGAATGTGTAGGATACCAGTCTCAGATGCCAGAAGGCTGCACTGAAGTCCTCAGTGTGCCTGGGAGGAAAAATTTTGCCTTGACTCACACAAATCAGAGTCCAATACCTCATTCATCTGCATCTCAGGACATCTGCTCCAACTTATTGACGTGGTTTTTGGCAAAGTTGTACTGCATACGTAACACAGCAAGCTGAGCCCTGGGTTGGTGCCATGCAGACGTGCCATTTGCACTGTCACACCTTTTCCCTTGGGCTCCGGGAGAGAGGAGGTCCCTCCACTCTTCTTCTTCAGCTTCCCCATTCCAATGCATAAACTGCCTCTGCTGCAGAGCACTGATGGGAGATGTGAAGGACATGCAGGCCATACCTAGTGTATCACACTTAGCATGTTTAAGACATAATAATAAAAATTAGGTTTTTCTTAAACAGCTGCAGAAATTAGACTGTCAGCCAGCTCCCACTGACTTGCAAGGAGAATGTAAGCCCAAATGTCACTGCAAGCCTTTGAGAATGTCACCCCAGAAGCAAACAGGTATGGATATGAGGCACGCAAGAAAACCCCAGGTTTTTTTCTACATATCCATATATCTAAGATTGGGAGGAGGTGATAGCATTTTTAGATCCTGCCCTTCTTCTCTTTGGCCCAGAGGAGCAAAATGAAGTACAGACTCAGTGGCAGGAGTTCCTGGGTGGTAAGGCAGTAGGGGACTCCCTTGCTGCTCACACCACAGTAGGAAAGAAGCATGCCACAAGAAATGGGATTGTGTTTGGTCATGAGAGCCATGTAGTCTAATTTGGCTACAAAAGAATCACAATGGAGCCCTTGATTTTGTGATTTCTTACTGTCAGTGATGCTGTTAGACTTCTCCATGGCCCTTCTTGAGTGAGGTCATTCTCTACATGTACCTTCCTGACTTACAGCAATGAGAGACACATTGAGATAGTTAAACATCATCTAGCAGTGTCGGTGGGAAGTTTTAAAAATGGCCAGCATTAGTGCACTGAGTGCTGTTGAAGTTGGTCTGAATTTCAGGATCAACTTTTCAGTGAGATGAGTGAATGTGAAATGGGAAAATGCTACTCAGGGAGGAAACCTGAGACACAAGATTGTCAGACAGTCGCTTCTGAGCTATGAGATTTTTTTCCCCTGTTCTCATCAGAGAGGATTCTTGGAAAAGAACAAAATGTTCCAAAAAAAAAAAAAATAGGAAAAAATCAAATGTTTCTCTCTGCAAAACATGTTTGGTTCATACTCTTTCAGCCATGCAAACATTTAATGAGTTCTGAGAAACTTTCATTTCTGTCATCTTGAGGCTAGCAGATGCAGTCTTGGTAACTGAATTATGGTTTAGATTACCAGAAATCTGTGTTGAAATGGGAAACATGTGAGCACTAAAAAGAGCAATAATGTGCATAAGTACACACAGCACAAAATTAATTATCAAAATACTACCAGCAATAAGCATGTGACAAATATAGATCTTGGAAGATTGGATAGGAGCATCTCTATTGTTCACCGGAGGTATGGCACTGACAAGTCTAAGTGAAAACGCTCATTTCTGACATGGTCCTTTACATTAAATGTGTGTGGTTTGCTATTTGGTCAGTACTTGCTCTTTCTAGAACTAAACTTTCTGATTTGTGAGCTTAAAATACCTCATCATTAATCACGGTATAGTTTTCATTTTCTGCACAGGACTGAGATTCTGCTTACTGCCATTCAAAACATAGATGAGTTAAAGCGAGAAGAACTGATGGGCATTTGATTATTCAATAACAGTAAAGATTCCGATATGTGCCTACCTGACAAAACATGTCCTTCTGGGATGGGGTTTCAGGATGTTTACAGCTTCAAGGGTGGGCATGCAGCTGTCCATCATTGATTCAGAGCTGCATTCTGCCAGGGAACTTTCCTGTTTGTTGCAATGGAAATTGTTATTAATCAAAATAAGTCCAATGAAAATAAAGTATTGAATTTTGGGGGGTTTTAATATGCTTAAAGGAGGACAGGGAAAAAAAAGCAGTATAAGAAAAAGAATATTTTCTGTGAAAAATTTAGAGATTAACACTTATGTTTGTGTTCATTCAGAACATTCTAAACTGAAAAAATTGTTTTACAAGAAACAAAAAAAATTTTTCAATGCACTGGTACGATTTTGTTTACTGAGGTTGAAATGTCTTGTACTTCACAGGAATGACTTATTAGTATTTGGAAAATATAATTCATTTTCTTCCTTAAAAATCTCAAAACAATTAAATTATTTTAAAGTCAACATTAGTTTTTTTTCAAGTACCTACAATGACAGTAAAACTCCATCTTCTGATGGAAAAACATATATAAGAAATGAAATGCACTGGTTCTTTTACCCAGAGTTATTTGATTTATATTTGGAAAATTAAAATGTCACTGCTGCCTCAGTAAGGCATGTATTACTATTATCACATATTAGGATTAAGTTAGTATTACCAAAACTCCCAGACAGGAGTAGGCCATACTGTAGTAGAGTGTGTTAAGACACAGAATTGTGCATAATTCAAAGTAAAGACTTTATAATGGTTTACTGCTGGTTTTTTTCCTGCACTGCAAGGTCCACAGCTTTGTATAACCAAGAGAACAAGAGAAAACTAAGTCAGTACCTCACTGGAGTCAAAATCTCTCTAATCAGCAGTTTCCTATGTACCTGGGCTATTACATTATATAGTAATTTCTTCCTAAACCAACATTTAATGGGACTTGCACTCTATCTCTGAAGGATCTAATGGAAATGTCTTCAAAATAATAGGAAATCTCACAACTGAAGGCCACATCCAGTTATTAAGATAACACTTCAGGATCTTGTGCACCAGTGAAAACAGCTAATGCTTTAGTCCTTCCTTGCCATGGGCTGGCTCTGTTCTTACGGTCCAAAGTTATCATCAGTTAGTGAATGAGCTTGTATGAAAGGAAAAGCACTTTCTCTTCTCTGCCTGCTGGATGCACGCAACAAGCACCCAAATGTTCCAGATCTTAAAAGATTTTTTTTTTTTTTACTTTATAACAAATGCAAATGCTTTAATTTGGGCTGAATTTTCACAAATGTGTATCTACAGGTAGATATGGAGGTGCCTTATATAAAACTACTTCAGCTACTCCAGACGAAGCATGTTGCTGCCTGGTAGGTTGTGGTATGAGAGTGAGCTTCATCACTCTTATGGTACAAAGTGCCTGGTATAATCCCTCTCTAGCTGACCTAAGAAGAGTTAGTCCCAGGACAGAAAAGGTTTTGCTGCCTTCCTGCTGCTCTATGCTATATTATTTAGTATTGAAAGGGAATGAAAGGGCTCAGACAAATGAATTTCTGACAATTATTAAGACTAAACCGTTATGTATGAAAGCTTTGCTTGTGCTTTGCTTCGTTTGTTTCAAAGCTTTGCTTTTGCTTCATTTGTTTCTCAAGGACTCCTGACTCCTCAACTGTTTCTTTAAGTCTCTTTGTTTAGGTAAGATTGAAAGGCTCGTTAAGCTCCCTATGTAAATCACTGATAGCAGACTCAAGACCTTCAACGGACACTTGGGCAACTCCTAGAATGAGAAAACTAAGATAAGGGGGAACTCAAACAAAGAAACACAGAGACCCTATTATAGGGAGGATGATTCTGCTGATTTAGGAAGGCAGCACCTGGACTTTACTTCACAACACATGCTCTGGAAAGAAGGTCAACTAACACTGTGAAGAAGACTACTTACTTCTTCCCTCGACCACCGAAGACCCTCACCCTGTTTTCGCTACGCATGCTCGGACTATGTAAATGAATTCTGGGAACTCAATATCATAAAACACCCCTTTCCAGGAAATCTAATGAATATGTATGGTTTGTGTGCATGTAAACTGATGTCCCTTGCTAGTTCTTAGGAGACCTTATGGTGGAGAATCCCCAGGGCAACCCCAATGCTGCTAATAAAGAATACCTGCTTAACAATAAAAACTTTACTGTTGAGTCAATTTCATTGTTTCAGTATATTATACTGGAAAACTTTGAGTTGGCTTTCACCATCCTCCTTTGCTGTTTGACAGAGTTTCCTAACAAATACTCTTCTTTCCTGTCTTTGTTTGCCCTAGACTTTTCTCTTTTTTGGGGGGTTGGAGGGGGACACACAACAACTGGTATTCTCATTTTTTTTTTTTTTTTTACTTTAGAAAAACTGAGCAGAAAAATCAAAACATTATTAGTGTAGTCAATTCCTTCAGTGTAGCTATTACAGCTATCAAATATTTGCAATTCTGATAACAAATTGATTGCTTTTGCTGCAAGGAAAGATCAGGCCTTGCTGAAGTGAGATTGTTGTTGTTCCTGCTGCTGCTACATATTGATGCAAGCATTACTAGTGATTTTTATTAACAAGGAGAAAAGATGGGCTTGGAGCTTTCCAAGTGACCAGGCTGAAAGGAGCACATGCAGAAACATTTTTACTATAAAGGTATCTAGAGATCCCAGTACAAATGAGGGTGTCATTATGCCAGAGATTTGCTAACACAGTGAGACAGTGCTCCAGATCCAAAAAGCCAACAGGCCGAATAGAGGACATAAAGGGGAAGAAAAGGAGGTAGAGATTCATATGTTGGTGCCACAGAGTCACGGTGTGATGGGCCAGAAGCCGGTACACACTGCTGCTCTACAAATAAGGATGACTGTTTTTAAAGCTACTTCAGTGAGCTGGCAGTCTATCTCCTGCTTGCAAGATGACACGAGCTATCATCTCACTGAAAACCAATACCTCTGGCAGCACAGAAAATGCAAATAATGAGGGCAAGGAGGAGGAAATTCAAGCAGCTTGTCCTTCTCTCAAAGCTAGCCTAGAGGAAGGAGAAGCCTCTAATGTCAGCAAACAGCCCTCAGGGTGAGACAGGGGCCTGATGCTCTAGGCTTCCCCAGGGGCACAGGGATTTCCCAGAGCATCTGCAGCACTCAGAGCACTGTTCCTTTGACAGCACAAGGATTTGAGGGACAATCCTTGGAGCTGGCTGGCACAGTGGATTCCTGGACCTACCAGAAAACCTTGGTGATCCTTTGGCGTTTTAACACAGACAGCATAAAGCAGCCAGATCAAGGACAAGAGATCCAAGCAGTTACTGCAAGTGGGAAAGTTGAAGGCATAGCTCTATTGTGCCTATATCTTACAATGACCAGGGGTCAATTTCACCTATGTCAAACCAAAAGCCACTGAACCATCAGTTTGACTCAGTAACAGTGTTGCTCACCTACGATTTGTTATAAGGCATGCAGCATGTGAACTTGAAATGACAGCAAGGCCATCTTTCCTTCCTCAGTCTGTGAAACATATTCTATTATGGACTTGCGCTTTTCACCATAGTTTTAATTCAGGGCAATCACTTTGCAACTGAAGAAAAAACTAAACCAAATACCAAGTATATCCACAAAACAAAAACTTAAGCCCCCAGTGTGCTGTGTCTAACCTTGTCATGATGTCTTCCTTCCTCTACTGAAGACAGATCTCTGACCAAATCCAACAGGATACACACCATCCCCAGCTTCCTGCCACCTTCCATTATCAAATCACTTTACTCTCAGTCCAAACACTCCTCTCCATACTTGCACAAATCATAATCCATTTGCCCTGCTGGAATTTAAACATACGATGCTGGCAGAAGAGAAAAAATTACTCAAGCTATGTGACAGAAAGCATCATAACCACAACTGGTGTGTAAAGAGGCCATTTCATGTTCTCCCATTCACATTTACCACAAGTTTCTCATGCCTGTCAATCTTGTTTTGATTAAAACAGCTTTCAGGGCAGTCCCCTTTGCATTTGTAAATGAGTCTTTCAAATACACAAATATATCACTGATGCCAGTAGCCCAGTTAAGCACCTCTCCTCTGTGGAATTCTCCATAAGCTTTGAAACAACCAACAGCCATGGTAACACAGACAAAAAACACAAGACAGCTCTTTTTCAAGCTGTTTTGGGACTAAACAAAGGATCAGATAGATTAATCACCTTTTAGAGAGTTAATGGAAAAACAGAATAGGAAGTGGCCCATCAGGGAAGATTAATTGGGTTATGTCCAGATTATACAGCTGATTGCTATGAAGAAATGAATTGTGCTGACACATGTGCTGGGAACATTCCTCCTGTTCTGGCTTCTGCAACCAGATATAGACAACTCTTAAAAATATTTCTGCAGGTTTCTACAGAGCTGGATCTACAGGTCTGAGTACAAGGTGAGTGCTAGAAAAGAGTTGCTGAAAACAGAGACAATTTAACAATCCAACTTCATGAAATTCCATTCTGGAGCAGATCATAAAGTAGAAACAGTAAGGGTATAGTCCTTGAGAGAATGAGCAGATCACAGCACATGGGAAGTACAAGACATGGGACCTCACCTGGAACTGCATCCAAGAAAGGACTTTGGCACCACAAAGAAGGACTCAGCACAATTACCTAATTCTGTAACTTAGATTAAAATAAAATTAACTACTTGACTGGGGTCTAGTCCAGGAGATGCCTCAGTTCAGTTGCTGCCTATCTCTGCTGCCTGAAACCTTTCCCTGGCAGCTGAAGATGTGCTGTTACATACTCTCAGGGTAGTCCCAGCCAGCACATGGAGGTACATGATTAAGTTCACCATAACTGGTGACCTGCTCATGCACCAGGATGTCAACATAAATAACAAAAAACTATGTCACCAAGTTATTTCTCTTTAGGCAACACAGTCACCTTGCTCATGGTTCTCAAATCAATTCCAAATGCCAGGCAGACTTTCAAGGCACTTACATACCTCATTGGACATTGTTCCTGATGCATGTTCTGGACTGATCTCGAATTACAAGGGAAATCTTGTCCCAGATGTGAGCCTAGATATTCCTGTATCCATAAATCTGACTGGAAGTTCTGAAACCACCAGAGAGCCTGAACAATGTCATGTGCCAACCACTTCTACATTTTCTACTAACATTGGTGCTAGGCATTTCATAAATACATAAGAAAGTGTAGCCATATGCATACAGCTTATAAATTACAGAGACAAAGAGCAGAAGAGAAAAACACATCCTGTACCTCTGATCCAGTTCATCATTCACTATGCTATTTTTGTCTTTAAGTATCTTTAAAAATCCCAGCCTCAGTCTTTACCATAAAGTTCATAGCTGATCAAAATCAAAGACTTCCAAGTAGCCTGTAAGAACAGCATATAGGAAGAACAATGGAATAGAAACAGTGATGGGACATGAAAAGCACATGTGACAAGTGTAAGAAAGGGTGGTTTGTTTGAATATGTTATTTTTCTCTCTGAAGACAAAAAATTAAATTGAGCATTTGTGCTAAGCAACTGAACAACCATGAAATTGTTACTATCCTAACAGAAAGGGCAGCTAAATGGCAGAAATTTAGGCTGCCTGGAGAGAAATATATTGCACTTCTTGTCATGTTTTAGAGAGAGCAATTACCTTTCAGATTGGCTGAAGTCTTATTCTCTTGGAGGCTGAGAAAACAGACATAGCAAGTTATCCCCCAAAATGCAGCATTTACAAGTCTATCCAGCAGCTTGACTAGAATGAGTAAATTAAAAGTTGCAAACATGAGCTAGGGGAGAAAAGGCTTCTTTGGTACACAGAAAGTCTGAGCACCCTCAAACTTGGAACCCAAAGCATGTCTCTGATGCAGACATACCAATCATGTAAGCAACAACAAAACAATCTGTGGAGATCTTGTGAAGGAAATCTGAAAGCATCAGGGTGTTTTTGTTCCCATTTCCTTAAGACTTCAGGTTACTGACAAAATTTAATCACTTAAATTAGATTAGGTGTTACAGCTAATTTAGAGGATACATCATGTTATTCTGTCACAAGGATGAGTTCTTACTGGTGGCCAGGAGACTCACAGTGAAGGAACATTGCTTTGCTGGAGTCACACAGGGACTGGAAAGTGCCAACAGAGACTGTTTCAGAGTTCAGCACACCAGAGCAGGAGAAAGACCCAGCACCATCTCCAGTGCAAGTCTCTCATTCCACCGCTGAGTCTGCTAATGTCACTTCAACTGTTTCAAAATCATGGCTGCTGATTCCTGGAGACTCTTTTTTCCTCAAAATACTGTTTCAATTTCATTAACTCAAAGCCTAAAATTCAAAAAAATTTGAGGGGAAATTGAAGCTCCCTAGGATCTTGCAATTGATTAACAAAATGGATTTTCCCGTTTCCACTAATTCCAATCACAAAACAAAGATCAGGACTTTCTACTTAGTACCTAAAAGTATATTGGATAGGGAGGAAGGTGTCCACAAATTCTTTCTGGTATTCTTTCCTTGTCCAGACAAGGATTCCTTGCCAAAGGTCCAAGATCGTCAATTAATTGCTTTTGATTCACCAACATTTCAGTGACTGCCATACACTTCAAACTTAAGAAATCAACACATTGCAATAAAACTTCATTTTTCCGGGGAGATTCTGGCTCCACAGAATCAAAGAGATTTTTGTGAGAAAATTTTATGAAATGGCTCTTTGATGCTGATCAAAGAAAATCAATTGGTAGATATCTCTTACTGAGACCACTAATGGAAATACTATCAAAATCCATTCCAACAGCTTCAGCCACAACAGAGACCAAGAGCTAAATAACCAGCCCACAAGTTGCCCTTTCTTTCACAGATTGCTGCATAGTACAGCAGTTTCACCGACCTCACTTGCACAATCCACCTTGTCTCTGCACAAAAGCAGGGCTTGAGCCTGCAGGATTGCTGTTCCACAGTTTCCTCTGTGTCCTGGTTTAACCAGGATAGGGTTAAGTTTCCCCAGCAGTGGGGGGGAAGCTCTAGCCGGGTTATTCATATGCCATGCTGACTTCACGTCCAGGCGCCAGAGCGCGGGAAGAATCGGTGATCACGTGGGGTTCGCGCCGCCGGGTTTTCTCTCACTGCTGTATCGGTAGATATTTTGCCCTGTTCATTGTTATTACTATTATTCTTATTGCTATTGTTGTTGTTTGTTGTGTTGCTATTGCACTGCTGTATTAAACCTGTCCTTATCTCAGATCGGGGCTTTGTATTTCACTCCCTTTGTGGGGGAGGGGCAGCGGCCGCGTGGTCTCAGACCCCGGCAGGGGCTAAACCATTACACTCTGGGAAGAGGAAATTGTTTGACAATGCTGTAAAGTTAACAGTTGTGAGCTGTGTACTAACTTTATATCTGCCATCTACACTGCACTCCTCTCAATTAAAAAAAAGTACTGACCTTGATAATTAAAATAAGTTGTTGAGGGTAACACTGCTCAAGCAGTGCTCTCAAACAGTCAGCCTTGGCAAGATGCACTTCGTATGGACATTAGGACTAAAGGGGTAGAAAAATTAATGACGTAAAAGCCCAAGTTGTCCCTTTTAATCACCATTGCAAAATAGCACAGTGGCATGCCTCAGAGATGTAGTGATTAGATTATCACTAGAGAATATGGTATTAGTTTGGGGAGTTTTGCAGACATTATTATTTCTTTTATGATAGCAGTTAAAGAGCCCAAATCATGCACTGAGACTTGAGATGGTGATTATACAGAGAGAAGGAAGAATAAAAATCCCCACCCAGGGAGTTTACATTCTAAATGATACTCAGGTACACTAATTATTAGGTTGCCTGACATTTAATCAATTGCTGAACAATTTAAATGCTTGACAGAAATGAAATATCTGTCTTTGATTTATGTATGAGCAGGTTTCTAGCAGCAAAAACTTAAAACCCTATAAACCAATTATTATTCCCATTACCTCATCCTGAGTGACTCTCTGGGATGATAAAGCCCATCTTATTTGGACTTATTGCTGAGAAATAGACTTCTAAGGCATAAAGTTCTCCAGATGGATGCTTTTTGGGAATTAGTTGAATAAGAGAGATTTAATCCATCCAAAAGTCAGTATACTTAAATACATGATGAACATAAAAAACTCATTGCTAATCCAAAGTGACAGGTACTAATAGGGTACTTAGTGGATTAATAGCTAGCATGCTACGTTGCTAGGACCATGCTGTTTATTTCAATCGTGTGCTTCAACGGATGCAGAAAATAAACTCAGTCCCTTAGGCACATTTAATTCAAGTGGACAAAAAAGCACGATTGTACATCTAAGCAGGCAATTGAACCTGTAAGTTTATCTTTAAGATGCCATATTCCTTCAAGCTCTTGAGAAAAAGGTCATAAACCAATTTTGGAAGAACTTTCAAATGGCTACATGTGGGGGTTTTTCTGGTTTTCATTGCACTACCTTTTGGCAAAGTGAGTTTTTCAGCTTTATAGCACTGTCTCCCCAGGTCTTAATTAATACCATGCACAGGTGGCATGCAGGATAACCACAGTAAATCACACAAAGGGTTATGACTCTCTGAAGAACTGTTATTAAAAATAGTCACATCATAAAACAATAGGCTAGAAGAATGAAACTGTCACACACTAGCCATTTTTCAGTTGAGGCTTTTCATGTCTGCAATCTTTCCTTCTATAGAAGGAATCAAACGTATTTAGCCAGAGGCCCAACCCACTGAAAAAAATGGGAAGACAGACAAAAATGCATGAAGAGACTCTGTCTCACTAACGTTTTTTGTGACTGGAGGTGTTACAAACAGTGTGCTTGATGAACAGATGATATCCCTCATACTCCTAGTGTATTTTTGCAATTGCTGTTTTGATGAAGGCAGCATCAGGCTCCTAACAGCTAGCCTTTAAAATCCCCCGACTGTGTGGCACCAAAAGTTGTAAGGACCTGGTGAGTAACATGTAGAAGGTAAAGTTACTTTCTGTGATTAACAAATAGCTACCGCTTCTTTTCTCTGACTGCACATTAGACAGTGTTCCAAATCAAACCTTCATGACATCGGTTGTATGTTTTTCTATGCTCACGCACCACAGAAAATATTCAGGATGGTAATTCGTTCAAAACTGACAATCTGCTCACTGCTAGTACTGTAAAGTCACAGACTCCTCCAGAAAGGCAGACTGAGACAGATACTGTGAGATCTTCCATATTTAAAGGACTAAATCAGGTTTCCCACGTTGTTTCCACATTGTTGGAAGAAGGATCAATAGAAGGATGTTCCGTGCATCTCTGTGTGCTCTTGGGAAGCTGCAAGGATCAGGCTCTCTAGGCTGCCCTGCTCCCTGACAGGCTACTCTGAGCAGCTCTACGTGTCCTTGGGAAAAAAGGCAACAAATAACTTCACTTTAATTTTTTCTAAATACCATTTCAGATTTTCTGTTCTCAAAGGATATTTTTCATTCTGCCAAGAATCTGTGCCCTTGAAAGCAAACTAACAGACTTTCCATGCAGTGGGAATTCGTGTTTCAGCACATTCTAAGCAGTACTAATGTGGTAACAGCAAAGTATGCACAGAAGACTGAAACAAAGAAATGCTGCTGATGATGATAACAACAACCGACAAACTCTGCCCTCAAAAGCTATGATTGTAAGAAGAAGAAATATTCATAACAACACACCATAAATTCCTGTACCTCAGTTTTCTGTACCCAGCAGTGGCAAGCAGAAGATACACAGGAGGGAACTAGCAATCGCACAAGCTTACAGTGGTCCTTTTACCATTTAACTTTCCACATTCCAGCAATCAGCCAATTATGGACTTCCTGAGCCAGAGGTGGTACCTATGTCTAAAAGTGCTCAATAGATTTTTTTCTATTTGTTTAATCATTCAGAATGTTTTACTTTGCACTGAGGAAACTGAAATATAAAAAGTAAAGGCAATATATACATTTGGATTGCTTCTACTTCTATGATTCTGTACTTCTGGTAATCACTTGTGTAGTCATTGTATGCTGCCAGTGGTACCTTTTTAAATCACAGAATCATTTAGCTTGGAAAAGACCTTTAAGATCATTGAGTCCAAATTAATGTGCTGAGGTGGAGCCCATAATGTCTTCTGGAGTGGCACAATTTGATATAGCTACACAAGATGCCTCCTGAATATAGACAAGGTATATTTGATTTGCCAAGTGTCATGTTGGAGATTTACAGTAGATTAAGGAATTAAACATTTTTTTTCTTAAGTAATAGTATGCTGCATTAACTGCCAAACCATGTGTCCTTTCCACCTGTAATTGAAAAGTGAGGTACAGCACCATAAACAAAACCAGCAGAACACGATCACACTGTCATGAAAAGGAGCATGAAGATGAAAACCTCTTGGCTTCTGTCAATAGAAGCAAAACAACAATAAGCAAATGAGGAAGCAAGGAACCATTAAGGAGTCTGTGAGAGACAACATGTAACTTCTTGAAACAGGGCTTGGAAGAAACAAGCGTGGGAGAAACAAAGACTGAGAAAAACAGCCTGAGAAAGAGATAAGGGATGGGGCAGAGAGCAGAGGCCCTCCAAGTGGACTTACAAATCCATGTCACTTGTCTCCCTCATCTGAGTGGGATGTGACAGAGTTAGGTATGCTGCTTTCCTGGGCTAGAATTCCTCTGGACAGTTTTTTGGTTGTTTTTAAACTAGACACTGCATACACTAAGAAAAACTCTGAATATCTGCCAACTTCATAATATGGAAGCAAACAGTTCTCTTTGCTGTACACTGAGAAAACTCAGAAGGTAAATAAATGTGCAGAAAAGGTTTTAAGACAGTATCATCATCAGAGTTCAGGTACAAGCAAGAGGAAAGAAAACTCACTTCCTAGATGAGAAAAAAAAGGAATTTCTCACTATCATGGAATCACAGAATGGTTTGGGGTTGGAAGGGGCCTGAAAGATCATCTAGTTACAAACCCCCTGCCATGGGCAGGGACACCTTCCACTAGACCAGGTTGTTCAAAGCCCCATCCAACCTGGCCTTGAACACTTCCAGGGAGGGGGCAGCCACAGCTTCTCTGGGCAACCTGTTCCAGTGCCTCACCACCCTCACAGTAAAGAATTTCTTCCTAATGTATAACCTAAATCTACCTTCTTTCAGTTTAAAACTTTTCCCCTCATTCTATCACTACACTGCCTGATATAGAGTCCCTCCCCATCTTTCCTGCAGGCCCCCTTTAAGTACTGGAAGGCCACTACAAGGTCTCCCTGGAGCCTTCTCTTCTCTAGGCTGAACCCCAACTCTCTCAGCCTGTCCTCATAAGGGAGGTGCTCCAGTCCCCTGATCATCTTTGTGGCCTCCTCTGGACCTGCTCAAGAAGGTCCATGTCCTTCTTATGTTGGGGGCCCCAGAGCTGAACACAGTACTGCAGGTGGGGTCTCATGAGGGGAGTAGAGAAGGAGAATCACCTCCCTTGACCACCTGTTCTCAAAGGATATTTTTCATTCTGTTAAGAAACTTTGTCCTTGAAAGCAAACTATCAGACTTTCCATGCACTGGGAATCCTAACTAGCCACATGCTAGCCGCACTTCTCTTGATGTAGCCCAGGATATTGTTGACTTTCTGGGTTGCAAGCACACATTGCTGACTCATAGTAAGTTTTCCATCCACTAATACCCCCAAGTCCTTCTCTGAAGGGCTGCTCTCAATCCACTCATTGCCCAGCCTGTAGTTGTGCCTGGGATTGCCTCGATCCATGTGCAGGACCTTGCACTTGGCCTTGATGAACTTCATGAGGTTTTTGCACACCTCTCAAGCCTGTCCAGGTCCCTCTGGATGGTACATCCCTTCCCTCCAGCATGTCAACCACACCACACAGCTTGGTGTTAGCAAAATTGCTGAGAGTGCACTCAATCCCACTGTCCGTGTTGCTGACAAAGATGTTAAACAGTGCTGGCCCCAACACCAACCCCTGAGGAACGCCACTCGTCACTGCTCTCCACTTGACGTTGACTGCGACTCTTTGAGTGCGACCATCCAGCCAATTCCTTATCCACCGAGTGATCCATCTGTCAAATCCATGTCTGTCCAATTTAGAGACAAGGATGTCGTGCAGGACAGCGTCAAATTCTTTGTACAAGTTCAGGTAGGTGACGTCAGTTGCTCTTCCCTTATCCACCAGCGCTGTAACCCCGTTGTAGAAGTCATAGAACTTTATAGAGGCATGGTGATGTAAAGGTATTATAAAACACATCTGAGTTTTCTGTCAGCAGATGTTAGCATACCAGAAAACAAAAGCAAAGCTATTCGGGAAAGATTTTTTTATCAGCTGGCTATATGGCTGATAGAAAGTAGCAAGAAATACTAATAAAAGGAAAAATAAACTGTCCAAAACCTCAAAGACAGAAAAGTTCTTTGACTGTGAGGGAAAACTCTCTATGATTTCATATTTTTAGCAGATACCATCTTTTAATCATCATTCCAGCAGAAAGCCAAATTTCAGCAGTTTGTATACTAAGATTTTGGAGCAGGAGCAAACACACACACATACTGCTAAGCAGGTTTTAGCAGAACTGCACCTAGGTATTTATAATCAAAGGACTCAGAACTCTGGAAGCAAGCTCTACCACTTCAAGTACTAGATTGAAAATCCCATCTCTGCAATAGATTCAATCTCCCTGTGCCTTGAGTGTTTCTCTCTACAACGAAGACAGTGATCATCTAACTCTGTGCTCGGTGTCTAAAAGTGGAGTTGTTGAAAGACATCTTTTCTTGACTTGAAAGATAAGGCTGTTTCTTCAAGAAGTTTTGCTTTTTCATCAGTAAGACAAGAGCCCTGAAAACAAAACGTAATTGGTTTACAGAATGTATTGACTGGAAGTTTCCAGGTAAAACTAACAAACTCCAGCCATGCACTTGAAAATTTATAATTTTCTGCTGCCCCATGTTCTGGTGCAAACCATAGTACTAATCAAACACAAAAACCTAATTCTGTAATTTCTGGTTAATAAACAAACCTGTCATATTCTAGCAAAAGTTTTCAGAGAAAATCCTCTACAATGTTACTTAGGAATCCATTTCTTCTTGTTATCCAGTGACTAGGTGACAGTTCTCACTATTCCTGAAGCACATATTGCAACAATCAGAGAGTAAAAATACATTGTGGAAGTTGCTGACTGGTCACATCACAGAAACTCTACACCCACCGAGCTGGGGTTTCAGCAGGTGCAGGCGGGCAGACAGGACAGGGCGCACAGAGGCCCAGGATAAAACAGGAGAGTGCTGCTTGTTTTTCTGATAGGTAAAATGAGAGCAAGTTTTGCCAACACTAAGGTATCCTGTTTCTTGAATCACACCTTCTAGAACCCAAAATGTGAACAGTCCTACCCCATTGCCAATCCACCTACATTCATCACAAAGGTTTTGGAAGGAAAACAAATCTTCAGTTTGAACAGGCATCTATTTTTGCAAATCTAATCTTACTGCAGCTATTTTGCAAGACTCTGCCTACTTTTTACACTTGCTCTTTAAATGATCTCATATAATAAGAGATATTCCTTTGCCTTCCTCACCAATACACCATCTTTTATTTATATAAACATGTAAGAGACACACACCCCTTTTGCTAGAAGATCAAACATCCTCTCCCTCCCAAAAAGCTATTTGGTGAAGTGACGCAGCATCAGTTGTACCATCGCACCGTCTCAGAAAGGAAATCAGCAGGTGCAGCTGATCCTCAATGATAATCTACTGGCACAAATCTTACACTTTATTAGAAAGAACTGAATAGGTTTCTAAAGAAACTTTGTCCAAACTACCAAGTAACCACAACCTGAGTTTATTATGATTTTCACAAAACTAGGGTAAATTGGTTTCATCAGCTTTGTTCACTCTCAGTCCCTTTTCTGGTTTGAGTTCTAGCCAGGGGTGAGAAACAAAAGCAGCAAAAATGCCATAAAGGGGCAAAATACTGTTCTTGGTGAATTTATAATACACAAGGGTTCATATCTCAGTCACTCTCATTCTCTGAATGAGCAGTCTCTACCAGGACATACTGACCTCCTCTCTAATTCTAATTTTTCTTAATTTAGGGAAAGCTCTGGGATACAGCACCAAACTATGGCTCGAAAGCTCCCTCTAAGAAGTTTCAAATGCAGGGACAGAGAAGAAAATTGTTCTAGTACTTCCTGATTGCATTTTAAAGCAATTTAAAAGCATTTAGTAATATCTATTACTGATCCCCACAAAGAAGAGAAAAGCACTGGAGCTACAGCCCTGCTTTCCCCTCTTTTTGTAAGAGAGAAGCTGTTGCAAGAGCGGTTAGGTATCCCTCACCCTCAGGGAGTCAGGCAATGCTAACACCTCTCCTATGTAAGACTGGAGCAACAGTCTGTTTAGAAAGCTGGGAGAACCTACATATCTTCATATTTCAAGGCTGTAGGGATTGTGAACTCATGAGATCTGCCACCCTGAGTAACATCATGACATTTCACTCACTGAACCCATAACTTATTAGTGAACCAAGAAACATGTTATCGTAAAAAAACCTGACCTTGATTTCAGATGTTTTTCCAATGCAGAATCTTTTATCATCCTTCCATAAGTGCTTCTGTTGCTGAATACCCTTACTCCTCAAACTCACTCTCTTTACCTAACCTGGATTTCTCTAACATGAACTCTTAGTCTCTCCCTGCATACTGGCAGACCTGTGCCTTGAAAGAGTTTTCCTGTTTTATCTCCACAGCACAATTCTAGTCAGCAATGCTTTCAGGGGCACCAACTAGCCATGATTTCAGCTCTGCCAGTTGAACATGATACTGTTCTCTTCTGTTCTATCTAGAAAAGCTGGTAATGGACCAGAAACTGGATTGATGCAAAGCACACTAAATTCCAGCATATGGAAATAGCAAACATTAATTAGATCACAATAGCTTAAATGTTCCTTTTACCAGACCGTAAATTTGTTTATCATTTGATTTATTACAGAGAATTTGTTGAGGAAATTCAATTGCTGAGTGTTCAATGAACCTTGGATGGTCGATTGTGATTATCTGCTATTTCCCTTCATTGTTGTCTGCTACACTGTGTTTGAATTATCTTCAGAATCAAATACCTCTAATAAAATATCTGTTTATTTAAAAAAAACAAACCCACCAAATAACACTCAAAAAAACAAACTCAGGTTCTTATGAATGAATGTAAATCAGCCTGGAAATCACAGCTGCATGAATTCTATGATGGGACCTGAAGTTTAAGAATCATAAGGCACATGTTCAGGGATCTAGCTCCCCATCAGAACATATACATGATAGGATATAAGAAACTTGTTAATGGTCATATTCTGATGCTAAATGAAGCTACCCCTTTTACTGAAAACTGGAAAGAGTTGTAGGATCTCCAGATGTTTTCTTTAATGGGATCCACTCATTTAATTGTTTGCAGTGAAATCTAGGAGCCACTTGTTTCCTGGTTTAGAGGTTTTATGTGTGAAGAAATAAAAAAAATTCCTTCCCAAAAGGAAAAAAATTGTGATATCATCATCATTCTGTGTATGTGGTAAATGACTGGTGTCATGAATACATTTCCTAAACATCTTTCCTGTGTTTGAGTCCTGAATTTGTCACAATTTGTCAAGAACTGAAACACATTTATAGATCTCTGATGAGTTCTAGGCTCATCCCCAGAAAATCAGAAGTGTACCACTGGCTAAAAACCAGGATTTTTTTGTTTGTTTCATGAAACATTTTACATTCTTAACACCAACCTTATGCAGACTCTCTGCAAGTCAAACGGCAACACTGTGAATTTAAATAGTACTTGAAGTGATTATTAATTTTTTTTTAATTACCTTTCCACAGCTGGAAATCTTACCAAGGTCACCTTGGTTAAATTATACATGTGACTGACAAGTAAAACAGAAACAGCTAACTACAGTAACTCAAAAAACCTGAGTAACAGCTCAATCTACTTGAGACACTTAACAGAGCCACAGGTTTCGGGATCTCAGAAGGTAGAAAAACAATACAGTCTGAAGGGAGAGACTCAACACAGTAGAAACTGGCTGGTGATACCAGCTTCATTATAGAAACTGCTAATTTAGATGCAACCGTGTCAATAAGAATTATACTAATGAAACTATATTCCAAAACATCAGTCAGTAACTCCTGTAAGGTTTCTAGACAATTTTCTAAGTTGGCTTAATGTTTGCAGTTTGATTCATTCTGAAATTCTACATCGTCTTTCTAATGATTCCCTCTTACAAAGTATGCCATACAGAGACAAAAGCAGAAAAAAAAAAGCACAATGCAGAGACTAACTGAACTTTTATTTTTTTCTGCACTGTGACTGCATTTCCTTGGAGTACTGGCAACAAGATGCTTGCAAGCACAAAAAAAGGTGTGAACATACTACGGAAAACTAACATGTTATACCTGCACAGAAAATAGCTGATTTTTTTCTTATATGTTAAGCTATAGCCAAAACAGCACTGTTCATTAAAAAGCAATTCCTTAAAAGCTGAAGGCTTGAAGGACACAGAGAGCAAAAATTATGTGCCCTCTTAGCACAGAAGCTGAGTTGCAGATCTAGAACTGTGTAACATGGATGTGGTAAATCAGCATTTGTGTTTCACAGAAGACACCTACAATTTGGATGCTGGACAGCCCTAGATCTCACAATAGGATTGTTTTAGACACTCAGGAACGTGGCTCTCCTCTTAAGTACCCCCTGAACTCAGGGCAAGTCTTTGCTCTTAATTCAAACAGACAGTGGATAAGGCTGTGGGGCACATCTATTCGTAATCAGTAACAGGACTTTGGTAGTAAGAATATAACTTGAAAGCTCCTTTTTGATGGATAAAAGCATTTTAGGCATTTGATAGCACAAACACTACCCCATAGTTTTATACTATATCTCATTTTCCACTAAGATTAGCATGTGGTGATTATTATGAGGAAAATAAAGTCCCATCACTGAAATGGAATGGTTTCCAAGTGCCTGGTACGATGAATCTTCCACTGACAAGAGAGTCAGGAAAAAGGTGAATCATTTCTTGGAACTATATATCAGGCAGGAACATATAAAAAACACATGTATCATTGCTGTGAAGAATCCTTTGCTGTGTGCCATGGTTTGAAAAAGAGCTAGTATTATCCTGATCTAATTTCTTGCTTCTCCATTCAGGTTCATCACTGACTTGAGCACAAGTCAAGATAGGGCCAAACCTATCTTTGAATTAAGAGCAGACTTCCCTATCTGGGAAGTCTTACCGCTCCAGCTCACATGTGCCTTCCTCACAACATGTATATGCAGTTTGTGTAACTTATTTGTTCATCTTTTTCTCTGCTATTTTGACCCTTATTGCTCTCTGAGGACACCCAATGTACTTCCAAGAGAAAACAAGTTTCCACCAGAAGAGCAGTGGCAGTTCTGGGTTTCTAGGTCCCTGACAAAGAATTTAAACCTACCTGAATCAGAAGTCCAGTGAATTTTGTAACATGTTGAGCAAAACTGTTCATGTTCATTCCTGCTGAAATATGGGTCCCATTTAAGAATAGGATCAGCCTGATCCTTGGATCATCAAGGTTGCTTGGAAGAAGCCTCCCTTGTACTTCTCACTGCAGATCAAGTTTTGATTTCCCTCCCTCCCCCATTTTTTTGGTCTCCCTCAAAGCTACTTACAATCAAAACAATAAACAAACAAAACCCCATTATTTTGGTCTCACTCAAAAAAATCAGAGGGAAGAAGAAAGGGAAGAGGAAGCCCAAATCTTTGGCAAGACTGAACACACTTCTAACCCCAATTTCTCTAACCCCAATGTCTCAACAGTAACTGACAGCAAAGAACATGTATTCAGTGACATTTGGAAAATAACAGGATTCAACCTCACAAACCAAACAGATTTGCAGCCTACCATTTAAAGCCTGTTGAAGCTGGTGGGATCTAGTTGGATTACTGGAAGATGTTCAAACCTCACACGAGGTTAGGTTTTCTTATTTTGCAGTTCCATAAACACACAGGCAGAGACTTCTCTGATCCATGGAGCAGGCATGGCCTAAAAAGGGGTGTCAGTCTCTTTTCCCAAGCAAAAAGTGATGAGAGGAAACAGCCTCAACTTGCACCAGAGGAGGTTTAGATTAGATATTAGGAAAAATTTCTTCACCAAAAGGGTCATCGAGCATTGGAACAGGCTGCCCAGGAAAGTGGTTGAGTCACCATCCCTGGAGGTATTTAAAAGACATATAGACTTGGTACTTAGGGACATGATTTAGTGGTGGACCCAAGTCCACCCAGTGCTAGGTTAATGGCTGGACTCGATCTTAAGGGTCTTTTCCATCCTAAATGATTCTATGACAAGAGATTGAGCCAACTGACTGACAGCCCTTTTGCACTTATTTCTGTGAGCTCTTTCATGGCTCAGACACCCTCCTGATGGAGCTCTGCTAGTCAAAGGCAGTTTTCACAGATGGGGAGCACCCTGAGGATGACACAGCTCATCATACTGTCCATGGGCACAACCAGCACACCATCTCAGACTGACTTCTCCCTGTGAAGCTCAGCTCCAGCCTCCTAAGGCCTACTGGGAGATGCTTCCATCCAGGATTTGATACTGTTTCTGCTCTGGAAGCTAGGGCTCAGTGACAGTATCTATGCCACTAAAGGGAAGAAAGAGAGCCCTAGCATAGACACACAACCATCTAAACAGTGCAGCTATTGGAATGGTTTGGGCATGGATTTGGCCAGGCCAGTTAGGACTGTCCCAAATGGGATTAGGACACAACTAGGGGATCAGCAGGACCTGTTGCCATTTGGTAGACTGGACGAGGCCATCAAATCTGCAGAGAAGAGGATTTAGCACACTGGTTGTGAAGCAGAGCCATGCCACTCTGCTTTACCCATATGGTTAGGGAATACACCCTGGCCTGGTCTATTTAATAGCAGGGACAGCAAATTGGCATAGTCAGCTGTTTAAGGTTTAGTCCCTAGGCTTTAGGTCTGAACAAATGCCCATGCAATATGCCTGAATTCAGTCCTGCTGCAGCTGCTACTCACAATTCTGCACTGATAGCAGCCCTTGCTGGTGCCAGTCTGGACCTAGCCATCCACAAATGTTGCCATTAAAGTGAGGATTGTGGCATTTCCCTATGGTCTGTTTCAGACAGAGAAGACTGCAGTCCCCCAGCACAGACACCCAGCTTCTTCGTGCACTGAATCTTCGTACAGATTTGGGCAGTAATCTGGGGGAAGTTGTGTCCTGCCCTCACTGTCATATGATAGGGAGTAACGAGCTGCAACTCAGAACCCTCCCAATCCTGGTAGAGACAAGGTCTCAGGCATTTCCTAAGGCAACTGGGAGGTCCATGAACCTCATTGAGACGTTTCACTGCCTTTGCCCATGGCCCTGAACCCTACAATCTCAACTCTACAGCCAGCTCTAAATCATCTCTTCACCTTGCAAATACAATACTCTCAAACATCACACTCTGCTACAGGAATAGTAGGGCCCAGGATCATTTCTGACCCACATTCATTTTTCTTCAGGGAGATGCTCGAGCATAAACATCATTCAACAAGGGCAGCCTTTTCTTTCCTTTCCACAAAGAGGCATTTAGCTAGGCTTGGCAGAAGGAGGTAAGCCTCCGGGAAGACATTATCCTGACAGCAAACACTGGTGGCTGGCTTTGTGTGTATGAATGTGTGTGTTTGGCAGACTCTAGATGCTAAATAAATATGGGTTATTAATAAAGCGCTAGCTGGAGATGGAAAATAAGATTGAATACTTCATCTTCCCAGAGCTGTTTCAGGATCTTAGGAGGGAAATAAAGAACAAAGACAATGGAAAATGGAGAGCCATAGGGGAAGGACTGGGGGGAAGGGAAGCCAATAAAGAGGAAAATAGCAGCAAGAAGGAGGCAGTAAATTTGGTTGACTGTAAAAGAGGCTCAAGCAAACAAAGGGCAACAAAATAGCACGGGTATAAACAAAACACCAACCACCTCTTGCCCTGCTGAGATTCAAACCAAGAGGTGAAAATGCACTACCTTGTCCAAGAACACTTGTGAGAGACTGGAAAGGAACAAGAGACAAGCAAATAATCTGAAAGAGAGGAAAAAAAAAAAAAAGACAACAATCCCAGGCATAACATGTGTCCAGAGAAGGAGCCCACAGACCACGGAAGGCTTTAAAGTGCTGCAGGACTCTACAGAAATGACCAAGGGTCCCAGAGGGGCTCTGCTCCTGCCTTCACCCCTGTTGATGTCCTACTCGGCACAGCTGTGGGTTTCACCAGCTCCTCTCTGCCCAAATCAAAGCCTGTGCTTGTGTCTCAAGTGCCAGCAGATTTCCCTTTCACCTTTCAGTTTTCATAACCTTTTCCATCTCATATACTACACATACCTTGGAACCACATTTTTGTATCCTCCCTTCTATGAACTAACTACACACATTACTTTTGTGGCAGTGCTATATTGTCATATAGTGACACTACAATAACCTAACTTTGCAATTGTCTTATATCAAAGCACTTAGTACTACAATAATCTTTAAACTTAGACTACATGTATTTTAGCCTAACAAGTCTTTACATTTTCATACTTCCCAATTAACAGAGGGGCCACTTTTCTGGATCAAGTGGCAAACTGCTACATCTGTCTTTACATAAGTATAATTCATATATTTTTGCCAAGCAACAAAGCACCTCATTAATTAGGTCTCTTGGGCCTAGTTCTCTTCCACTTGTGCTACAATAGTCCTAAAGCTGTCATACAATTAATAAAGGCTACAGTTTAGAGTTACTATCATATTTTTGACCATGGCTATAGAGTGCTTCAGATTTGTCTGCCTGGACTTAACGGTCCCAGGAAGCACTCTAGTTTTCAGAGACAGCATCCGCAACTCCACTGGTTTTAATGACAGGCTTGCAGATATCAGAGATTCAGCATCTGGATAATTTAGATTCCTTTTATGTAGGCGTGAAGCCCCTTACCTCTCAGGACTCCCGAAGCCTAACCTGAAGCTATTTCTTTAACTCTCTCTGACACACACCACCAAGCAAAAACCATCCTCAGGTTTTGACTTAACTCATCCAGGCTTTGATCTATCACCTTTGTTCTCCAAGATGAGACAGAGACCGAAACTATCATTCAGGACAGTGGCATCAGAAAAAGACCACATTATAAAACAAACTTACTAGTGCCATACATTCTTTTTAACACATGACTCAATGCATACATTGCATAGGTGGGCTTACTCCCTCATTTTGTAGAAATCCAGTCGTGCTACTCAGCATGCCCATGTGCAGATAAAGCACACACACACAGCTGCTTCAGCAAAGCACACTGGTCTGACGGTCCATGAAAAATTGATGTGCACATGCACACAGAGGCCAGGACATGTGGGATGTATTGTTCTTGCTTCACAAACCCAGGTCAGCTGTGTATGAGGAAGATGCATCAAACCTATGTCAACCGTCAGAATACAAACTATTCACTGGCACCCAACAAAGAGTTATGGGATAAAACCCCAAAAGGCAGGACAGCTGAAAACTTTCCTACTGCCAGCTTTACTCTGAAGCACTATTACCAGCAACAGCTTGTTGAAAAACAGTTCACACACCAACAAGTGCTGTTCAGACAGAGATACCGTATGATTCCTTTGCCGTCCCCCTCACAGCAAGAATACATGATATCCCTGTGAGGACAATGCAAAATGTTTAGTATGAGGCATCTTAGGTGGCTCTCAGTCTTAGATCTCATTTTAGTACTTATTTCTACCCTCATTACTGATATTTTCTTCTACTCAGGTACTGGACCTTTACATGAAAATACTTTGATTAAACTTTTCAAGCACTGTATGATCAGCATGTACTTCACAGGCCTTCATAAAGTTCTTAACTGAAACATATGAATGGGTGTTTATGGTAGGGTTATACAAGTGAAGAATAATGAGCTGATTTTACAGAATTAGATGACTGTACATCTTTCAATATGTACGTCAACTGAAATAAAGTATACTGATGTGACAAGCACTCATTATCCTCTGCCAGCCAATTAAGTGGAGGTCATTTGTATCTTCGACTAGTTGTGTATACTATGTATCACTCAAAAATCAGTCTTATGCAACAACTCTGTTTTGAAAGTGACATCAAAAGCCTGAAATCAAGGCACTGCTACATGCAGTGTAAAGACAACAATGACAATTCCATTTTGGTTTATTATTCAAAGAAAGAATTTTCAAGAAAAACACCACTGGAGACTAAAACACTATTAGAAATGTCTAGAATATAAAAAGCTCAATCCAGTAGATGCTAAAAAAGGGGCTCTGCAAAAACAACTGTTAGCTGCAGAGCTGGTTTCAGTCTTTCAGACAAAATATTTGAAATACATTTTTCAAGAAAAACAAAACTCTTGTTGACAAAGGATCTCTCTGCAAACTTTACACTCGCTTCTTTGCTTTGTCCTGCAAAAAGACAATTTCTCTCTTCAGCAGACAAGGGAAGAATAGCTCAAAGCCCGTGAAACTGCAAAAAACTTCCTCAGTTCTCAATTATCAGTGTATTTCAGCATCAAGCATTTTTTTAGCCCCTCTAGTAAACAGCATGAAGGATTGCAGCTAGTGTTTGTGTAACAGCTTTCCCTTCCTTTGAGTCTCCTTCTCCCTAAGGTCATCTGCATTTCCTAAGGAGAGAAGCGAGTGACTGTTGCAGTTTACAGAGCCACAGCAGCAGTCCACTTGTTCACCATGCTCCCACAGGTGGTTTTTCTTGGTGTCCCCCTCTTGTTTTCTAAGGCAGCATGGAGAGGACCATGTCTCCTGGTTTTCCCTGGTTCTGCTAGTTTGCTCTCCAGGAAGGAAAAGCAAGGACCTTTATGTCTCCTCTTCCACTCAGCACAGCCAACAGAGCTGTGCTGTCTTGCAAGGGCCCTGCCACAGCACTCTGGGGCAACAAGGCTGAGGGTGGAGTTCTCTAATCCACCACACTGCTGAGCTACATGCTCTCCTGAACCTAGCTCAGAGCAATCACATCAAATGAAGGACCTGATCGAGGTAGGCAGTCACTCCTGCTGGCAGGATAAACCCTGCTGCAACAAAGGGATTATTCACACAAGTATAGACTACTCCAGTGACAAAGAGCTTGTAAGAAAAAGGTTGCAAAGGGAAGAACTGTGTGAGACTGCTGTGCAAGCCACATGCAGCCATTCTCAATTACTCTCACACCTGAGGACATGTTGCTACCATCACCAAAATCTGTTTTTACTTCAGGCATTTGATATTACACTCTGCCTGCCAAATGTTTCCTGCAGCCTAGGGATGGGAGAAGTACTTTTTTTTTTTTTTTTTTTTTTTAAATTAATCTGGTTACTGGCAAAGGCATGCATATCCCACGGAGTGACATGCAAGGAAAAAAATAAGAAGATTGCTGATGAATCCCCTGAGACACCCTTCTTCAAGGTATTCCACCCTGTTCTTCTAGCCCAGATTTTGGAAACCTTGGAGTGAATGCTGCCTGCAGTGGAGAGCAAACCTTCAGATGATTCACGACTGGGGAATTCTGTCTGCCACTGCTTGTCACCATATTGCTCAGAGGAGCTTATAAGCTTGCTGAAGGCAATAAATAGCTTCCTAAACCCAGCTCATTCATATAGTTTATACTTTCATTTCATGAAGCATTAGAATCTATAGCCAGCAGATCCCAAACAGAACAAAATTTTCACTGCACTTTAACAAAAGTTAAAAGTTTTGCTGCTGGAATTGAAAATGTATACCACAAGGTGATAAAGCCTGGCAGTTGCTCAAAACGATTCTCTGACTGTGATGGGGTTGGATCTGTTTCTCAAATCCGTGCTATCTAACATGCTGTGGCCTAACACCGTTCTTACCCAGCAGTGTTGTTTCCTCATAATGTGTCCTGATGTTAAAAATCTGTACATGTGCTGGTCAAGGAAGAATTGCTAGACAGAGAAAAACTTGTGACAGACTCATGGAAGGGGTGTCATGCATAGAACAGAAGCCCAACCCAGCTAAACTTTAGGTCCAGACTCCCCAAAGCACACCTGTCACTATCCACAGGGATTACTCGTGCAATCAATACACAGGAGACCAGGAATCAAGGGCACTAGCAGAAATGCAGTCACACTGAGCGACTCCCTTGGTTGATGGCAGACCCTGTGAGAGGTATCCTTTGAAACACAAAAAGCCCCCAGCCCCTGCCGCAAACAGCCATCCAGTACATTTTTTTGCATGTCTCAGAAATCTGATCTAAAGCAACTGAGGAAACAAGTAAACCAACTGCCTTTGGAGAGTGGTATTATTTCAACCTCCTTGGGGAAAAATGTATTTATCCCCTAAGTACTGATCTCAGTAGATAACTGCAAGTGCAGCTGTTTCTGTTTATTCCTCCCCACTCCTACAGACATACTGAAGCCTCTCTAAGCATCTAGCTCCTCTCTATTGATGGGAATATTCATTTTATGAAACATATCTTGCCAAACCACGGTTGGACGTGAAAGGTAGAGAAACAGCAGCACCTCAAATACCTATTTCCTGGAAAGAAGAGCACAGCCCGTACATAGGCTCTGCATGAAGCTGTGTCTCAGAGCAAAGAACATCTTGGGAATACAAAGACCATCTGTTCAAACAGAGCAGACACAAAGGCCAGGCTTTCCTTTCAGCACTAGAAAAACAGTCTGTGCTCAGGACTCTCTCAAATGCAAAAGAATTGCTAAAACATCATAACAACATTGATCTTCTCTCCACCTTCAACCAGCTAACAGATCCAAATTCTTTCACCCTCAGTCTTCTCTGTACCAAAATTATGACCTCCCTTCCCTGTGGATACTGCTACTCTTAAGCAGTCTCTGAGCCCATAACAGACATCTCATAACCACAGCCTCTCTCTGCTGCACCACATCAGCTGGACTGGTGGGCTACAGGCTCCCAACCTTTCTTGCCAGGGGCCACAAAGCCAAAGGCTTATCAGGGCTAGCCCCCTGAACTCCCAAACACACCAATGCAGTTTGCTTAAGTCCCTGTCTGGGTGCCACTTACCCTTCTGTTCTGAAGGTATTAGCTGCTCTAAAGCTCTGTTTGGGCTTGTGATGGCAAACATCTCACAAAAACAGTACCTTGGATCCCTGACATAACAGGTCCCCATGAGAATGGTCACAAAAATGTTGGATGCAGCTACACCAAGTGACCTCTGAGACACCTGTGCACCCTTATTAGAAGGATGGTACTGCTGCTTACTGTGCCAGCAAATACACATCATGCAACAAAGACTCAGCAGAAGAGTCTGCCAAATATACTCAGTCTCAGAGCAACAACATTAGTACTTTGTACAAGAGAGAAATTGAAAAGAGTGCATTTACAGCACGTGCTTCCTATCTCAGACTCTGGACTTATATTTGCATTATCTGATTAAGTGACTGTTAAATAACCCAAATTGACAATACAGGCTCAGGAAAACTCTTTATCTTGATCTGGAAGTCTTGAAGTAATCTCCAAATATGAATTTCAACAATGAAGGGCATATACCCAATGCAAACCTATTATTCAAGGCATAAATGGATCACTACACTAAATCAGGCCTACTTACGTCTGATAAATAGCAGGGAAAAATGCTTCAGAGGAAGATGCAGCAAACTCACTCCTGTGTATTACGTCCTGTTAGCAGTTCTTAAAGCAGTTAACAAAATGCAGTCCAGTCCACACTACCAATGAGGGAAACCAAGGTATAAGAAAAGTGAAATAATTTGTAAACAGGAAGATAAATTAGATCTTCTGAACTACCCACAGTAGTTCTCCACCTAGGGAGAGTATGTCTCTAAATGTCATGTCTTCTTCCAACACAAGCAGAGAGAGGAAAAAATCCTCAAACCTTCTTTAAGAATATGAAAAATATCTTTAGAACATAAGTCAAAATATTCTTTTACCCATACAAATGCAATCTCTTTTGAAAGAGCATGGAATGATAAAGCAGTATTAAAATATTAATGGGGCACTAATCTGGTAAAATTTCATTAGGTGAAAAGAGCATTCATGGAAAAAAAAAAGATTCTCCTTATTGCTGCATCATGAAATGAACCTGAAGCACAGCTGGCTTTGGAAACGTTTACTGCACACCTCACTCTAAGTCTCTGCATGTGAAGACATGGGAAAGCATTTGTTCTGTTTGTGAAATCAAAGTGAGGCTTTTATCCACACATTTTGACAATGGTCTCTGGTTGTATAATGATTTCCACATGTTTATCACATCTAAACAAGAGCAAAACAGTACAGTACCAACTGGTTCTTTTTACATTATGATTTAGCCATGACATTTGTTTTTTGGAGAGGATGTTTGTCAGGGGTACCTTTCAGTCTTTGACACTGAAGTCAAAGACCCTGCCAGTAGGAAAAGGAAAAATCTGGATTCATTAAAAAATGAGCAAGTCATTACAAATGAGTCAGAACAGCATGAAAAGAATGCTGGATGATATAGATGGAACTAGCAGTAACACCAACATTTAAAGTTGTCTTACATGTCTCATCATAAGACCTTTTTTCAATAACTTACAGCTCTGCCAAATTGACTGGTTTGCCAGCAATTGCCTTTGCTAGGTGTCTACCTCAGGCTGGCTTTTTGTTTTGTTTTGTTTTTTAGGGGTGGGGCTTCAGAAAACAAGTTCCATTGTTTCTGAAAATCTGAAACATTTTATTATAGAAAACACATTTGTTTCCCCCTTTTAAAAATAAATCAATCTGATTTGAACAACTTTCTCACTGAGCACCAATAATGTCATAGAACTGGACCTCACAATTTTGCAGTGGTAGTTTTGAAGATATGAAGTTTCCATTGACATCACAGGGAAAAAAAAAATCCTGTGATGTGACATACTTTAGGAAATCAGCAACAGCAGCATCTTGTGAAACAGAGGAACTGTCAGTGGGATTAATTCATGAGAAGTAAAGGCGGCTGTCTGAAGGCAAAACTGAAACCAGGACTGGCTATAGCAAGGGCCTGGGACTGAGCACCTGAAGAGAGAAAGAGATGAGGTTTGCAAAGACTAATGCTAGATGAGAAGCTCCGGGAAAACTGGTGCAACCAGCTGTAAAGGGAAGACTCAAAAACCAGAAAAATGGGTGACCAAGCTTAAGATAAGGAGTATAAATCAAGGGACAGAGAACGAAGACTGCAATGAGAAAAATGCATCAACTTGAAAGACTGAGGGAAAAATGGCTATGAGATTCTTGACATAGGAATTGGGTCTTCTTTTTGAGTCTCTTCATTCCTCAGCTATGATACCCAAAGGTCTGTCCTGTTCATCTAGCATGCGATGTCTGTGTGACAATGCACTGTGCAATTTCAGTATTTTATAGTGCTACAAACAACCATAATAAACAAAGCTGAGGAAATGACCCACAAACACACTTGTGAGTTAAGCACTCAAAATTTAAGCAGTGCAACTTTAACCTTCTCCATGCAACCTTGATATGGCCTTTTGTGACACTGCCTTTGCTGTGCAAGGCACTATTAGAGCTAATTTCTGTTCTGCAGGACTTCTGGGAGCACCGCAGGCAACATGTGCCACCATGGCAAGCACTGAGGACTTCAGTCAATCCATATGCCAGGCTCTAGGAGACAACAGGAGCTTTAAGGACTGCAGCTCAATGGCACAATAGCTCAGGCCCAGAAAGACACTCTTTTCAAAGTAACCCAAAACACATCCTTTCTTTTTGATTTTTCCCAAAAGAAAATATCACCCAAAAGTAAGCTTTCCCCAGTGAACATATTTCTTAGCAAGAGAAGCTTTCCTTCTCAGCACTAATAAGCACGTAATTATGACTGTCCAGACCTTGAAGACATGAGTCTAAACATAAAAGTAGACCCAGGAGCAGAGAAGTGTTTCTGCACTATGCAGCTTATATCTGGCCAGTGACAACAGGGAGTATAGGGCTGTGTCAAAGCTAGAATTACTGTCAAGGAATGAAAAGGAAAATAAAAATAGTCACAGGACAAGAAGGGATTGCCTCAGTTACTGCAGGCAACATTGGCATTGCCACATCACCCAAGAGAGTCCTCAAAATATGTTCTTTATATAAATCCACATGACACAGGCTAGAGAACATACCCCCCACACACACCCACCCTATAATAAACTTGAGATGGCCAACAAAAACAGATCCACAGAAACTATAAAACACATTTTGCGGAAAGCTGGTGAAACTAAATATATCACCCATTTCCTAGGGCCTGGAAACAGCAGTAAACTGCTGGCATGACAGTGCCCAGTTGATCCTCTAATCATCTCAGGCTGACAGAGGCTTCAAGGAGCATTTAAAGGGCTGAATCAGGCATAATGTGTGGAGAAGTTGAAAGTGCTGCCATGTTTTCTCCAGCTCTCACCCAGCTGGGATGGCCATAGCAGCAAGAGGCACTTTCCCCAGACTGAGCACACCTAGATATGGAAGCAAGTAGCAGCAATCAGACACAGCTACAGATGAACTCTCTATCTATGCTCTGCTCTGTTAACACCATTAGTAAAAATTTCTGGAAAGGATTAGAAGTGTTTGCAAAATATTTTCCACCTATTGACATGCTTCTCCTGCAGCAGCCCTTGAGCTACAGGAGGAAGTAAACATACAACCAAAATCCTGTTCATCAGTTCACACAGCCTCGCTGAGAAAGCGTTTTTCCAGTTTGAAAGGGGAAGATCGTGCTGTCACTGTAAACACAATACACATATTTTCTCTTTTAAAGGGCATCACACGCTCCTCAGACCGCTCTCGGCACTGCACATAAAGGAACAGGCTGAATCCAGCACTGCTGGTGCTGGGAACTATGCAAACATTTAGGGTTTTTCATTTCTACCAAGCAAAAATATTTAATTATGGCAGCAGAGGTAATGAAGAAAAGAAAGCCTATTATCAGAAGGCTGAAATTTACTCAACTGGGGTCCACACCTGCACTGGAATATTTCCAGAGATCTGTAAATTGAGAAGGCTGAAAAATCAAGTCTAGAAAAGAACCCACCTGTGTAGAAAAAAAAATAAAACAAATGGAGACAAATCTTTCCAAAAGTTATTCACACAAGTGAGAGAGCAACCCTGTTCCAGTAGGTTGACCAGCTAAAAACATCTGGGTGACAGAAGGGAGAAGTGCTTTGCTGAAGGTAAGAGCACAGGCCAGTGGCAGAAGTGTGACCATATCTATCCTGCAGCTTTTAGTTCCCAAGTCAGTGATGCTTCCATTAAACCATATCCAGAGAAGAAATGTAAAAGTGGCTGTTTGTATATTGTAATGGAAAAGGTCTCACATGTTTTACATGCTTGTAATGTGCACATATGCAACAAGTATGTTATATGGGGGTTACTCAGGCCTCAACAAACCAATCCAATTATCAAGAATCAAGTTTCCCAGCAAATCCTATCCCACTGCACTAAAAGGAAGTCATGCACTATGTGGGATGGAGCCAGCTCCCTCTGGAAGCCTTGCTGCAGGGTAAACTGCCTCTCTAAACCTTCCTGTGTCTCCCTATAGGCTTTCTAAGCATCACAATGCATCAGCGCTAAACTGCATCTAGCCAAGTCCAGATCATGAGCATGTAACTAAACCCTGGCAGGGCAGATGGCAGAGGTGACTCTGCTGCCTCTCTTGCTAGTGCAATGGAAGGTTTCCCATTGGGGATATGCATCACTACAAGTTCACACAGTAGTACTTCTATTTGAGCAGCAAGAATCCAAATAACCAAGTCTGAACAACAGTTGTGGTGAGGTTATTAAAGTTCTTGCTTGAATGCATAAGTCATAAGAGGATACAAGAAGCTGTATGTGAGAGCAGGTTATTCCATAGCTGAGTCCTGCAAAAGGACAGATACCTTCCCTTGATGTATCTGGTGATGGCCGTTGTCACAGTCAACAACCCAGACTAGACAGGCCTCAGGTCTCATTTGTTCTATTCATATCTATGCTCCAACTTCACAATAGGTGCTATTTTTATCCTTACTCTTGTTTTCTTTATGTCATTCACTGATATTCTTTGGCTAAGCATATAAAACTGGCTTTATATAACAAAAAGTGAACATACCTGTAAGAGCAGCTGATCAAGAAACCTTCCTGTCTTTGCTCCAAAGAGAAAGAGACTACTAAGATTATCTCAGAAGCCAGCATCTTGCTTTGTTTGGTTCTGACTTCAGGGAGCTTCCTCAGGAGGTTACTACCTTCACAAGTGCTGGACACGAAACACACTTTATGTGTAGGAGCTAAGAGACAGCCAGAAAATCCTGAAAGGCAAAAGTCTCAACCTATGAGCTGGACTACAAATCTCTGCCGTGTCATTTAGCAAGACTCAGAAACCCTGCTCAATGTCTGTGAAGAATTTTTTTCTGCACTTTTCGATTTATGATCAATCAAAGAATGAACCTCTGGCCTCACCTCCACATAGAACTCTTGCAGTATGCAGAAACAGTAATATTCAACATTATATTAAATAAGAACAGGATCCAGAAAACTGTAGGACAAACTTTTATAACGACTGACATTTAATTCATTTATTCACTCATTTTCTTTTAGAAATCATCTTCTGAGGAGAAAATTTGCAGTCATTTTTATGTGGAATGAATTGCTCATACCTTTTAAGACAATAAAATTCATCACTACGTTGCTCGGATTCCTGTTGATTCAGGAGGTTCCATCTGAACATCAGGAAACACACTTTCACTGTGAAGGTGACTGAGCACTGCCACACGTTGCCCAGAGAGGTTGTAGTGTCTCCAGCCTTGGAGATATTCAAAAGCCATCTGGACACAGTCCTGGGCACCTGGCTTTAGGTGGCCCTGTTTGGGCAGCAGGGCTTGGACCAGATGACCTCAAGAGGCCCTTTCAGACCTCAACCATTATGTGATCCCACTACAATACTTACTTTCAAATTTATTTTCCACAAAGGAGAGTTTACCCTGGTAATTCCACTCACCAGCACATGAAAATACTGCTAAGTTCTACCAAAATAACAGAACACACAACTACGTTACAAACCCAAACAAAATCACATGTTAACAGCTGATGCCCTCAATACAGGTCCTTTCATTTCAGGGCTCAGTAGTTGCATGCTAAAAATAAAAAGCACATGAGAGACCTAGTTGTCACATCTCACCTGCTGATAAAAGAAATATATAACCCTCTGAGTTAGCGTAGGGCTAGTGGCAAACCCTGGCCAGCCAAGAGACATGCACAGTGGATCTGATGAACTGAACCTCTACATGGTCTTTTCTATAAAGTTAACCAGAAATTAAATTTTGGGTTTCATTATATCTGATATTTTTACACCCTGATTTTAGGCTATTTAATTCCCAAAAGAGGTGCAATTATTCCCAGTTCTAATAATTAAAGTGGAGAAAACAAGCAAGATATGAACAGGCAAAGCCTGGGAACAATCATGGTCACAGGTATACCATGTTTAAATAAGAACAAAAACGGCTCAACCAAAGCAGCATGAGTAAAGATGGATGTAAAGACTTCAGTGGGATCCATGTCCCGTTTGACAATGCATTCCTATACACATGAGCGCACATGATGAAAATTTCACTTTGTAAGAAATCTGATGCAGAAAGAGGAAAAAACCCAAGAAACAGTGAGACTCAACTGTTCACCCCATTCAGAACTTCCCTTCCCAACCAAAGTGGGAAGTACTTAAAGAAAACCTTTGCCAGCTAGAGAGGAAGCCTAGCTCTGCTACACACACCCTTCAACCCAAGTCTGCAAACTCTTTTTCTGCGTTTCCCAGGGCCCTCAGGATTGCACTCTCCATTACTTTAAAGACTGTCTAACACCATGAAGTAATACTGTTCAAAGTTAGATCTTCTGCTACTTAGTTAGCTAGTCTCCCTAAGTCCCTTCTATGAAGAACCCATAAAGGCCACAGACATAAGCTTCTCCTGGAGACGATTCAGAGTCTGTCCCAAGGTGCTTTTGAATATCCCTGTAAAAATCTCAGTTGAGTATAACTTAGGAAGATTAGTTTTCTAAGCTAAAAGGAGTGTCATTTTAAGCTAAATATAGCTTAACTAGCCTCGGCAGGCTCTACCATCCCCATTTCATATTTAACATTATAAATAGCTTTGATTTATAGAAGAAAATGCAACATTTTATAAAGACATACAGTTAGGCACCTAGCAAATTTAGTTTAAATTAAATAGAAATATAAGAAAAAAAAGCAGTAAAGACTTTCAACATTGTAAGAGTTCATTTTAAGAAGTGAACAAAACAGAACAGTGAAGTCAACCAGATTGACAAGCACAAGGATTGAAATGCGAAGGAATTCGTCTCCGTTAAGATGCCTCTCATGCAAGGCAGAAAATCTGTAGGACTAGGGTACAGACTTGAGCAGATTTAAGCATATTAACAGTAAGCAGTAAGCCTACAAAAAGACGAAAAGGGACTGATAAGCAAAGTGTGGGACTTATGTGAATATTACCAAGACTCAAGTCATGCTAGATCTTGAACAGATACTGAAAAATGAGTAAAAGTATACCAAGCTGTAGAAAGCAAGAAAAAGGGTGAAAAGTGCTTTTGTCCAGAGAACACTGGGTCAGGATTATACACCTCTCCTCAAACTAACAAACAGTGGCCCAGTTTTCAGTGACAACAGTGATACTGAATAAAGAAAAGAGGATGGTGAGGACAGAAACTATAAGGAAATCTCTAACCATTAAACCTGGAAGCTTTTCAACAGTAGGAGTAGTGGGAACAAGAAATGACACTGGTTTCTAAATGGAGCTAAAAGTATCTGCGAACAAGCTGCTGTGACCTCTTTCCTTATAACAGTAGGAATCTAGCCCAGAAAGTTACCTTCAGTCCCTCTTTCCTAAATTTCTTTATCTACTCTTTTCCTTTGTCAGGGGCATAAATGCTTATCTAATTACTGCAGAATGGCACCTTTAAAAATAAATTTCCTTTGCCCTTTTCTTCTCTTTTTAGTCTGCAAAAAGATCTTCCCATAGAACAAAAGCTAAATATTGTTTGAGACTTCAAAAAAATCACTAACAGAGCATAAAAGATGGGAGTTTTACTGCAGATGATAATTATTAGTACAGGAGGGCCAACAATTGCAATACAGCTGTATAAGGTTGCCTTACTGTATTACAGCATAAAATAAGATGAATTGTGCTTTGCTCATTTAACTACAGCACTCATCTTTCTTTACAAAGCTGAAGCATCACGAAAAGGGGGTGCATAATCTTTATCCATGGGCTGCAAACAAGGGCTAGAGGTCTGATTCAGCAAGCTAAGGCAGGTTTTGGATTTTTCTAAACAGAACTTTGGTGCTTAGCAACAGCGATCGGCACTTCTCAAGATGGGATCTTATGACAGGATGAACTGGTGCCTCTTTAACATCTCAGTATGCTTAAAAATCTGGCCCTCCAACTAAATGCAGCAAAGGAACTGCACACTTCCCTGATTAAAATTAAGCACATGCTTTACTTAAGTGGAGTGAGGGTGTTGGAAGAGCTTAATACACATTCTTCAGTAGTCTGAGTGTTGTGACTCCTTAGCTGCAAATGCAAAGCCAAATTACCTATCTCCGCATTCAGTCAGCACGAAGTATGTTCAGTGTATCTGAAAGCTGTCAAGTCCCTACAAGGTTACTGCACAGGTCAATCCCAGCCTTTATTAATGAACAGAAAATATTCAGCTTTTCAACAAATCTTTAAACATCAGGCTTTAAAGCCCTGTGCTTCTTACCACTTTGCTAGATCCATAAAATAACCACAATTGGACAACACAGATGTGGAGGGCTAAATAGTACCATTCCAGGTAAAAAAAAAAAAAAATACACAGATTTGATGGAAGTAGTAAAGCCTGAATCACTGACACCCAACAACTACTGCTGTGTTATTACAATGCAGGGAAAAACAGGACCTTTCATTTTGTGTGGTGATGGAAATGGACCTCAAACCCCAGAAGTTTATTGGGAACTGGGAGAAACTGCATGCACTTCTGTATATCCTGGAAAGGTCAGGGGCTCTGGCAGGGACTTGTGGTGCTGCTGAAGTCCCCTCTGATGTGATGCTTTCTTTGACTGGACTTTAGGCAGTATTTATTTAGACACTGGTTGACAATGGCAAGGGAACAATCAGCTGGGCCTGCCTTGCTTTACACAGAGGAACAGTACTGTCTCCCATGGATATTTTTGAGGGGCTTTCCTGTTTTATTCCTTATTCCTACACTTCCAAATTATCCTGCCTCAGATGTGCCAGGCTCTTAAATTAAGCCCTTTAAGGAGATTATGGAGACAGAAACTACACTCAGACCCTTGCCCTCTTTCAGAAACCTAATTAAATGGATGAAACTTCCCTCTCATCTGTGATGGCAATAGCAGGGAATTTTAGACTATTAGTTCAACATTTCAAAACCTTTTAAAACCTTTTTATTTTTTTAAAAAAACCCAGATATTTATTATGACAAAATCATGGATAACTGTAAAACGTCACTGCCTTTTTCTACCATGGTTGAAGAGAGGCAATTTTTAATAAAAATGTGCATTTAAAAAATCTTCCCATTTTTATTATCCAGAAAACTTGACATTAAAGAGGGGAGATAGCTGAAAAAGTCTATTTCTGCCAGAGCATGAAAACAGTGTTAAGGTTTCCCTTCTTAACACTGGTGCACATGAAAATAAAACCAACAAGAGAAGTTTTCCTGACCAATTTGGATAATATTCTATGAATGCCATTATTTTCTTTTATGAAAACAGGTTACTTTTCGGTGTTTGGAGGACTTATACAGAGGATGCATTATTAATTTGTTTTATGAACAATATTCAGCATTTTTAGGGCTTCTTGTAAGAAATAGACCAAGACGTAACATTCAATAGAGACTCCTCTACTTTGAAACTATCCATGGTTTAGTTCCATATAATTAATGTTCTTTCATTTCAAACCAGTTACTAATATGAAAGGAGGTTTGTGAAATTAGGTAGCCCATTAAAAGGATTGTTTTTTCTTTTCTCTCCCAGGATATCAAGATTAAATTCACAGTCAAATGTTCTTTCCTTTGTACTTTGGTAAAAGGCTCTATTTAGACTCATAGAAAATTCTGGAAGAACTATGTAGTAATAGTTCAGTTTGATAATACTTGTGTTAATGATCTGCTTTCCTAAACAAACATAACAAAATATATATACACATTGAAAAAAAAAATTCAGCAGAGCACAGAATAGAAGATCACTTCAGTTTTACATGAGCAAAGGCAATTACGCAAAAATAAATTCCGGGGGTTTTCCAGTTCAGTGAAAAACAAGTATTTTCCATAAAACATTCCTTTTGTTACTTGCAGTTCTCATCAGTGTGGAGTATCTGAGACACAGGGGAAATACTGCAGACATCCCAGAGCTCCAGTGAAACAAATCAATAGTCCCATCCCCAGCCAACATAATACCCCCGTGTCTCAGGTAACACTACTGAATTCTCCAAATTAGGGCAGAGCTGCAATTTCCTGTAAGAGGTTCATGAGCTTAAAGCACCAGGGTTCTCTACATAGCATCTCTGAAGCAGAACACTATCTTGTAGAAAGACACCGTATTTCAACTCTTGGTTTCTTCCCAGACAGGACACATCTTTGAGTAATGATTTCTGATTTTCTGCTTTATAGATGAGATTGTTAATAGTATTTAGTACACCTGAAGAAACTGTACTTTTCAAGTAAAACATTTGGCCTTCAGATACTCACTTTCTTCATCTGAATTGAGATTTTAGTCTTAGAAGTGCTCAGTAATTTTTAGGTTTGCATAACATTTGTCATATGAGCAATCTGACAGATGATTTAAAAACTCTGACTGTATTCTGAACCCTGCTCGACCTGAGGTCTGCTGTCCCCAAAGGGACTTTTAATTCTTTGGCATCTGACTTCACCACAGCTTGTTAGGTTTCTGTATACTGCCTCATGAAGTGACTAAGCCAGGCCTGAGAAAGAGCACTTGCTGACACATAATGACTAATTCTTACACTTTGTTATTTTCGGGCAAATTCTTCACTGAAGATTTAACCAGATTGATGGTTGAGTCCATTACTGGCAATAAGGCGTATTATAGGAATTTAAACAAAATTTAGTAAATAAGTTTGCACCTAATATTCATCTCCTTTGTTGTTTTGAAAGATTTCATATTGGATCAGCCCTGGCATTATTGATAAAACTACTTTTATAAAACCTGACAAGACACACAAATGATTTGGGAAAGTAAATTCCATTTTCAGGAATGACTTCAAATCACCTTTCAAGGTAAATTTAAGCACAACCGTGTGAGTAAATATCTAATAAGTTTTTTTGCAAAGCTGCAAAGAGTCAAAATACAGAAAAGATTGCAAGTCTAGAACCAATGTTTAGGCATCCCTGAAACGCTCAAAAAATGTTCAGCTTTCACATTTCTCTACAGAAAACTGCTCAAAGTTCTTCAGTGTTATTTTCCACCCAAACTGGCAGACTATCAAGAAGAGTCCCAGAAGGGCCTTTCCTACTCCAACTTTAAACAGCACCATTGATGACAGCCTGGACAATAGGATACAAAGTACTCTCCTGAAATTCTGCAGAGAATTATTATCAGTAACATATTGTGACTCCCAACTAGCTCTAAGTAAGTCAAAATACAGGAACTGTCACAAATAAATCAAACACTACAGCAGGAGATGTAAAAAGAGAGTACCCGAATAGGTTAGAGTGCTCCTAGTCTCAACAGCAGCAAGGCCACAGCAGAAATACTCAGCACAGTTTGGCACTTTAGAAAGGATCCGGACACAGCAGGAGAAGGCCAGAGGACAACAACAGTTAACTATGAAACAGGTGAGGAAAGACTAGGAGGCTGGAGATAAACTATAAGGCCACTGCTAAAAGGTTGTTAAATACACAAAAGGTTTCTGCAAAGGGAACAATCTAGTCACCACATCCATGGGAGACATGTCAAGAAACCACCATATAGATACCTCAAGCCCTAGGGAAAATACAACATCAACAAGTGAATTAAAAGTACTTAATAGACTTTCAACTCAGGGAGTTTAGAAGGATGTGTTAGGCATACATGTGTGTATGATGACAGAGATAATACTTAAGGGACTGAAAAAGGACCCAAAGGCCTGTTGAGCCAGTAGTGCAAGGAGGTGGGCAAACTGGGCCCAGACTCCTGTTCTGTAAGTTTTACTGTATGTAAAAAAGAAGCACAGCTTAAACAAGAAAGTTTTCATGATACTGTGTAAGTGAATCCACTCAAAAATCAAGCCACAGAAATGTATGAAACTCTTTTACATGGCGCTGTCCCTACACTAATACAAATGAGATCAGCAGTCCCACTGAGCATCCCTTATTATACAAAGGGTTTCTGAGTTGTGACCACAGCCTCAGTTTGTTCTGTTAATATTTAACCTTTTATAGTATTAAACTGCAAGTTCCTTTTAAGTTCCTCAAGCTCAGAGTGAAACTGAATTATTCTGGGGGGAACACAAATAATCAGCTGGAAAGAAGCTATCTCAGAGAATGCACAGTCCTGTTTGCTATGCCTTATTTGAATGGCCACCGAATTTAACAAGATTATATATGGTATTTCCTCGATATAAGTACTATTTTCTGTCATATGCAACATTTCAGTACTAGTCACTCCATTATTACCAGCCCTGTGACTTTCCTGCTTGCGCAGTTTATTGTAGTTCTACTGTTCAACAGTGCTGTTAATTTTTTTTTTTCTGTTATGTTAATGTCTTGCTGGTTAGATTCTGCTGTTGATCAATAATTTTTCTGAACTTCTGTACTGTAAAAAAAGTAGTAAAGTGTCCATTAAACATGTCTGACATTGTTATTTTACAGCTTTTCTTTGAAAAATGTTCCATTTTTTGCTAACACAATCTGGCTAAGATCAGGAAACAAGGGTGTGAGTTGCAATCTATGGTCCCTGCTGTCATGCTTGACTGAGGAAGCTTGATTCATGACAGTGAGCTCTTAGTTATGACTTGGTAGATTCAAACCAAAGGACCTGCCCGGATAAGTTGATGAAAGCATTCAACTGTCAAACACATGTGGAACCAGTGCAATGCAGACAAAAAAAATAGATGTGGAAGCATGTATTTGGGCTTTTCATGATGAAAATATTGCCCCGTATTTAAGAGAAATGGGACATTAGACTGTGCTGAAGTAATCAAAATAAAGCCTTAAATGACAATACAGCATCTTCTGAAATATGCACCGAGAGAAACCAGCATTTATTTTGGAGAATAAAATTTAAACATCTAGATATTAGTTCTGTCAGCCAAAGCCCTGAGACAGCCAAACCACTAAATATATAAAACCTGAGTTAAAATTCAGTAGCTTATGCTCAGTGACCAGAGTTCTTTTCCCTTTCCATTCCCACCAAGGGACAACATTCCCACCATGGGTAACAAACACAAGGCCAATGCCTGAGATGCTTAAGCATGTGCTCTTAAACCATTCAGTATCATAAGTTAAGGAAGAATCACCAGATGATGTAAAGAGGACAAGGAGCCCTGGTGAACATTTGTGAAAGGCTGCAGGCTTATGGAGATCCTGGTAAAGATCAGAATCCCCCATCTGTTTTGTTCTCTCAGAAATATAACCTCCTCATTTCTCTGCCTACAAACATACAAAGGATTCCTTGGAGAGACTTACACACTCCATTTAAACAAAGCTATACTTCCTTGCTTTGTATCACAGGAATAAATGTAGGGCTTGTTCCAGGATTACTGCTTCCTTCTGCATCTGTGCTTTGCATCAGTTTACTAGTCAGAGACCAAATGTCGACATCTGAGCACGCAGTGACTCTATTTTCCAGTTCAGACAGCACCTGCTTAGTTAACCTCATCTCCTTCACACTTCATTTTACTAATGAGCATCCAGCCCTTTCCAAGGAGTGCAGCATTTTAAAATATTAGTACACAAATGAATAGTTCTGGCATACACAAAACATTTTGCAGAACATAGGGCATAAATTCTGGCAAGCTAATAAACATATACTGTAATTTTAGCTAGATGACATATGGGCATTTCAGGCTCTAGCTTTCAGTGATGGTAGTGCTAATCTCACTGATATGATGGATGTAATATTTCCCAGCGACTGAGAAACCCAGAAAGACTAAGGGGCAATTTAAACAATGTTCTGAATCACAGTCAGGACAGACATAAGGACAGAACCTTCTCCCTAAATAAAAGGTTTCCAAGCTTAGCCTGCTGAGAGAGACACAAAAGTGCATCCAGGCAGATGACACTATCAAGGTATTTTCCAGATATGGGAAACAGAAAATATCAGGGAGTTCAGGCCATCCATAGCTTCTCTTGCTGGAGCAATGTAAACTACAGTGATAGGGTGCGGTAGGGCAGTCAGAGAAAACTTACTCAAGGGACAAGTCCTTGTGCTTGACAATACATGTAGCTTCTTCCATCCCTAGTTTGAACACCTTTCCTTTTCCACCAAACTCTTTGCACTAGGGTAGGATTTCGCAAAAGTACCAGTTAGGATAATTCAGATTTTGGATCAAAGTATTTTTTACAAAAGTCTTATAAATAAGTGTTCAAAACCTAAAAAAAATAAGGTTTGCTTATTTAGAAAGTATGACTAAGTCACTAGGATCCAAATTGGAGCCCTGAGGGATGTTATTCAGAGCCTAACTCTTTCTAGAAAGGTTATTCTAGGCTTCTTTCTTTCAGTACCTTCTTTAAATCCGCAGAATCACTCCAATGAAGCTTAAAAGTGCAGCGAGCTTCCTTTACTGACCATGCAAAGATAATCAGACTACCTAAGTATGGTCCCCAGGTTTCAAACCTTAGCATTCTTTCTCACTTGGTGATGAGAAAAAGGGATATATTGAAAATTCAGAAGCTCCATGTAACATCCAATGTGATACCTAAAGATAATTTTTTATTTCTTTGCTTGCTCTTAAAATATGTCTTTCAGTGACTGCAGAGCTACAGTTACAATCCAGATATATTCTCTTTAGTAGCATCAGATTTTACCCAGTGAGAGATATATTAAAAAACGCTGGTTTTTATTTCCAGCTGTTATTTTTTCCTTACACAAAAGCATGCCTGGAGAAACAGTCCGAATCACTGCATCATCGTATAGAGGTGTACTTTTATTAAGTGATTTCTCAGAAGTCTGGTAACATTTATTGTTTAAGGGTCATTCCTTTACATACAACAGGTATTAATTGTCTACTTCAACTTCATTGTGTTCAGAAAAATCACAGCTGGGTAAGACTTCAGCTGCTAAAGCTCTTCTATAACAAGATATTAATTACTTTACTTTGTTGAGGGGTGAAAGCTTAATTACTGTGGATTTGTAACCCCCCGTTTGGCACTTTGGAACAAATTTGTAGTATTTCTTTCAACCATCAGGGAGTCAGGCTGTGTCTTACACAAAGGGGTAGTATAGCACAAAGGCATAATCCTAGCTACATTATACTTTAAGGCATGCAGAAGTAGAAAAGCAATAAGAAGCGTTCAAAGTGGTCTTCAGGATTTCTTTCCTTCTTCCTCAAAAAATCCATATAAAATCTGGATACAAATTTTGGGTTACACTCTCCAAAGATGTCAGTCAGCTTGTTTTCTCTGACTTAAGAGAGTTGTGCCAATTTACAGCCACTCCACGTCTGAGACAAATAAGAGTATCAAATGCTGTCTGTATTTGCCCATTGTACAATGTTCTCCCTTCACCTATCTAAACAACCTCTAAACAAACAGACCAGGAAAATACCTCGTTCCAAAAATGTAACTCCTTTATTTCTTCTGCAGTAATCTCTTAACAGTTCCACTAGCGGTCATGCAGAATTTACCTGTTATTAGCCAGTGGGTCTCAATGGAAGATTGTTCTATGTGATCATTCCATATATAAATCCTGACAAATGAAGTCTGGATGAAGCCATGAGAACTTCCTTACTGGATTTACTAACATCTTTATGTCATCTTCTTCACATGTTTAGTATAAAACTCACCTTCCAACATAAGGAGATTTAGAGTTATAAGGCAAATAAAAAAAAAAAGCACCACAGAAAATATAATGTTCCTCATTGGATTCCAAGTGAAGAATTTCCATGAAAAGCATGAATCTCAAAGAGGAAAAGACGAAAAAAAAAATCCTTACTCACCATACTATTTGTGGTTTTGCTCCAGTCTTTTGTTGCACCCCCTCAAGATCCTCAAGCTGGTTCCCCAACCTACCACAAAACTAAAGGCATGGCCAACATGGTGAACACTGCTGCCACAAAGTCCCATGGAACATGCTCAAAGAATACAGATGTGTTACATCCAGGCAGCCCAGCAACACCAGAAATACTTATTTTCACCTTGTAAGCCTGTTAATTTTGTTTGCAGAATCTGTAATAATTTCTGTCATCTTCAATGCTAAACTGCCTCTGTATAACCTTATTTTAATTTGCTGCGTTAACTGCCTCTTAGGGCTTCTGGTCCTCCACATAGGAAAGCTATGTTACACTTTAAAATGATGACCAGAGACAGAATACAGATACTGCTCCACACAGATGGGGTAGCATTATTTACTCTTATCTGCAGCTGGAGCTGCACAAGTTCAGCCCCTAAAGGAGTCCTTGGTATGAAGAGAAGGCAGGAGGTTTTTTCTTTACATACTGAATTAACTCCAACGAATGGGGCCAAATGATACTGAAAGAACAGAAAGTAGCACTGATCCAATGCCTTCCTCATTTCTAGCCTAAAGGATTTAACACAGGGGCCCTATCATTCCCAGGAGAGACTAATGAACCTCATTGTTAGGAAATCTTACTTGACATTTTAATTCTCTTTCAGACTATTTCTCTGAGTTACTTTGCCTCAGCACAGCCTGAAAAGCAATTCTTGACCTTTCCTTCACATTAAACTCTTGAATTTCATTTTAGAAACACTTTTTCAGAGGAAAGTTGACCTCTGGCATATATATATACATAAAAAAAATCAAACCTAAAAACCAAACACAAATCATTTCAGATGAAAGCATAGTGTGTGCCTGACTGTAGCTTCAGATTGCCAAGCCTCCATGCTCACCAACAGCTCAGATTTCTTGAGGTACCATGACACTTCCTCACCCAAGGTCCTGGCAGCACACCGGGGTGTGTCACTGCACTGGGGGATTTGTGTCAGGGGAGATTTATAGAAGAAAACAGGAGGGTGAGTCACCTGCACAGCACCATCCATTGCAATAGATGTATGACTAACCTGTTTCAGGACTGCAGTAAGATACACACACAAATCCTTTGAAAACAAGGTACTTCACTATACAAAATATATTTCATTTGAAAAATTAGTTAGATGGAAAAACTCAAAACAGCTATAATGAACATAACAGCTTGTAGCTCAGAACTATATGTGTAGGTTATTTAACAAAAAGGCAGCTGTACAGGATCATGAATGGAGAGAGCTTGATCAGAATAGCTGTGTCATCCCAACTAGCATGGGAAGAACTAACATCTACGAAATGAGGGAGTCAGTCCCTTTCATTTTATGGGTTCCTTTTCCTCAAGTCTTTTGTCCTTTCTTTGCAACAGGCAATTTATCAGGTTTGTTTCATAACAAATAGAGCATTAGAAGCTACATCATGAGACAGCAAGTGCAGCACAACTACTTCTGAACATGACCTTTCTCATACAGGTACAATTTATAATGTATATACAATTTGCAAAGTTTTCTGGAGCTCATGCTTCACAAAACAAAGGTGAAGAGTGTTACCATGACTAGCAACTCTGTTCTTGTTAAAGGATATATTTCCTATGACAGATATATTCTACTCTGAGCCCTGTACAAGCTCCAATTTTACTAAGAAATCCACATGTTCATTTCACTAAAAAAGATCCTTAAAAAAATATCCTTTCTTCCCTAGTACTCTCCCCTTGAACCATCAATGTTTTAGGATGGATGGAGACTGTCTTTTTGTTATGTATTTAAATATAGTGCCTTCTAAAAGGCATTCTTGTCACAAGTCTCCTAAACACTATGATAATACAAGCAGTGAAAAGCCTCATACTTTACATTTGGTACTATTCCTTGGTCCTCTACCTAGACATAGCTCCTGCTTTTTGACAGTCTCTGAAAATTTCCTTTCAGTGAGCTTTCTTATTTCTGTTTAAAAGCTAAACACTAGAGTGGTAATTTTTTTTTTTGTTAGTTTGTGTGTGGTTTTTTTCCACGGAAAAATGGCCACTGCATCATGCTGCCTCCCAGTACACATTATGAGCATTACTGCAAGATAAAGCTCTGGCAGTTGATAATTTGAAGTAGATTCTGTGCCTTACATGGGGCTGTGTCAAGAGTTTTCTTCCTTCATATCCAGCAGAGTAGTTGCTTCAGATAGTTATTAACTGAGTCTAAAAATGATGTCTTGCAATCATTCCCTTGTGTATCCCATGTAGGTTCCCATTATCCTGGTATTTCTTCCCCACAGACTCTTTGATCTATGTATCTCACAGCTACTCTGACTAGCTGATACAATGGCTTTACAAGGATTTCTCCCCACTCCCAAAGAGAATTTTAATCCATAAAGATTTATTGATAACTTTCTTCCTGCACTGCGTGCTTTCCTTAACATGTAACTTCACTTCCAAAGAATTACCTGCTCTATCATTTCTATAGACTTTATACCTAAAGATAGCAGTGTCCCATTTTTTAAATATTCCACCAGGTTTCTAAAATAGTTGTTATATCAGTGTCTTTGATTAGAACAGATACTCCCATTTGTCCTGGCTCCTTCGTAGTCTTTTCAGGAAGGCCGCACATATCTGGGGTCACACTGGTTGTGTCTCCATGAACTGATAAATTGAGACTTCACCTTTCCAAACTCATTTTTTGTTATTCCCTCTCTCAGTCTTACCAACTTGTGTCCTAGTTTTGTCTAGAATTATAGTTTCTTAACTTCTCCTTGAAAAGATATTTCCCCCATCAGCATCTTCTCTCAACATATCTACATTTCTTAGCTTTCCCCTGCCTTTGGTTTTAACACTCCCTTAGATTATTTTTTTTATTTTTCATTTCAATTTCAAGCACTGCCTGGCTGGTTCCACATCGGTTCTCTCCCCCTATACAGCCTCCATCCATTCTATTTTTTCCCCAGTTTTCTAATAGATATGATGTCTTTCTCCTATATTTTCTTTTGAGCCATGACGTGAGATTCCCCTACTCCATCTGTCCCCGCACCTGACACTGACAGCATGTCAGACAGTGTTATTGCATAGACTCTTGTCTCAAATCTATTACCTAAGACCTTACTATTGCATTCAATAATTCATCTTTTTCCCTTCCATGGGATGGGTACACACATGCAGAAAGCACAACTAGCAGCTGTCCCAGCACAACATGACAAAAAGGCTGTTTGTGTCATGTTCACACATATATCAAGTTATTCCTTGCACAGCTCACACTGGCATCAAACACCCTTATATCTGCATCCTTTATAGTCAGATTCCCAGTTCAATAACCTACCTCTTTCTAGAGGCTGAGATATTTGTCCCTGGGCGTGCATCCACATTACATGGGGATATCAGACCATCATTCCTAGCAAAGGGAAGGAGACAGCAGTGGCTAATTGGGCAGTCTTACTCCCCATTCACATTCCTGCCTTCTTGTCAGGAGACTTTATTCACTCCCACCAACACAGGACCTGAAGGTCATACCATGTGAGAGTTGAACTGCTCCATGATGCCTTCAAGTATCCTCCACAGGTTTTTCTATTTCCCTGAGTTTGTCTTGTTCATCCCAGTTAAATCAGTTGAGACACTGTAATACTCTGAAGGCCATGAGCTGCTAAGCACTGACTTAATGTAAATCCTACCTACCAACAAGACAGGTGCCACTCAGGGTTGTGACAGTCACCTAGTGCCCCGCATGAATCAAATCCATAACTATTTCTTTATAAAGTAGCTTCACTGGAACTAGGTGGATGGAAAAAACACAATTCACCCACTTCATCTTTCATTAGATGTTTTTGTCAAGTCCTGTTACTTCTCCACATGCCATCAGCCCTGTTGCCCCCTCACAGGATTTTGTTCCTGCAAGGTTGATGCCCTTCCTAAAACCATCACTTTGAAGGGATGTCATATGGCCTTAAGAACAGAAATGAAGTGAAAATTTCTGAGCTATATATATTTGTGGTCTCCACAGCAACAGAGTAATCAAATCTGTGCCCCCTGCTGTATTTCAAAAGGACATAAATATTGCTTGAATAATACAAAGTTGTAGAAGCAACCACCACATCAATATATTTTGAAATCAACAGTCCCTTTACATTCTTCCTTCAAAATTATTAGTCTTACCAATGGTGATACCAAAAACTAGACCTCCTTCAGCTTTGCCTCTTCGTTGATTTAACAACTGCTCTATTCACACTCTCAGGCATGAATGCTATTCTTCCGTAAAGCATAACATAAGCAAGTAATATAAGCCCCTCTTAAATCTGTCAGCACTCTCCAAAGAAGAGAGAGCTTTTGAAGTTTGGCTCACCTCTGCTAATAATTTCAAATACACAAATCCAGTAAGATTAGAAATTAAATTAGAAATCACATAATGAATCAGGTAATATTAAAAGATGAACTTTCGAGGGGGGTATGGGGTTCTTATGACAGACACATTTTTTTCCACCAGAGAGGTGTTTGATGAAATTTTGACTTAATCTTCCTTATCCACTAAAAGAGTAGAACTAACCATTTTGCAATAAGATTGAGCATAACAAAAAAAATAATTATGAAATGTAAGATACTAAAGCGATGTATGGAATCAGAACATACAGGGCCTAAGAAGGGAACTATTTTGGCCCTATTTGAATAGCTTCCAGATGGGTATATGCAATTGATCTAGTTTTCCTAAAGGGGGCACTCAGTTTTCAGAAATTTGGGATCATTGTCTGTATGGTTTCTGAGGTTGGCCAATCAAAAAAAAAAAATAAAGGAACCCAAAATCAGTAGTCCCTCTAGCAATGCAGATTTTAAACGCCAAAGCCATGTCAATAGTAGGAGAGCAGGCATAGCACGTAAGTAAGCTGACTGATTTGAAAGTTAATAGACGCAAAAAGTCTTTGCAGGCAAGGCGGAACACTTCAAAAATTACCCCTTTCAGACATCAACAGCACTACTGCAGTGCCTTGCTAATCTCTCCTTCCCAAAAATCAGTCACCTACCTTAGATCACTACAATTAGCACCAGCACCAGCTGTTCATTTACAACTTCAGAGATCCAAATTTGTAAACTGAACACTCCTGTTTTATGCTAACGTGATTTTAACACCTTCAGAAGGCTTCTGGTTTTCTTCTCCTCCCCATCTTGAAATCTACTGATAATTTTAATCCACCCAGAGCTCTAGAATAAACTTCAGTCTTAGTGTCATTTGGGGGTGACCCGGGTTCCTTAAGGTGAGTGTTTGCCATCATAACATATCCTAGGTACCAAGGACATCTACACACAGCTGACATGTAACACAGTACCTATGGGAGACCTGCACCTTTCTGGATAACAAACCCTATTCAAATAACACAAACTATCTCTGTCACATATCTCAAATGCTGCTCTAGAACCTTTGATAACCATAAGGCTGAATCATATTAATTTTTCAAATGCAAGAAGCAGCTGAAATCTTAGTACAAAGCCAGGAGCACATTTTGCAGCAGAACACACGAGTATTAGGATTTCCAAATTTCCTGCAGGCTGTGTCCTAGTGTGCTCCAGCACTTCTCAACATTTTAACTTAACCTACTTCTTTCTGTAGGTTTCTGTTCTACTCTGTTTTTAATATGTAGGCAATGTAATGCTTGACCAACATCCATAACTTTTGTCCTTTCCAATTAAGTCATTCCTAGAAAGGTATTGCCAGTGTGCCTTGAAGGCCATCACATTCCAGTGATGAGTCAGTTCTAGAGTCAAAAACATTTCTCCAAAAACCTATGAGCTCTTCTATCAGCAAGAGTTTTCTAGGATCAACATTTCAGATTACCTCTGCTGGAAGCTGAGGATGTTTTCTCACACTACCTCAGGAGGGGTTTTCACATAATCTCTTTAATAAATCAATTAAGACACTTGTAAGTTGTTTTGTTGTTTGTTAGTTTTTTTAAAGTTAAATTTTTACCCTTCACTTTTTAGAAGTCTTTTCCAAAAGCTCATTTTCCCTATCCCTTCAGACATTCTGTGACACCACACAGAGTGGACACAATCCCATTTTAGCTCACTGTCAAGTCTAAGATTATCGGCAAAAGCTTTTTCAGAGGTCTAGGGGAACAGTTCATCACGATACACATTTCTCAAATCAACATGTAGAATGACAAACATTTTAACGAAAGCTTTAGAACATAGGAGTCAACCTTCCTGACCTTACAAAATCAGCAACTGGAAGCTTCACAACATATGCCAAGTACCTCGTATATCTAAAAGGAGTTTCTAGAACTGTTTGCAAACAGACAGGACAAGACTCCTTCACATTTTGCATTGAGAGGTGTGACCAGGGTGGATATTAAGATGAGCCTGAGGGCATCTCAGTATGCAGAGCATTCACCTCCTGTGTCTTGATTCAAATTACCTCTATAAGAATCAGAGGCAATTTCACTCAAGCACGGACAGGAAACAAACCATTCCCAGAAAATGAGCAAGCTGAAGGAGTTCAAAAGAGCCCCAAAGACTGGAAAGACAGTAACCAAATAAGATGCTTATAGAACCGAGGACTTCCAACTTAAAAAAGAAAGACAAAAATACAAAAGGAGGAGAGGGATGATAACCCAGAGCACTCTTTGAAAGGTATGAATGCCAGATAGCTAAAGGAATGGTTTAGTGTAACATAAAGGCTTTCACTACAAATAACGAGTGATATTACGGTAGTGAAAATGTAAGCTTAATATCACAGTTGAAAACAAGTTTCCTGACTGGCATGCCTAAAATTAGACCAGATCAGACTTTACAGAGGATCAGCTTTTCAAACAAGCTCAGCACCCAACAGCTCCCAGCTGATCTCCTGGAAAGACACAAAAGCCAAGTCTGAAACTTCTGTCACTTTATTTACTCAGTGCTCTCAGTAGGAACTGCTGTGTGGAGACCTGGCCCCCCCCCCCAGCCCACATAAGACTTGTTTCTCCACCCAGCATTTCACCCCTAACACTATTAAAAAGAAAAACAAAACAGTGAGTTGTGTGATGGCATTTTTTTTTTTTTTTTCATGTCAAGATGTTGACTAAGGTTGGTTAAGAAGAATTGAAATGAGTGTGATGGAGAAAAACAGATGCTGTTGTTTTAGATCGGCTTTACAAAAACCTGTTCAGCCTGAACATGATGATGATGAATTAGATAATTAAATTACACTGAAAGTATTATTATTATTGGAAATATCTTTTCTATTACAGCCATCCCTGTAAGTATGTATACCTGTTATTTTATAGTTTAAACTGATAGCTATCACCAAGATGCAGCTTCTCAGCAAGTTGTTCAGATGCATCAGATATTGCCCTTGTGGCTATACACGCAGAGGCAAAGGGGCACAGAATGGAACATTATTATAGCTAACATGTCTCAGAGTCTTTGGTAAAAATATCAGCAGTGGGTTAAACCACAAGCACTGAGTCTTATACCAAACCTCTGACAGCAGCTAATGCCAGGTACCTCAGAACAAGATGCAAGGAAGATTTTTGGACTGAGGTACAGGATGGCATCCTCCCAACTTCAAATAGACAGATGGTGATTCCTGTTGTAGAAGTTCTTTTACTTCTTCCAAAAGCATCCTTTGTTTAGTATTTTCTCTTGCCAGTACACAATCTAGTTATCCCTGTAATATCACAATTTATCTTTAATTCTGTTAAGATTTTCACCTGGCAGCTTTTTCAGGAAATAAGTTTCATAGATGAATAGAATGCAGAAGAAAAAAGAATAATACTGCCTTTACACAGGTTTTTAACATGTTTTTTATAATGATTCCCTTTGTCAAAAATTCTACTAGCCTACCCACAGCCTTAGACATGGAAGAAAAAGCTTTCCTGGGGTGGGGTAAACCCTCTCTGGGGAAATCCTGGAGGCATTTCAGCAGTCAGCTGTTAGGCTGACACATATCATCTTCCTGGTGCAATGACAAGCCTATGAAAAGAAGAAATCAGGTTGTGATACTCATCTGGGGTGCCTTTTGATCTTGGAAGAAGCTGAGACTGAGCAGTTTCTGAATTCACCAGGCTTTTTGAGGGAGATTTTTCCAGAGATGGGGAAGCAAGGTGTTTTCATGCATAGCCAACCCTGTGATGCTGGACCATGAAAAGGTTGTAACAGCTTGCTAATTTGCATATATTAGGAGCACATTTATCACACACATAGTAATAAAAAAAGGCAGAAAGGCCAGGCATTCTTCAGTTAAATAGTTAGCCATTTCAAATAACAAACCAAAGAAACAATTAAAAGGCTTTGGCAATAAAAGCTTAACGGATGAGGCACCGACAAACCACTACAATTACAAAACATATTTTCAGCTAATATGGTTAGCATAATGTACTCCACAAGCATTAATGTATTATCAAGTTGGCTGTAAATCACTTTATCAATTATTGAACTGCAATAAAATATTTATAAATGGGCCCTTAATATCAAATGCAACTGTGATACTTTTAAAGTGTGGCAAATATAAGGAAATGTGCTTATCTTTTCATTAACAGAAACTTGTGGAGTCTCAATAAATGGCTTTGCCTTAACTCATGCTTTGCATCTTCAGTAGTTCTGGCTTAGTGGAATAATACAACTTGGATATTGCTGTGAATTAGAGCCATCGCAGGTAAAGAGTCTACCTAGTTTAAGAGGTTTCTTCTATGAAGACTACTGGGACTGAGTACCTGGGGTAAAACTGTAAGATGATCTTCTGTGAACTCTTTTTGGTCTTGTTACAGTAAGAACTGGTTTGAAACCGTTGCATTTTCCATTTAATGTTGGGCAATCTGCAGAAAACATAAGAACACTTTAAATGTGTGTGTCCAGAAATACTCAGTTTCAGCTAAATGAAAAGTTTCCAGAAAAAACAAGAAGTCTGGCAAATACCACCCTGAAAAGCCTGAGGAGGTCCAGGGTGCTTCCCTCAGCCCACCTGATCACTACCTGACAAAAAAACCCCAGAAGTACAAAGTACCCAAGGTAACATTTGGACTTTCATTCCAAAGAGGGAAATTTGGCCAGAAGTCTGTCGCCCAAAAAGCGTTGTCAAATGTTCTGCTTCAATTCCAGTGAAAAAGGAAATCACTGTTGAAGCCTCAAGAGTCAGCACCACTGTCCAGCTACAGTAAAAATGGTTATCAAGTGAAAATTATAATAGTAACAGTTACTCAGGTGTCTCCTGAGTCCCTGAATGGAAATCATATACTTGCTTTTTAATGTTACAAGGTCAAAATTTTGAGGATATTCTTTCTTAGCAAAATTGGAAGAAAGCAGTCAGTCTACTATTATATCACCTCTTATGCTGCTGACAACAAGACAATAGTGAGTTAGTGAGTAGCATGCTTCCAAGAAATTACTAAGCGCAATTTTTAGTAAGAATCTGCTAGCGTTTTCAGTGCAGGCGGCATGACATGGTTTTACTCATCCTGCTCTCAGGGCAAGAAATCTATTTTGATTGAGTATGCAAGAAAAGAAGACTAGACTGCCAAGTGATACAGCAGGTAACAAGAGCCATTGTACAGATGCAGGTCTAACAAACCCACAGTCGCTGAAAGACTGTTCCAAAGCATACAGCCAGATGTACAAAATCTTCCTCCAAGGCCTTTGGCCAAAGTTCAGATACTTTTGTAAGATCACACCATTAGAAAAGGTGTTGCTGAGAACTACCTTTGCTGCTGTCACTACAGCCACAAAATTGCAGCTGTCAGAATGATTCTGAACTGTAAACCATCTAATCACAGTCTGATTGCACAGTCTAAATATCATCTAGAAACACTGAAGTGCTGCAGAGAGCATCGTTATACTTCATAGAACAAATTGCTAAATATGGGTATACCTGATGGGGTAAAACCACTACACTGGAAAAGTCTGTGTTAAACTCCTCCTGCCCTCCCAAATGCCAGATGAAAAACATAGTCCTATCTCACAAGGAAGGCTCAGGAACCTTGCTGAAACATAAGGCATATCCTGTCACTAATTTATGCCCATTTGCCTTGTCAAAACCAGAGATCAGTAATTTTGCTGAGTGCTGGTAGGAATTTTCAGAGTTTCCCTCAAAGAAGAAAACCACAGCTGATATAAAAAGACATATGTGCAGTTGATCTCAATCTAGTTCTCTATTTCAGAGAAATGCTGCTTTTGAGCTACTGACAGCCAGGTTCCTACAACACATTGCATCAGCAGCCACATGTTAGTGCCTGTCAATTGAGCTTCAGCTGAGGAAGAGACACAACAGGAGACAGAGCAGTGTGAACGAAAGCTCCCTCTGGAAGAGAATAGGGGTCTGTCAGCAGTCTCTGAGCCAGCTGACAACATTACTGACCTGTATATGTCCTGTGGCCACAGCAGCCCATTCAGCACAAGTGTGTCTGGAGCCTCCCTCCAACACAGGTCTGCCAACTGCTTCTTTTCTGAAGACCTTCCCTGGTTCATCTTGCTATGACCTACCTGAGCAAAAGCCTTGGGGAGGGGGAGATGAGACCCTGCTGACAACACTGTCACTGTAAGCTCTTTCTTATAGGAACAGCAGCAACAAATCACAAAGCCTGCAGGAGACAATATAAAAAAAAAATACACAACCACAGCAAATTTAGCAAGAGGGACGGTGTTAGATGCTAGTGGTGGCTGGAGCAGTTGTTGCCCCTCCTCCCAGAAAATGATGCTTCCTGAAATTACTGGACTGCCTACAGAGAAGCTCCACAGTGGTTTGCAGCCCAGGGTATTATAGTAAACCAAAATCAGTCTTGATTTGCTTTAATGCATTAAATGGTAAAATCCAACCTCTTCAGGTAGCTTCACAAGAGCTGCAGCTTCTCTGCAGTGGCACAGCAACCTCAAGGTGAGAGGCATAATAGCCTGGGACAGCAAGATGAGTATAATACCAATACATTGCAAGTCCAGATGTGCCCTGCCACTCTGCATAACAACTTTCACTCAAGCAACCTGACAGCTGGGCAGTTCTAAAACCACTCTGATTCAGCCATACACAATGCCTGCCTGGTTGTAATAAATGGGCTGAAGACATTGAAATGTCAGTGTCATTCTGCACACAAAAGGCCTACAGCTAAAACAGATGCTTCCAAGACACGTTTTCTGTTACTGCTATTTCCCTTGTCATTGCTTGTCCTAGCCAACACAGGGTGTTTGGGAGAAGGGCTGGTACCCGTCAGAGTCAATGGCATGTTAATCATAAGCCCCAGTAAGAGCTTTGACCCACCCCATAATCTTTTGATAGCTAACTTGCTACTCCGGTGTCTTCAGGCTTGTCAAAAAAACAGGATGGGCAGGGTGTATACTGCCTACAGCTACAAGGCTAGCATCCATGCATGCTTTATCTTGCAACAAGAAGGAGATTCCCTTTAGAAGCTGCAGAGTTGGAAAATGACTACCCTTGCAATTCACTCCTTTTTATTTATTTTTTAATTAAACCTCTAGTCTGAAATCCACTTCTTTTTCTAATAGAGTATTATTGTTTCACTAGCATCACAAAAGTAACTGTCTGCAATTTCCTAAGTGGAACAAAGGATTCTGTTATTTTCCTTTATCCACTTCTGCAACCTTTATTAAAGAATTCATTACAGAAACACTTCTGAATGAATGACAGCACCTAAATGATATTCTTCTTATAGCAACAATACACAAGTGGGACTATTTTACTTAATTTGTCTGCAGTGGTAGAACACCCATGCCACAAAGTTATGCTAACTCAGGCTGCTCTCCTCTTCCCTAGTTATTACAATGACACTTAAAATGCAGATCTTAAATAGACCTAGCAATTATCTGGGGTTTACCTAACAATGACTACATAGCAAAGATTTTGCATTCTTTACATTGCAGAACAGTCTCTACCTCACTAGACAATAATTAAGTTGGAAAAGGGGCCTTGCGTACTTAATGAAAGTACAGGGGGAAGAAACTGATCAAGCTTGGTATTGAAATGATAACAGCCTAATAGCTTTTCATTTTCTGGTTTTACTTTTTTTCTAGCAGCTAAACCCAGAAATTTTATTTTTACTGCAAATATTTTTGAAAATTGAAGAGTTATTGCCTTGCCTCAAGTGCCTGAAAATTAGAGAAACACCAACAAAATGCATAAGTTTAAAAATAAGTCCTTTGGAAACCATTAGTATTAAAGCTGTTTTGAAATAAGACCTCTGCAAAGATGTTCTGAAATAGAGAACTACTGATGAGGGAGGCATGTGCCAGTGCAACCAAGTACAAGGGTTTTGCTGTACCCAAACTGATCCTGGCACAGTGATGCTTAAATCCAATGTTTCAGCTAAAAAATTAACATGCTGTTAAAAACAAATTGTTCCACTTCCTAAACAATATACATTTCCAAAAGACGAAACACACATCGTACTTCCCGTGCTCTAACTATCTCAGTAATTTTTTGAGTCCATAAACACAAAGCTTTTTAGAATTCCAGTACTCAAGGCAATCCCATTTATTGTCTGCAAGTATTGTCATAAGTCTAGACTAACGTCCCTAAGTTAGGAACTCACTGTGCCATCTTTATAAGCCTTGGGCTGGAAAGACTATATGAGCCTTTAAAAATGAAATTCTAGAATATTTACAAGTTACTACATAATGTGAAAGAAGCTTTAATTTCCCAACCTTCTTTTTCAGCCTTTCCCAGAATACCATTATCTCCTCATTAACAAGTTTTTATCCAGTTCATCTCACCTTCTGCCCTTGACACATTCCTCCTGCTTCATTAGGTATCTGCTGCTTTCATGTTTTACAAGATAAGGACCCAAAACAACACTTTACAGAGTGACAAAAAAAAGTACTTCCATGAACAAAGAAACAAAAATAGGCATCTACACATCCCAATGTCCCATACAAATAACAAAAGCCTGTCCGGTTTGAGTGTTAACCAACCTAAATCTCTCCACCCCTAAGTGGCAGGTTTTTTTGTTACTATCAACTTATGTATATTTATGATATGACATTCATTAAAAACACAGTATGACTGATGTTCAGCAACTGATAAGCACAGTCACAGGATAGATCACATGTTCAGATATTCAGAGTTTGAGATGGAATGCAGAAAGCTAGCTCATTAAACCTGAGCTGCAAGGTTGTTGTGTGTCTTGTTTCCCACCTACTGCTGAAGACTTCATTGCAAAGTTGGGCTGGTATCTCAACACGCTTGTTTTGTAGCAGTTTAGTTATATATTTCTGCTCTGTTGTAATGCTTCTATCTGAGAGGAAATGACATCTTTATGCATTTTGAAGGCAAGGTCTGAACCCTATCCAGAATACAACACACCTTAAACACTCACTTATTCAACCACCAAAACACAAATGGACAAAGCAGGCTGGAAGCAAGCATATGCTTCACAAATTCAGTGTCACAGCCAGCACCAGTGGGCTGGTGCTTCATGGATCCAGGATATCTCCTTCCCCAAAAGCAAACCCAGAATCAGTAAGCTCCACATTACACTTGTACCCAATACCTGATACTATCTTGGGACAAATAGCTGGAGCACATGAAGTTGTGAACTGTATTAACAGCACAACATATAACAACAAACCATGCTCTTACATTCTCTGTGAATCTTTCTGCCAACAAAGGGTCTGGATTCATATGTATAATGCTCCATGTACCTCAATCTGTAGAAATGAAGCACTTAGATAAATTCATTAAAGCTGATGCATACATAAAAGAGCACATTCAAAACACTCACTGTTTCCTCTGGGTCACACTCATGGAAGTTATCCACATCCAAGTTCCTGTACTGTCCCTAAGCTGACTGATTCCTAGACCCTTACATCAGGTCTCACTGAATCTTTGAGATGCCAAGCAAGTTTTTATAAACCTGGCTTTATACCTTGAAATATCACCAGCATTTGGAAATCAGAGAAGCTATAACATAAGTAAATGTTCATGAAAAGTCTTATTATATTCAAATGCGTTATTCATAAAGCTTCCCAGTGCATTCCAAAAGCTACATATCTCATGAAAAGATTGTTCCGAGTTCCTCAAGACATCCCTCTGCTATGCTGCCACTCTAATGGGTTAGATGTGTTCCAAATATACAATGTGTAATTGTCAACAATCAAAATAGTTGTTACATTGGTTTATGAAGAAATGAGCTTTGAGAAAATGCAGCTTTGGTTTAGTGTTAAAAACAGGTCTGCATGAATACAGAATTCTTCATAGAAAACAGCTGACACACCATGAGGAAACATACCCCATTTTCCCTGCTTGGATTGTGTCTCACAGCTGGAGAGAAGTCTTGTGCAATAAAGATAATTGCCCACCAGCAAAGAAATAAGACACATACATGCAGCCTTCATTAGCCCTAAGTAAATAACTGTTGACTTCCCTTTCTCTCACCATACAGAATCAGAATTAATTCAGTGATTCATTTGTGAGTTCAAAGAAAGTGCCAGAGAAGGAGAGAAAGCAGGACTGGATGGAAAGCCATGGGCATATTAATGTATTAACCTTTGAATACTCAAGCTCCTTTTGTTTTTAAAAAGCTGTGAATGCTTAACACAGGTTATTGGAAGTAAAACAGTGCCAGCTCAAGGAGGCAAATTTATCCTATGGTCATTTCAGAGTAATTTTCTCACTCTCTAAAACAAACAGTCTGCTTCTACATGATCATCTGTAACACCACAGCCTGCCCCAGCCTAAGGCATGGTGTCATTTAGGAATGTACAGTCCTGGACATATGCAGGTCAGCTTGGGACAGTGGGGACAGAGGAGTCTGTGAGTCTTAGGGCTTGAATGCTATTAAAGGTTACAAAAGGTGAGTCCAAGGAAAGCCCTTCTAGAATAAAATGCAGGAAAACATGACATTTAAGAGAAAAAAAATCCTCTCTCATAAAAGCCATGTAGACTATTTTTAAGTATTTCAGTAAATGCTCATTACAATACGGGCATCATCATGGTCCAAGTTTAGCCTGTTCTGATCAGGAACATAAATATAGCTATAACAGAGAAGGAAGTTAAACATCTGGCCTCCCTTTAGGACATTTTTACTCAGGACACATAGCCATTTCTTATGCTGTAAGACCTTTGTGATCTGAGCTTTAAAGTGTTATTTAGTTTTTCTAGCTGCATGCTCCTAATCACCAGAGAACCTGAGCACTCTTCAGTCACTAAAGCAGATATGGTCCTCTTTGCAGAGAATTATAAATATCCTTGTAGAGTAATTGCCATATTGTATCTTTCATTGTGGCAGAAGACCCCATCTCACTCGAGATCACCTCTAGAAAAGGTAACGACTGCCTTGCTGACAGCAAGAATAATATCTGTGCTTTGCAAAATACTTCAGTGTTGCTGTTCTCAAGCCTGTGTAATTCTCTAGGTCTCTTTCCTGGAGATGCAGATCTTACCTCACACATCAGGACCTAATGGCTTCAGATTTGTACTGGCTACTTCCACTTTCCTTTCTAAGAAGGGTGTGAAACACAAATGAAATGCAATCCTCCCTCCTATATGTTGACCACCACAACAGGACTTCAGAATCCCTTTTAAATCTATTTAGTGTAAAAGGCTGATAAAGTAGTATGATTCCTCCTGATTTATGAGGTGATGCAACACAGAAGAACAAAGACTTAAGAGACACCCTGAGCTCCCATGGAAAGAAACAAACCCAGCCAGTCATTTGAGATATACCAAGGAACTCAGTGGCACACACCATCCTAAGCCACTTGCCCAAAAATCACAGACAGCTGCACTGGCCACAGGTATAGCTCCACACCTTCCAGGCTATCAGTCCTGTGGGGACATGCAAAAGCATGAGATGGAAGCATTTCCTCTAGGAGTCATCCTTCTATTTTGTGCTGCTCTGGTCTCCAGGGCAGTTTAGAGTGTCCCTATAATGTAGATAAATCTGACATTGTCACTCAGGCCTTGATGTGAATCCTGTAATGAGGCACAGGGATGCCAGTATGTTTTCTTAAGGCTGTGTAAGAAATGAAGACTCTGGAAATAAGGCTGATGCAAAAAATGAAAGAAAACTGATGGAAAAGCACAAAGATTCCTACTACACTGTTTTTCAAAAATCTTTGAAAAAAGTTTTATTGGAATTTTTTTTTTAAACTCACACAACACTGAAATTCCAGAGACTACTTCTTTAAAAACAAGTTGACAAAATTCAATAGGAGATTGGTTTAGACATTCAGAAGGAAGGATACTTACAACCAAAACCAAACCAGCAACCTTCCACAGCAAGATGGGAATAAAAAAAAGGGCTGCAAGGAACTGGGTATAGGTTAAGGTATAAAGAAAGTTTCCTGCCACATCTTTGAGCTACACTCCCAAGAAAAAAAAAAAATCCCAAGAGAAACCATCTTTAAATTACTTCAAATACTTTCAATACTTTCTTGTACACAAGAAAGCAAAAAAAGCTTAATCAAGGAAAGAAAAATGCTAGTGGTGGTTCCAGTAGGACTAGACCCCAAGGTACTCACCCTCTTTCTGATATAACATTTCTTTCTTGGTTTTGTGGTTAAGTAAAAATGGAGATTAAAAAAAAAAAAAAAAGAGTAGCACCCTCCAGAGATTTCATTTCACTTGCAAAGCTTTCTTTAAACTGGTCTGTGATCTCACAGCAAATTTATTTTAACATGCATTCAAAATGCAGAACTTGTGATGATGCAAAGGTATTTATTTCTGAATAGTTTCCAGAACTGTTTTGCAGTGAAAACAAATAGCAAACAAGAAAAAAAAATCCTATTGTTCTGCTACAATCTGTGAGCTAGATTCTCATTTAAGATAAAGACAAATTTACCAAGGCAGTGAAGCTGAACCCATTTACACTACCTGATACTAAGTTCCTTATATACACCTTAGCCATGTGCAATTTAAAATGCATGCTTCAAAGTGGCACTTAAGAGGAAACATGTTTCTGTGGTAAAGCCAGATTTGCCAAGTCAGTAATATTCCTGACTAACACTCCTTTGAAAGAGGTGCTGAGGCCTCCCAGATGATGTCGAGGATGCAAGCTGACATTTATAAATTAGGCCAACCCTTTTCCTGAAGCATAAACATTGCAGGAAATCAAGGAACTCAGGGCATTAGGAAGTTGGGTTTATAGATTTTTAAGCACCAAGGGTTACAGATGCTAGTGATCAGAAATATTTGCAACAAAGGAATTATATGGGGAAAACACAGAAAACTGAGCAATCAGATCCACCAAACTACCTTGTACAAGCTGAACTGGGGAAACTGTACCAGGACAGTAAGCTGTAGCAAGTACAAGATAAAACAATGCGGCTTCATCCTCTTGATGGTGAAGGCTGTGCACTAGCTGTGCTCTCAGCACTTAAGTGCCACAACCCAAGAAGGACCCTAAATCTTTAATTGTTAAGCCAATTGGCTGCAGCTGGGGGCATTTGTTTTTCCCTAAATCTTTTGGAAAGAATCAGTCTGTAAGAAACTCTGGTCACTGTTCTGCACTGTCAAACAAAGCCTCCTGTGATGTCCTGCTTAGTAATGATAACATCCATTTTTGGAGGCAATACTAGCGTTTATTTTATCTGCAGTGCGAACACATCTGTGTTGCAAAGTAATCCCCTTTGGACTGAGCTAGCAGAACTCAATACTATGGACAATAATGCCTCAGGATGATCAAAGAGGAAGTCAGACAGATGTTCCATGTTTGATGAAAAGAAAAATCTCAAACAAAAACTTTCAAAACTTCTTGATCGTAAGTACCCTATTTTTACTGCTCTCCAATGGCCATTGGACACAATTCCCTTTGGTTCCTTGAAAAATTCCAGCACACATTGCTTTAACCAGATCAATTGGCATATCTCACCATAATGTTGTAGCTCAGCTGAAATCCTTATCCTTTTCTTTTATTCCTTTAGAGTGCGAGAAGCACCATGATTGCAGCTGGGCAAAACAGAAAATGTAGACCTGCAGAAACTGGCAATTCCTCCCCGCTTGCAGCAACACTGTCTGAACTGGAAGTTCTTCAATAAACTGCAAAACCTACTGGGAACAGAGGGTGACTTCGTGTGTGGTTAGCCTAGACTGATCCTGCACAATCATCCCTACTTTGTTGAATAAATGCAACTGGACCCTTCACAGCTACTTTAGCTTCACCAGACTAAAGTGACTAAAACCTAGATATTCACTGTGTTCTAATGCACAAGGTTTCAAGAACAAAACTGTAAACACAGCACAGAGTTACTTTATTTTGGGGTGCTCTAACAAACAAACAATATTTCCTTTTGGAACATCTTTCCATAGGGAGAAGAAACTTACAATACATCAGCAAAACCTGTAAAACTGAGAAAGAAACATTCCTTATTTACTGTAGTAAGAAACAGGATTAATCTGTTCTAACTCAGTGTCAAAAGGGAAAATTCATAATTCATAAATTCTCATCAAAAATTATCAACCCATGATAGCTGTTAGCTTACAGATGACAAGCCTTATTGCTTAAAACCCTCCTGAAATGAGACATTAAGTTGATATTTAGATCCAAGTCTGTCCTGTTTTGCATGCACTGTTTTATACATTAAATAACTAGATTTGCTGCCAGTCTTCTCCCAAGGAAGGTCTTTGCTCTTCACAGAATGTTGCACCTTTCTTTTTATATAAATACCATGTAATTTTTATTTACTTCTGTTCTCACAGACATTCTATTCTCTGTTAGAGCTGCTAGAGATACACACCTAACTCTTTCCTGTTAGATCAATCAGTATTTTATTTACAAGGAAAATGTCTTATTTACATTGTGGCAGAAGCAAGATATTTGCTGAAATATTGGTGCATAAACAAAATGCTGAAGCAGCAGCCTGAATAGGAAATTTTTCTCTGAAGAACACTGTCCCATGTAGAGTGCCACTGGTAGTTTGAGTTAACAAAAATCATGGGGTGAGCATCACATCATGTTGTAACATCTACTTTATGGGACTCACAGTAGCCAGACTTCAGACTGCTGTCTGTAAGTACAGTGCAACAGACAGCATGAAAAGCTGCCTTGGCATTTTCTCTACAGCTATGCAGGAAACAGTTTCCCTACCTTGGGACCCTCTTGAATTTAGGGATCTTCTGTCCTATATCTGGACAGTATGAATATTTTTGAAAGGGTGTTTTTGTTTGGGAAAATTATTTTTGTGAGAAGGTGATTTTGACAGCAAAGGGAAGGGAGAAGGTCAAGATAGAAAAGGAGAAGGAAAAAATAAAAGGGAAAGAGAAAGGAAGAGCTATTTCCCAGAGCAGCAGGTAGCTCAGCTGACGACATGCTCCCTTTCATAAGGCTCCTATGATTATGTGCTATGATGGCACATAACTCTGCTTTCCACACCCCACAAAATTACCTTACTTCTATTGGCCCTCCTGAAGACTCACTAGTTTTGTCTTGAATCTCTATTCAGAGCTTGAGAAACTTTTCCCATCAAAAATATTTTCAAAACTGGTACCTTCTGGTTTCAATTCAGAGCCATTTCATCAGAAAATTCCCAGTCAGTTGTAATTCTACCACCTAATGGTCCTAGGAAGACATGATGTAGATATTAACTGAGATCAATTCTGTGAGATTAAAGAGTCCTCTTACTGCCTGGTTTCTTCTTGCCATAAAGGTCCTTCACCTACAATCGGGTCACCTCCGAATCTTTTTTGTAAGATGAACAGATGGAGTTCTTTAAATCTCTTACCACCAGGCATTTTCTCCAGCCCTCAGTCCATTTTTTTTGTTGTTGTTGTTTCCTGCATCTTCTCCAATTTTTCATCAATTTTCATATTATATATTTTAGTACCTAAATAAGAACTTAAAAGTCCACTTTCTAGGAATCTTTTATTAGAGAAATTGATCAAGTTCCATCTTCAGGTGATTATAATTCATGAAGAACCTTGCATTACATACCTTCCAATATGCACTGCAGTGCATTTCTCACCCTACAAATACATCTCTCTAAGTTTTCCAACATTTATTCACTGTGTTTTATTAGCTTGCACAGGAGCTCTTGACAATGTTTTTTAGACACAGCTTTGAGTAATGTGAATGCTTTACATTCTGATGATCCACTTCCTCCAGATTTGAACTCGTTTTTTTAAGTCATGTTCTATTTTTTCCAAATGTAACATCTTCATACTTGTGTTCAGAGTAAATACTGGAAGCTCTAGTTTTAAATATTTTTTCAGGCATGGTGACAAAGAACAAACTGTTTTGTTTCTTAAACCAGTGCCCACCTATTCCATAGCCTTAGTTTTCAAGTCAGAACCAGACTTTCTAGAAGACATGCTTTCTCTTGTTGGATTTGTTTGCAAGTAACTGGATGAACATGATTATAATGAAATATTTGAGGAACCACAAAAGTGCTGTTGAATAGTGCCATTTTCCCTATTGAACTAGTACAGGCAAACACAGTTTTGGAGGCACAGGTTTCCCTGCTGACCAGGGGCAACAGGTCAGGAGAAGAAACAAGGGTAGTTTTCCTACACTTACCATAACAGGCAAACTCCCTGGATCCTCTGGTTGTCTCATGAAATGGCATAAAAAAATCCAGCATTGTTTTTCAATGTCTCAGCTTCTCTTAGAAGGGAGTAATTAAACAAGGAAAGACGTTACTGTCTACTTCATATACATTTCTCGATAGCAAGGGGCAAGATGCAATTGGATAATGAATTGTCTTACATATAGCGTGGCACATGTGCAATTCTGTAGCCTGGTCTCCAAGAACTGACTTCTCTTTTGTTTGAGAAATCAGTAAATAATGAACAACAAGGAATGAGTGGAGGATGGTTTTGTTGATGATATTCTGCAGTAAACTGAGCTGGCAGCATCTTCAAGTAGCCAACTGTCAGTCTCACCAGCTCTGCTCCCCAGATCCCAGCCAGAACAGTAAGAGGAGCTTGTGGAGGTAACCTCATTTCATTTGCTAAAAATATCTGCAAAATAAGGGTTTGCAAAAATACTGCCTGAAATTTTTCATTGCTTTAGGTTCCTACTTCTGCTTCTCCACTACAAGCAATATGTTTCCCTTCTTGGTTCTTTGATAAAAAACTCTAATCCTGGTGGGAGTTTCAGTTTTGCCAATGGAACAGAATGTTCATACAGGCAGTTCTGTTATTGCAGTTGGTCGCCCTGTCTTCGTTATGTTCTGTGAATACTGTGCAAGATCTTGGGAAGTTATTTAACAGCAGCTTGTCTGTGGAAGCAGTAGTCTCATTACAAATTTTGATCATTATGGTGACAAATATTTTTTAGGCAATTTTGAATGATCTGTGTGCCAAAAGGTAAAACTAACACTGCTCAGTAGAACATATATTTTTTCAAGAAAAATAAGCCTGACTGACAACAGAGAGAGTGACTAGGACTTCAGAGGGAAGGGCACAGGACTCTACAAAATGGTACACAGAAAGGCAGCAGAGTGCAAGGACTGTATAAGCAGCCTGTGCAGAGGTCACATGAAAAAGGAGGACACTCAGACCTGGACTTGTCCCATATAACTTCAGGTGTTTAGTTAAAAACACTTAAATGAGAATCAATGCAGAAAAAGTAAAAAAGGTGTGCTGAATCACCCTCTGGAGGGGTCAGAGATCTGAATTGCTTTTCATGTTCTATTTCTCTCTGTTAATAGAAGGATGAGAGGAGCGATGCAGAAGCACTCCCACTGCTAGGTAAAGCACTCCCAGTTAAGTATGCAGCAATGGATGAAATAAGCCACAGCTCACTGCCCGATCCTCCACAGGCACCCCAGTAAGAGATAATGCACTGCTACAATCTGGCTGCCTCAAAGCATCTACGTCAAATTTACCACATAGGCACAGAGGACTTAAGCAGCAGGGTCTATATCGCTCAAAAGCATCAGCCTTAGAACTCAGGGGAAAAATAGAGGATCAAGATATTAGTGGAAAGACTTATATTCTTAGACTAACCTCAGTATATGATGGAGACTCGACATATTTTTCTTTTCCACAACTCAGGAGCTGAGACTCAGGGAAGGATTCCATTAAGACAATCCCTTCTCATTTTCTCCACTGTTGCAGTAAATGGCTGTGAAAAATTGAGCACAAATGGTAAGTTCCTCTTCAGGGCTTACTCTGTGCAAGGCCATATCTTCTTATGAAAAGAGAGCTTCTCTTGACATCTACAGCCAGAACTGTTTGCATCTTTTTCTCTCATTCACAAGATAAAGAGCCCTGTAACCTTTAAATGGGTTGCAAATGGACTTCACTGTTTATGCCTTATCTTTATGCCTGGAGGAGAATGCAGGCCACAGCATCATGGTAAAATGACCTTTAAAATCATCTTGTGCTGCAGTGGAAATAAGCATGATGCCCCAGGGCAAAGCTGAGAATCCTCTGGATCAACCTGTGAAAGTTCACTGTGGCAGAGGGAATAGAGGGGAGAAAAGAATGTAGAAATTTGTGAGAAAGCTGGGACAAACAACTGATCTGTCAGGATGTTTGAGCTGGACTCCCCACCACAGTACAAAAGAAATGGGGGAAATACTTTAAGTGGACTTAGGTTGAGAGTGTAACTTCCTTCACAGGTGAAGAAATTCCAGACAGAACAGTTTATTCACTAAGGTATTTTCCAGAGCAGCAAAACCAGGGATTTAAATCCTCCTCAAGCTGAGGAAGGGTTGACTTGGTCTTCCAGTTGCCTATCAAGTGCTATGCACATGAAACCCTAAGGGAAGTTAGAAGGAATCCAAGAGTGAAACAGCAAGTTACTTGAATGCAGTCAATCCTGGACATGAGTCCCAGCTATACTTCCCTGAAGGTCTTAAGGGAAAAGAAGGCCAACACTTAAGAAGGCAACACCTTTGGTGCTTGCATACAGCTGGCAGCTTTTTGTAATGACATTTTTGGGCTCTGATCCTTGAATTGTTGTGAAGTTTTGCTTTCAACACCTAAACGTATTAGGAGGCTATTTCTGTGACACAAGGCAGCTCAAGGCTCCATGAAGGACATCAGCACTTCAGAGTGCTTGTGCAGAAATCTGTTTTCAAAATAGGACACAGGCTTCTATAAATAGCCCTGGGCAATCAGAGAGCTTTAGCCACTACATATGTTCTCTATACTAAAGTCCTCAGCAAAGGTTTCAATCAGCAGAAGCCAAGGTTCAATGAAGGGTTGAACCAAAGGCCTAGCCCTTTAAACAGTCAATTTAGTGCCACAGAAGATGACATTTATTGAACTCTTATTTCCATCCAAGCAATCCTGTGGTGCTTGAATTTTAATCCATTCCTCAACAGCTGATTGGATCAAGCATAAAATAAAATGTTTGAATAAAACAGAAATATCAGTCATCAAATCTGCTGTCAAGCTTTCTGGCAGCCAGTGCAACCACAATAAAGCAGAGGGTTATGTGAAAGTACACTGGAAATTTGCTGCAGCCAAGCCAGTTGTAAGCAGACTTCTCTAATAAGACTTCAGCAGGGATGCATTTGCCATTCTTTTTCACCTCACAAAGGACAGTTTCAGAGCATTATTGCAGTAAGGTAGTCTTTGTTCCCTTTCTCACTGTAAAGCCCCATTTGTAACAGGCAAGCTTACAGACTCTTAGGCTATTTTCTAGTGAGAATTGTCCAGTGCTTTCAGTTTCTTACTGAGATGTGATCAAACCAACAGAAGCTGTCTATAGCATCAATTTCTCCAAGTGACTCCGGGAGGGCTCCAAAAAAGGTCTAATACGCAACAGCTGTGGCACAAAAAGACCAGTCACAGGAATTTAGGGGGTTCTGCTGCAGCATTCAACAGCCTCTCAACTACAGTGCATCTGCATTATCTGTTGTACAGAGGCATGGAACACCCATCACGTATGTTCTTTATACTGTACTTGCCCCCCAGTTTTAGGGTCAATTCACAGGTTATTCATGCAGCCCCACTAGAAGCACAGACCCATAAAGCTGTCAGAGTGAGAGAGATTTTTATAGATGTCTTTCTACCTATTTCATAGAGGTAAAACAAGCTAAATTTACATGCCTTTCAGTTCAGTGAGTGCACCCTCAGAAGTCTGCTAACAACACCAAGCTGTATGGTGCGGTCAACACGCTGAAGGGAAGGGATGTGCCATCCAGAGGGACCTGGACAGGCTTGAGAGGCAGGCCCATGCAAACCTCATTAATCTCAACAAGGCCAAGTGCAAGGTCCTGCACATGGGTCAGGGCAATCCCATGCACCAATACAGGCTGTGCCATGAATGGATTGAGAGCAGCCCTGCAGAAAAGGACTTGGAGGCACTGGTTGACAAGAAGCTCAGCAGGACCTGGCAACATGTGCTTGCAGCCCAGAAAGCCAACTGCATCCTGGGCTGCATCAGGAGAAATGTAGACAATAGGTCAAGGGAGGTGATTCTCCCCCTCTACTCTGTTCTCGTGAGACCCCACCTGCACTGCTATGTCCAGCTCTGGGGCCGCCACCACAAGAAAGACACGGACATGCTCAAGCAAGTCCACAGGAGGCCACAAAGATTATCAGGGGGCTGGAGCACCTTCCTTATGAGGACAGACTGAGAGAGTTGGGGTAGTTCAGCCTGGAGAAGAGAAGGCTCTGGGGAGACCTTATAGCAGCCTTCCAGTACTTCAAGGGGGCTACAGGAAAGATGGAGAGGGAGTCTAGTGGTAAGACGAGGGGTAACGGGTAAAACTGAAAGAGTGTAGATTTAGATTAGATATAAGGAAGAAATTCTTTACTGTGAGGGTGGTGAGACACTGGAACTGGTTGCCTGGAGACACTGTGGATGTCCCCTCCCTGGAAGTGTTTAAGGCCAAGTTAGATGGGGCCTTGAGTTACCTGCTGATGGCAGGGGGGGTTGGAACTGGATGATCTTTAAGGTCCCTTCCAACCCAAACCATTCTATGATTCCTCTTTACCTATCACACTCTCAAAAACTTCCAGAGGTGGTGTATCCCATTCAGCACCATCAATGCTGTTAGCAAGACAACAGCACCCAGAAGCACAGCCCCAGAGAAGCTAAATACTCTGCTAGCTTTGAGAGTAATACAGGCCAAAATGCAGTCTCTGCACCTCTACTGCTTGGGGTAGACACCATCCTATACTGAATATGATTACCTACAGTAAAGCAGTGGATTCTCCTCTAAAAATGGGTAGGGAAGGATTTAGTTGTTATGCTGAAGCCACATTCAAGAAACCTTTGCTAAAAAAGCTTTACTGGAACTTCCCAGCTGACGCTTGTTTGCAAGCATATGGGGAATTGAGCATTCTCTTGTACAGGAGTTTTGGTGGCCACAATCACCGTCCAAGCGGAAAAATGGTAGCTAATGGCATTAGTGTTGTAAAAGGACCATGAGTCAAGGACTTCCCCAAACTTTGCAGGGTCTCTGGAAAGTCATGACCCAGCTGCTGTCTCTGTAGCTGCCAGGAGCTTACCTGTGAGTAAGACTCCATTTACAATGGAGGGGGGCAGAAGCAGTTGAGTAATGGGGCCAAATATTGTGTCTTGCTTTCTCATCAGGAGCCAAGAGAGATTGTCTTCAGGATGTTCAGTCTACCATAATGCTGCACAGACTTGTGCAAATCAAACTCAGGTGACCCATCCCTGTATCTTGAGACCTAACCCAGACCCACTGAAGTTAATAGCAAAGCATGAACACATCTGATAGAACTAACAGTGCCAGCTAAACCTATGATAGGCATGAATTCAAGGATAATTGTTCAGTTAAGAGAAGTGCTGTTGCTACATCGTCCTACAACTGCACAGTATATGTTCCTAAATCACAGCATACCAAAGCCAGCATTTCTTGCATGAAAATAATCAAATGTCCCTGTCTGTGGTAATAGTCTTTTATAAAGACAGAGCCTTCTGAGATAACCCCTGTCACTCAACAGAAAACTTCTTTGCCTCTCTTCCTTATCACCCAAGCAAATGAATGCTCTGAAACTTTGTACTTGGGACCGATCTAGCAAAGCCAAGTCTTCCCTTGTGCCATTTCAGTGCCCAAAGAAGAGTCCTGAAGAGAACAACGCCGGCACAAGAGACTGTATACTCTTGTACCAAAAGGATGCCATAGACCTCCCCTACTGCTAGTACAACGTGTATTCCTCTGAACTGGAGAGGAACCAGACCCAGCAGCAACTACAAGTCTGGACAAGCCCAGTAGAAGTAACTGCCTGACCCAATATACAAAATGGCACATATCCATCTTTCTCATCTGTGCAGCAAGATAAGAAGGCAATGATCCCATTTCAGAAATGCCAACAGCAGTTATCCATTTGACATCAGTGACATATCAGACTCTTGAATTTTAAAGGCAATACCAATTACACAACCCTTTTGTGTATCATTAACAACCTGGAAGCTATTCATCTACTTAATTGCAATAGTAGCTTTGTGCCTGAGGACAGGACTTTAATCGTTAATATTTGACAAGCACAGACTTGTCAATTATTATGTTTTGGAGTTAAATGGAAGCATTGAAAATTGATGGGCAACTCTTAAGCTATCTCCTCCTTTGCCTAAGAGACCTCTTTTTCATCATCCAATCTTAATATCCTATCTCCTCTTTCTTATCCTGGAACAGCACCCCTGTACTAATCTAGCATGAGATCAACATTCCAGTAAACATTCTCAGAAATATTCTTGCCTGTCAACTGATCCCCTCGCCTCCCAAAAAAAAACACCAAACCAAACACTGCACTACCACCACCACCACAAAAACCCCCAGACAACAACCAAACAACAATCACCTACAACAAACCAACAATAGTCAGTTCAAGTCTGCTATCACAAAATATGCCAAGGACAAATATAATTCAGTTTTCAGCTTCCAGCTGCTATGAAAATTCAGCATAGATATGAACTGAGATTAAAATTCCAGTACAACTTATATTTGTGTTAATGAAGAATCAGTTAATAAGAAAACAGTAAAGTGATCAATTGTGAGCAGGTGCTCACAAGATCAATCAGCCTTACATAAAATTAATGGAAAAGGTCACAACAGACCAGCAATGAACACCCTCTAGCCTGTGAGGTTCATTCAGAAATCTGAAGCAGCAAAAAAGAATCATAGACCAGGAAAACCTACAAATGTACTTTTGAACTCTCCAAGTAGGCAGTTCCAACAGGGGAAGAACAAGTTAGGATTTGATTTTTTGAGGTTTGATATGAAGTTTTCATATCAAATAAGAGAAACAAAATGGAGATCTGAAGTTATACTGCAGAAGTCAGCAGTAGAATCTGGACCCAAATCTTAAGGCAGTATTAGCAGAAGTCCTCCCTTTTCAGTAACTGTCACAAGACCACAGGAGGCGGTACAACTATGATTTTCATCTCTTCTTTTAATGTAACGGCCACCTGACTTCTAAGTTGCTTGAAAGAACCATTACTTTCTGCATTTATTATCCTTTTATTATTTTACTGCATCACACGGCTGCACACATAATTAAGGATTTAAATAATGAATAGATATTAGCATTATGTAAATCATCATAATTTTCCATTAATGGGAACTGGTGGTAACTGCCTGTGAATCACAAGCATTAGAAGTCACACAGACTTATACATTTTTTAAATTTGAAGCTATATGCTTATTATAAATCACAATCAAAGCAGCTCTTTTGACTACTCTTATATTGTTCTCAACTCAATCTGTTGCACATCTGTTAGCAAAACTTTATGTCCGAGGCCATTAGGCGAATATGGAATATATTAGTATCTTGAATTAAGACAGCATGGAGTGCTCAAACCATGATTATCCCAACCAAAATTAAATCCTCTGAGTTAACATTATGTATGTCTATTCAAATTACATTTAGCTAAGGTCAGTTATGAAAAACAATTGCCATCTCACTACCTACTGCTCTCATCCATCTTTTTTAATAAACTCATTACTGAGCTGTAATTGGAGAGGTTCGCTTAGGCCAGGACTGGAAAGTGTTGCTTTCCTTAATTCTTTCACTTCTTGCTCTATTTTCACTGTGGCTTGGGGCTTAATCCATTGACACCCCAAATAATGAGTTCAACAAACAGGAAAGACAACAAAGTCTATGCTGAACAGTACACAGCACAATTTTCTTGTTCTACATAAACATGTTTTAATAATGATTTCCGTGAAAGATACTGAATCAGCAACAAAGGCTAATGGGACATCCTTCTACATCACTCTGGAGGACTCAAGAGACAGTGATGAGGTTCACTACTCTAACTTTGCAGCTATTCATATGCTGGCTATGTTAATGATGAATGAGGTCCTTAATCTACATTTCTTTTTAACACAGTCTCTTTCCACTGGTCATGCAAAGAGACCAGAAAATCCAACGCTAACAAGACTAGATTACTGATGAAGAGAGGATATGGAGACAATGGTCTAGAACTGGAATCTAGGCACTTAACCTACTCTGTCTCTTTTCAGCTTCTTCCAAGCACAACAGAAAACAGGAGCTCTCCTGTTCTGTAGGGTAAGACTGGCAATGGAGAAGTCTGTTGGGAGAAGTTCCATGTGCCAGCTACATGCACATATAGACCCCATGGTGGCCAATCTAATACTAGGCTGCTCGAAGTTCCTTCATGTTCCTTGAAACATTTTGTCCCCACCACATTTCCTTTAACCATCCTCACTGTTATTCAGCCTATTTTTTCACATCAAACACCAGGATCTGAATCTTTCTCAAAGTTCGCATCTCCTGTATGTGAGATTACAAAATTATTTTAAGAAAAAAAAAAACCAAAACAGTTAATGAGTACACTAGCAGGATTTAGAAAACAGCAAGAGACTTGAGTAACCTGTGTTTTACTAAGAAATAAGACAGAAAATAAGTGGTAGCTTGGAGTGCAGCTGCATCTGAATGTTCAGTGTCACTTTTTTCTTTTTTTTTTTTTTTTTTAAATAACCCCCTCTCAAAAATCCCAGACTACACATGTAAAAACTTTAAACATAACGAAGTTAGGATGTTTGAATATAAGAATGCCTGGATTCCGCCTAGCACAGTAACTTTTCTCCCATATTAGATGGAGGGTGATGCCTACAGAAGAGAAGGAACAGGGCAATTAAAGATACTTTCCCCCAAATACTTCCTCAGCCTTCAGTTGTTGGTTTGGTGTACCTCCTGACTGATTCATTCTGGCAACTTGGTAACAATCAAAGGTTCTTTTTCTTTCAAAAGCTCATCCAGTCTCCCCAACCCTTGTGAACTTCTTGCACCCACAACATCCTTTGGCAAGAAATTCAGAAGTTCTATGCACTGCACAAAGAACCTCCTATTATTTGGTTTGTCTGAACCTAGGCCCTACCACCTCCATTTGATAGACCGCATCATTCCAGTGGAAGAAGCGATGAAGAGCATCTGTGTCTACCCTTAAGCTAAGATTATGTGGCACTCCTGTATATTCTGCAAACCTTTGTTTTCCAAACACACCTTAGTAAGCCACTCCTTATTCAGAATCCTGTACATATCTGATTTCTGCTGCCTGTGTAACTTTGCTAGCTCTCAAAAATAATTTCTGAGACAAGGGAATAAAAACACATGCATTTCACAAGGTGTAGCATGATACTATCTGTGTTGCTCTCGACTTCTTTCCTCATAGTGCCCAAGTGCTACTGCCCTCCCACTACTTCCCAGCTCCGAGTTGATGTTTTCATGCAACTATCTTTCATAGCTGCAAGACTGCTGCTTGGCAGTAACAGTGTGCTCAGAGGTCATTACCATATATATGGCACTGGATTTGCCCAGTGCATCATTTTGCTCTTCTCTGTACTAAATTTCTTCTGCCATTTTAATGCCCATTCACTCAGTTTTATAAGATCATTCTGTAGACCTTCATTCAAGTCTTTGTCCTTGCAAACCCAAATAACTTCATATATCAACCAGCTTTATCACTTTAATGCTCACCACCTTTTCCCAGTTGTTTATGAACATACTAAGAATCACAGGATATAGCAGAGTCCAAAGATTGCTAACCTTTCCCCAAAAGCACTGAGCATTTACTGATTTACCTGGCCTACACATACATGTGCACAGAGTGCATGCTAAGGATTAATCCCAAATTGACAGAGATGCAGTTAATTTATGTGACAAAACCCCAAAACCAATATTTTGAGTAAGGTGAGACTTTTGGTTACAGTGGCTTAAAATGTTTGTAGTTCATACTCACAGATCCTCACTCAAGGAGTGGTACCCTGCTTGGCCAGTGGTATTTGGTGAAACTTTTTCATTGGTCTCTGCATGTTTCTCAGTGATCTTTAAGCATTCATGTAAAAGAACATCTTCTGCCAGATTTCTAAGCAGAAACAAGACCATGTGCATTGACAGTGGACCCAGCCTATACAAACTACATCATAACTACTCTTTATGTAGATATTCCAGATTCACATTCAGCAATCTCAAACTGGGCTGGAAAATTGGGGGATCAGGTTTTCTGCACATGCAAAGCTGATCTGCATAGGTACAGTGGATGCTTCTGTGCATCTTTGAACAGGCAGTAGTTGATTTAAAACCAACTGCCTGACCTAAACTGCTCAGCATCCAGAAGTGCTAGTCAAAAACCCTTTCCTGCTCAACTTACACAAATTTTTTGGAAGAGACAGGAAAGATATTTGCAAAAAACTAGACACACTGTAGCAATACACTGAAATGGCAACCCTCAAAATTACTATATGTTAGTCCCACAAGGTCTTGTCTTTTCTCAGGTCCGGGATAGAATGCTTTAATAAAGCAGGGCAATAATTTGTAATGAAACCCATGAGCACTGATAAAACAGCACTGAATGTTGTCTGTATTACATGTTCATACAGAAACTCCTTGCCCATCAGCCCAGTAACTCAGTGCTACTACTAGTATTATTACTAGTTGGCTTTACACCTCTGCTAGATGGACTTGACTACATGACATCAGAGAAGGAAATAACACCCAGATAAATTATCAGGTTGAGCTAATGAAAGGCAGACATTAGACATTGGCTCTCAATTCAGACCGCTTCTTTTCCTGGCAGAATTCCCATACATGTCGGACAACAAAACACCAAAGGGAAGTTATGTGATCGTGCTCCAAACGTTACAGAGGGTTGACTGCCAATAATATGCTAATTCTAATTAGGAATATCAAAACAAACATTTGCAAAACATCATTCAATAAGCCAGTACTCCATAAGCCCCTGCTGCTAGTTAGGAGCTATAGAGTGAAACTCAAGCCTTTCCAACTCAATTTAGTTTGTCCTACTTAGGTGTAATTGCCACATTAGTGACATTCAGCACACAAAAAAAGCAGACAAGTTGCGATCAGTAACTTTAGATATTTTTAAAACAACCACAAGAACCTACTGGCTTCTTCAAAACACAGGTAAACCATTTGAATTATTACAACAGGGAAGATATGGTAAAAAGACAATATATAGTGCAGTTTGTCATGTTTCCAGATTCTTCCCCGAGAGGCTTATCCCTTTTTCTCCCTTTTGTAAACCCTTCTGGCTTTTCTCCTTAAGGGCAGAGGGAGCGAGCAGCGTCTGTTTAACATTTCCCTTTCCCAGCACATACATACCCACTACTGACAGTAGAATGTCTGCTCTGTATTGATCACTTCCAGAAAGAACATCCAAAATAGTCTCTGTTGGTCCAGAAAAACAAGTCCCCTCTGGGGATGAGGCCCCTCTGCCCATTTTATTTCAGAAACAGACTTTCTTGACTGATTTTTCACTGAACAGGAATTCTGCAAAGATAATGACTGCAGTCCTTACCTGTCTGCAAACCTATGGAGTGAGGAAAATATATGCCTTTGGTTTCCACAAGATGCAGGTGACTGAAATGGCACTGAATCCCTGCCAGAATACAGCTCCACAGTGGTCTTGCTCTGCAAGAGCAGCAAGATAAGTGTCCAGTCCTTTCAAAACAGTCCTTTTGAGATCAGCTATTTCCCTTGGCACTGCTGTCAAATGAAAAAGAGAATCAACCCTGTCCAAAACAAATCTGAAGGCCACTTTGGCTCCAGAGGAAAGCTCATTACCTGGATGGTCAGACACACACAGGCAGTATGGAAAGTTCCACTTCTGCAAAGAAAAGCTAAAGGATCTGTGCTGAACATCTAATGGAAGAGTTCTCATGAGCACCAGTAGCACTCATAACCCTACGACCTGGCTCAGAGGGTTCCAGTGCTTCTGCTTCTGGGCCTGGAAGGAACCCAGGACAGCAGAAATAGAAAAAACAATGTTAGGAAAGCTGTCATCAATATGAGAGGCATTACTGAGTCCAGGGAGACCCACACCAGCAGTAATGGCCATCCTCCCCAGCATCATACAGCAAATTAGCAATCTTTCCACACATACAAGCAAGGCCTCAAAAACTACAGCATGAAGCAGGAAGAGAGCAAGAGAGGTCAAAAATATCTACCAACGTTAAGATCTCTGAAGTAACAAGGGAGTTGTTAAATGAAAATGCTCAAGTAATCTTGACAAACAGACTCAGATACCACTACACAGAGGAAAGAAATAAAGTTTGGACTGGCATTCAGCTGAGACATTACCAATATTGAATGGGACTAATAATTATTTATATGAATTTTTATTATTCCCTCTGAGTCATGGAAAGAATAAACATGAGGTTTCATTTCACTTCAATTATTTTCAGAACCGGGCTCTGAAGATAAAGTCAAAAAACAAAAAAACCTAAACGGTATCCTCTTTTAGTTTGCTCTATCATAATGCCTCTAATCCCCAGTCCTGGATGAGGAGCTCTATGAGTTAAGTCATCAGCTTGGAGACAGGAAGGGCCTGCCCCACATGTACATGTAATCTATTAGGTAGGAAATGGAGAGGCAACAAAACACAAGGAAACAAACTTGTCAGCAACATTTGGTGGACTGAGCATACCAAGGGGAATACTTACACTACTTTAAAATAAACTGCTTAGTTAAGAGCCCTGGATAAATATCATTATCTTTCCCATTGTACTTAAGTGCTTCAGAGCAATAAAATTAGGACATAACTAGACTAGAATTTTCCTTCCATTGCCCAGGCACTGCAAAACTACTAAGACAAGCCTATGTGCAGATTGTAACAGAAATATTAACTTCCTGGTTTCAAATATATGTATCATGACTATTGATGAAGTTTAAACCTAGGTCAGAAAATTCTTAGTGATGGATGAATGCTTATCACACACATCCCTAGACAGCATACATCAGGCAAGTATTTGACTCCAATTCTCTCTGTTGAATGTGTATCAGTGGTGGGTGAAGAATTCATAGCAAAGAACTTAAGACCCTTAACCACTGCAAGAAGCAGCTCAGCTGCTGGCAGCAGACAGCACCAGTCAATGCCAAGTAGAATCTTTCAGATTTAGGTCAGCTTGAACTTGAGGCCTTTAAAGATGAACAAGTGGATTCAAAGTCAATCATCACTTAATTTCACAAAGCATTACTTGGGTTATTGTTCCTCTAATGCCACAGGCTGAGTCATTCCCCAGAGCCCAAGAATCCCTGGGCTCTGACAGATCACAGACAGTGGAGGATATGGCAGACTAGGGAGAGGGTGAAAATGAGAATATCCCTCCTCTCCCATTTCAGCTCCCTCCCCTCCCCTGCCATTCCCTCTGATGAGGAGAGGAAAACAACGAGTGTGGCACAGGTAACACTCAAGGGAAGGTCAGTGCACTAATGGCTGCTGTTTTCACAAGTCAGCCACACAGAATTTGGTCTGAGGATGCAATATTTCTATGGAGGGTTTATTTTTTTAATGGAGTTGACAGAAACAAATGAACAGGTCATGTATTCAATCTCTTAGACAACATAGGATTGCTTCATTTACTATAAAGGTCAGAAACAGTGACCTGATTAAGTGCGAAGTGTCTTTTTAAAGGTGAAACACTGATGATAGGAAAACATAATTTATTTTTAATTAGCTACCAGAACGGTATTTGATTCTTCTCCAAGAACAGCACAAGCACAGTATCCTTCCTGTACCTCCAGCAAAAAGGAATCACAGCCTTGAGTAGAAATCTAGTCATCTGGAAACTGTTCTGCAGGAAACAGGTTGAGAAATTCTGCAGAGCTGCTGCTGATGGAGCTGCCATCATCATCTTCCTGAAGGTCTGAATTCTCCAGGGTGTGCCAGGCACAAGAACTGCAGTAAGGCAGCCCAGTTGCTTAACTGAGAGTTTTCCCAGCTCTGATCCGTGGTCATCTCTGTGACAGCTGTACATGAGATAGGACCAAATGGCTCTTCCCATCAGGGGGCTCCCACATCCCAGCTGAATGGATGCTCTACCACAAAATACAAAGTCAGGCCCCATAAGCCAGCAATTTGCAGTTGTCCAAGATAGATGAACTCCGACAAGAAATACCGAAAGACTCATATTTAAAAGAGCCACTGCTTAATGCTTCAAAGACTCACATAGGATGGATGCATCCCAGGCTTAGTCTGCTCTTATGCCCGATTCAGAGTTTGGGTCTCTAATCCCAAACCAGCCCATCACAGCATCTGATATTCTGCAGCTGGCTGAAGTTTGACAGTCCTACATTTTTGAAGACTTTATCCCCCCAAAACATCACCAAAGTAGACAAAATAATGAAACAAAGTATCATTTTGGGCAAATCAGTGTTTTCTATTTCACTGAAAACATCCCAGACTGCTCAAACTGTGAGATTATCTTTAACTGGTGCTTACATCTCCTTTGGAGAAAGATCTCTTTTAGTATTCCTCTCATGTGGCACCAGATTGTGACTTGGACCTTGAAACTCTGCGGCAAGGCTGCAAAACACAGGTATTTAATCCGGTTGCATAGACACAGGCATATGCACAAAGCTCTGCCTGAAACTCAGACTCAACCACGTGATGCTCAAAATCACACTTCCTAAATTTATGCATTAGAAGAAAAAAAAAAAAAAGAGACAATTCACTGCATTATACTGAATTATAGCCACAATGCTGATAAAAATCACAATGCCTTTTAGAAAGGGGCCATTTTCCCTTTGTTTTTAGCATTCTCACAAAGAAAACATATACAGATTCTGATCCACATCCCACCTAAAACCAGCTGTAGTTTCTTTTTTATTAAGAAAACATTTTGCTTAGGCCTGGCCTGGCATTCTTAAGACAGACTATAATTTTTTGAGAAGCACAATGTCTTGAGATCTCACAGAACCTTCCCATCCATGAGCATGAAGCAGGGGACATTTCATGTCCCATGACACATGAGGGAACAATCTTATCTGGACAGCTACTACTTCTGCGACAATTTGCTTGCATTCAGACAAGATTATTTTCCTGATCTTGTCAGGCTACACAAATACATGAAATAAGCACAGACAACAGCTCACATAAAAATTGCAGTCACAAACCTGTGATTAAAGATGTCTTAGACACATCTTTGTCATTGCCTGCATTCAATTTTAAACATTTTTCCTCTAAAGAAACCTTGTTTCCTCTTCTCTCTCCCCCTTTTTAATTAAAGCTGCTCTTTAGGATCATCTTCAGATGATCCAAGGGGTATTCCCCTATGACATTTTACTATCAAGCCATGAACTACTCTAGGTGGTTTCCCAGATCTCTTGCCAGTGTAACCATGGAGACCTTGCCAGCTGCTACAACAGCTTGAGGACTTTTCTCTCTCTCACTAGTTTCCCCAATGACAAAATCATTATCCAAAAATGGAGTCACAATGGCTGCAGGATTTTCTTCATTTCTGCAACACTCACTAGCTTACAGGCTTATTATGCCAACTGTTTAATTTATTGCTCATTATTAAATAACAATATTTCCTATTTATAAGAAGAGAGTGCAGAGGAAATGTACTGAGGTTATTGGGTAAGTGTCTGTATTCTAAACTGTCCAAGGGATAAGACTCCAATCCAACCCATGACATAAAATAGTACCTAAAAATAAAAATGTTCAATTAGCTGAAACAAAAAGCTGTATGCATCCACCTTCAGATGGTGTTAGAGCACAGTTACTGAATGAGAACAATGTAGACTCTTAAGTCAAGAATCTAGAAGCATATGCCAAACCTACAACTTTAGAAACAGGTTCTGTTTACCATTACTTCTTTCCAGAATTCTTCACGTGGAATAGGTAAGAAAAAACATTCAAGCAGGATGCCAAGAGGAAATAAAGGGAAAGAAGGGAGAAAGAGCACAATTTCCACCTTTTTCTTAGACCTTAATTGTCATGCTTTTCCACTCCTTCTGTTACAGATGCCTCACCAAGGTTCTGATCCCATAAAAAGGCAGAGAAAGAGATTCTTCTCTTCTAGTGTGTTGAGTTTGTGCGTGGCAGGGTTTTGGTAGCATGGGAAGGTCTACAGAGGTGGTTCCTCTGAGAAGCTTCTAGAAGGTCCCCTGGCTCCAAGTCAGACTTGCCTCTGGCCAAGGCCAGGCCAATTAACAAGGGTAACCTGAGAGGAGGAGGAGTTGTGAGGGAAATACCTATGCAAACACTGAGGTCAGTTGAAGAAAGGAGGAGGAGGCAGGGAGGTGAACTGGAGCAGAGACTCCCCTGCAGCCATGGTGAGAGGGCAGGCTGTGCCCCTTAGCCCATGGAGGTCACTGATGGAGCAGATGCCCACCTGCAGCCCATGGAGGACCCCTTGCTGGAACAGGTGGTTGTGCCCAAAGAAGGCCCGGACTCTGAGTAAAGCCCAGACTAGAGCTGTCTGTTCCTGCAGGACTGCACCCCATGGGAAGGGACCCACACTACAACAGTTCATGAAGTACTAAAGCCTGTGAGAAGTACCCATGTCAGAGAAGTTCATGGAGGACTGTCTCCCATGAAAGGGACCCCATGTTGGAGCAGGGGAAGAGCGAGTAGTGCTCCCTCTGAGGAGGAAGGGGCAGCAGAAACAGTGCGTGATGACGACTGCAACCCCCATCCCCTGCCCCCCTGTGCTGCTGGGGGAGAGGACGTAGAGAAACAGGAAGCAAAGCTGAACCTGAGAAGAAGGGAAGGGTGGGGGGAAGGTGTATTTAATAAAGATGCAGTTGTATTTCTCACTGTCCTGCTCTGTTTGATGGGTAAATTAGTGGTGGTGGTGGTGGTGGTGTTGAAATTAAATTGATGGGGTTTTTTATCTTCCCCAATTGAGTCTTTTGCCCGTGATCATAACAGGTGAGTCATCCCTCCCTGTCCTTCTCTCAAACCGGAGCCTTTTGTTGTATATTCTTCTCCCCACCCCTGAGGGTGAAGGAGCAAGTGAGCAACTTCATGGTGGTGCTCAGTTTCCCTCTGGCCTCAAACCACAACATCTAGGTTCTTTCATTCTCCCTTCATTTCTTCTCTTTTTTATCACTCTCCTCTTTCCTTTGCATATTAAGGGTATGGTCTGTCCAAACAGGGCAGAATCTTTTGCAGCATTTCTATAAAACAGTAACTAAAAGCACAGTGAAAAGAAAAACATCCCAGAACAAGCTAGTCATATCTTTGTTTGGATGATAGACAATGAGCTCTGCCCATTTCTACAGTACTGAAGTTACTGGTTACAGCCAACACCAGGTACAGGAGCTCAGTTTGTTTATTTTGCTGCTGTTATCTTAGCTCTTTAAGAGGCATTTATTTCTAATTCCTTTCAAGGAAACATGATCACACTTCAAGCACAAGAACTCCAGCAGTTCTAGCCCATCTCACCTATTCTGTGTTCTTTTTCAATCTTTAATTCGAACAAAGGCTTCAAAAGCATTCTTCCCCTCAATCAGTCCTAAAAAAAATAAAGCAAACAAGCAATATTGGCTGAGCATGCCTTATTTAACCCTTTACATTTCAAACACTGCAATGATTTTCATGGCTTTTCCTATCGCATTTATAAATGAAAGGTAACAACTATTTCTCACAGGCATTGTTGCCCATGCACCAAGTGATTTCAGGTATCTGTACAGCACCCGTATCTCTGACCCATTTATTCCACTGAAATTAATTCACCAGTACTGTGTTCACCAACAGCAATAGACAGCCTCCATCACAAACAGCTTACACATTCTAGAAACACACAGACAAGGGTCATGAAGAAAAAGCACCTGCCCAAAAAACTCACTATAAAACTGCCTCATCTATGTCTCATAACATCAGTCCATGGCTTGGCATGTTTGCAAACACATTCTGGGGCAACCAAACCCACTGGCCCGTGGTGTGTGAACCAAGAGAATACCAAAATCTTCAAACCAGTTTAAACCACAGAGACAGTATCAAGGAAAGGGACAGGACACTACAAACACCATGAACCTGTCTGTGGTCAATGGCAAAGCTGGCTGGCCTTGGTGTGTTCATGGATATTGATGGACAGCAAGGGAAGAGGAGGGTTGTATGAACTGCAAGGAAAAGACCAAGATGCTAAGAGCCTGAAGAGCCCATCAGGATATTTTCCTGTTTGGAAAAGCAGGAGGCAAGTCAGCCCAAGTGAGACCGACAGCAAAACCAGTTTTCCACCAGCAGATCCAGCGGGCTTTGTCACAGAATCTACTGGAATTGCAAAATACAACTGCTAGCTTGAGATACTCCAGCTTTTAGATACTGTTTCTTGCCAGACTTTCCCCCATTCCCACATGATTTGAGATGGAGTAGGAGATGCACAGCTCCTGGGGCTTTTATAGGAAAGAAGAGTTTTTCCTATACTATGCTGTCCAGTGAATAGCACTGCCTCTTCACAAACCAAAAAGATAGGGCTTGGTACTTTTACAGGTATCAGATCATTTGCTGGATCCCTAGCTTTACTTTTAAAGTACATGTAGATACTCAGTTACTGCCAGTTTTATGCAATAACTTTAGAATCTATTCTCATACAAGGTATATAGTGTTCATGCTATACTAACATGCTGCAGTGATGTAGAGCTGTCCAACTTAAAGCAACTCGTTCTACTTCAAAGCTCTCAAAGGAAGCTGAAGTATACCTGTTAAGTGCACAGCAGCTTGTTAAGCACGGGGGATCTTTGCTGAAGTAGCTCTCTACCTGCATTTTAAGATATACATGTCAATCAAGAAGGAAGAAGGGGGATGTTAGGCCTTTTTTAAAGCTCATAAGAAGATGCTAAATAACAACAGCTCAGAAAGTTCCACATCTCTACCAGCCAAGCATATGATGAATTTACTAGTGAAAAGTTTTGACAATGGTGGTGTGAGCAGGCCCCTCATGTGAATTGGTCAATGGACTCTACAGCAGTAACCCTCAAATTCTGAGTTAATTCCTCCTTCCCCATTCCAGCCTGAGGGCTATCATAGGGACTAGTCACATTCAGAAACCACAAGTGAGCCTCACATACCACAAACATTGCATAAAATGAAGTTGATGAGAATCACAAGGTTTAGGGTAGAGAAAGACTTCAATACACATGGTTTTACAAATGAAAGAGAGCAAGCAAACACCTCACAATAGTTCAGTCATGTCTAGGATATGCGTATATCAAGGCAACCAGGACAGTAGGTCACCCTTCAAGGGAAAAGGAAACATAGTAACAGAGAAGGCAGGGAGAAGTCAAAAGCATGTGCTGAGAAAGGATCAGGAATCTGGAGCAGATGAGAAATTGAACAAACTCTTATCAGAGCCCTTCAAACGTTTTCCTAGTCTAGCAAAGCATCTTTGCTGAAGAGAAAAGACAAAGCACATACCAGGATCAAGTTTCCTGCCCTAGGTAGTCTGGCATTAGCTCCAGTTTGCCAAATGACTTACAGGGAGATCCAGAGATTTACCACAAGCACCTTTCTTGCAGTAAGTGAAGTAAGCACATTCTTTTCCTTTTCTTCACTTTTGACACTATAAACATAATTTGCATCAACTCTGTCTACTTTGCATTTCATTAATATACTCGTATTTCCTTCAGGCTTTGAGCTAAAAGAGCTATGAAGGTGATCATCATCTTCTGAGTGTAGTGACCCTTCCGAGCAAATATTCAAAGAAGAAACATCTTCTGGTGAGACCCGTGAGCCAGGAAAGCTCCGAGAGTGGGGCATAAGGCAGAAAACCTGAAAACAAAGAGCTCTGGGGGAGCACATAACAACTTGTGAAGATTAACTTGCTTTTAGCCTAAAGGGCAAAAGACATACTTTCACTGTAGAAGGAAACAAACAAAACAAACCCCCCAAAAAAACAAATCCAGGTCCTCTAAACTCCAGACAAATAGCTTATAATTAAAAGGAAGGCAAAGCAATCCAGTTTTCACAAGTGTTGGCTGTAAAGGTAAACTCTTCATTTTTAACTCACACTGCTAATCCATGAGAAGATTAAAAACTGCTCTGGCTTGACTAAAATTTTAATTGAAGTTCATTAGCTTGAATTAAGAACATCCCTTCTTCTCCACAGCACCACTCACCTCCTCCTCACATGTAGTAACAATGGAAAGAAGCCTTTTTACTTTAAGAGCAGTTATAAATGGACTTCTCAAAGTCCTCATCAGCAGCCTGCCAGAGCTGCTAATCCCAACTTCAGTGACAGGAAAGCATGCCCAAGGCCAGCCACTTCTGAAAATCTTTCCTGGTCCAAGCATGCACAAAAATTGTTCATTGTGATTAAGATAAACCAGCACCTTTCATATTGTCCTCCCATCTTAGGTGTAGACCCTACCACTCAGAGTTTTAGTACAACCTAGGAACTTTTTCTCTTCAGTTCAGGCAATCCACAGAGTACAGCTTGAGCTAGAATAATTAAATCAGAATTAGGTTAACATGTTAAACCTTACCTTTTTTTTCATTGTGAAAATGTCAATTGATGATGTCAAAATGTTTAGAAATGTGTTTGAGCAAAAAGGTGAAAAGAATTTTGAGGAATTTGAAAGAAATAACTTACATTTTCAACAGCTTTTCATTTCAAACATCCTTTAATTTTATTTTTTAATAGCTTTAAAAATATAAATAAATTATTTAATTTTAGGTTGTCCTAAGACAAAATGTAATTTGTCCTGAAAACAATACACACACACCCCCCTTCTATTCAATTCAAAACTTTTTTTGATGGGTACGCATATAATACTGAAAGAAAATGTCTGGGGGCTTTTTCCCCAGTATCAGTAGGAAGAGAATGTGTCAAATATGCCAAGGCCATCTGAGCTTTCTTTAGTTAAACAGCAGCTATGTAAAACATATTCACAAATTATAAGATTTTTATTTGCAACAGATGATAAAGTATTAATCAGACTTCAAGAGGAATATGTGGAACTAAACCCCAGATCAAAATATATCCTGAAAAAATTAGTACTCTTTCCTTCAGCAAGCTGATTTTAGATCACTTTGGACCACATAGCCTCCAGGTGATTATGGCTGGATTCACAGCAAATGAACCCCTCATACGTTCTGTTCAGTTTCCAATCCTATTTTCTACCTGTAGGCTTTCCCCTAGTGATTGCTGGCTCTAAACACTACAGCGCTTGAGTTTAATGGCACTTCAGCTTAACAAAACTCTTCACGGTCATTAAGAGAAAATGATTGAATTAATTCAGGAACTCAAGAGCATTCAGTTGAACTGATATTAAACCTCAAAAATACATGAGCCAAAGTCCATTTAGGAAAAAGGAAGGTAAAAATGGATAATAAAGAAATAGGCACAATTCAGTTTTAATCTAACTAAAGCATCTTAAGAAGAAAACACTCTAATGAAGCACTTAATGACTACTTAAAATTATTTTAACAACTGATGACTTCAGAGAGAATTTAAAAGATAATTTCCCATCAAAAAGCCTTATGCAAAGTCACACCACTACACATCAAGTCTAAGAATTTAGGTTGAGTAACTTTGCATAGCAACATCATAGAGAAAGGAAACGCATGTTTTCTAGGCAGAGATAGTATTCTGCATTTTACATATTTATACACACACAATGTGCAACAGGATTACTTTCACAGGAGCATAAAATCATCAGACCTAAGACATCAAGCCCAGTTCTTCACAAGCAGCTGCATAATACTTACCAAGTTGAACAGGGCCCACAGTAGAAATCAGTCCAGAATTCCACTCCTTCTCAATTCTAGAAATGAACCAGGCTCCATGTTACAGAGAAATCTTGCAACCAATTTTAATTTGAGCTTGTAGCACCCTGGGGCTTCCTGAGCATGCACAGGAGCACTAGGGTGTCCGCCCCTTGCTTTTCCAGGTGGTGTCAATATGCAATTCTTCCCAGGAAGGTGGGGGAGGGAAAAAAAAAACCTACAGAGCTTTAATGATACTTCATATAGGAGGCTGCAGCATACTCAAAATAATCAGTCCACTTGCACAAATAATCTCACACCCTTTCATTCTGACCTGAGCCCTGGGTAACAATATCCTATTTGCTACCTCCTCCTATACACATTTTGTTCTCTCCTGTTCCTCGAATAGCTTAAAAAGGTAAAATGAAGAGAGGTGAAAGGTCTACACACACCTGCTTGGTCCACTGGGTTAGCAAACATAATATTTGTTTCCATAGCAATGGCACAAACAGGAGAAATCTTACCAGCATTACAGCTCATCTTCGATCCCCTACCCCAAATGCCTTGTTACTCGTTTACGGCTAGATCAGCTGCAGGTGGTTTTTAGCAGGAGCAAAGCTCAAAGTCATCTGAGGTCCCCAGCAAGGGGCACTGGCCCACCAGACCCAATGAGATTGCAGGTCCCATACAACTGCTTCAGATTTCTCCTTGTCAGCCTAAAGGAAGGGCAACTTGTTTCTCAGGCCCAACCCTCACTTTTTTTTCACACTGCAACCTACTCCCTTTCATGTTGCTCCTAAAAGTCAGACAGTACCACCAATCCTGAAGTACAAAGGCCCTCCTCCCTACTCCTTCTGACTCTTGTGATGCTACAAATAGCATAAGTTGTCTTCTTAATAACCACAGGACTTGGAGTTTCACTGCATGTGGTAAACTCAGCTCTGCTTAGGCAAGCATCCAAGAATCTGGACTCTAGGTATCATAAACCTGGCCCTCAGCTAATGTGTTTGCATTAGAATTATGCTATATTACTTCACAGTATGAGAAATGTTGCTCAGCAATTCAGCTTTTCATCTAAGCTAGTCATGTACTAAAGTGGCAATACTTATACCTGATTCTCAGCAAGATAATTCCTTTACAGATGTTTTCATGGCAGACTGATTTCCCTCGTGATTCACTGTAGTTACAGTCAGCATTGTTAATTTATTTTTCCTTCTACAAGGCAATAAACTGTTACACATTTTCCCTGGAAGGGAGAGATATTACTGATTTATGTTGCATAACAGGAGAGTCTGATATCAACCATTGATATAGATGAGCAAAGACCACTGCAGAACCTTGATGGAATCAACACAACAAACTGCAAAATATCACTAGCTTAGCAGGTGACAGTAGCATCTTCTGCCTTAACATTTATCTTCACTATCTTCAGAGCAATTTACTTGCACTATATAACTACTTAAGCTGTATCTTTAGAGAAATCATGATGCTTAATGTTTCACAGTTGCCAACTGTCTGGAATTCAGATTGAAAATATTCAGGTTATAGCAGCTATTCATAGCACAGTTCCATGAGAAATAGGATTTGTCATGGTCGCAGCATATGGATGCCAAGAAGGACATGTATAGCGCTGGCATAGTGCTATAGGAAATCCTCTCTCAAGCATCAATGCAGAAAGGCATGGCTTCCCAGTGTCTTGAAAGACAACAGGAAAAGATGGTCTTCCAGAGGGCCTTTCGCTTCAGACAAGCTAGATTGCATAGAGGAGAAGCAGTCTTCACTGACTGTCTAAAAAGCCTAGAGAAGGCTCTATTTAAAGCTCAGACATCTCTGGTATCTCACAGAATAGTACAATTCCTCATCGCCTCCATTAACACACCATGCTTAGATACTAAGCTAAACTAGATGAGCAACTGAGGAGGAAGAGAGACTGATTTAAATTGCAGTTGCTGCTAAGGCAGTGTTCCTTCTCAACAGTAGTCAGGTCATTTAATTCCTATGAGAAGTTGCTGTTCTAAAACAGCACACAGAACTAAAGATGTAGGACCAGTCCCTATGCTCTGTGGGAGAGAGTCACTTGAAATGTTTGCAATGTGATGACACAGGGTTAATTCTCTGCATTCACAGCTTCATCATAGGCCTACTAGGAAGTAGCCAAGAAGGAAATACAACAGCTCCAGATAAAATACCTCCCAATAAGCATGGCAGGAGGCTAGTAAACAATGCTTGCGGCCAGTTGAAGAGACTGCTTTCCCATTTCCTCTCAATCTGCTTTTGTGCCAAGCTTAGGAAAGAACACACCAAATAGACCTGGTTTATGGGGACAGGGACTTCACCTGCATAAGCAGGGAGATTGAAACAGGTCAGTGGATTCCTGCTCAGGACTTCGACAACATTAGTGGTTTTCCTAAGTTTTCAGGAGATAGCAAGCCTTAGAACAGATGAAGGTACCTGCATAGGCTGGTTTTAGCAGTTGCCTCTCTGTCAGACTTTGCTGCTTCCCTTGCTATGAAGATTTCACAAGCCTTTAGTTCAGCAACGTTATCTGGTTACAGTCAACAGCAGTTGCAGCTCTCTTTGGAAAACCTGAACGTTGTCTACTGAGCAGTCACTGCTGATCCACACAACATGCTGCTCTAGGAAAGGCTCCACCACAGGGCTTTTACCCTCGGGTAGGAGATAGTAGAGGGCTTCTCTCCTGCGTGCCTGCACCCAGAGAGCAGGCACACAGCACAGCAGTATCTTGTGCCTTGCTTTGCAGATAACAAAGACACGTGTAATGGTGAGGATGTGAGCTAGATTTAATTATTAGACCAGTTACAAATGATTAAAATATTTATTTGAAAATAAGTCAAAAACATGTTTGGTGGTTTTTTTTTTTTTTTTTAAAAAAAAAAAAGTGGAAAGAAAATTACTGTTTTGGAACAACAAAGACTATTTCTTCCAGGCCTTCCCCTTTTGATTATTTTCAGTAAGAAAAGAAAGTAACAACATCAAGAAAAGTGAGAGCAGAGACAACAGATGACTGAATCCAAAACATTAATTCACCAACATTTACAGCTTTGTCAAACTATTTTGTTAAAGAAATCTAACAGGGAAGTCCAGTGCCTCACAAATTTAACTTCCTAGAGAAATTATTTTTCAAATCAAGTGCCTCACCACTAAACCTAAACTTTCTGCAGAAGACAGCAAAATTGAAATTACTTATCTGCTCAAACAGAGATTGTATAGTTATAGCATAGAATTCAGTGCCTGAAAACAGTAAGTAAGCAAACAGATGCCTGAAGGCTGAATCCATCTCAAAAACTCACAGCAAACTCAACTGAAAGGTGCTTACACCTCTTTAGACTTTCTATTCAAGAAGTCTGCTAGGCTCTGTCTGTGCAATTCACCCAAGAGCTCTGACACTCAGTCTGCTTCTTGTCCACGTAATGCCAAAGTCATAGTCTCCCATACATGTCCCCTGGGGCTTCAGCAGAATTAGAAAAATTATCATAAAAACGTGTGCCTCTTAGGAATTAGTCACCAACACCAGCATGTCATAAAAGAAGCAGGCAAATAACAAGGCCTTTTTTCCTTCTAGAGTTTTATTACACAAATACTTCAAAAATATTTTTGTAAAGGTACTGTTACAAAGACACTGTGTTCCATTTGTACACACTGAGCCAAAGAAGTTGATTGATCTCATTATAATGTATTATTTTCTTCCTCCATGTCCTAAGGAGTAGAGAAATATACAATGACAGTATCTGTCCCTACTACCCTAAATAACTTCTCAGCCCGTAGGACATATTAAACAAGATCTGAGAGAGGTTTCAGAGAGAAACAGATTTTCAAGGTCTGTGAGCAAAAGCATGCCTAGAAAAGAGAAAAACAGGACTAATGGTTCCACAGAGGAAAGACTAGTAAATTCATGCCAGGGAACGGCGAGAGCAATATAAAAGTAGGTTCCATTCATTGTGCTGTTTGTAGAGTAGCTGGCTGGTCATGCAGTAACATCTATACTTGAACTTGCAGAAGTTTTTCTGTGCCCAGAAAGAAAGCACTGCCTTCATAAGAACTTGATGACTAGCTCTTTAGGCATTTATTTGGGTTTGTGGCTTTTTTAATTACTTAAGCAATGTGGATGCACCTCCCTCAAATATGAGGCTTCCAGCTTCCACTTAAAATACCTAGAAGACAGGTGACATGCCTTGAAGTTGAATTCTACCCCAGACCAAGGGCACTGTGAACATAAAAATCTGCCCCACAGTGTCTGCAGACAGATTAAGGATTTCGTGTTATCAGCATTTCACAAAACTACAAACTTCCCTGATTAAAGAGGGAAATGAAAGTAGAAAAAAACAAGATAAGTGAGCAAGCTTAACATATTTAATGGAAGAAGAGGGCAGAAGTTCTGTGTTCCCTGCAATGGAGATCATGTACCAGCTATGTACCAGAGCCACCACTGGAGGTTATCATTTCTGTGAAAACTATTATGGGAATGGCTTGTCCACAGAATACCTTAGAGAAGTAAAATTTTGTACAAAAGAAGTAGACAAGACCTCCCAGATGTCCATGAATTGTATCTAAGGTGACTTCATTGCATTTAAACATTTGCCCAGATAATTTCTTTTCTCTATGGAAAATATGATAACTCAAGAGTTCACTGAATTTTCATGAGCCCACGGCTGAGTCAAGAGAGGAAGTTTTACAGAGCAGTAGGAACACCTTGAAGCAGTTATTAGTAGTCTGGGAGAAAACTTGATCAATAAGAAGTCAGGAGATTGGGAGGATTCCCTCTGTTCTGTTCCACTGTTCATTGTTCACCTGATCCACCACCATTTTACAATGTTACTTCTCCAATAGTGCTATTTCTACTTGTTCACTATATCATTTAAGCTACCTGCAACTACTTTCACAGATCTGAGCACTGTATGTATTTTCTAAGAGTGCCCAGTAAAAATAAACAAAAAACAAGTCTACAGTCCTTCTGCTATCATAGGCTCTGATGAAACCAGAATCAGCTTTAATAAACTCTATGAAAGGCAACCAGCAGTCTCATAACCAAGTAAAATAAAAAAGACCTTTTCCACCATGTAACAGTTTCCCTTCTAAAGTAAAATGTACATTTTCCACCAAGTAACACAATTTCCCTTTTAATAATAACATTTTTTCCTGGGGGGGGGTGGGGGTGGGGGTGGGGGGGAGTAAGCTTGAGAACAAAGTGTACCCTCTTTTCATTCATGAATGTTTGTCAGTGTGGTATCCTAGCAGACCCCTCTGTCCTTTGTGTACCCAAAGCTTGCAGGATAATCTGGGATGGGCCACTCACTATACGAAACCTCAACACCTTCTATGTTGGAGACAGGGGTGTTACACAGTGTATCTGGAACATTCTAGAGGAAACAATTTTACCATTTCTATGTGAGAAGTTCTGTAACCCCCTCAAAAGGTGCAGCTCTTCCCTCTTCCTCTTAAAAGCTTTTTCTCATGTGTACAGCCTCCTTGACTTGTATGAAAGTTAAAAGCATTACTTCAGGTTTCTCACAAAGTCTTCCCCCAAAATTCAATGCAGCTTAGGTTTTATCATAGCCTGAACACACTGGCCTGTTCTGATGAAGAGAACAAGGTCCATAGCAAGCTCTGAAACCAAGAGCACTGACATAACTCCTCCTACCGCTTTACTGATCATAACACTTTTGAAAAGAAACAAACAAATCCCACAAACCAACAATAGCAACAAAACAACCCAAAAAGCCACCAAAAAAACCCCCACAGCATTGAACTCTCATCTTGCACACATTCCTGAGGAGATGCTAGCTCAATACTGCCCTGACAGCATGGCACGGAGCCAAAGAAAATAAACTCTGCTTCCTGACCAGGCTAATTACACCAGGTTTAGTGCTATGCTGACATGGTTATACTGTCTCCAGACTTGGTGATAGGTCTGTCAAATCTAACTCCTTATTTCTGCTTCACAACTTGTGCACAGAGAAGACATGTCCAATGTCTGCCAACACACACTCAGTTGTACCAGTTTGATTTTACTTCTGATGAAATATTACATTGTTCAGTCCAGTGGGTGCAAAAAAAAAGTAGGTGTCCAAGCACAGTTCACAAATCAGCTCCAAGTATATGTCTTCCAAACTGAAACAAGCCACTTTTGACCAAAAGACAAAGGCAGACACACTCCTCTGTGCTGACTTAAGGGAAATGACTACATTAAAGAGATGTTTAGGTCCCAGGACTCCTGTGTCTCAGCTCTCTCCCCCTTTCCTCTTGCTCCAGTGAGGTTATTATTTCCTGATGGCTTATAATAGAAACAAATCTCTCCTCTGGATAACTAGGGAAGTACAGTCACAGTTCCCCAGCATCTCCCTTTCCCACCCCATGTACTTCTCAGCAAAGCCCCCCATAATCTGCATAGCTCACGCAGAATATGGAAGTGAGTTTCTTGTCCTGTAACACAATCCACAGTGCAGCTCTGCATGACTTGCTGCACTTAATACCAAAGTCTAGCAACACTCTGAATCCTAAACAACAGAGGAAAGATCAGAAGGCAGCACAGCCCCCTGCTAATACTGAACACAAAGAAGCTCCTTAAGTGCAGGGCAGAGTATTCTGCTCTCAGCTCAACTCTACTCTCAGCTACATGCTGATAGAAACCTCTGAATCCTGGCTCTGTCCTGACTGTGCACCCACTACATCACAACAGCTTCTTCAGTCAGGTCCAGTTTTAAGTCTGGCACAATGGACAGGAATGACTGTCCGTAGCTCTGCCACTAACATGACAGCCACTTCCATATTTTCATACCTGTATTTGCTTTGTTGATAGTCTCAATTATATAAGCTCTCTGGAGCTGAGAGACTCTCTGCCATATACAGACACAATATAACCTGCAGCCTTCCTCATCTCCACAGATAACTTGGGGAAACTTCAGCCACAGCTCAAGGTACAGCTTGGGAAAGGCACTCCACAGAAAGATGGGGAATCTGGTGATCTTTAGTATTTGCTCCTGGAATTCAGTTACATGAGAATCTGAGCTTTTTCCAAAAAGGAAATAGTTTGCCTAACTGCAGGGAGATTCTTGAAGACACATTCTAAAGCTTGAAATGTCAGATGGATGATAAATAAAATAAATGGTTTGGTGGGGGATGAGTTTGCAGCTGGTTAGTATTTTAGGTCAGTCACGTTCTTTTGATGCTGTAAGAGTGAAGAAGCAAGAAATAAAATGTTTGGTGAAACACTGGGAAGCTCTGACTGAACAGGTATATCAGAAATATTGAGTACCTCCAGAAATGCAACCTACCGCCACATGCATCCTCACCGTGTCCCGCACAGGTCATAGTACTCCTCCAAAACACAGGAGCTTGTCTGGGAGCATTGTCTCATAGGCACAGTGTGTGTATATACTGTATAGTACTATATATTAGGGCTACCAAAAGGTGAAGATAGTGAGACTGGGTGTTATTTGTATAAAGAGAAAACAAGCTTTTTTTTTGAAAAATGTGTCTCTCCCCTACCCTGTAATCAATGTGTGGGTTTTATTTTGTTTATTTGTGTGACTCATTTTTGAGGTTTTGTTTTTTTGGTGCTTGTTTGGTTGTGGGGGTTTTGGGGTTTTTTTAGGGAGATGATGAATTATAATCCAAGAAACAATTACAGGTGTGCAAAATGCTGCCTGTAACTTTACTACCTGCTCTGTTTTTCAGTACTCCTGTAACTGTGGAAAAACCTCTTGCCTACTCAGTGAATTCATGATTTACTGCCCTTGTTTGTCACTTACTGCATCCATCCTCAGTTCAAGCGCTTTAGCTCATTTCTAGAAACAACAAGTGCCAGCAGCTGGAATTTCAGAGCTGTTTCAGCCAGGACAGCCCAACCACATTTAGTCTGGCAGTTAACAGAGGTTCATTCTTCTGAGCTCATTCACCAAACTGATAAAAAACATCCTGAATTTTCAGAAATACCTAGTTTATGAATTTCACTGAAGCATGGATTAAGCTGCTGGAAAAATTATTTCATTCCCCAGTGCAAAAGAAGGGGTTTTGTCCCCCATTAGAATTTAAAAATACTATTACACATTCTATTGCCCTGAGATCATGTTTTTCAAAGCACAAAAAATAAAGAAAAATAGGAATTACCTGAAAATTAATTCTGTTTCAATCAACTTTGCTTTTGAAGACTCATAGAATGTTTTGGGTTGGAAGGGTCCTTATAGATCATCTAGAAGTCCTGGTTTTGATACAGAACTGACTTTTGACCTAAAACCTACTCAACAATACACAGTGTTATCTTATATTCATTCTGCTGCGTCAAAGAAACTGAGAATTATACTTGGAAAGGCCAATGAAGAGTTAAAAATATGCACCATTTCCTGAGAAAAAGTGTAGAATTTCTTTTGAGAATAAAGTATAATTGCCAGGCATTGATAAATTGTGTAAGAAACGCTATTGATGATTCATACCAGTAGAACTTGCTGCTAAATAAACTCTGACCTTGATACTCAAGAGACCCACTTAGAACATCCTGCAAGACAATGATATATTTCTCCACACTAACCTTTGTGAGTAGTCTGCCTCTTCAGCTCCTTGAAACAAGCTAGTTCCAATTAAAGAGGAGAAGTGGAACTGTTTCATACATTTGTTTTAGTGACAGGATACGCAGGGGTTATGATGTCATAGTGCCAAGAATATTGGGCAGGAAAAGCTGGGTATGGGCTTTCTTCAAATTTCAGATATGTATTATTGCAACACTGCAGAAAGTATTTCTTTCTTTATGAAAAAAGCTGAGCTGTTAGAGGGAAGGAGAGGGAGAGAAAATTACATAGAAACTATAGCTTAGAGCTGAAAGGAAGCAGTTGTGTCCACATTCCTGGCCAGTGCTCATTGTGCAGAAACAGGCACATTATTTCACTTTCCTGCAGTTCAGCTTCTCAACTGCCATGTGGAGAGAATAATACAAACTTTCTCCAACTTCTGGCTTGTTAGGTCTTACCTTCTGCATGGGGCACTCACATACAGCACAATTTGATTTTTTCCTGCCAAAGGGGTAACTCCCAGTAAAGGAGCAGTCAACAGAGAAGACCACCACGAGATGGCAGAGTCTTCAAGGACAACTATCTCAATGAGAGAACTGAAGTCTCTCCTGCTAAAGGCAAGAGAGACACTGGGGAGAACGAGAACAAAAAAAGACCAGGAGGTTTTGGATGCTGAACTCTCCATCTCAGCCTCTGAAGTAAACTGAATCAAAATTTTGAAGGGGAGTCTGTAGCACAATGGACTCCACACTGCTGCTCAGTTGTCCATGACTGAGTGGTATTGTCTCCCACACAATATCAAAGCTTCAAGTCTAAACAGCAGTCAGCAGTACAACTAGAAATCATTACCTGTGAATCTAGTGACTTGAGGATTGAACAATGTAATTGACTCATCCATGTCTTTCTCTTGAAACGCTGTCCACTATGGAACACGTATCTAGAAAGTGCCTGAGAATCCCACTAAACATGTCACAGAACACTTGAGAGCACCAAAACAAACCAACAACCTTTGCAGTATTCTTTGTACATACCTTCAGTACAAAACACTAAAAGCCACAAGATTGACAACATTCCTAAAAAACAGAGCAGGAAGGGTGCAGGGTGACACCCTATATCCTGTGTCACTTCCTCTTTGCAATTGGAAAATGAATCTATAAAAGTGTTATTAGATGTATTTAAAGTCTTCTGTGACCTGTGTGTTTTTGGGACAATCACATAAGAGAGACAAACCTTGCAATGGGAAAAAAAATGAAGACTTTTAGAGGCATTTCTTAATCCCTGGATCTGTGTAGCAGGGAAAAAGGTGGAGCTATTGACTTTGCACTCTCAGATGTAAAGTCCATCTCTGATGAATAGAAACTCCATCCATTAAGTAAGAAGCTCCTGAGCAACCAAGCTGTGAAACATGGCCTTTATCCTAGAGCAGTCTAAAGCGGCTGGGATGGACTTCCTCAGTATTGAGCAGGAAGCCCACAGAGCAAGTAGAGGGCAGATAAAATGTACTCATGGAAATGAACAGCTAAGAAAGTGTGCCATTGCACAGTTTGCTTGAGGAGCTGAAACACAGAGGGACGCAGGAACAAGAGAAGAATTCACAGTGATAGAAGCAGATGGGATGTAGGGGTTGTTTCATAAGGTAGCACGAGAGAGATATTAACATGTTTGAAAGCAAAGGGAAAAGACTGTGACTGATGCAAAGAAGCAGTTAAGGGATGTAGAAAGCAACATGGCTGATGAGGAGAGGGGACACATAGAGTTAAGGGATTTGCTTTCATCCTGATGTATGCTGAAAAGAAGTCTCAAAACATTTAGTTTTTCCTGTCAGGGAAAAACTATTCTCCAATCACATCCAAAAGGAAATGCAAGCCTGGTGAGAAGTCTGAACTTCCCCAGCAAGTGCAAGGCAATTTGTTTCAGGCTCGCTTCTCTTTGTTTTTAAAGCCTGAGTGGTGTCCAGCTACACCTATGACTATCAAATAATGATGACAGAAATCAAACCATAGATGAAAGAAAGAAAAATCTCTTGCATCATGGCATTTCCTTTATGAGTCATTGTTGCCTGCAAACGAGGACTTCTTGCCACATTCCTAATGTACAGCAAGTCATTAGCATTTCTGGTTCTTGCCTCAGTTGCAGTCAAACTGAAACAGGAAAAAAACTCAGCTCTGAAAAGGAGTGATGGAGTTAACTGACAAGTATTCTCCAGTTACCTTGGTATTCATTTTTAAGATCAGTCCTGTTTACTATTAAAAACAACAATTTCAGGTGTTTGGGATGGATTTCACAGTAACTTTATTTGTTCAAGTGAAGTAAGAGAAACTCTCTCCTGCAAGCATTCAGTGATGAAAAAGTCTAAAAAACACAGATTGCTTGTTTTACATATAGAAATACAGTATACATAAACAATAATGAGCAGTAAATAAAAACTTCTTTCTGGCTCCAACTTTAAATCCATAGAAAAAGTAACTTTAACTGGTTGAATGCTAGATCTCTCTCCTCTACCTTACAAGTTTTGTGTTTGTTAAAGACACTGCAGGAAGTTTCATTATAAAATGAAGTTAGTAAATTAAACTTCAACTACTAGTTTCTGTAGAAGAGGAACAGTCCCACTGACCTCTCTAAACTCAAAGGCTGTTATTACAGACATTAATTGTTGTAGGCTGTTCTCTCTTGCTTTCCAGGTCTGCTGTTGCCATTCTCAGAAGATTCAAATTAATTCACCTAATTTGTCACTAGCCCTTCTCAGAACAGACTTTTATACATTGCTGATGGTTTAAAAGCTGTTGCAGCAGGTTTCCACAGCAACTTTTAAATCTTTGAGAGAAAACCTGCACTTGAGAAGGAGTACATATAATGCACAGAAACCTACTATTACGTACAGGCTTTTGGGTAATCTTCCACGTACTTAAAGGGGTCGTGCATTTTCCATTTTGCTTTAGTAGAGTCTTCAAATCTTACAAGATCATGGGTTTTGCACTCATGGATTAACAGGAACAGACTTCCTTATGTTTCAAATCTAGAACCAAGTCAAAGACCAAAGGCATCTCTATCTCTTAGCAAGCCATGTCGTGTTGAAATTCCATGGCCACTTTAAGATGCAATGTTACAAGGTGCTCTTTTTTCAATAAGGCATAGATTATGTTTCTATTTTCATAATACCTTGCTACTTCAATATGTATCATCTTACATAATTTGGTCCATAACAGTGAATAGGAGTTCTTCATACTCTGGAAAAGATGAAGTGAATCAGAAAATTACCTACTTTTAAATTAAAAATGCAATGGCAAATATTTTATGTGCAGCCCAAACAGGTTAATAGGAAAATGAAAAAGAAAGAAGAAACTTGCTATTACAAAAGTCAGTGTGACATAGGAAAGAGTATGTGCAAAGAAAAAAGCAAAAAACATTGGGAAAGTGAAAACTGAATTATTGTTGTCACTTTGCAGAAAAATCTATATTACAGCCAGATCTGATGAGAAAATAGAAGCCCTTTCCAAATGAAAGGTTAATTTCTAAATGTTTTAGGAGGAAACCGAAAAATACACAAATGTCAGTTTCCCATGGCGTAGGGTTTTCCAACAATCCCAGCAGAAAAACCTGGGAATTAGTCTGAGGCTCCAAGCTGGGTGTATCAGAATATGGTACTGACAGACACTAGCTGCCTCTGTCCTTCCTGAAGTTGCTCATGTATCAGGTCTCATCTGATAAGGCAGGCCCTCTCCCAGAGAAGGGAGCATAGAGATGAGATCTGTCTTCCAGTACAGATTCCCAGCAACAGTGAGATTTTGTGGGTCAGAAATTTCCTATGGGAAAATCATTCCCTGAGGAAACATCAAGAGTATGCCTAACAGGTTTTGGGGAAAGGTTAAAAATACATGTTCTTTAGAAGAACCTCAACTACATTACAGGTGGGCTTTCAAAACCATAGGCCTGATCTGTATTAAAACCAAAACATCTCACCAATTGCATCACTGCGGTACAGTGATGAAAACATACACCACCACACACAGAGCTATATTTCAAATTAAATAAATGCTAAAAAATAGTACATTTTTTTCTGAACTTCAGCCTTAACTCCACCTTCAAATTAAAGAGTTCTGTAGGCCAGAAACTTTAAGACATGGACTACATTCATATTTTCAGAAAGGTGCCACAGACCAGTATTAGCTACATCCAGACCAGCTGGTTCAAAAGCTTCCCAAATACCTGCCTTATATCACTACTGCAGTCTGTGGTGCATTTGGATAAGGTACAAACATCTCAACAGCAACCTTGATATATACCCACAATACTCTACTCATCACAGCTACCTAATGTAAGAAATCATGGCATCACAGAGCCATGGAATGGTTTGGATTGGAAGGAACCTTAAAGATCATCCAGTTCCAAGCCCCCTGCCATCAGCAGGGACACCTTCCACTAGACCAGGTTGTTCAAAGCCCCGTCCAACCTGGCCTTGAACACTTCCAGGGAGGGGGCAGCCACAGCTTCTCTGGGCAACGTGTTCAGTGCCTCACCACCTTCACAGTGAAGAATTTCTTCCTTACATCTAATCTAAGCCTACCTTCTTTCAGTTTAAAACTTTTCCCCTCATCCTATCACTACACTCCCTGATAAAGGGTCCCTCCCCATCTTTCCTGCAGTCCCCCTTGAAGTACTGGAAGGCCGCTGTAAGGTGTCCCTGGAGCCTTCTCTTCTCCAGGCTGAACAACCCCAACTCTCTCAGCCTGTCCTCATAAGGGAGGTGCTCCAGTCCCTTGATTGTCTTCATGGCCCTCCTCTGGACCCACTCGAGCAGGTCCATGTCCTTCTTATGTTGAGGGCCCCAAAGCTGAACAAGTACTGCAGGTGGGGTCTCACAAGAGCAGAGCAGAGGGGGAGAATCACCTCCTTCAACTTGCTAACTACACTTCTCCTGATGCAGCCCAGGATACAGTTGGATTTCTGGGCTGCAAGCACATGTTGCCAGGTCCTGCTGAGCTTCTTGTCAACCAGTGCCTCCGAGTCCTTCTCTGCAGGGCTGCTCTCAATCCATTCATGGCTCAGCCTGTATTGGTGCATGGGATTGCCCTGACCCATGTGCAGGACCTTGCACTTGGCCTTGTTGAGATTAATGAGGTTTGCATGGGCCCATCCCACAAGGCTGTCCAGGTCCCTCTGGATGACATCCCTTGCCCCAGCATGTTGACCGCACCACACAGCTTGGTGTTGTCAGCAAAATTGCTGAGAGTGCCCTTGATCCCACTGTCCATGTCGCCAACAAAGATGTTAAACAGCGCCAGTCAAAATACTGACCCCTGAGGAACGCCACTCATCATCCCCCTCCACTTGGACATCAAGCCATTGACCGGAGCTCTTTGAGTGCAACCATCCAGCCAATTCCTTATCCACCAAGTGGTTCATCCATCAAATACACATCTCTCCAATTTAGAAACAAGGATGTTGTGCAGGACAGTGTCAAATATTTTGTACAAGTCCAGGTAGATGACATCAGTTGCTCTTCCCTTATCCACTAACACTGTAACCACATTGTGGAAGGCCATCAAATTTGTCAGGCATGATTTGCCCTTTGTGAAGCCATGCTGGCTGTCACCAATCACCTTCTTTTTTTCCATGTGCCTTAGCATAGTTTCCAGGAGGAAATGAGTATTAAATAAAGGTTAGACACATTCATACAATATAAAGTGGGTAAAAGATAATCATTCCAGTGTCAAAAAGTGGAGCCAAAACTATCTTTCAGGTTACATCTGTGTGTTTACACAAAGCAAGCAAGTTTGTTAACAGAAAACCAGCAGGCTGAAGAAGCAAAATTTATTTCAGATAATCGGTAAGATACAAAGAAACTATTACTTCAACAAAAACTTAATTACAGTGTCCTGCCCAGAAGGGTTTGCACAAAGCAGCAGATCTGAGAGCCATTGTGACACCATGGGAATATTTTAAAGGCAAGATTTTCCTCATATCCTTCCACTGATATAACAGGAAGCATTCCAATAGATAATCTATCACTTCACAATAAAAATGTAACACCTTTGAGGCAGGGCATATCTTAGTATCTTCTATTTTGGGGGGAATATAATGGAATGCTGGACCTCTTAGAGAGTTAATTTAATACAACATAAAAACGATTATGCTCACAACAACAAGAATCTATAGAGATGAAATAATAAGGTATGAGGCAGTGAATTACAGACATTATATTAATAGTGTTGACATTATTGGTGGTAATACTATAACATGCAATTCGCAATATCATGCCTTATTTTATTTCAACAGAGAAGTGAGACTAATAAAAGCAAATCAGCTCTCACTGGACCTGAAAGTATTTTTCATTTCCCAAAGGAGGGCTTCAATCCTTCAAATCTTCTCTTTAAGGGTGGATCAAAATTGATATTGTGGAAACTGTCCAAAACAGTGTTGACAGCTGAGGAAATGTTAGGGGGCTGGGGCAGGAGGAAGAGATAGTTGGTGGGTTTCTGTTTCTTTTTTAAATTTGGTTTCGGCCCAAGTTGAACACAAACTTCTCCCTTCCTCTCAGAAAAAACAAGATGCTCACATGACCTCCAGTTCCATGTGCACACACAGGCTGGGCTAAGAATTTGTGCCTCAGCTGTACCAATGCCACAGAGGCCTCATGCCACCTCTCAAAGCTGCCTATCCTTCACCCAGGGAACCCTGAAGTCCTGGATACAGAACTAAATGCTCAAAAGAAGCAGGCTCTCTTTTTCTTGTATATCTGCTTTCAGCCTAAGCCATAAAACACAGAGAAGGAAGCTTGGCCAGCAACGACAAACAAGAACATTTGTCTGCAATCTCAGAGGGTTTTGAAGTGGCTTTGTAGAAAAAAGTCAGCCCCTAGTGATACTAGTTCTACACCCCTACTAATGAGGCCTTATATATGCATTTGGTAATTTTTCTCCCAGAAGTGCAGCAGAATCTCATGGAGACTAGTTTTCCCTGCAGCTGGAGATTTACAGTCTTGGTGAGTGCTCAACTGGACACATGCCCTTCTTAAATCTCTTTCCTTTTGGGACATGGTCTCAGACACAGTGACATGAAAGATATTAAAGTATGTAGTTATGGAAACACATGGTTTATTGGTACTCTCTGTAGCAAGAGACAGAACAAAGACGGAGAGGAGGACAATAACTTGGCCATGAGCAAACCTACATTTGGAAAGAAGGCAGAGTACAGTACTCTCAGTCTCTCTGCTCCTCCTGGGGAGTTGATACAGGGGCAATGCAAGACAGTGCAATGCATCTACTCTCCTTGCTGGATGAAGGTCAGAAACATGAGACCTCATCCAAGCACTTCAAGAGTAAGAGAAAGGGAATTCTCTGCTCAATACACAAGCAAAAAGCCTTGGTGAGGAATCAGGTAATACAAGGAATAGCCACAAGAGTCTTATACATGCATGCGTGGCCTTAACTACTCTACAGACAGAGGTGGTAACCATCTATCCCCCTTTCCAAAGAGAGTTCCACAAATAATTCGGTGACTGAGCTACTGGTGAGTTTGTGATCCCCAGGCTCAGGAACTTTGATCTTCAGCTTTTGAGGCACAGCTACTCTGCACCTCACTAGCATACTTCATCCTCCATACAAACTGTTTTCCTAAATAGAATACATTCTAGGAGTGTATCCTTGGCCATTCATGTAAGGTCATGGATGCCTTTAAGCAAGCAACCACAGGACCCTCAGGAGATGTTCCTTCAGTAGTCCCTCTCACAAGTATCTCACAACTCTTCTATCACACCAGAACAGTATCAACATTAAATTAAGTAATGAATTTAACTTGGAAGGACCAAACTTCTGACTATTTTTATCCTTAGGGACCATAATCTAAGTTCAAATAGTTGTCACTCAGGGAACAATAAGAATTACAATAATCCGCACTTTTTTTTAAAAAAAGTCACTTTTTTCACAGAAGCTGGTGGGTAGGAAAAAATTGCTGCACTGACTAGAACATAAATGAGGAAAAAAGAAGGGAAAAAGTACATTTGAAAAAAAGAGGAGAAAGTTAGAAGCTGATGCAGCATGTTCTGGTAGACTTGCTCTGTCAAGCACATTCTCTCGTCTTTTCCAACAACATTTATTTTTATTCATTGCAGAAAGAACAGAGGAGACTCCATAATTATTCGTTAGAGACAAACATAGAATAAATTGATCTTTGCACATCATATCATTTCAGACTTTAAATACACAGAGACGTGATTAAATCAATATTCTCAAAGGAGACAACACTGTCTAATAGTTGGCTTTAATAATCATAATTTTGCAACCCACTGTGCTTTGAACAGAGGAATGAATTAACCATGGCAAAGCCAAGTCCTCACAGGAATAAGGTAGGTTTTAGTATATCACAGTCTTTTTTCAGCTGTGGAAACTGAGGCCAAGGGATGACTGGTAGCATGAACAAAAGGAGCAGGCATTTAAATACCACGATTCCCTTGATATTCAGTCTACTCCTGCAAGAATAAATCCCTAGCTCACTTCTGAAACAGCATCTTAGAAAACAAAATCATTTAATGGCCCAATTTCTGTAAGGATATTTGAAATCCCACAAGATACAGGTAGTCATCCAGAAGGTAAGTAACAGTCTCCTTAGCTGTCTAGTACTACAAGGCTTCCCTATGTTTACCTTTAAACACATACCTGATTTCTGAGACTGGGTTTGCCCGTGCTTCTGAAAACTTTTTCTCTGTCTTATCTGCACTGCAAGACACCTTGCACAGACAGCCCTGGCCCCCCAGAGTTTAGATATCTGCAGGAGATTGCTGTTGCTCCTGTTGGCGAGGCTCTCTATTGACAATGCAAAGAGATATGTGTTTAAGAGCTGAATTTCTTTCTCCCCCACAAGTTCTTGTCCCTTCCTCTTGACTCTGAAGACATCTTTGGCTAAAAGAAACATATCCACTCCACACCTAGCAACAGGAACAAATCCCAGCTGTTTGCATTATTCAAGGTTTGAAAGAAGACAAGGAAGATGTCTTGCTCAAGGTTAAAGAGCAATTTAGTATAACAGTCAAGACTACAACAGGTGACCACAATTCTCAGGTGATGGTCCCTACACCAGCACACCATACCTCTCAACATCTGTAGTAGCAGAGCAGGAATGACTGTACGTTCCCCTCCTCTAGCAGTGCCTTGCCCTGTAGTGATCAGGGATCAGTCCTTCTCGATATCCTAATGGTAACACCTACATATACCTATAAGCACCTCTTGCTCCCTAAATATTTTGTGAGGGAAACACACCCCGTGTGAACAGCAACCAAATCCTGGAGGTCTGTGGTTACCAAATAGGAACATGTCAGAGATGTCTGTCCTCACTGACTGAGCTCTTCTCAGGGCAATCAAAATGAGCACATGTCTAGGCAAAATGTCATATTACTAGGCTCACAGCAGTTTCTGAGAGAGGTCTTGCTATGCACCTCTCTCAGTTAACCAACAAATTCCCTCCTAGAGTCATCTGAAGTAGGAGCTTTGCCTCTGAACTGAAAGTGAATTTATCTCCCTTTCATTTTTGTCACTTATCTCCACTTGAATTATGCATTCCGTTCTGGAACTGCACTCACAGAGGCTAATCTCCTACTGGTTTCTTTGCTAGGCAGTTCAGACCCTATCTCCAGTTTTAATAACTATCAGTATGTGACATTTGTGGATCAGGATGTAAATAGATTTAAGGATAATGACACCAGAGCAGGTAGATCCAAATAAGAATTCCAGATTCTAAAATTGAGCATCTTTACTACACACCACAGTGTAAAAAAACCTGCATTATCTTTCACAGAGACACTTATTAGCAAGAAACAGTCACATCTAGGAATATTTTTACTATAACACAGGAAATCAAACTTTTTTTTTTTTTTTTTTTACTTGCTCTGTGCTTTAACCCTGAGCTCTGTCAGACATGAGAGCTGCATTTTTGCAATGCAGTTGACTTGGGAGAATATTGGGTTAGGATACGCAGGACCCCAGCTATCTTCCCAGCTTTGGTGCCACCATAATGCTTGCCTTGAGGTTGCATACTCTCTTTGTCTCTTATTTCTCTAGTATGGCCCTCCATATTATTAAAAGACAAGCAGGGGGTTTCCAGGGGGCACTATGATCAAGTACAGCAGCAGGTTACCACAGACAAAATTTTTTAAGCATCATGGAGAGACAATACCAGCAAAATAACAGAAAGTCACTCGTAGCTGCATCCACAGAGTAAGCACTTGGCTCTCTAGGGTTTTGTTCCTGTTCTTGGCAAGTTGTGCCAAGCCAGGCAGCAGTAGCAGACTCACACAAGCAAATGTCTATGCTAAACTCCACTTTCTAAAGTACCAGCACCACAACGAAGGTTTTAAATGCATCTTCCTTTGTAAATGCTGACATTGGTATGACCCTGCTGAGACTGAGTACATGCTGAAATTACAACAAGGAGGACATGCCAGGCAGTTCAGAATTCAGGCACAAATACCAGAGATATTACTGTGAGCTAATCATTTAATTGTATTGCTCAATAATTAACCCCAGCTTTCTGATTTCACAGGTTCTCGGACAGGATGTCTTTCTCCCCAGATATAAGCATTTGAAGAATTAGACGTGAGGCAGGGGTCAGCTGTGCCAAAAACTGGGGGAGCCATGAGAAGTATCTTAGGGGAAGATCTGCCCTGTGCCCCATCGAAGCCAAACAATTTAGCTGCATGAGGAGAGGTTGCTGTTTGTAAGCAAGCAGTAGGAGACAAGAACAAGAGGTAGAATCACATTTTCAAGAAGACTGAATTATCAGTCATAAAACATAACCTCTAAAATATCTATCTTATAAGTTCAGTTTGATCCCGCATATATTTGATTTTGTGGCCCTTAATAGTGCAGCTAAATTTCCAATACATCCTAAAACTACATATGTATTCTCTGGCTTTACAGCTTAAATTGTTTGCGATATTCTGGTGCCTGGTAGTAAATGAAAGCAGCAAATATTCTGTAATCTCTGTGGCAGTAAAAGATCTCACTGGAAGAACCTGCTGCTATGTCACGGACATTTCCAATAATCACATTTAGGAAGGAACCACTTGTTCAATGTGATTGAGCTATTACAGAGACTCATGATACCTAATTAATCACCAGGATTGCTAAAGGGGAAGAATCCTTTTCAGATTTAAAGGCATAGCTGGAATAAGCCTGAGAACTGTTTGTGCTTTCCCTGTGTGTGTGCAGAAAGGAGTCAGTTGTGAGGCTGGCACTTGCATTGGTGATCAGCAGTGGGCTAACAGTGAAACACTATTCTGCTGAAGCTGGAAAGTCCACCCTAACCTCAGATAAATAAAATCCCTCTGTGAATTTCCTCTGCAAAAACCAAAATCAAGATGGAAAAATCATAACAAGTATCAGGATCTGAAATATAGTGACAGCTAGAATAATCTGTTCAGTATTTAAAACATTTTAAAAATCACTGCTATTTTTAAAGATCCTGATTTTTTTGTTCTCCTTAAGCAATATGAAAAGAAATATGTAGATTGTCAGCTTCCTATCATTAATGTAGATGAGATATCTTCTTTTGTTATCAATAACAATTAGCTGTGATGAGTACCTTCCAAAAATCCTTCAAAGCACTTTTCAGTTCTTAAGGCCCTGATCCTATAAAGCTGTATTCAGACGCATAATGGCAAGCTTACAAACAGTGCTTCTGTATGCATCAGGAACACCGATAATCCAATTTCCATTACATCCCTATAGGGTAAATACACCCCTCTTTTTCTCAGATGACTGAAATTCTGGTAGGTACAGGTTTTGCATTGCAAAAGCTGAGTGTACTTTTATCAATACAGTAATAACAAAGCAGGGAAAGCACTGTATCAAAGAGGAGAAGAGAAAGAAAATATAAACATCCAAGCAACAAGACAAGAGTCTGACATAAGCTCATATTTTTTCTCAGCAAGCTGTGTAGACACCTACAACCTTCAAGCAGGCTAGACTGGTTGGAACTTGTTCCAGCATCTTACTAAATTAGAAGGAAGTCCTCCTATTGAGTTTAGTGGACAGCAGATTAGACTTAACAGCTGACTAATTATTCTATACCTAGGGAGATGCCTAGTATAGCTGAGTCACTGAATCAAAACAATCCGCCAAAACTACTAAGTATTTATAGAGATGCAAAAAAGTAGACCGAACGCCAAAAGCTTTCCAATTAGGGTTCTGACAGAAATGTCTTTATCGTGATCCTAGGAAGACAATTCTGGTTAGTCCAGCTACACACACAGGTTCTCAGCCTGAGAGGTTCTCAGCCTCAGTTATCCTCCTCCTTGACTGTTGCTGCATTCTTGAATTTCCTCTGAACTTTCCCTTCTGGCAGTTCTACTTTCAGACCACAGCATTTTAATTTACTTCTTAGATCAAAATTTCCCATGACATCCCAAACTGGAACATTTCTCTTTCCAGATACCCACTACTATTTTAAAATACACTGTACAGATTTTGATTAGAAAAATAAGATAACTGATTTTCAAGAAACATGACAGCACTTTCTCAAAGAGGCTGACCCTGCCTTGAGGCACAACAATTGTAATTTCTTGATTAAACAGCAGTACAAGTATCTCCAGGTTTATATTCTTCTGCTGGATTTTAAATACACTACCAAATTGAAAATGGGGAGTTGCTTCTTCCTCTTTCTTTTCCTTCCCTGACTCCTCACATTCTAACACACAAGTATTTTGTACCACTCTTCAAGACCGGTTTACTCAGGAAGGCTCCAGTAGAAATTAACATGCCAAAAGGTATATCTACCTGAAAGCCAATTCCAGGAAGCATTCTGCCTCAGGGGAGCAGTCAGGCATGTGCCAGTCCCAAAAGACATTAGTATATGCTTCAGTGACTTTCTTACACTGAAGTTTGAAGAATATAATCTAGAAAAATTCTACCCATATCTAAAGTCACTTTCCTAACTGGCAAAAGATATTTGCTATTTCAGTATGTATTCCAGTCCATAGCAGGTTGAGCTGGATTCTCTTTGAAGAATTCTTCTTTCTTTTTCCTCCAAAGAAACACAGACTTCCTATATCCAGGCATACTCACACACTGATATGGCCACTCAGGTGGAATGACGTTATTCAAGTTATTGATCTGACTCAGATGAAGTGGGAGGGTGGATGTTCCTTGATTTCAATCACAGACTCCTCTCTGGGTACAAGAGGATTATTTTACACCAGTTAGCTGCAATGGAAGATATGACACAGGATTGAATCCTTGAACCATCTCTATGCAAGAAGTGAATACATGGGAAGAGTTTGTGTTCTAAGCTCCTTAACCCTTCTCCAGCAAAAGGCAACTATTTTAAGGATGATCCACTTCTGGGGAGGAAGAGAAGGACTATCTATGTTGCAATGCACAGACAAAGATACTGATTTAATGGAACATTCTATTCACTTTCCATCTAACAAACTATAATGTAAGAAAGCGCATCTCACAAATAATAATCTGTGAAATTTATTTAAAATGCATTTGAGAATGGTTACAATCACATTTCTGAGCCTCCTACCAGTGGCAGCTATCAGGATGAAATAGCATCAGTGACATGAACAGCATGACAGCATTATGTAAGAGATTATGAAGCAGTTTCAAACCTACTTTGATACAGCATTAACAATCAGTGGGAAAAACTTTGTTTAATATTTCAACAACATGTTTAAAAGTTAAACACTTTCATTTCTCTGATGGTGCAAAAGCCTGAGCAGTACAGAGACAGAAAAAGAAGAGGGAGACGTTTTGAGTCTTTTGCCTACAATGTAGGACTGTCACAGAAACCTTGTCAAAAAAACATCTTTGCATTCCAACAAGGTGGCCAACATCAGCAGAAGGCCTGGTTTGCAGCCATTTCTAATGCATCTCCTTATGGGCACATGTTGCTTTGCCTTTTATTCTCATGACTTGGAAATGCAGTTTTGGATGTAGGCAAAGTGAAGCAATTTTATAGAGCCCAAATGGTGACAGAAAACCCATCTCTAGGCTCTGACTTCTTTTGGTTCTTGGGCCCAACCATGGACAAAATTTATTTACTCCAGAATCTGCAGCTCTCAAATGGGAAGGGCTTATTCTCTCACCTCAGGAAAAACCTCAGAACAGTAACAGGGTAAGGCCTAATATTAATATCCACTACTCCCTGGGGAAGATGGGATGAGAAAATGTACCCCTTGAAACATGTCAGGGACAAATCAGCCAGGTCCCTGTTTAGAGACTGTGAAACCATAAATCAGCCTTGATGAAAGTCAGAGGACCATCCTTTTAAAGATGCTCTTTCTCCACAGACACACTGTCAATACAGGGCAAATATTTAGTTCAGTTACGATGTTATAAATTCCTCCAAATATCCTCTGCATTTCTTTTAACTCAAGCCATGCTTTCTGTTCCCAAATATTCCTTCTGTTTTCCAGGTGTTCTGTATTTTCAAAATGAAAGCACAGAAATACTCTGAAAATGCAGACAAACTTCTAGAAGACTAATGAAGCTTAAATGGAAGCTAGGAGTCATGCAGTGCTCCACATCGTTTCCTACAAATGCCAGATACAATGAGAACAGTTCATTCTGGCCTTAGTATCTGTGACTTCATCCAGTGTATGAATGATGGTGAAGAGTATCCCCACAGTATCTTTCAATGAACAGACTTCTTTTCCCATCATCTCCTTCAAATGATCCCCTCATTCTAGAGGGTAAGTACATATTGTCCCAGTATGTTAGCCATATGAAAGACAGTATCTATTTCAAAACAGTGTCAGACATTTTAAAGCACTCTGATAAACTGTATTATTACACCTTAAACCGTTAGAGTTGGCTTCCTATCCAGCATTTCATAACAAAATGAGAGTAACATACAAATTAAGAATTGGGATTTTTCTGCTGTTGTGTGTCAGTAATAATCAACCAATGAATTTACTCCATCAATAAAGGAAATTGTTACCACAGTCAGGACACATCATCTTGGAATTCAAAGGATCTTTCAGGTCTGTTTAAAAAATTTAAGATACCCGAAAAATTTTCTCTCTCCTTGGCATAAATCTGGCAAAGTAAATTAGCGCTGTTATTGTGTAATGCACAGAATTTTTTTCACTGAACTTGCCACTGGAATTGTGACAACTAGAATGGAGAGCTACTTACTACAGAAAAGGTGACAGGTCAGAGACTCTAGATCCTGGTGAGGATTAGGGAACACCACTGCAAATATTTCCCTGTCATTTGCTCATGGAAACCCAGCCCCATCTTTTCAAACATATCTGTCATACTTTATTCTTTCACTCTATTAATCAAAATCATCAGTCACAAAATCATCGTCACATTGTTGTGCAATTAACTAAGTTTAGATAATTTGGGTAATGACTGCTATATTATTTAGGTATTCTTACTACAAGAAGATATGTGAACATTCAATTTCCTGCTGAATGTTTAATATATTTCTAATAGATAGTTTATGCAGTTTTTGATGCACACTAAATCATCCAGTATTTAACTGTGGCACTAAGATTGATTCAGCTTTGCGGTGGGAGCAGAACAACTGAATACACGCAAGAGTGTCACCAAAAGCTGAAAAATGCATAAGTTAAGATGTAACACTGCCATGCTAGACCTTAAAAGAACATGGAATCTTTTCCTATAAAACTGAGACCTAGTAGGGTAAAGCAACTTGCTGGATCAAGATACTGAGGCATGACCAGGATTCTTAAGTACTTCTGTTTTCTTTCTTTTTTTTTTTTTTCCCCTCCCCTGTCTGTCCATTTTGAGATACCTTCAATTTTCTGCAAACTGAGCTTCTTTTGACCACATCCCAGATAAGGCACATGTAACTGTTGTCATAAAAAAACCCCCAAAACTCAGTTCTGTGTCACTTGGAACCTCCTACAGGTCATGCCAACAGGCAAATCCTGGGTTACTTTCCAGACTGCTGGATGGGTACATCCCAAAATCAGTGAATAGGCTGATGGCACCAGACAGATCTGAGTGTTTTCCATCTCTCTCACTGCCTTGCTGCTGAGATTTTGCTGCCTTCCACTACCAGTGTCTGTCTCCCTACAACCTGGCTTGATCCCCATGTGATATCCCAAGCAGATAGAAGCATCAGTCCAGCAGTCACTTAGCTAGAAGCCTCCAACTTGCACTTCTTTCATCTTTCCATCCTGATCATATTAGGAGCTCAGTGCCCCAGTGGTTTCCAAGAACCACTTCTGTTTGCCCTCATTCTCTCTACATTCTATGAAGAAAGCCCAAGCCCTCACTCAGAATTAAGGATTTCCTTATGCAGCAATGTCCTAAGCATATCACAATGTTCATGTGCTGCAGTTAAACATAACTATCCACTTGAACAAGGGCTACATCCTGAGAGATAGTTAGATACCAAACTGTTGTCTATTTATTTGGTGCCCAAATATCTTAAAAAAAATACCTACCCCTAACTACCAGGGCACAGATATTAAGCTATGCAGCTAGCACTCCTACTGATTTCACTAGAAGCTCTGTTCAGTAAAGCCTTCCCTCCTCTACTGGCACATTTTGTATTTCTCTCCTAGGGAGCTCAATTGGAAATGTCAGTCATCCCCCGCTACAGAAAAACTTTGACACTCTAGATTTAGAGAATACACAGAGAGAGTCTATAATTATTTATTCATTTATGTTTCTTTTATTTTTAATCCTTTGATTTCTGAGAGTCACCAGCTAGATTTCCTGGCACAATAATTATAGATACTTCATGATAGTGTATGGATGTAAAAATTCTATTTGAAGTTTTGATGAGAGTCTGTGATGAAATGTTGACGCATTGTTTTTACTCATCTGGGGACTTCGATGCCACAGTAGTTTTCAGAGGATAAAAATTCTGCATTTACACATTACTTCCCACTTTCTTCATTTCTTATCATTTACTTTCTCAACTCAGAGTGCACCTCCCAGCAGAAAATTCCACTGGCAGTTTTAATGTGGCGTATACATTTAAAAACTAGATGGAGGAACAGAGGTAGGTTCAGCCAGACAAAGGACATATACTTGGCAAGAATGTACACATATGAAAGCTTATTGCAGTACTAGCAACATCAAGCGAATGACAAGCTGAAAGCTACCTGTACCACTGACAATCAGAGAAGGCTGTACAGTGCACGAGTGCAACATAGTCCACTCTGTACACAACTCTATTGAGAAAGAGAGAAACAGTTTTCAAGACCAAACTGCTGTTTGGCTCTGAACAAGTCACCACAAAGGTCTATACTTCTGTTTCCTCCATTTTCTCTGTTAGTCTCTAGAGGCTGGGTAACAGGGTTCTTCAATACATGCCACATAAACCCCAAAACAAAGTACTCATCTTAGTCACAACCCCTGAAATAGAACCATAAAGCTATCAGCAAGGCAAGGGTGGTTTCCAGTTCTGAATTTCAAGTTGGAGCAGCATGGGCTACACTTGGAACTGGAGTGTATCACCTCTTCTGTGCAGCTCTCACAAAGGCATCCAGCAATACTGAGGAGAAAACTCATCCTAAAGGAGCGCCTTGGACTAGAAAAATACAGCAAAACAGTGCAAAACCAACAGCCAGGCAAATGCAATATGGAGCAAGTTACAGAACATGAGAGGGATAACCATACACAGAATGTAAACTCCTACCCGTTTGTCACTGAAAAATGCATACAGCAATTAACTCTATGCTGTAAAGCCTGTAATTAAAAGATACAAGAGACTCAGGTTTTAGTCATGAGCCCACTTACACAGCTGAGAAATAAGTCATCTAACACAGAGCAAGATCATGCTTAGCAGATGTGGCATAGGCAGAAAGCAGCAGAGATCCAATGGACAAGGACAGCATGGTCAGAAACTAAGCCAGTTCTGGCTCTACTGGACTGCATGTACAGATTAAGCTGAACCAGAAGAAAGCCAACTTCCCTATAAACCAGGAAATCCATTTACTGACTTGCACACATAGTTGTCCATCTTCTTTCAGAAGCAGCCTTTTGCTAGGATGTTGTTGAAGCCTTGAGATGAACTGAGAAGTGGAAATGCAGCCCCTATGTGCCTTTTCTTTCCCATACCATACTAACACCCATTCATCAGGCCACTAAACAATCTTTGCAGATCACAGAAGCAAATGGCTTGAAGTAGGTAATCTGGAAGTATCAGGAAAACGGGCTTCTGAAGTAATAATATCAAAAGCACTGGCAGCAATGAACTGTAGTAAAAGGAAATGTTATCTTAAATAAGCACAATGATGACAGGGATTTCAGGAAAAGAAAAAAACTCGATTTTATTTCAGCTCCTCAAACATCACATCAGCAGTTCTGAGGCAGAGACTAAAGTGTATCTGTAACTAGTTTTATCTTTCTTCCCCCAGTTAGAGCTTTTATTACAATTGTCACCTAAACTTAGAAGTTCATATTTACATTTTACTCAGTGCTTGTGATTTGTTTACAGTACTGGCATTTTCAATCCAAGTTCCATAAATTATGAAGACAGAAAGAGATAGTGTACAACCAACTACAGAAACTTTCAAGCAGTCAATGTAAGCTCCTCAAAAAGGCGACCAAAGTTGCCAGAGTTCAAATGCTCACAGAAAGATGACAATAAACAGCCTTGCTCATCTCATGAATTAATATCTCCTTCTGCTTCTTTCCTGAACTGATCCATCTCAAATGTGCTTTTTAGGTTTAACTTATGAAAACATATCTGTCATTTTTAAAGTAAAATAATAAAAACAGTTCCTCTTTTGAAGTCTTCAATAGCATGCATTATATCCATTTCCCGCATGGTAGAGGCACTGACATTTTTAGATTTCCATGATTATCAATGTCAAGCTCAGAAAGAAGTAAATCCACAATGAGCTGATTCCTTTCGAAAACATTCTTTAAAAATAAAAGACAGAGAAATTCTGATGAGAATGGTGATAAAGCAGCCAAATCTTAATCAGAGTAAGAAGTATTATGCAGAATGGAAAAGGGAAAGCCATATGAAAAGACCTTTAAAATCATACAGCCAGTTGCAATCCAGGCTGTGGCTGGTGAATTTCTTACGTGGTGATAGCTTTCTGTCTGAGTCAAGAAAACTACACATTCAATCCCATAGGCATAAAGGATGGAAAAATCAGAGGCATTTTTCCTTATAAAGCACTTGATTCATTGGACCTTTACATAATTCACTACACTGAGAGTGCAGAGGATATCCAGAGAAGTGTCATTCAAGACATTTTCCATTGCCCCATTTATAAAAAGGCTCTTAAGCAGGATTATGTAAATTATGTGAATATGCACACACACTTATGTATGGACACAAACCTCTGCCATTTCTGAGGCACATGTACCCTTTCACATTTTTTATTTCACGAAGAACACAAAACCACTATTGCCAAGTTTTCAAGTCATCACCACTGAAAATGAGCTTTTTCCATTTGAGCACTAATTAAAAAAAATAGAAATGGTAATGGAGCACATGCTACTTTCATCCCTTTTAAAAATACCTTTTACTTGATGCATTATGTTTTGATATATCCCAGTCAAATTAAGCAGAGCCTGGCAATTACATATGGCAATCTGATTAATGACATAATATGATTTATGTGCTTCATTTTAGTACATTGGGTCATTCTGATTTTTTTAATATATTCTTACAGATGTGAATGAGCACCACATTAAATCCTGCCTCAGACAAAAATCTCCCATTGAGATTGAAATGACTGAACATTTTCATTTAATGGGGATTGAGTAGGGAATTTGGGTTAGGTTTTTTTTTTTTTTAAAGCAGCCCAAGTTCCAACTAAGGGAATTTTCAGAGAAGTCGATACTGGCAAATGCCAGACATTTTAAAGACACTAAATAACTATTAAAGTGCATATATAGGCATATGAAACCTACAGAAGATCCAGACCTTTCCAGATTTGGCAGTTCTCTGGGGCTACACCATTCCGTAACAAACTCCACTGACATCAGTTTACCACAGTTCAGGTTTTGATACAGGCCACAGTACATTTTTACATTTGCATGAGCCGCAGAGCCAAAGAACATGCATGTCCGACAAAGATGCAATTCCAAATCACTCTGTGTCAAGATCAACTATGAAAGGCATGGAGGCAGAGCCATAGTCTCTTATTTCTTTCTCCTTACAGAAGGTACTAATAGCACAAGAAGAAACTACATGATCCAGAATCCCTCTCCACTCCTCAACATTCAGCAACTGCTTATGCTACACACATGTAGGAACCTGCCTGGATTGAATGAAATGCTTTTTTATACCACTGACTGTCCGGACTGTTGAGAATCAATCAATTACAAGCCATAACTTAGGGTAATGTAACTTCTTTGACATGAGATCCTGTCCGGAATGTTTTTTTTTTATTAAATTATTGCTATTTTTAGCAAGTCCACAAAACCAAATGAGAAGAAAATAGTTTTCTAGTCCTTAAAATATCTCAAATTGCAATATTAACTTGGAGCTTTCTGCTGGTCCTAATACTGCTTCTTCTCATGTCAAACAATTAACAGAATTGGGCCATTTCTGAGAGCTTTGAAAATCCAGCTTGCTGATGACTATTTGATTCATCCAGCTTCTTTCTCATTACAACAGTTTCAGAAATAATGAGAAAGTGAGCTAAAAAGAGTATAAACACATCATCAAAATATTTGTTGGAATTCTGAAAATTTTCAACAAACCTCTAAGACCAGGGGGGAGTCAAAGACAACAGGCTAAAATTCAACTACAGCATTTCATTTACGTATTTTTTTCAGTCAATATGTGTTTTAGTGAATTGCACGTATTTCTATTTTACAGAAACATTATGTCACAATATCCTTGTATTGTCCCTGCAAAAGCTTTCTGTTATATCTCTTTTCCTTGTAGTTTTAGGCAATGTTTAGACCTATCTGACACTAAAGACAATTCAATTCATTAAGCTTAATTATAAGGGATTGGAGTCAGGGATTAGTTTACTGCTTAAGTGTACACAGTAATTATTACTGATGTTAAGAAGGATATTTAATCACTAAGAGGCTCCTATTGCATTATTGCTGGTGACACTAGCACCAGATTACCAAAATTGTGTCTTCAGGGTTCATCAGGATCACACAGGCATGCAGGATTTTTTTCATTCTGTTTCCTTCTACATGGTTTACTTTCCATTGCTTTGTGGACCAACAGAGAAAAGAAGGGAGCAAGGCTGTTCTTCTCATTTCATTGGGGAAAATTAACAAACACCACTAAGACACAAGTAAGTCTCAAAACACAGCAGTTTGTACCAGGACTTCGAACTCCAGCAAGTCCAAAGAGGCAACTCCCAAAGGTGCTTAACAGGAAAAGTCAAAACTGACTCACGTTTCTTCATTCTTAATAAGCCAGTATGGAATTTGCAGTTTATAGCCTGAAGTGAAGACTTGCTGGGCAGGTTCCCATGCTCCACACTACTGCAATTGCTTAACTAAGAGCCAGGCTGCATTTTATGTCCCTCACGGTCTTCACATCAACTCTGGCTGCTTCTGTCTAATTCTACTACAGCTGATCAGTCTGGTGTAGGAAATACTGGCAAAAGAGTCTCCAGACTAGGAGACGCTAGGAAGTCATACCAGCTCATCCCAGTGGTCTCATTTTATTCTCTGAACCAGGACACATGACACTGCAGCAATCCTATTTTTGCCTCCTTGTTGCTGAAATGCCACTGCTACCAACAGCAAAACTATCCTTACTTTTCAAATTGTATCTGAACTCTTTTTCCAGTTCATTTTGTGTCATTAATAACATTCTTTGTTATTCCTATTTTGCTTTTTTCCAGTACTTTCCCCTAAAAGAAACCCAACACACTAGGTAGTCAAAGCAATACAATCTTCTCTCCAATTCATGTTATTTTGGACTGACTGGTAAAAGCTGTGATCTCTTACTGACTGGATGTACCTGGTTTAATTAAAGGATCAAGAGACATGTCATATTAGGAGGGACAATGGAGAATTATTACAGCTGCTGAAAACAACATCTGCAATATCTCAGCAAGACCAAAATTTTGGACTGTTGATTAACCAAGAGGTTACTGTGATATTTTGCAGTGGGGATCACCTGTCAGGAATCTAAAGTTCACCTTCATTCAGAAAAATCTTTCCCTTCCTCTGTCAAAACAGAAAGTAGCCACTCCATATCCTGGAACTTCCAAACTGTTTATAACAAAACTATTATAACATTGCTTTTTTTTTTTTTTTTTTTTCCTTTTTAAATAGAGTGATGTAATGTATGTCCATTTCAAAAGGCATAGCAGAACAGAACTTGACATACCGTATTCTATCTTGTCTATTTTAAGTAAACTTGGTGGACTCTGCCCTGTTTTATACCTAATAAATATGCAAACATGTCACATTCAAGAAAGTAGGATTGTTTTTATAAACTTTCTCTCAGAAAACTCTATCAGTCCTGAAAACAGTTAGGTATATTAATATTCTAATATAAAACTGAAAGTGCATCATTGTTATATAATCACAGGGAAATAAAAATGTAGAATTAAGGGTGAGGTTATTTGCAGGGTGTGTTCTCATGGCAGGTAATGCTGAAGATCACTATTCCTGTAATATATTACAGAAGTAGTTAAAAAACAAGAACGATACTTTAACTCAGCTGTTCATAAACTCATTTGGCTGGTAACAAACTGTTTGTCTGGAATTGTTATACCAAATGATGTCAAGCCACTTTACAGGCAAAAGTATTATACAGTTCTTGCAGATAACTTTTCTGAGAATGAGAGGTTGCTTAACTGCTTCATGAAGAAAAAAAAATATTTCCAAATATGGAAAACAAAAATAACTTGCAGCCAAACAGTTTTTAATATTTATGAAACATTTTTTTTAAAAAGAGTATTTTTAATTTGGATGTACATAAGACGTTCAATGTTAAACTACATCTTGGTTTCCTTAAGATTCTTTAACTGCTTCTGAAAACTTTGTTCTGTCTAGATAATTTTTAAATGACAAAAAAATTCTGTTTAATTCAAACAACTAAGATGTTTCTAAATTCTTTCCTTCATTTTATTTCTATCAGCTTAGCTCTCTAGCCACCTCAAAATATATTCCTCCCCTTTGGAGGAAGAAGGAATACTAAAGATCATTGCATTCAGAAGCAGAAGACATAAGAGAAAAGGTCTAAATGTCACGAGTCTTGGTCTCATTTCCCTTTCCCTGGGGGCTGAGCACTTGTGTACATTATATGTTTTTCACTGCAGATTCATCATGCAGCTTCTCAGGAGACCATGAAATCACCTAAACCATGCTTCTACCAGCCACAGGAAGAGACTGATCTATTTTTACCAGAGAAAGCTGAAATGGAAACCCAGACCAGCTATTCCTGCTTCTGGTATCAGGAACATTGCTTGTGGAGACAGTAACTGCTATGAGGATCCTACTGCTATCTTTTCCCCCTCAAAACCAGCTGCAGTTTGCTATGACTCCATCTTGGCTTTGACAGGGGCCATTAGCATGGTTTTCCCAAAATCTAGAATAAGCAAGGAAGACAATGCAAAGGCTCTGGCAATTCTTCTAGTTACTCTGTCTCTGGCCAGAGCCAGCCCTTCTTTCCTGCACTTTTGCTAAACTTGAAGCAATATCAAACCTAAGTGCCTGACTAGGAAAAGGATACATCTTTGGCAGGCATGTTATTTTTCTTTAGTCTTCTGGAAATTAAGATTTTTTTTATTTAGCTTAATTAAGGATGTGCCAAATCAGCAACAAAAATATGACTCTGGGGCAAATAAAACTAATTGGTCATAAAATGGCTTCTCACAAATAAATACAAAAAAACCCCAAACAGAAAAAAGAAAAACCAAGATTTTACACAGCAAATTTCTTCTTTCTATGTTTTATGGGAAAATAAGCAAGCCAGTAAGGCTCAATAAGAAGCAGAAATCACACTTCTTACAACTGTAGCAAGAAGTTCTCTGTTGCAAGTAATTTCTCACAAAGCCTTCCAAGCTTAGGAACCAGCACGTATACAGTATTCCAGTAGTTGCCAGCATGCCTCAAAGACTGCAAAGGTACATTACAAAACTGTGACTCTCTACATCTGTGTTTTCTACCACAGACAAATATTAATAGACAAAAACTATCTGTGAGAAGATCAACATCAGTCTATTACTAGTCTACAATTCAAGCAAGGCCAAGTAACCTGAAGTACTTGGTTTTGATCAAGGTGTGCATTTCCTTCTGTGGACTATACAACCAGCCTGTCATTTTTAAGAATGTTTTTTGGGCAAACACACACTTGCTAAGGCAGCCCTACCAGATCACCTCCCAGAGGACCCTTTTCTAGCCATCTACCCTCACTCCAAGTCAGTATGTGCTAACTTGCATAAAATGACAAACACCTAACATTGTTTCAAGAACTTCTTTCATCTGGCATGAATTTTACCTGTAACAAAATTCAGAAGGACACAAAGATGTTTTAAAGCTTCACAGTGACATATGTGGAAAATAGAAGCTGTCCTACTCAATATGGCTTGTTTCACTATACATTAACAGCAGAGCCGCATGACTTTCAAGAGCATATTACCCATAAACAAACTAAAATTCAGGAAATTCGCAGTGTCTGAGATTAGTCCGAACAAGAATGGGTGATCAGCATCTCCTTGGTCTGATCTTTTTTCATGCCACAAGCCATGGGCCCCACCTTTTAACTACCTTGACAAGCTCATGACGTCTGTCAGATCCTTAGCAGCTGTTTTATAAAGTTTAGAGAGTTCATCCACATGACAATGAAGTTGTACTGGTGCTTAATTACCTTCCCTGTGAAAACAGTGTGTGCCTTATTCCTAGCTTCTGGCTAGCTTTTGCTCCACAGAAAGAAGTGTAAACATTGAATTAGTTTTTTGCTATTGTCAAGCTTTCTCGCCTTCCATAGGGGGATGAATGAAATGGATCCATTTAACTAATAAAACAGCTTTTATTGGAATAGTAAAATCATCATATCAGCCAGTACAGTGACCTGTAATTCCAGTGCTGAGCTGGCTGCCATGGCTGAGGACAATACTCAAAGAAACAAAGAAGCCAAGGCTTGGGGAGGTAAAAAATTTTCACAAAGGGGGAAGAAAATGTCAAGTGATTTGATAACCACTTGCAAATGATAAAGTTTTGCACAGGTCCTAGTGACTTGGAAATATACTTGACTAATTATCTTCACTTGCCAATATTTATAGAGAAAGTGTAAAGTATGTGCATAAAGTGTGCAGATTTTATATAAATGCACACACTTTGCTATAAAAATGCTCTCTTTGTCCCCTGCTTAAGAATAAAAGCGATAGCATCATCCAATCAAATGAAGAAGCAAGAGCAGTTCAAGGGGAGAATTATTTTTATTGTAAATTTCCAGAGGGAATTAACCAATTTTCTGTATTATGATAGAATCAGCATATTGTAGATTGAACCTCTAGATAATGTCAAAGCAGAAGAGGTGCTTTCAGAGTTGTGTGCCTGCTGAATCTCAAACACAAAAGGCTGCTGTACTTCTGTTTGCTCTGCAGTTTTCTCATCAATGTGCACATTATTGGACCTTACTGTGGTTGCAATGAACACTTCAGCCTGGCTGAAGAGAGAAGTGAAAATACCCCTTGGACCTCATGCAATTCAGTACTTGGCAATGACTGCCCCTCCCATCAATGCATGGGTGATGGTGAAAGAAGGGAAAGAAATGAGATCATGGCCATATGCAAAGAATTTTCTGAGCATGGGTACATGCCATGCTGTTTAAAATAAAAAAAGTCTTTTATTATTATTGCTATCCTACAATCTAATCCTGAATATGATTACTTCATACAGAAAAGAAGTTGGCAGGGAACCGACATGAAAATAAGGGCAATACAGAATAGCTAGGAAAAGCAACAGAGAGCTCATAACCTTCAAACCCTGCTTTCCCACATTCAATTAGCATATACATTTAATATCTCCTGCAATGTTCAGGAAAATGACACAGTGCCCTTTTGGATATATTTTATTGAAAGCAGTAGATTCAGTGTTAGATATAGTGAAATAAGCATTAAAGATTATATTTCACTCTTTGAGTTTGAATGAATTTTTAGAAGAGCAGGTGTGAATGAATAGAATCATAGACTCACAGAATGGTTTGGGTTGGAAGGAACCTTAAAGATCATCTAGCTCCAACACCCCTGCCATGGGCAGAGACACCTTCCACTAGACCAGGTTGCTCAAAGCCCCGTCCAACCTGGCCTTGAACACTTCCAGGGAGGGGGCAGCCACAGCTTCTCTGGGCAACCTGTTCAGTGTCTCACCATCCTCACAGTAAAGAACTTCTTTACATCTGATCTAAATCTACCCTCTTTCAGTTTAAAACTGCTACCCCTCATCCTATCACTACACCCCCTGATAAAGAGTCCCTCCCCATCTTTCCTGCAGGCCCCCTTTAAGTACTGGAAGGCCGCTCTAAGGTCTCCCTGGAGCCTTCTCTTCTTCAGCCTGAACAATCCTAACTCTCGGCCTGTCCTCATAGGGGAATCCTATGTGCTCCAATCCCTTGATCATTTTCACGGCCTCTTCTAGACCCACTTGAGCAGGTCCATGTCCTTCTTATGTTGGGGGCCCCAGAACTGGACACAGTGCTCCAGGTGGGGTCCCACAAGAGCAGAGCAGAGGGGGAGAATCACCTCCCTCAACCTACTGGCCACACTTCTCTTGATGCAGCCCAAGGTATGGTTGGATTTCTGGGCTGTGAGCACACATTGCTGTCTCATAGTCAGTTTTCCATCTGCCAATACTCCCAAGTCCTTCTCCACAGGGCTGCTCTCAATCCACTCATCACCCAGCCTGTATTTGTGCTGGGATTGCCTCGACCCATGTGCAGGACCTTGCACTTGGCCTTGTTGAACTTCATGAGTTTTGCACAGGCCCATGCAATAGGAAAGAGGATGGTACTGAGCTACTCAAGTAGCAAGCTATACAAGTAAATTCGGTATCACTGCAGAAATGGGATGCCTCCTAGTTTCCTACTAGAGTTTCCTGTATTTCTTACTGTTCTCCTAGTTTCTTAGGGAGCAAATGCAGCAGCCCACTGCAGCTTCTAGTCTTGAGGGCACTAGCCAGGACACATCCAGTTTTGTAGAGCTGGAAATAGGCATGTTGCATTTTACATCCAGAAGGCTTAAGAAAAATGAGAAGGAAAAAAAAAAAAATCAAGTTGCCCCAGCCTTGGGGTTAAGTACTGCCCCAAGACCCAGATGACACAACCATCTAGAAGTAATTTCACCTTCCACATTCAGCTCTGGTATAACACACACTAGGAATGCTTTCTTATTTAATCTTCATTGTGGAGTGGATCCGCAATGATGCTTGAAAATTTCAGTCATTAATTATCCTGATCATTCAAAATGAAGCTGTGCTTTAATCTTTTAGCCACTGTATGTTGCTGTTCCTTTGTTTGATAGCTGTACATCTGTTACCGTATTTCTTAAGCTTTCAAATAGGTATTGCTAGGCTGTGTTCAAACTGATCTACTTTTGCTTTGAAGAAATAGAATACATAAGCAAGTATGCTTAGAACCAGTAGTTTGATTTTCAGGATCTCTCTTATCCTCCTTGCAGTTCTCCTCTTGATTTTCCCACTACTTCTTAAGCTACAGACATGAAAATTAAAGATGCATTCCAGTAGTGGTCATAACAGCACCAAAGCACAGTATAAACATTGTACTCCTATTGTACATTGCTCTTTATGTATTTGTGTTTCATTTAAGTCTCTTGACTCATAAGCACCATATGGCATTCATCATTCAGTATTCCATTCATCACCCATCAGATTGCCTAGCTCCTTTCTAGAGAGGCGGTGTCCTAGGACAGAGCTCCCACCCATGCATGTACAGTGAGCATTCTTCATCTTTTCACATGATCATACTGGAATGCACATTGCTTGCAGTTTTTTAATAAGCTGCGTGCAGACTGCAATGATTTCAACTTCTTTATTGTTAGTTACTCCTTTAGCTTTAATGTCATCTGTAGATTTTATCAGTAATAATTCTAGCTTTGTTTGATGAAAATATCTTACAAGTAGAGCCAAGGACCAAGCCATCCAAGTCCCCACTAGACACACATGTACAGCTGCAATGATTCTAGATTTACAATTTCATTATAGTTTGTTTAATATGGACCGTATTGATATTGCTTATTTCTGCTTCTTAAGTAAAATGTCACGCAATACCATCTCTGTACTACATCTCTTCTGCAAAATAGATATAAAGTACTTTTCTGCTTCACACAGATATGAGAGTCTGTACTGAAGCACTTTGATACTGTGACATTAACAGACAACAAAGAAATGCAGATATCTGTTTTTAAACCACGACCATTCAACTTTCTCACAGGAAAGTAAGTGTTGAAAAGCACTGCTTTAGCTCTAGACTTTATTGGTGGGAAAGCAGAGTGAAGAGATCAGTATTTCTGAAAAGTCAGCCCCAAAGGTTTCTGTGAAAAAAGAGTCCTGGAAACAGAGAGGACCAAGAAGAACTGAAGGTAGGGTTCACTGTTAAAAAAGCAGGCAAATATCTTGTCTTGTCAGAGGGAAGTGAGTGTAAACACTGAGGGAGAAATACTAAATAGAGGGAAGGTTGAGGCTTAAAAACAAGTGTAAATGTGGCAGACCTGTACTAAGCAGCAGTGGAAAATTTTCAGACTGGAAAAAAAATTGTTGTTCCAAGCTTGGAATCTTGGAGTCATACTTTCCAATATGCCCCAGCTTGCCCAGCTGAGGAAAAATAAGCATCAGTTCAAACCCCTGGGTGCTACTGCCTACTGAAACCAAGTATTTCAAACAGAACCTTCAGAGAGAATCCTTAACAAAATGTACAGTCTAAAGCTGTACGGATGAAGTTTCAAACGTGCTCAGCACCTCACAGCTCCCTTTGTTCTCAGTGGGGAAGCTCTTCTCCATTGTTCTGAGTGAGAGCAGCTATGAGCGCTTTCAAAAGCCCAGTCCATAATCTCAAAACCCCTTCAATTTGCAGGATCAAAAATAACTTTTGCAATACATAGCTTTACTGCCAAAAGGAGTGTAATTCACACCAATGCTGGGTAAATAATTTATTAATTAATTTATTTTAAGTCTTATTGCCTCTTAAGCAAAGTAATAAGGATCCCTCTACTATGTTAATGTGCAGTTTTAGTACCCAGAAATACATCACAATAAATAAAAGGAAGACAGTACATAGTCTAATAAAAAAAAAAATATTTTAAAACATTTTTTTTCTGCAATGCAGTACATAAGCTTGCAGAATTACTTTAAGCATGGCAGTTGCTCACCAAAAGCAGTGCTCACCACAAAAAGACAGGTGTATTCCTAACATTTGAGGAAACTATGCAGTGTCCTGTCCCTGTAACAAAGACACACCAAAAGGTTCTTGCAGTCTCTCTGATCATCAGGATCATGAAGTCATTCAGCAGGCTAGTAGTAAAACTGGAAAGAAAATACAGGCCCTTCTGTGTTCCCATTAGTGTTCTGTCCACTAACAATAAACAAATCAATAGTAAACAATAATAATGAAATGACATTTTAATTCTCAGAAGGCATCATCTACTTGAAGGACAAAGAAAGGCAAAGACACAGGACTGAAAAGCATATTAAAAGATTGCCTAGAGCCATCTCCATCCTCTGAAAAGTGTGTCTAGGCTTTTGTTACAATATCTCTGGTACTTGAGACTGCATCATATCCAGGCAGCCCAAGCTCTTACCAGTCTACCGTTACGAAGTTTAACCTAACACATCTTATCTAAATCATCCTTTCTGAAGTTCAGGCATATCACTACTTGTCCTATCAGTGCGACAGCCTTTTATAAACCTGCAAACAGCTCTCCTTGATTTTGCCTTTGCAGTAAAATCCTTTCCCTTTACCAATGGCAGAATATTACTTCTTTCCAGTGAAACAGAAAAGCCTATCAAATGAAACAGCAGAAGCTACACTAGGTAGGACATTCAGAGTCAGACTACATAGAAACAGGTTGCATTGGGGAAGGCATTCAAGTTGAATAGCCTACAAGGACTGTTCCAGTTCTCTTAGTCAGCACATGGAGAAGGGCTCAACTCAGCAAGTAACATCTCAGAGCATTGTTTTCATTCTTACTTTTTAAGTGTCTTGTTCAGGTAGGTCTTGTGTTGAATATGCTTTCTCTGTGTACAGAACTGAGTACTCAGTGGCCTGATCTCAGCTGGCATTTCTAGTTGTCATCTGAGCAAAACCACAAACTATATGTTGATGTTTGAACCCAGCTAGAGTCAACTGCTTATCCCTGGAGAGCCCTGACTGTCCTCAACCAGCTGGAAATACTGTTTAAGTTATGATACACACAGGCCCCACACTAACAGAGCACTTAAATTCAGAGCCAATATTTACTTAAACTGATTTTGTTTCTACATGGTTCCCTCTACAAATTCCAATATAGTTAGTTTGAAAGTAATTTTCTATCTAAAACTTTTAAGCTAGAAACATTATACAACAATAAAATTTGGGGCTGGGGGGAAGAGAAGACAATTATTTCAAGAATCCAGTGTACAATATGCAAGGCCTGTGAATAAGCATGCTAATCTTTTCCTGCATTTATTTTGCAAGAACTCAACACCAGCCTATGCAAATGCACTGTAATTATTCTTGTACTCTACAAAGAGCTCAGGTGTCAGTATCTGGTGGAAAACCCACATAGCAGGTAGCTGTGATTTTTCTAACTTGACAAGTTCCTGTTTGCTAAGGATTTTTTTTAATTGGAAATTTATCTGGTGTGGGAGAGATGTTTTAATCAGGCATCAATCTCCAAATTTTAAAGATGTAAAGTAGGAAAAAATGAATTGTGAAACTAAAGTACTTCTACATGATAAATTTCCAACTAGGACCATTCAGGGAGAATTTATGAGGAAAGATTTATATATTTAACTACTTTTTTAAATTAAGTAATATGTCTTCTGAACATCTTGCTTTTCATTATCACCTAGCAAAATAATCTATGGCATATTGTCTGCACATTGTCTCTTATCTTGTTATGTGAATAAGGAGGGCTATGATTTTAAAGACAGTTTTCGGGTGAGTTTCCAAAAAAAAAAAAAAGATTCGTTATCATCGTAATTAGGTCTGTAAAAGACAGGTTCATAGATTGTACCATATTACATAAGACAATCTTGCTCTGGGCAAGAAATCAGTGCTTGACATTCAGAGCTCCTCTTCTATATCCAGCCCATTTCTTATAATCACATTGCAAATGGGGACTTCCAGAGTAATTCATGGTAAGAGGGTCACAGTCAATCCTGGATGCTTTGGAAAATTCCACCAGCACCACCCATATCTTCATCAATCCTAAAGTAGCACTCAGGATCTGCTGCTTTCCTTACTTGTTCTGCAGTGTCTCTGCTATCGCTAAGAAACTTAGGTTTTTTTGTGGCTGGTGAGATATAACTTCACCTTTCCCCACAGCATTTGGGCTCAAGAAAACCCCTTCACCAACATGTGTAAAGACAGACAGCCATACAGAGGAACAGGAAAAATCATGTAATTTTGTTTTCCAGCTTAGGTACAGCCCAAGTTTGACACGTGGAATGGCTAGAATATTAAATATGCTCCAACAGTATTTTGGATTCTGTGATGAAACAATCTGATTACCATAAAAACAAAGGGGCTGTAGAGCTACTCAGGCTGTGATCCTGATAAGAGAGCTGCTGCTCTGAGGAAGCCAGACTGCTGTCATAAACTGGATTTCATCAATTCAGGTTTTTTGAGAAACTAATTTGATTTTCTCTCTCATGCAAGATGAAATCATGGGAGTGATCTGAAGCTGAATAACAATAAAAAAAAAAAATGTGTAGTCATTTGTTGACAGAAGCCCAACATAGCTGAGGAAAATGTAGAAGTGCCAGGTATTGGGGGTGTTATCCCCTTTTCATGCTGTTTTAGTACCATTACACTTTTCCCACAGCAGATGACAAAAGCTGGAGCTTATCAAAAGAAGAAAGCACCCAAGCCAGTGGACATGACCTTCACAACCCTGCTTAAGCTAAAAAAAGGAAGACCAAAGGCAAAGCTACCATAATTCTGGGCAGGTCCTTCCAAATCCTCTTGGCTCTCTCCCCCTACCTTTTATCTCTTTGGATCACCTGTTCAGCATCAAGGTCAATAAGAGATCTAAGCATGGCTGAAGGGTGCAAGCACCACTGCGATACAAGTAAATAACAGGAGTACAGAAAGCTACAAGGGGCAGCTGAAGCATGGCAGAAGGAAATACACATCAGTTGAAGACCTGCACCATTACAGATCACTAGAATAACACAAGTCAAGCAGAGATTACATGCAGCTCAGACTAACATATGGAATACCCAGTGATCTTTAGAAGGGAATTTTCAGTCTAGCACACAGCACAACATTCTCTTTAGACAGAAAATCCATGGATTTAAACAATAAATCTTGATATAAAACACCAAAGCATACCTCTGTGTCTTTGAAGTCCACTTCCACAGTCTGCCCTTGAAGTTCTAGAGCTGGACCTCAAAGATAAACAAATACACAAATCTCATCTCTACTTGGGTAATTTTTCAAACTTTATCTTGCAAGAATTAAATGAAGTCTAAGTTTTGTTATTTCCAAAGCATTTAAGTCATTTAAGAACTTGAGTAATGCAAGATACATAGACTTTGAGAGAACTAGCAGGCTTACAAAGCTTAGATTCCATTTGAAAAACCCACCATCTCCACAGTGCAATCTGGTTTGATCACTATCAACAATTTTTATGGTTAAATTGCTTTGTCAAAAGTAGCAAACTAACTAGTTTTGCGGACAAAGCGCTGAACATATCAATCATTTCAAATTGCTGTGCTAACGTTTCTGCTCAATCTGTGTAACTCAGCATAAAAGTCTCTCTTTTGGTATGGACTAGGTAACCAGTGCCAGGAAATCATAAATGGTTGTGAAGAAAGATACACAGATACCCAGAGGCTGAAGTTAATCCTGATGAGATTTGACACATTGACACAGCAGTGAGCTGAGAATATTTTTCCTGCCATTTGTCTATTTGTTCATAAGAAATACAGCAGCAGCTCTGTTTGCAGATGTGCTTAATTTATTTAGATTTCTTCACCTGTGATAAAGACTTACAGAAAGTTCTTATTTGGAATAATGAGCAGATGAAATAATTCAACATGGAATAAGCTGTAAATAGTACTTGATTCTCAGGCGACATATAAATGCAGAAGGAGAGAGTGAACAAGTTCTCATGAAACTAAGCAAATGCATTATTCAGTTACCTGTTATTTAATTCACCCACTAATATTCCCTGTCTCTTCCCAGCAACTGCTGGGACAAACAGTTCCCTTTGATACACTTACACATCTGCTTCAGACAGAGGACCACCTGACTGCACTTTATTACTGCAATCCCTCCTGCTGTACATACAGAAGAGCTAAACATTTCAAAAGCTCATAAAATGCTAAGGAAACCCAGCTTCCAAGTGAAAATCATAGGGAGTTAGGGACACAAATGCATGGAAAGATCAGGGTTGCTGGGCCCTCCTGTACCACTAAGATGAACTTTGGCCCACATACTTAAAAGCCTTTGAAAATGGGATTGTTTAACTTCCATTGACACTTGAAAACTAGGTCCAGGCTCAGAGAGTGCAAGACTGAGCAGGGCAATAATTTCTCAATATTATCCTTGTTGTTTCTCCTAGGTTGGGTACTCATTTGGGAACTCAAGTAAGAGCCCATTCGTTCGTTATAGCTTTCCAAATTGTGTGTTACCAATAGGCAGGTCTTGTGAAAGAATCACAGCACAACAAAATATCATCTCATTATTCTCTGCAATGGGCATGTCTCCTAAAATCATCTGGAAAGTGTATGACCAGAATGCTACTCACTAGTTTGACTTGATGTAGAATTTAATTGACAAACTGCTCAATTCCAACTACCTAGTTTAATTCAGATATTATGGGAGGTAAGAAAGCCTCTCTCAAACATTACATCTACAGTAACTTTTTCAATTTCTTCTTTTGGAAAATATCACATTCTATTTTGATGCAGTGCATGAAACATAACCTATGCTGTAATATATCAGAAGTTCTGGCAGGCCATGTGAAAGCATAATGCAGTTTAGGCTTTGGGAAGAATGTTTCTACCAACTGTAGCAGTTTCCATTCCACATTGGTTTGCCTCTATTTCCTACCAAACTTACATTCAGCAGTGCTATTAGACGATTTAAGCAGCCTGACAAGACTTTCTCCATGCCTTTCTCTTTCTCCTCCCATTATCTACCCGCCTCTTCTCAGCACAGAGGCTACATGGACTGTGGTCCCACTGAGTGAGAAAAGCATCGATCTACTTTGCCAGAACGTAATACCTGGTTGTATGATCAGAAAGATTCAAGCAGTCCACCCGGATGTCCAGTTTAGGCCCAGCTGAATCTTTCAACAAGCTTGCTCTCGTGGAATAGACTTTGTAACTTGTCAGGGATTACCTCACCTCACTTCAGTCAGCTAGAAGTTAGCTACCCAGTCTAGGCCAGTTAAACAAGCCTCCCATTAGGAACCAAGTGAGGTGTCGTCAAAAGACAACTAATTTCATTTCCTCCACTTCAGATGTGTTTTGCACTAAGAGAAATCTCAAGCAGCCACAGAAAGAGCCCAGACAAGTAGAATAGATGATGTGCTTAATACTGGGAGAGATCAGTTTGGCTCTTGGTGACTGAAAATGCTCTCTGGTTTCCACAGTACCAACTGGGACCATTTGGATAATTCTGCTGTCACCACAGCAGAAAATTGATGGCCCTCTTCCCAGGGCAAGGAAGAAAGAAGCATCACTTCACCTGTACTACATCTCTTTTCAAGCTGTTCTTCAACACACCCTGATATGACTCAGGAGTGTACACTGGGAGGAAATGCCCACTGCAGTGCTCCATTTACCCTGAAAGCTGTTAAAACTTCCCACTGCTCTTACTGTGCCTGAAATCAGTGGTACTGCTTGCATTAGTCATGTTTTTTCATGCACTTTCACAGTAGAAGAGCCATCTCACATCAGGAATGTCACTCAGGTTCAGTAAGTCTTGTCCCAGTCTCATTACCAAGTTTCTAGTGCATCAGAATATCATCATCAAACCCAATGACTTAATCTTACTTGCAATCTAACTCTAAAGTATGCTGCACTTCAGAAAACTCAGCTCTTGTCTAGTAGCTTTCTCCTGTGCCACGAGCTTGGGATGCATCTCTGCAAGGCAGAGGAAGCGCATGCCTCTAACCACTCCATGAACTCTTCTCCCATCCATTAATCAAACCAAGGAAAGAGAGTCTTGGCAGAAGATCTCCTGAAAAATGAAGACACACTTCAGTAGTATGCCTGTGATGAAGGAGGCCTTGGGGACCTCCATACTCAATTAAAGCTTCTGTGACTTATAAGGAAGAAAGGTAAAAAGGGGAAACACATACATGACAAAATTATAGAAGCCATTCAGGCAGGCTTCTATATATCTGAGTTATTACTACATGTTAATGATTTATTATTATTGCTTGTTTTAAGTTGCAACACACTACTTGCATTGTAATCACCTGCCTATAAAATATGCTGTAGGAGAGATCACCACATTCTACCAAGATCGGCTCTGCTGTGTTTCGGAGAGAAACATGTAATTACAAAAAAAGGCATCACAGACTAAACTTGTCAGGTTGATTTTACAATAGGCATAGGAAGCTGTCCACATCAAAGCTGCAGGCCTTACATGTAAGGCAAAACTGACAGACACAAAAATTTTCTTCTTAAATTCTAATCAGAAGCTTTTCTGGATCAAATCAGTTTTCTTTACACTTTGAATGTAACAGCAGAATCAAAGTCTGGTTTTGGTCTCTCCTTTCATTATTTTAATGCAGGTAATCCTAACAGCAGAGCATTAACTACTGCACACAGAGGTGTACACTGACAGTCTGGACACAGCTGAAGGGCAGGAAAACCTGGCTTCATGGGAAAAGACAGGTATTTCCATCAGATTCAGCTGGGCCAAGATTTCAATTCAATATTGAATAGGTTGCACCTCAGAATTTAAGCCTTGTCATAAACACCTTCTACTCAGGTTTGGGTATTTCAGAAACATTCTGCTGTACTCAGCATATCTAAAATGGCTAGGAGAAAATACAGGATGGTATCATGGTTTAACCCCAGCCGGCAACTAAGCACCATGCAGCAGCTCACTCACTCTTCTCCGAGCCTCCACCCCACCCCAGTGGGATGGGGAAGAGAACCAAGAACAAGTAAAACTCATGGGTTGAAATAAGAACAGCTTAATTATTAAAATTTTTTTAAAAATATTGTAATAATATGATTAAAATGATGATAAAGAGGAAGATAACAGAAAGAGAGTGAAATAAAACCCGAGAAAGAGAAGTGATGCACAATACAGCTGCTCACTACCTGCTGACTGATGCTCAGCAAGTTCCTGAGCAGCAACCTAGCCCTCCTGGCCAACTCCCCCCCATTTATATACTGGCCATGACATCATATGGTATGGAATATTCCTTTGGCCAGTTTGGGTCAGCTGTCCTGGCTGTGTCCCCAGCCTTCTTGCTGTCAGGACATAAGAAGCTGAAAAATCCTTGACTTAGTATAAACACTACTTAACAACAACTAAAGCATCAGTGCGTTAATAACATTATTCTCATACTAAATTCAAAACACAACACTATACCAGCTACTAGGAAGAAAATTAACTCTATCCCAGCTGAAACCTATGCAAAGCAGGTATGTTGCTTAAACAACAGTTTAGAAAGCTTGGCTTACTGTCCTCTGTTTTAGAGTGAAACAACGTAACATGCTGCATCCATAACGCCAGCCAACAAAGCTCCAAATTTTGTAGTACTTGAACAAAACCATCATGCAGAGAGCTGCAAGAAACATCTTCTCATTGAACCATGAAGACAATGAAAATAATTCTATTTTAACACCAAAGAAAAATTCAATTTTATAAAAACACCACACTCCAAGTAAACCAGTCTCTTGTGTCCCATGTGAATGTCCTAACTTATAAGCCCAGAGCCTCAACTGTTTCAGCCTCTCTCTGTGGTCCAATAACATTTACACAAAGCTTAGTAATTTTTTTATAGGACAGGCCGCCGAGAAAGTCACACAGCATAATCTTGTACGCTGATTTTCAAGAGGGAAAAGAAAGAAGAAAAAAAAATTCTGACTCTGAACCACATAAACTGAAGCCCTAAACCCTGCCTCACACAGTGCCGAGAAACATCCTAACTCCTGAGCTATTTGATGTTCAAGCATCAGAGAGAACAGATTTTCCACCACAATCTGGGGAATGGTGCCAAACCCCCAATGTGAATTTTAATGTTTCCTAAATCAACATTTTGGTTCGAACAAACTTTGTTGATACTTTCAGCAGCCCCAAAAATATACAAAATTTAAAAGAACTTATTAAGAGCAGTTTACTATTCTCCATTAAGAAGCTTGATATTTTCTGTTCTGATCAGTTCCACTACTTCTGAATGGGGTCAATTTCGTTGCCAGAGGCAAGATGCTATTATTTTCATCCTTTTTGGGCAACCCTCCAATCAGGTCACAAATAAATACCAAGCATACACACACACACAAAGAATTTTAGACACCTCTGCATCTCTATGTCTTTAAGAGAAACTACAAAGAAAACTCATTCTTTTCTATGTACCTAAAGACCTGTGCCTTGCCAGTGGAGCGCAGAGAAAGTGATGATGCTTGTGTATGACTTTCAAAACGCGTTATGAAGGGCTTTCAAAACGCGTTATGAAGGGCTTTCAAAACATGTGGGGAGAGAACCACCAAGAATGCTGAAGCAATTAAACATTAAGTATCTGCAGCTGAAATGAGTAAGAAAGCTCTTACTGAGACTGGTAGTAAGGGCTTTGGGGCTCAATTGTCAGTCAGGAATCCACAAATTCATTAGGAGTAAATTTGAAAGAAAAAACAAGCTTTTCACCTTCTCCACTGACATAATGAAAGCTTTTTCTCTCCCTGTTCCCATTCAAGTATGAACGGCTACAGGTGGTCTTCTTTCCTAATTATCCTTCTAAAACACTTTTGCAAGATGATTTCTTTGGTATTGTCCAGCATTTGAATAACATTTTTCAATTCCTTTTCATCTGTTCAGTGTATTTAATAGATTAGATGAGCATCTTTATGGACTGTTCTCTGAGGCTATTTCTTCATCTCTAGCTTTTCTCAGCACTTTTAGGTATAACCATAACAAAGTAAAGGGTAAGGGAGCTATTGATTATAGCACTATAACCACCAATACCATCTCCATAAAGAAGAGATTTTAACACAAGAAACTTGACCAAAGGTCAAACTTGAGAAGATTGGCTCTGCTGTGCCTAAGCATGCCCATGCATGCCAGGGCTATGGAGTAAAGAGCATTCGCCTGCAGATTTACCAGTTACACTGCTTTGGAAATTCAGAGAAAATCTTAAGTAACAGCATAAAAAAAGGAGAAAGGGATCAAATCAAGACAGAATAAAGAAACTGAAACATCTGAAGAAGAGCTACTAGGTGCCCACCTCACTTTAGCCTTCTGTTCTTGGATCTCATTGCAGGTAGCTGAATGTGTACTGCCATTACCCACCTGAAAATTTGCCTCCCTAAAATCTGAAGCGCTATGGATATCTTGGGAGAAGCAGGAAGAAGGAAGTTCTGAAAGGACATGCTCCTTGATTTTACTCCTCAGAGCATTATACACCCAAAGTACAGCTCCTTCCCCATCAACTGTAAAAACTGCTGGTCACTCAATGCTATAATCCAGGCTACTAGGCACACTGATTTGATAAAAATCTGCTGAAAAATATTACAATATGCTTTTTTATTTACTAGACTAAATCCAAATGCATGCAAACCTTTGTAGCAATATCACTGAACCCAGCGATGGGGCACCAGCCAGTCTCTCCTCTGAAGAAGGCCTACCATATTTTCAACAAATAGATGTGGGGTCCAGGCTTTCATGTATCCACTGATACTAGACGAGGTTAATGCTTGCTCAGCGGGCAGCTAACCGGACAGAAGGCTGGTTCTGTTTCAAGGGTATGCTTATCTCTCCACTCATGAAAATTAACTCGGGAGCTATGTCAGTGTGTGAACCTACCAAGAGGTGGCACTAGAAGGACACACTTTGGAAGGAGCCAGGCAAACTTCTGCCCCAGGAAACGGTGGTGAGAATCAGCCTGCACACACAAAAGCCCAGGAAATGCCCATGGTTCACCCGTTACAACATGTAACTGAGGGCAGCGTTTCCACGTAGTTCTGCAAATTCATCACACTAAACCTACTCGTACAAAACAACACACACATGCACACCAAATAATGAAGGGTTCTTTTGGTTTTGAACACAGGGAAACACCAGGAAGCACTAAGAAAAGTTAGCTTAGATCACATTATTTTCATCCAAAAAATTATCAGGACTATTTTCCTGGTTTTTAAACACTGCTGATAATGAATTGAAAAGAAAAAAGCCACTAGCAAGACATTCAAACTTAGTTCAAAGCTGCTATTAACCTTGTGACTCTCTACAAATCTGTGACAATTTCTAAGACCACCAGGAAAAGCAGGCTTGCTTTTAGTGAGCTTAAATCTACTACACAGGGATCCACATCTCCCACAGAGAAATTTTAGCAATCTACAAATAGCAGAAAAAAGAAAAAAAAAATGCAAATCACAGTATTAGAAGAGTACCTGTGTATTATAGATGTCAGGGCACCCATACTCGTAGTGTGTAGCCATATGTGTGTATTTACACATATACCTATTCACAAATCTATAAATACATTATCTAAATTAAATTTTAGACACTTTCCCAGTGAAACATTTCAACAGTATCCACAATAATATGGATCAGTAGTCCTGACAATTTGTATTCTGTGGAAAGATTCAAAGACAAGTTTTTCTTTTCAGCTGGTAAAGAACAGTTCTCATTTTACTCTCCCTCCCTCTATCCTTCCCCAGATTCTCCACCAAAGGAAAACAAGTTTCTGGTTATCCTGTGTTTGTTTGTTTTTACCAATTCCAACAAAACAATTTATCACAACATATTTAAGTCCCAATGCTGAGAGAATTTATATACACACTTTAGTTCATTGTAGATGAACAAGCTGCTGCAGTAAATGAATCTACTCATAAGTAAATCTAAGTGTGTACATTTGCATGACTGGAGTCTAAAATCAGGTTACTCAAGACAAAAATTTGGGTATGTATGATCTAATTACATGTAATAGCTTCTACATAAATAGCATGTGAAATTTTTGAATAATTTATTTCTCAATAAAGGTTTTGTGTGCTGACTTGAGTGCAGTGGCCCAACAGAAGTAAAAATACTTGTTTTAACTGACTTTTCACATAAGATTGGTCATTCGGTTTCATCACAAGGAAGAGGTTGTAACAGAGTTTACAGGTGTTTACTGAATATTGAACAACTCTGGAGTCTTTAAGTGTCTTCATAGTTTTGCAATTCATCATAATCAAGAATTACTAGATAACTTAATTGTGAATACTAACATACCATAATTGCAATGACACAGTTTTGAGTTGACATAAGTTCATTATAATCTACACCTAAATTGCCAAAGTATGCTTAAGTCTGGTTTACTGTCATTGGGCAGTAACAGCTCTATTGCTAGGTTTATTGGCTTGGGGAGTGAGGTTTCTTTGGGTTGTTTTGTTTTTTTTTTCTTTCAGTGCACATCATAACAGAAAGAAAAATTAAGACCCAGTGCAAAAAGATTAAATGCTTCAAAAGTATCTGTATGACAGCAGATGAAAACTCATTTCTTTTGCCTTTATGAAGGCAAAAAATATCTGAGAAAAAAGTTGAACTCACCAATTTGTTCCAACGAAATGTTATCAGAGTCTGTCACATTTCAATTACCTGTGTAATCAAATCATAAATGAAAATCACACAGCATTCAAAATACCTCTAATGTTCCAAGTCAAAATATATTCTTTATAGAGAGAGGTAACTCATGTCGTTATGCTTCAAATTGATTACCACAAACTGTACCTATAATTAGATATAACTAATGCAATTTAAGGAAGAGAAAACTAATATTTGAAACTAAACACTGTAAGTAATCTTGTTGCCTTCCAGTCAGTTACCAAGCAGAAAATGTACTGTCTCGCTAAATTATTGTTATTAGAAACATCAGACTCTTAATCTATTCTAAGGACATAAGTATGTTTTTAAGGTAGTGTTTCCCAGTTGTATTTCAAACTTGCTGGATTTTTGCTGAAGTAAAAATGCAATACTTCTCCACTATTACTATAAAAGGATGAACCAAATGAGGTAGAGTAGGAGCCAGCTGAAGACTGCTGCAGTATAGCTAACCAACATTATCTCGTTTAGGTGCTTAAATGCTTGATTCATAATGAAAACTAAACCAAAGAAGAACCATGAATTTAAAAAAGGAAAAAAAAAAAAAAACAGGAAAATATTTGTGGAGGTTCAAGGTGCTATATAACCAAAGCAACATTTGGCATCATTTCAGCTAACATCTCTTTCTTAGGACACCAAGCTAATTGCAGCACTATGCAGATGACAGGGCACAAACATGCAGGGAATATTCCATGACAATTCCTTCCACCAAGCCTTTGGGATTCTTCTCTAGCATTCTCAGATGATTGTTTATACAATTAGGCCTTTACCCACACAGCTTTTCCTTTCTACAGCAGGCATTATGAGTTCCACTACCTTCACACTAACCTCATATTATGGTCTTATTCACCCAGTAGTTTATGATTGACAATAGTACCACATGTTAACTGTTGAGACTCATACCACAGCCTCCATTGATCCACCCATAATAGCTCCAGAGTAAGCACCACATGCCTTCTATCTTCCCTAGCTGAAGAATCAGGCACAGATATTTCCCATCAACTAGTTGAGTAGGAGGACGGACAGAGGTTGCCCAACACTAGGACTACAGTGACAGCATCGTGGCCCTCTCCAATACTAAGTGTGAAGGTTTCCTCTTCCTCTTAGCTACCTCACAAACTATGCAGAATTCTCTCCTTGTGCACTTTCTCTCAGCCACACCAGGAATAATGGCTGAACAAGGAATCATTCTGTTCTCCTCTGAGCAACAACTGCTGTTGCTACTCCCTGCTGCCTCCTAAGGGCTCCTATTTGGTGACAAAACACAACACATAACCCAAGGCAACGAAGCAAATAGAGCTACCTTAAACTACAGTTCTCTGAAGCAGCAGTATGTGAAATTTCAGCACAGCCTCAAGAGTGGTACAATTCACATATCAAGCACTGCTCAAGCCTATGCCCCCCAATGCACGATTTAGTTTCAATCATATAGAAGAGTTGTACTCATGCTTTATACACATTAGCAACATGGTTTTTATCTCACTTATTGCTAGAAGATAGCAACATTATGCTCCTTCCCACACACTAGGAATTATTATTGTCTCTGTCTAGTTGCCCAGAGCCAGAGAAAAGTGACATAAATATTATGTACCACTTGTTACCATGGCAAAAACAGCCTAACAGGGAGGCAGAAGCAGGTAGGTCCTGTACATCAGACCTACCCTGGGAAATCCTAAGCAGGACCAGAATTTGGTAAGGCTAGATTCAAAAGACTCAGAAAACACAGTACTATGTTATCATTGCACAACAAAAAAGTCTTACCATCCTGGCACTGAAAGAGCTCTGTTCTCTAGAACTAAGCTTCTGTAGCTCAGGAACATTGCAAGCCTCTGCTGCAATCTTCCAGATAACGTGCTGTGCTGTTACGCTCCCTGCTAGCCAGTGGGCCTGAGGTACTGTGGTTTCCAAGGTGATTTGTGGGCTGAAGACCTCACATGTACAAGCAGGCATATTAATCATTTAAACTTACCTTATTTATCTCAATTTTCAAGCCCTGAAATACAAGCCTACTACGCAACAACATTTCATATTGAGCATGACTCACCCTCCTATAAGGAAATGGTCCAAAACCACTTCTACAAAGGCCACTGAACAGCATCTTCTGGCAAGTAGCTTACCAGCATGACTAATTGAAACTCTTGACATCACACTGAAGTACCTTGGTGCCTGGTTTTGTCACTAGCATTCTGAGCAGTACGTTCACAATCTTAATTTCATGATCAGTATCACACACAGACCCCCCCCTTGCCACACAGTGAGAAATGGAAGAGGAAATCTTGTTACAACAATAACTGACACAAACAGTTCTGAGCTCTTGTAAAGTCACAGAGCTCACTGTAAAAACCAATTCTACAACATGAAGAGAAAAAACTATGTTTTCTAGATGGAAGTCCACATTCTATGAAATTTAACAGGAAAGAATGCTACTGACTTGATTTCTAATTTCTTCCTTAATGCCAAGTGCTCAAAAGAAGACTGCTTTAAAGAAGTGATCTCGATTTTTGCAGGGGCAAACCATTCAGTTACAACCCTTCCTCTTGCACCCATATGCTCTGTTCCAGCATTCAGGCTAAGGTATTTTCTGAAGCCGCTTAGTGTTCCCTTTTTACTTTGCAAGAACAAACACCTGACTATTCAAAAAAGAAAATGACTGAGGTGGGGAATGCAATTCTGTAACCTTTACTGCAAGCTGGGCTTCAGTAGTTTTCCTCAACTGATCCACAATTTCACACAGTGCAGCCAGCAGCTCTGAGTAAACACCACTGTCTGCTGTCAGGCCCAAATCTAAAGCCTGCCAATTCAAGTGTGAGCCTCTATTATGCAGAGATTTAGGACCAGAGAGGCTGACAAATAAGAGTGTATGTTTGTGTGTGCATATGCATGCGTGCGTGCGTTTGAGAACCACAGGTGAGATACAAATTCACCCTCTGTGCTGTAAATTCAGTGCTAGCATTGAGCAAAGTGCATATGAAAAATTACACGTGAGAACCAATTACAAAGCTCAAAAAGATATCTTTAGCCTTCTCCTGCTTCAATGCATCTAAATGTTGCACAATTAGTATAAATTCTTGTTTCTACTAATATACCAGAACACCTTTCTGACTAAAATTTAGCATCCGTAAGGACCAAGGCATACCATTAAGCATCTCAATACAACAGGTAAGTCCACTGCTTCCCTGTGTCCCTGTGGCAGGAAGTCATGTTCATTGCTGTCAGGGCTAAGCAGCTACTAAGGAAGTACTCAGCATCTGTCAACAGGTTTTCCACTGAACTGAGTTCAATCCCATGGACAGAAAGGTAAGAAATACAAGAACATGTAGGTACACCCCTCATCTATTAAAAGAATCCAGAAAATCCCATTTGTCCTCCACCAGAGAAGAACAAAACAACACGGAAACACAAAGCAGCACTGTGCATGTACATATCATTGAAGAGATGACCACAGAGATAGACAAAAGAGTTCATACTAAGATATAACAGGTGTTTTTAGCAACTCAGCCCACTCTGAAAAGTTACTTGCTCACAGTTGTTGCGCACATTGGAACCAAGATCTTTCAAGAATTTTACCTCAATTATAACTTCTTTGTTTTGGAAGGGTAGTACATCCCCTCAAAATCTCTCTTATTCTAGCACCAGAATAACTTGACATCACACACTGATACATAGAATATAACCAGAACAGTGTGCAATAAGAAAACATAACTTTATTAGTATATAAATGGGGTGCAGAGGGAGAGCAGTGGAAGTGTCCTTCAGGAGAAAAAAAATAAGTTGGCATCAAAGATGGAAAAACTACTGAGGATTGTTATTGCTCCACTATTTCATTTGGTGATGTTATCACTGAAATTCTCAGGAAATGCAGCTTGTCAAACTTTAATACTCTTTGCCAACCGTGTGAACAAATTTACCTTACCCTGACTGAAGGCCACCACTCAAAAAAACCCATCCAAAACTAGAGATTGAGATTAGATATTATATGCAAAGAAAAAAAGACAGATGTAGAGAAATTAGCATTATGCTTTTATAGCTCCCATGTTGATACTCAACAGCTGATGTTGAGTTTTAGTGGACACATCATTGGTTTGTTAATAGCAGCAGTCATAAAAGCCCTAATGAAGCCCCATGTGTACCCTGACCACACAAACTAAAATCTTGTATTCTTGTTTCAGCACCTTGGAAAAAATCACATCATTCCTGTATGCTCTGATTTTTAATTATTATGTTGCTGGTGAGTTGGATTCCTATTTTGTTTGCTTCTTCCTCTTACTACCCTTCACTGCCAGTATTCTGACATCCTGAGCTGTCAAGAGTCAATGTCTAAAAGCTCTCAATCTTGATTGTCAAAATACTGAAACAATTTCCTTGCATTTACCTTCTTTGGTCTCTGAGTGTTTGCAATAAAACTGCTTCCAAATTCAATGTTTGTCTTTAACAGGCTGTAGTATTAGCTAGAGAAGCTCAGAATGCAATCCTAGTGATATTACATACTATGAAGCAAGCACAAAAGAAATCCAGAGCTTTCTATAGCCAACTTTTTACTATGTAACTCAGGAACAAACATTTTTTTCTCTCTCACTCTCTCTCTGAGACAGTTCATTAAAAAAGCATCAGAAATTGCTTGCTCTTTTTGTGATGGATTTTGTGCTCATGAGAAGTGACAGATAATGCTGGTAGCTGCTGTTTAGTCTCTGGGATGTTAAGTCTGCCCAAGAAGCCATCCCAATTCCAAGTTCACCAGTCAGGTTTATAAATGGGGCAGTGGCAACTCGTGTTAAATGGAAACAATCTCAATACTACGGTGTTCATTCACAGAACACAATCTCTGACCTATTGACACCAGTGATTTAACAGGATCTTCTCCATCCTGTTGCCACAGGTTTTTAAATAGGCCTTCCTTATGGACCATCATCAGAAGAAACACAGGGCACTAAACTACCTGCCATATAAAAACTGCCGACAGAGAAAGCACTTGTCATGATGCTATATAATAGTGACCTGCCAACATATGGCTGTTAAGGAAAATGCAATGAGTTTATCTCATTCCACCAGAAGCACTGAATTCTGCGCCACTATCTCCAGTGGAAACACCAACTTCAGGAAGTAGAAATCACTGCTGAATTTCACAAGGCATTTACAGGAATTAGATGACACAGTGAAATTAAGAGTCATGACAGACTCACACTGGAATAACTGGCAACAATGTCCTCGTGTCCAGGTTCTTCCTTCTAACCTACTGCAGACCTGAAATCCCACATCTCCCTTCTCTGGCAAGTCTAGCTGGTTTCAGGATATATAACATGGCTGTGTGAATTCCAAAGACAGAACTGTACACAGGCAACTTGAAAGTCACCTTGCTAAAGCCTGAACTGATTCTTACCAGTTTTGAAAGAGTAAAGATTTGAATATTTTACATGCGCAAACAGCTATTCCCATGGGAAAAATGAGGTGGAAAAAAAGTGACTTGTTTTAGTTTCACAAATCAATATGACAGACTAGTTCACAGTCATGATAGCCTCAAGTATTCTTACAACAAACACAACATCCATTGAAAGTCAGGTAGGTAGAACAGAAGAAAGAGGGGGAAGGGAAACATTTCTGGTTTTACCTAACCAAAATATTTGGGCATTTGTTTTGTACCATTTTAACAATCAATTTAGATCAACTAGTTCAGCCCATCCTAATAAAGTACTTCAACTACTTGTTCAACTGAGGAGAAAGAAAATGCCCACCCAGGTGTTGCAGAAAACTTACCTGCCCCTCAATCCTTCCTCCAGTAAGTGTTTAATCATATTTAATCATATAGAGCAGACATCATCTTGAGGACTGAAAATCCTTCTCTCCAGGCCCTCAGAAAGGATACCTTTCCCTGCTGCTTCCACCTCAGTAAGAGCAGTGCAATTGTTGTGCATGAGGCAATCTGGCAAGTCAGCACTTCTCCAGGAGCTAACCTCACAATGAAACCAAGCATGCTGGGCAAATCCAGACATCTACAACTGGGCAAGAGATATAGCTTGTTACCAACTCAGCCCACCTGTGACATACACTTCAGTCACTATGGCAAGCAATTTTCTAAAGTATTGTCCAAATCACCTGAACAAACAACATCTTAGAGGTGCATTACAAATGATAATACCACAAGGTAACATTCACACACTGTATGATTTACGTTAATTGTGACAGACCTTCGATGGTATCGGGCCCTAAACCACAGCATGGGGTTGCAAAATGCACTTAAGATGTTCCTGCTTCCTGAAGAGATCTAAGAATTAAATCAGTTAATGTTTATACGGTGTGTGGAGGTAGAATAGTGTTTGCATGGACCTTCTTTCCTGGCTCATCAAATCCAGTCTTCTACCACTGTAAACACAGTGCCATACAATCACTACTATCAAGTGATTTAGCTCCATTTAAAAGCAGTTTAGCAATCCCGTTGTCTCCATCACACACACTCATACACACTGGAAAACTGTTCCAGAAGCTCACTTCCCTCCCTCTGCTATACAAAAACCTCTACCAGTTTCTGGTCTAACCCAAATTTGCAGTCAGTCATGACCTCTTCCCCTGGTACCAGGTGCTGTCATAGGACTCAATTAGTTCATTTCTTTCCTTAACATTTATCTCCACTTAGAGACAAGTCTATTTTGTCTCCAGTTCACAGTATTGTTGGTTAGAAATTCACCTTTTCTAGTTCTCTAAAATGAGACAGGCTTTCCCTCCAACCTTTTTGCCCCTGTTCTGGAATCCTTGATCAAGAGACCAGAATTGTGCATGTGCACACACTCCCCACACCACCCCTTTCTCCCACGTTTCTTCTAGTAAATGTATCCGTTATTAAAGAACAAAATGGTACACTGGGAAAAAATAAATAGTCTTCAATTGTGAAACACACTGTACAGTTCCTAGTGATCACTGACGGTCTTTCTCTCCACCAACCCTTTCCATATACACTTTCACTAGTGAATGTAACATCATCTTGGGCATGTTGTTTTGGGACAAACACGATTTTGATAGTCTTTTGGATTGGAAGGGAGGAAATGGCTGGGAGTGACTTCCTGAAAGGGGATGAATCTTTTATACAGAACCATTTTGAAGAGTCTCCTCTGAAACCGCCTGTACGTGGAAGCTCCCACTGAATCTTGTTCCAGAGTTGTGTCTCCACACAAACGAGACAGTGTACACATGGGCTTAGACCCACTCAAGAGAACAACCATTGTGCCTTTTCTTTGCATAGCAAAACTGAAGTCAAGCAATGGGTAAGCACATATAGGATGGGTTAGCACCAGAAAGATAAATCAGAGCATGGGTAGGTGTAAGTTACCTAACTACTCAGAGTAGTTTATGATCTCTTTATCAGATAACTGTTGTTATCTGCAATCGACTTCTCAGGAACCTAGGCTCCCATCACAAGATATAAATGCTACTCCCTTCAACCCATACCTGAGAAAACCATATAAGACAGTCTGACTGGGTTTTTTTGCCTCTCTAAAAATTAAAGAGGAAGTGTGAAATGCTGTTTTTTCTCCCTTGTAGCACTTTAACACTAGAATGCAGGCACCCATGAGGTACTCCTCATTTATCCATTGACACCAGAGCAAAATTTTGAGCTGTTGTCTCACAGAGACTAGAAACTGCATCCTATTTACACTGTACAGGCACAGGTTCATGAGCCCTGCACTTCGTCTTTAAAGTAAGCACTTCATTTATCCAGTACTACGGAGTGTACAACTTCACACATCTATCAGCCAGTCTATAAGCTACATGCTGCAGTGTACTGCTGTGTTTTCTGAGCTAGGATCATTTTGATGAACACAGTACAAGTGACTAGCAGGATTGCCTACGTGTCCAAACAGGATGTATAACACTCCAACTCATATCTCATCCATAAGGGGAATCACAGAGCCAGAAAGGAACTCAGCAGGTCACTGCTCCCACCTCCTACATGTCAAACAGTAGAAGTGTTTAATTTGCTTGCTCACATTTAATTGCATAGCTGAATACAATAAACAGTTTTTGCCTTTTTCCAGAACTGTACCCTGCATCTAATTTAACTTTTCAGAAAAGGAGGGAATGTTCCTTCCCTAAGGGTGCCTGAGAATGATCTGCAGAGCGAGGATGATGAGAGACCAGAAGATCAGTGGAGAGGAAACTTGACTGTGGCATGCAGTACAATTTCATGTAAGCCCTGGAAATGATGAAAAGCAAAATGCTTTTATAAGAGATATAGAGGAGACTGTTTGGATTGTGTGCAGCCCAGAGCAACTGAAATCTGCTAAATTAAAGCAGGACGGAAAGAAAATCACTGAGCAGTGTGGAAGTTTGTTTTTAAGATTCCCATTTAAAGGCTGTTTCACTCAGCAAATCTAAGCATTCCTTCTTTAGAGGCTTACCTTGTCCCAGTGCACTGTTCTGTCCTTCTAGCAAAACAAAGCCATAATGACCAGAAGTCTTCACTTAGTATGCTCCTTCTCAAAAAAACCCCAACCAAACAAGCAGAGAAATGCAACGTCTGACCAACCTAAAGACATGATAAAATATAGTAGACTCTGTCCCTGTTTGTTTGTAGTATACTCAGCTCTTCTACCAGAGTTCCACTACTATGTGGGCAAAGTACTTGCAGTGTTTAAAGTTAAGAAGCTTTTCCTAGTATCAAGCTAAAATCTCTATTGCTTCCGATCAGATTAATTACTTCTTGGTTTAACCTCACAGAGAGGCAAAAGACAATCGTTTGCTGCCCTTCTCTTGTGAGTACTTTATACACTGGAAGAGATCTCATTTTCAGGTTGAACAAAGTTTCTTTTCTTAAAGGTAACATTCAGTAACATTTACAGCTTATCATTCTTGGTAAAAATGATAAGAAGTCACCATGGGACTCTAAGATGAAACACCTTCCTGCAGTTCTCACAGGAATGCCTAAACCAGTAATCCAACTAGGTTCTCACTCTTGTCAAATAGAGTAGAATAACTACAACTGTCTCTCCCACCTAATATATTTCACTCCTATTAACAAATCCCAGAATATTAACAACTGCATTTCCTGCAGTGTCATCACCTTCTTGCCTTTATTATGTATTCCAATACGCCGAAGAGATTGTTCTCACTCTGTTCCCCAAACTGTTTTGAAACTGCCTGAGATTCCAAGGGATCACATGTCCAAACAGCAACCGAATGGCTGAATGCCTTCAGGCTCAGACCCTCTCTGTGGCCTCAGGTAATTGTTTTGTACCACTCATCACTTTGCAAAGGCAAAAAGCAAAACCAGAACACTCCGAAGAGAATGGGAAAAATTCATGGCAAAAATTGATGGTGTGACTGGAGGCAACTTTTAGCAAGGGCTCCTGTAACTAATGATTACTGCAGAGTCACTCATAGCTGACCACTTCTTACTACTTATCAGCTCCAGTCTCAGTCAGACAGGATCCAGAGCTAGCAGACAAGTTCACTGGTCATTTCGTACATCTACCATACATCCACACAATGCATGGAAGCAGATATCAGAAAACATGTGTTCACTAATATGGAAATCAGTTCTCTAAACACAGTTCACTTACCTGTCTGTGATGAAAACAGGGCTTCACAACCCCCATGTTTACAAAGTAATTAGCTCCCTGCACCCTCAGTCCCTTCTTCCATGTTGCAATGATTTCTCCACGGACTCAATTTAGAGAGCAGTCAGGGTAGCTGCGTGAAATAGCTAGCAGTCACGCTAGAGACAGGCTAGCTCCATTTATACTGCTGAGAGCAAGTAAATTGGCTGGGAAACTGTCAAGTGTTGAAAAATTGTCCACAACAGTTTCTCCTTCTTTTGGAGAATGCATTACTCATTTGATCTAGGTTTTTAAAGCCAATGAGATTTTTCAAAATTACAACAACATACACACACATTTCTTATTTAGCAACAAGATATATAATCCAAGTATTTGAACAAATCATTATCAGCTTTCAGTCACAAACCAGGTTCAGTAATCTGGAAGACTCTGCCCTGTCACCCTTTAGAGCTAGATGAACTGCTGGAAAACAGCCCTGCTCCAAGTCCAGTCCAAACTTGCATTACTCAGAATTTAGCAATTGGAGACTCTTCAGAGGAGGGACCACAATACTCACAGTTTCACTGCAGTCCATGGATGGTCTGGAAGCAGGAGCTGTTACAGACCAAAAGATGACCTTTTTCCAGTCACAACCTTCCCAAGTTCCCACCTTGACAGCAGAAACACTACAGAGAGCTGGAGCCCAACTGTACAGCAGGCCTTGGCCCAGGATTCTGAGCGGCTGAGCAACATCACCTGTCCAAATCCACTCTCATCTTACTGTACCAGGGAAGGTATATACTCCCACTCTCACAAGCAACAACTTTTTGTGCATCTGTCCCTGCAAAACTCCTGTGAAACAACTAAGTGCTACTAGCCCTTTTTTATACAGGGGTAATGAGACAAAAAAACAAAGGACTTGTCCACATGAAAAAACTGTTAGGATCACACAGACACAGAAATTTAACAGCATGATCAGTACCTTTAAAAGCCTATGTGGAATGGCAGGTGACACAAAAACCAAAGGTTCTCATATGCTGTAGCTTTTCTGTAGGAGAATTAACAGAGTTGTTCACTCCTCACCTACTCACACATCACTCACTGATAGTTTCCCATACAAAGCTCAAACAATGCACCTGCAGAGCCACAAGAAATCTGTGACAAAACAAGGGCAAATGGCAGGATCCCAGGGAAAGACCATAACTGCTAGGCCATCTTTCAGTGAAGCTCAAGTGTATGCCAATTTACTCCAACAGTATACGGGAGGTTCACATCCTGTAAGACTATTTGTAAATCAATTCCAAGAGCAAGGCTGTCTCTTGACCAGGATATTCTCTTTGTGCTGCTCCAGGCAAGTGAATATGGCACAAGTGACAGCAGCTTCACCTCCTGAAGCCTCTTATTTCCACTGTAAATAAAATTCACAGATAAAAGACTTGTAGTTATAGCTTTATTTATGAGGCTTGATTTATACTGATGGGAGTAAAAAAATCAGACTGCAGGTGCTGTGCAAAGTCCTCAAAATGGAAAGGTAAATCAAGGTTTAAATTTGAGGTGCTAGCTGTAGAGCAGATTTGGACACATTTCCCTTTCTAGCTGAAAAATGTTAATGTCAAAAGTTAAGCAGCATGTCATTAAAATCAGAATTTCAATCTGGCCTTCCAACCACCAGTGGTATAATAACAAAGATAGACAAGACACACTATAATGCGGTTTAACTACTCATTATTAGAATGCAGAGCATTTAAAGGCTAATTTGTCTCAACACACCACAAAGGTAAGACCTTATCAACACCATAGCAGGGACAACTGAGACATGAAGCAGCTATCTCACCTGTCCCAAGGAGCAGAATGAGGAAAAGAGCCATATCCTATACTTAAAGAAAGTTTACTGTTGACTTGGGCCTGCTCCTACTACACGAAGTAGATGGAACACTATTTCTGTGGATTAGTCACAAGAGATGAGCAAATGATGATCGCTTTCAACACACAGGCTCCATAGTCTATAACTTGTAGATTAGCACTGGTAGCCAGGCTTAAGGAACAGGATCTGACAGACTGGACACAGAGTCCTCATGGGTCTGTTTCTGTTTTACATGCTCATGCTTTGTGTTGGGCTGTGCCTAAACACATGACACAGCCTGCTGCAGGAGCTCTCGGTATTGGATGGACTGCAGGCAGATCCATCTCCACATGGAGTAGATCTCATTTTGACTATGGGATCTAAAAGGAAACAAGTTAGTATTTGCAACACTTGCCTCAATCAGGAGACAATGGAACAAGAGTCCAGTTCATTTTACAGCCTTTACACCACTGAATAACATCTAACTAAGAATGATTTTTCAGGTCACTTCAGCCCTGGTTTGGTTTTAGCTAAATTAAGACTGAATGGAGGGTATTTCATACACAGAAATTTGCTGCCCAATACCATTGCCAAGCAGAAGAGAAACTTATCCAGGGGAAGCATAATTATCTTCACAACAAATCCTACAGAAGATTTCCTGAGGCATTACCACAGGGTGATAAGGTTATAATCACCAACAGTGATAATTACAGCTAACGTAGAACTCCAAAATAGAAACATGCCTTCATCTATCCAGTGCCATTAGTCTCAGGTCATTGTTATAGACAGAACATGACCACATGGAAGAATCAAGACATTTCAACACTGTTTATAGTAATGTGCTTGAATTATCTAGTTTAAAGCAGACGCAGAATATCAATCATTATTTTATTCATAAGTCTTCTAACAGAAGGAGGTTTGTTACTGCTTGTTAATACATGTGGCTGTCTCCCAGGTAGGAGTGTAGCACACAGCATATTGAATCTGTATCCAACCTATTTTGGCCCTGATTAGCATGCTTTCTTCAAGCTCTAGGTTTCCAGAAGTGTGATAACAGTAAGAACCAGCATTTTCCAGTTCTCATAGAGGAGGGATGCTGAGGTATGCACAGGTGAGAAACCCAGCGAGGAGGGGCAATGGAAACACCCTACCTGTGGAAATGAAATCTTAAACATCAACAAGTCCTCAAGCAGAGTCATTTATAACCCGTCATTCCTGATCACTGATTGCTCCTAAGTTACATGGCATACAGTGCACTTGATAACAAATTATCCCCTTCACCTCCTTGCTAGAAGAAGAAAGATGTCACTAAGTCAGTGTACAGTACATTTACTCTAGAAAATATATCTGGTCCCTTGAAAATGAAACCTCCTTGCCCAAGTTTTGACAAGCTCTGAAAAAAATTCTGCCATCCACTTAGCTCAGTTTAAAAAAAATAAAAATCACACACTGCAATTACAAATCATTAAAATTATATGTTGAAAAACTTACATGGCTATTGAAAATACATGATTAGATTTTAATAACTCTGTGCCTGATGCATGGATGGAGTAGTATCCATTCCCAAAGGGTACGTGCATACCATGTCAAAAAACAGAGGAAGAGATGAGAATGAAAAAACAGAACAAGTCTCTCATTCCCACGCCTGGTATTGAAGCGTCCAGCATTCAATCTCAAGAACTGGGCAAAAGTCAAAGAAAGATATACCTTTCCTTCCAGTTCTATCCCCTTGAAAATCCTTCTCTGGTTCCTCAGAAGCAAGAGCATCCTCTGGGTGATGCAAGAAATTGCCACTGAAGTTCTGTGCAGTCTTGGGCAAATTGGCTTCCTGACCTATAAGTAAGCTATTTTCCATTACACAAGTGTTGTCTTGACTTTCATTGCATATGTACTGCCTACACCAGTGGAGTCTTTAGCCACTGCCCTAGTATTAATAGAGGACAACAGTAATCTGACAGTTCATTTTCAAGGGAGTCAGCCTCCTGAGGAGCAGTTCACAAAAATTTCCACCCCTACACAGCAAGTAATGATTGTTCCATCAGAAAACTTGGTTAACTATTTAATTTGGTTTGCAGACCCAAGTAACTCAATCTCATGCTGAGCTATGAGGTGTGGTATAATGCTCTGACTTTGCCATGGAGCTCACCCAGAAGTATCTTTCGAGCTTAAAACAACCAGAACTTCAAAAGCATGAATACAAAGTTAAAGCAGAAGGATATATATGCATCTACGATCAACTGGAATCTGCATTTCTTGGAGCTGTGGATTGTCATACATCTAGGTAGTGGCCAGATGTGTCTTTCAACTCTTCATAATGCAAAGGCCCTGCAATAGATGCTACAAACTTCAACTTCTGCAGAGTTCTCAGTTTTTCTTCAGCTCCCAGACAGCAGACATTTCATTTTGCCAATTGTCTCCCTCCCTCAGACATGCCTAGAGCTTCCAGTATTTCACAGCTTTCCCTGTGGCTGAATTAACTGCACTCAGTGCCAGGGTCGCTACAGTGTACCATGCAGTTGTGCACCAAGTGGAAAAGTTAATCTAAACATATTCAAACTATTAAAGGCAGTCTGAGTGCCATTTGAACTAGTCTTTTCTCTCAGACTGACCACCAACACACCTAGGTGTCTATCAATGATTAGAATTCATCCTTCTTTTGTCATGAAAAGGCTAGTGATGAAGGGGATCTGAACGCGCTCTTTCTGCAGCTATGCTACAGATGCTAAGCTTACCCAAGGACTAGAATACAACACTCCAAACCTCAAAAAAAACCCAAACACACCTACCCATAACACCCACCACATTTGTATTTTTTGCCCATTCCAAAGAAGACAGCGGATTTCCAACCTGGGAAGCAAGTCGTGTGGAAGACAAAATTCAACCTTTTAGTATACCACCATCTGAATTCCTCTCCTCTTTTTTCTTAAATAAAAAGAATTATCCAAAAATTGGAAAAATTAATCGCTATGCAAATAGGACTTCCTCCTCCTCACTTTTATATACCAAACATTTCCTTGAGTTCTCATAATTCTGAGAGCAGAGTCAACTCACAATGGACACCCTTAGAGAGGAGTACCCAGAAATTTCTTGAGCACTCCTCAATTCAGAGATGGTACAAGAGACACAGTGCTGTCTTCTAACATGATCTTTTTAACCCTCTGAGCACACACTTATGCAAGATGACTGGTTGCAGACGTTGGCAATTCCACTATAGGAAAACAGAGAATAGTTTCTGTGTATTCCTAGAAACTCTAGAATGGACAGTCCCATTACTGGTGCAATGAGGGAAGAAAGATTACAAGCTATTTTTGTTTAAATTCAGAGAGAAATTAGTGCTCAGTTGCCTAAAGAACGAAACCTTGTGGCTCTTAATACTGAGTTTATGTGCATTTTGAACATCTGGTCCCCCAGTTAAAAACAAGTTACCAAGCACAGTTGTTGATTTTGTACAGGGAAAAAAGTTATTGGTCATGGAGAAAAAAGGAATATAACCAAGAAATGTAAAAGAAACACAGAGATGGAACTAGTATTAGCTAGTTGCCTGCTACTCTATTCAGTAGCTCCATCAAAGCAAACATCACATTTGGATACTGCAGTTTGGTTTCAAAACAACGAAAGGCACTGAGAAAAGCACTAGTGATCAGATCAAGTAAACCTTAGTAAGATAGGAGGCCAGAAATAGACACAGTTATTTTTCAGAAACTTGAAAGAGCTGAGTAAAGAATATACAGTCAGGCTAGATAGGGCCAAATCCACTATAACAGCACAGGCATCCTTCCAGCAAATCAGAACAGCTTCAATGAGAGGTCAAAGTAAATGGGAACTGCCAACCAACCTGCCACCTGACTTAACATGTTTTCTCACAGAACATCAAGATAAGCCGCAGAATAGTCTTGCACATGCAAATCAAGCCACATTCTCACCACCTAATGAGGTCTTTGCCAATGAAAACTACTATGATTACACCTCATGTGTTCCTGCATGTGACTACCATGCACTAGGACCAGTCACAATACTCCTCCTATAACCCTGTCTTAGCCATGAACATGAGAGCGCCAAAGGCCTCTGAGGGACAACTGAAAGACCTATTCTGGAATGGCAACAGTTTGCTGTACTGTGTTCTGGATACCAGGTTACATGTTTAGAAGCCAGGAGGCACAATAAGTCTGGATCATCACACATCTGCCTCATTTCAAGCACTCCTCAACAGCAGACCTGAAAGCCCCTAAAAGCAAAGAGCCATTTACCAATGCTGCAACCACTGTCTGATGCTCTCTTCCAACAGGAGCCAAAGATGTTATTTTTTGCCTGTTGCCTGGAGCATGCTTATTCCTATTTCCAAAGAAATTTGAAAGCTACACATTTCCTGTATTGAAGCCTTCAGTTCTATGTACCCTACTAACAATAACTGCTGCAAGAGGTCAGCATATGAAGGACTGGAAAGAGAAGGGTGTCAGGTTTAAACCCAATCCTTCCGTGGTCACTTCACAGTTAAAAATACAAACCAAATGCCAATACACCCAGGAATGCCTTAATACCACCTCTGAGCTAATCTCCCCTTTGACAGACCTGAATCTCCTGAAAAATTAAAAAAAAAAAAAAAAGAAAAAAGAAAAAAAATAATACCTGCACTTACTTCTGGCTATCCAAGGTGTGTATTTCAGTCTGGATTAGATATATTCCCAAGACTTTTCCTTTCAAATAGTTGTTTCTTCGTCTTCATTTTTTAATTAGGGTATTTTTAGGTACTGTTTTTATAAAAGCTAAAGGTCTTCATAAGGGCCATCTGCTTCAGACTGTTCAGAAGTTCACAATTGAGTCATCCTCCATTATCATTTCAATACAGGCATTTTTAAATCTATCCTTAGGAATCTCCTATATCAAGCCCATAAATGAACCCATGTTTATCAGAGACACTGTACACTGCTGGGCCAAGTTCCTTCTGTCATTACTATTAAAAGCTGCAGCTCTGGGAGTTAAAAACAGTGACATGGGTTATTAGCCATTCTGCATCACAGCATAAACTGATCCTTTTTAAATGGATATGTTTTGCCAGATACTTAGGAGGGTGGGTTTCTGTCCTGGGTTCAGCTGGGATAGAGTTCATCTTCACAAGAAGCTGGGAGGGGGCACAGTCAGGATAGCTGACCCAACTAGCCAAGGGGATATTCAATATCATATGATGTTATGCTCAGTATATAAACTGGGGGAGTTGGCCAGGTACAGGAGGGATTGAGGCTTGGGAACAGGCTGCGCATTGGGTTCCAGGTGGTGAAAAATTACATTGTGCATCACTTGCTTTATATATTCTTTCATTAGTGTTATTGTTGTTATTATTTCTTCTGTTCTTGTGTTGTCCTGTTAAACTGTCCTTATCTCAACCCATGAGTTTTTACCTTTTTTTTTTTCTCATTCTTCTCCCCATCCCACAGTGCAGGGGGGTGACAGGGAGGAGTGAGTGAGGGAACACGTGGTGCTTAGTTGCTGGCTGAGCATACACCACCACAGGTTTTTTTTAACTTAAAGAGCATCTGTCACCATCGCAAATGAGATAACAGTACAGGCAGCCAGTGGATAAACTGAGGAAGATGACCAGAAAGCTCCCAAGGCCTCCCACTCACCACAGCATAAGATTCCCTGCCACTACTTCAGCACTTGTTCGCTGGTTGTTCAGAATATCAGTTCTCAAGCAGGCCTGCATACAGAGTTCAGACAGCACAATACCCAGCTATACAGATGGACAGCACGTAGCACTAGATACAAAACTATGACTCAAATTAGCCGGGCTTGTATGATAAATTGTCAATGAAATCTCAATGCGTGGCTTGTCAGAATACTCATTTTCAACACAGCAATTCATTTTTTCTTAAAGATATGCTGCTGGTTTCCATCTGCATTTGAAATGCAAATAGAATGTGCTTTATATTCACTATGGAATTGTTTCATAAAATAAACTTGTCAACTCCCAAGCCAAACCCATGTGTTCTCTGAAGGATTCCAAATGGGGAAGAATTTCTCTGCCCCATTCTTTAAGAGCTAGAGTTGATCATGTCACACAGTTGTTGGCTGTGCAACACCTGACAAGCCAACTAGGTATTTGCATGGAATCAAGGTGCCTGATCTTTGAAAAAACCCACTTTAACTTGGATTATACTATTATTTTCATTGAAGAGGTGTCACAGGAAGCAGAAACAAATGAGGATCCTGTTGTAAAACCACACTACAGGAGAAGTTCTTTGTGTTCAGGAGTTCTCAGAGGAAACATCAAACCAATTGTAAGTGGAAAAGAATCAACCAAAATGGCAGAAGCAGGAAGATAATTAACAACATCAACTGGTGCCAGATACACATTCCCCCGTTTACAGAGGCTCTGCAGTTCCACCTCACACTTTCACATAGCAAGCAACCAGCCATTGCTAGAAAGCTGAACATTTGGGATTAAAAGCAAAACATTTTTTCCATTTGAAATATCATTATCTCTAGGGGAATGTAATGATATGCAGCCCCAGCAAATGCATCATGAGAGACTATTTGAGAGATCTATACCAAGACATCTCTCAAGTCCCTATTGATAAAATCTGACAGAACACTTAATCAAGCAGTTTGTCAAATTTTATCAATACTCACACATAATTGTAAAGTTAGACTTTCGAAACCCTGAAAAAAGAGAAGCCCTGGCTTTCTTAAAACCAGCACTACCAATTCAGCATAAGGGGACTATAGTCAGAGAAGGACTGTTCTTTTTGTTTGGTTGGCTGGCTTGGATTTTAAGAGGGCATTAGATAGCAGCTTAAGTTTCTGTTAAGGTTTGCTTGGTTTTGTTTTGGTTTTGAAAAAATATGCTAAATCAAGACATTACCCCAGACTGTTTTTAAACTGAGCTGTTATACATACTAAACAGTTACCATGAAGCTTCTGACTTTCCTTGAAATATACAGACACACTCTCATATAATTTCCAAATGACTTGTAATTCCTGAATCACTTTCCTCCCACCTATTTCAGGGCTTATTATGTTATAGGCTTTATGCCAAGGTCATCAGTTTGCACACAATGTAGATGTTAGGACATTTTACTGGAGATAAGGGACAGAAACCTCTCTAGCTTATTGATTTGCAAACTAAATTTTACTCTAGAAAAATCTACATTTTCTTTCGCAGTTGAAAGACTGAGGCAATATAGTTGCCACATAAACATAGTGTCAGGTACATACAACTATTACTATGGGAGAACTGTGCTTCGGTAGTGTTCAGTCTGGACTTAATTCAACACAAATCATCTTGTCTTAATGTCTTTCTTGTGTTTGACATACCCTGTCAAACTTTTGTTTACTTAAGTGCCCGTAGAAATGTACAAAAAGCCATGAAATACCTCAATAATTACAGTGCCTGACCTCTGGGAAACAATTCTCCTAAATTAAGACCTATTTCAATGAGGACGCCTTGTAGAAAAACATCCATTAGGGATTAAAAATGTCCAGAATCAGAGATTCAGCCAAAGGCTCTAGTAAATCATGTTGTGTCCCACTACCCCTGTAAGTAGGGCTCTCATTCTGTTTCTCTACTTGAATGTCCTTACAAAATCCTATAAACAGAAACATTGCCTAGTCTTTTCATTCCAGTTTGCCACAAGTCATACAGGCCAAGATGTGACTGAGTGCTGACCATGCTGACCATACTTCAGCAAAGCACTGAACAGCATGCCAAACTTGAAACATGCAATCATTTCCATGGTGTCACTGTTACATTGACCAGTGGAGACTAGGGATCTGCTTAGGACTCCTCCTATGACAGGAATGTAAGTCATCTTTTAGCTGGGACCATAGAAGACTCCTATCCACAATCAACCAGGGGAGATCTGTAATTCACTTCTACCATCAGATCACATGAACTCTGGAAGCAATGGTTCTCTGGTCTGCTGAATAAGGGAATTACACATTATCTGAAACATGCTGATTCACTGATCTTAGGAAGAACCTCTTGATTTTCACATATCAAACAACTTTGAGCACATCCACTTTTGTTTCCCAGAGCTCTCCAACAGAGGAACTGTACTGCATACACATGAACATGCTGCAGTTGTTTTTGAGATCTTAAGAGCTACCAAGTATTGTAAACGATGCTCTTGCAATCACATGACTCCAAGAGACTAAGAGATACAATGTCTACTCAGCCATACAACTCTAGAAATGTGTTTCATGTAGGTGGAGTAGTTTTCCTCACAGGGATGTTTGAAATAATCTTATGATATATGTGTTAAAGGTACGAGGTCTCCACATGAATCGTAACTGAATGTTCACTCTCATACCTGGCCAAGACCAAAGATACCAGGACTCTCCTTAAAAGGTGTATGTTCACGAAGACGGGGAGACCCTTAAGTAAAATGTAGCACTTCCCAAATGCAGCTGGCAATTCTAGAAGCCAAGACATGGTTATAGACTGCACATCCAGGAGAATAGCATGATTTACCACTTTCCTTTTCTGAGGAAACACCTCTTTCATCACTTCCTGCACTCCAGCCCTCCTTTCCCCTTTTCATTATTTCATCTCCCTTGAAGAACTTAATCCACCCATTCCATGATCTTATTTTTGTGCAAGCAATTTGTGATCCACAATTTATTTCCCTCTGTGGAATCTGCTGCAAAGTAGCTAAGGCTAGGGACAAGCACAACAAATAAAAGCTCTGGGGAAAAAGCTTATCTCCATGAAAGCAGCACAAGAACAACTTCCATTCTAGTCCAGAAGTCTCCTCCTCTATGGAGCTGAAAGGATAGCTAAATAAAAAAATTTTTTAAAAAAAATTTTAAAAAATCACTGTTTGTATTGCATTATGCTATGCATTTGAATGAATGAAAACACAGGCGAATGCAATGCCACCTTTAACACTAAAACTTGCATCAATGTTTAAAAAGCAATACTATCGAGAAGACAAGAAAACACAAGGATTCCTGTGAATATGTAATCCTCTATGACATTCACAGAAATAAATAGATCAAATCACCAGATCTAGCTTCAAGGCACATCTTAGCTGAACAAACTTTCCAAACAGAAAAGGATTCAGTTAACACTCAGATTCAGCTGTGAAGTGCCTATCTGTATCTACAAACTGTCACAGGCAGCAAACTTCAGTCTCAGGCAACATCTGGATATTTTGGTTGATATCACCAGTTAAGTTAAACCAGCATGATAAATAGCAAGGCATTATGCAGCAAGAAAGGAAAAGTACCTCAAAATGCAGTATTCTAGCCTAAGGTGTGAAAATCAGCAAACTGCATAACACCTACACTGAAGCCTCAATACACTGAATATTCTTATAGTTATGCATGGACAACCATTGCTCTCTGGAAGAGGAATGAATTTAAGCACATGTATTAAACATTTTGTTAAACTTCAGCCTGACCTGCTGAGATGTATAAACAGACAGCTTCTGCTCTGTTTAATCCATTTAAAACATGTCTGACACCTTCATGCTGTTAACTCTGATCTTCAGTTACATCGCTCAGGTCAAGTGGCTGAGCTAACGTTCAGGGTCCTACACGTATGTAACTGTTTCTGGTAAGAGAGGGTAAGAACAGGAAGGACCTGCTGACCTAGGGAGTGGAGTGAGGGGAAGGTCTAGGGGACTAGAAACCAACCTTTGTGCTATTTCTTTCTATGTGAACACAATTCCACCACCACCACCTAGCTGACTATTACACAAAAACCTTCTATAAGGGGTTTACTTTATATCCTTCTCTTTTCCCAAGTATTCTTGTTAAGGAATCTCAATGCCCTTGTAAAACCAGAGTACAATCTGGTTTCTGTCACAGAAGCCACAGTCCAGAAATGGATTTGTTTTCCATTGTGTCTATGTTACCTCTTAGACTATGCTTTGTATTCCTTCAGATACTTTAATTGGGCCTGTAATTAGACCCTACCTCCCTATCTTTATGTACCTTTTCCCAGCTTCCTGTTCAAAGTGCTAGATCCTAACAATATTAACATTCTCCTCTGGAACCTCTTGAGATCCTAACAGTAATTTCATGCACCAATAATGTTTTACTGAAAATAAACAGACCTAAAACATTGGTAACCTGGGAATAATCAAGAAGTCACACATGTCCTGATATACAGCCAAACTGCCTAGTGACCTCTGTAATTACGTCACTCATTACCATATCCCCAGCCAGCCCAGTTTCCCTCTGGGGGATAGAAAGCATACCTGTCCAGCTAAGCAGACTGAAAAGGTGTGACCGACAAAGGCAATGAAACCTAATGGGATAGAACACAGGTGCTATAAAGGTTTAGGCTCACTGAAGTCATTTTGTTGTAAGGGCTGATGATCAAATTCCAGGTCTGCAGCAGGAAACTGAAATTTATTCTGGCACAGCTCTAATATTATATGTTTTGAAGGATTCAAGGCACCTCTTGCATTCCTACTAATTACAGGCCAACCTCTGCCAAACCGTTCTGGACAGAGGCATGTGAGATTCCAATACTGCCTAAAATAAGGGAACTATTCCCCTCAAAAGCACTGATGCCTTCATATCCACAACTCTCTTTCTCCACAGGCAGCATAGAAAGCTTGGTCATCTGCCAAGGAATGGGCAAATGTCTGAATAATATGTTTAAAACAAAACCAAAACCAAACAACACACACAGACAACACACCACACACCAGAGCTTTAATGATCCAAGCACCAAGATATATTCAGAAGAATGAGACAGTCTCCTTTCTCATTACATACAGCAAATCTCTTTGCACCAGCAAAACACTTCCAGTAATCCCTTACAGTATAAGTGCCTGGTGGTTCTTCTCTGTTATAAAACTTGGCACATGTGCACAAAAAAAAGAAGAAAAGTTAGCTTTTTAGCCTCAAGACCATCTTCCTAATTGCAACAGAAACTTCAAGATGTCAGAGACTACTGAAACAGGGAAACAGATTATTCTGAGGGATGTGGAATCTCAGTTACTAGTGGGTTTTTAAGAACTTCTGAAACAAATGTGCACCAAAAAAATACACAAATCTATGCTTTCTCAAATGAGAGGAGTACCTGACCATTGAGATTCACCATGTCATTTCTAGAAAAACTTTAAAATCAACTAGGAGATGGACAATGTGCGTTTTCTTCAAAATTATTTTTCACTTAAAACTCAAAAAAAAGACATTTCAGTCTGAACAGTTCATCTCCTGAGGACTACCTTTCTACACCAAGGTAGTCTAATGGAGAATGAAAAGCTACTCCAAAATCTGGTTCATTCATTGCCTTCTAAAACATGCGGGTTGAATCAACCTCTGGCACTTACCTCTGCCTAAAGGCTACTGGCACAGTCTGGTTCACTGGCTTAGACCAAAATCTAACTGTGAGCACAATGAATCTTTCTCTTGGTCTGGGTGAGTCAACAGACAACTGGAAACAGTTTGTAATGCTAAAAGGCAGAGAACAATACAATACAATACTCTACATCTTCAAACAAATTACCATGTTCTCAAAATATTTTAATTCAATTCTATTTCTTTGGTCTTAAACACAACAGAAGTCACTCGTCTCCATTTCAGTGAACAGCTATTTTTCTGAATTTGCCGTTAAACTAAAATGGAGAGAGTGAGTTTGCGGTTTTCATCAAGATTTTATTTTTTTTCTTTGTTTTTAATGGCGTGTTGAAATCCACAGAAGAACAATCACTTGCTCTCATTATGTTTCAGTCTTCGATTACAGCACTACAGAGGAGCAATCTTATTTTGAAATTACTTTTTTAATGGAAATAAGTCAATCTCATAATTTATTGAATTCTCAAACTCCAGCTACAATGGCAAACACTGTACCTAAGCTAAATCAAGATAACAAATTACAGTAAGTAATATAAAACCACAGAAATGTAATTATACAGTTTCAACAGTTGTTCTTGTCAGGACAATGGAAAGCACACAGACAAATCTGAAATTTACACTAAATTTTGTTGAATTCAGCCTAAGGCACCTCTTGCATTCCTACTAATTACAGGCCAACCTCTGCCAAACCGTTCTGGACAGAGGCATGTGAGATTCCAATACTGCCTAAAATAAGGGAACTATTCCCCTCAAAAGCACTGATGCCTTCATATCCACACATGACATATCCTCACATGACAGAGTCAGAGACCTCTGGCTCAGGCTTTGGGGTCAAGTCATGCCAGAGGACAAGCGTTTCAGGAAAAGCTGCTAAAATAACCCTCACATCCTAACCTTCATGGATTCATTCTTATGCCCATTGGCAGAAACTGGACTTTCTTTCTCCTTCTAGTCTTCTCAGTATTATTAAGTACTACCATTTTGGCTATTAAAGACAAACCTCCAGTCTGTCATTCCAGCACTAAGGAGTGGGGCATATGTGAGCTCCTTTTCCTTGCTGGACAACAAGTGTGGATGAAGCAGAAGCAAAGAGATACACAGTAGTCTATGTCATATTATATGAGAAGAGAGCGGGAAAGCACATGTCACCACAGTTCAATAAATTATGGCCGAACAGACAAGGGGTTGGGGTAAGACTCCATAAAGATGCCACCTCAGCTCTGTCAGAGACTTTGCTATGACCCTGAGCAAACTGTTTATCTTCTTTCCCCTCTCTTTATCACAGCAACTTAGTTTGCATCTTGTTTAGGAAAGAACTACATCTTAACATATAAAGTAAGAGACCCTCATCTTAATTTGATGCTCTAGGCACCACTGTAATTACAAACAACAATAAGCAGGGGAAATGATAAATTAATTAATGTGAAAAAAACAGAGATGCATCTTATAAATTATTCAAGCAGCTGCAGTTATTAATAGCTTCCTAGATTATTGAAACTAAGCCAACAATAAAATATTTCTTTTTATCACTTCCTTCCATTACCATTACCCTGTATGTAAGACAGAAAACTACAATGGCACATTTAACCTGAGTGAGGACACCACTACTGCTAAGTGTTGCCTTTGGACAGAAAGCCTTGCAGGGGAATTTTTCCATTGCAATGATTTGCAAAGTCATAATAATATTTCTATGTCCATATTAAATTTTATAGAGGTTATTTTTTTATTACCAAATATAAATTTGGGGCCTCTATTACCTGCCACGCTGTCTTAAAATAATTCCAAGGTTATGCTGTCATCGCATAACTCTGGAAATTTGTAACCCTAATTCAAGCACTGGCAATATAACACATAATGTACAGCAAAAGAAACAACGTAACGCCAAGCACAATTTTCTACTACAATAAGCTGGGGAGTGGCTGAGCAGAAAATTCATCTTTCATATTGTACGCATCAGTAGTCCATAAGTGAAGATCATACCTTTATCAAATGCTTGAATGATAATGTCTCTTGTGAAGCCATTTCTGAAGTGTCAGAAGACAACAGCAACAGTTTTTTGAAGTCCTGAAGTCAATTGTTTGGCTATCTGGAAATCGACTAACAGAGAAACCTGTTTTTACTCATGTTCACTTTGTATTCAGTGTACCTAGCCTTGGCTCCAGGTTCTCTACACTCTGCTTTGTTTGCGATATTAAAGACAAAGCATTCCTAGAAGATGCAACTTTCACATCGATACAGAGTAATAGGAGAAAGCGAAAATAAAGCTCCTTAGTTGCCTGATACTAAGAAGACCAGGGAACTTCTCTGTACTTTGCATAACCAAGACTGTTAAAAGGCTAGGAACTCCACACAAAATGCTTCACAGACTTGTCTGGCAAGCTGTGTTTGTTAAACCTCAAGTTTTGCCACACCATGACAGATCTTGTACTAAGCATTTCACAGCCCCCCAATTCAACTTTCCATACAATAGAGGGGAACAAGGACTCAGACTTCTCTTGTAAAGCACCACACACTGATGAAAAACACCATGAATGTAACATACCGAAATATAACTTTACTTAGTGGGAAGACAGCAAGACACACAGAGGTAGGAGAGAATCTGGTCCATGTTCAGCCAGTAACACATATGCAGAATAACAATGGACTATAAAAGTCTAAATACACTCCAATAAAGCAACAGCTTTGTTGAATGCACCAATCTATGAATGCTACACATTTTGCACTATGAAACACCATGATCTGCATAATATTAAGAGCTGTCTCTGGACACAAATGTAATGGAGATGGCTCTTTTATATAGGTTTCTCCAAGATAGAAACAATTTTTAAAAAATAGACAGGTCAAAGTCTGTGATAACTTGTTTTACAGAAATTACCAAGTCAAAATTGTTAGTTGCTACACTGGGGATGGTTCCACTGTTCTTAGCAGTCGATGTTTCATAGCTGTACATAAAACCTGCTCAAAATGGACCTCAGAACAGTGTCTCTGCCTCCATCCCAAGGTAGGAAAAGTGCAATTAGGTTGTTTTTCATTATCATGCAGGAACTCAAACTGCAGGAGTAGGAGGGCCAAACCCTGACCACCCGTGAAAATACAGGGAAATCTCAATGAACAGAACACAGGAAATGAAGCACAGATCGATGGCTTGTGGAAAAAAGCTCTGCTCAAGGAGACAGCTGAGCAGAACCTAGTCATAGTAGTAAGAGAACCTGCAGTCTCACATCAGAAAGGACACTCTCTCATTAATTCCAAAGGGCAGCACTCTATGCTAATACCACTGTTTCCTGTAGAGTCAAACACCTAACAGAGGGTAACTAACAACAAAAAACCATGCAGTGAACCCTGGGCAGAGAATTGTTAGCAAGTCTAATATTAGTTGTACTGAAAACTAGTGACACCAAGAAACATTTCAAATGTAGTCCCCATGCTTTGCTTCAGAGTCTGTGACTTTGCTTTACTGATGTGTGGGTTATGAACCCAAGAAATGGCACACAGCAATACTACCCTTTCCCCCTGAGCCACATTTCAGAACTACAGGGAAAATGAAACACAATAGCACCGTGTCACAGATCTTTTATTTTTGGTCAATAGGACCTTTGCAGCATGAAAAAGATAACATGAAGACAATGACTCGCGACACTAAATTTTCATCTTTATCATGTTTGGCAACCATCAAGTTTTGCATGGTCTTTAATGGTGTGTCCCTCATTTTCTAAACACCCAGGCTGAACCACCTTGTCAAAGAGCAGCAAATACTTGAAACTGCTGCTGATATCTAGAGACAGCAGTTTGACACCACAGAAGAAAAGAAGAATTTACACAGCCAAATAATTGAACTGTGACAATAAATTGACATTTGTACTGATTCTAGCTTGTCCACCTCTCTGACTGCATCTCAGCTACAAGATGAAGCTGCTAACAGTGAGGTTCACAGTGATAATCCAATTAACAGAGTATTCTGTATTACTGTAGGAAGCAACACTGGAAATATCTATTGGAAAATAAAGATGACTTACCTTCAGAGCAAGATACAGTGTGCAGTAGAAAATGTACAGGGACTGACTCTGAGCATGAAGCACAACCAACAGTAAACAGCTACCAGTTCTGCAAGTATAGCCATCCTCTGCTCAGGCTGAGACAGGAGTCCTAAAGGAAGAACACAAAACATGATCATGTAGCTAAAGCCCTGTGAGAACATATATGTAGAAAAGGACAAACGATCAATGTAAACCCATCTGTAATCAGAGAGCTTTATAATTTTTTAGTATTTGATTTGGGAAGTTTATGAATTCTTTTTTTTTTTTTCTTTTTCTCCTTAAATGGGTCTTCAGTTTATAAAGCCCACAACTCATTCTCTGTATAAGCAGACAAAAATCACATATATCCAATGAGAAGCAACAGTTGGCAGGAAGGAAAGTCCATAGTGCATATAACTATCATACCCCCACAGGAATGGAAGGGACTTCAAGAAGTTACAGGGCCAACTTCTACCTCAAGGCAAATTCAGTTTTGGTGGTGTCATTCTTGATCAATGTTTGCCTGAGCTGTGACTAAAGACCAGCCATGGAGACTTCAGATCCTGACCAGAAAGTCTAATCCACTGTCCTTTTCTGTTGCAATAATTTTTCTTAGCTTTTTCTTCCAGAAATGTAAGCCTACAAATTCCTGTGCCATTTACTACAAATGTGTGGTATAGTGGGTGTTTTCCCTCCTCTTTTTAAAAGGAAGATTATTTCAAATATGTTGATATTCTGATAATCACCACTACCCTCAAAATGGAGAAATATACCTAGCAATGGTAATACATCTCCCTAGAATCCCAGTGTAAGATTAAGCAGGCACTGAAATGATAATTCTTTTTTTTTGGGGGGGGGGGGGGGGGGGGAAATCAACCCTGTTTATAACTACAATATTTTTACTATTGTTAACAAAGAAATTTGCACATCAGGGTTTTGTCTCTTATTATTAGTGCTACTTACTTTCTGGTCAGCATAAGCTCAGTTATGAAATCTATTTCCATAAGACAAAGATAAATTTATACTAGGAATAAACCAGAGCCATTTTATTTTATAAACATACTGTAACTGGAAGGTTTTGTTCTGCTTTTAGCAACAAATACTCGAAAAACCCCAAAATATCTTTAGATATTTGAAGAGAACTTTAAACCTCAAAAGCCAAATTTTCATCAGAAATAAGCAGAGCCAGTCAACTTCTTCATTTGAAGGAATAAAAAAACCCTCAAAGAACCTGAAGGGAAGCAGATCATAAACAGTCCCCCTGCTTGCTTTGCCTTCGCTTCATGCCTTCTGTACAGGGTTTTGACCACATCTCCAGGGGTGTCTGAAAATTCTGCATGAGCCTTGGGGTCCCTACAATGTGTCACAGCAGTGGCCAAATTGAACATTCCCTCTCTGTGCTCTGCAGAGCCCTATGGTGACCTTCCATCTTCCCAGCAGCCTGAAGCTTTCTAGCCTTCTCTCAAAAGAAGTGAAGTGTCAACTCCTTTTAAGAGACTAATTCATGCATGCAAGAAAAAGTAAATCTATGTGTACATTCGTATAAGCAAGCTCTGACTCAAGGTAAGGGAAATGAAGAGTGGGATTTTGTGGGAGGTTTACTGCAGATCTGAACAGAAACAGAGTTAAGCCAGTGCTCTCTACATCACAAAATTCACCAGTGCTAATTGTAAAACATAGCATCACTAAAGCCAAAAAAGCTCAATGAAGATTAAGGAAACAATTCAGAAAAAAAAGCTATCCATGCTGTCAATTCTCCAAAGGATCTACTAAACCTAAAGGCAGACAAGCAGGCCAAATCCTGCCCCTCTGGAAAACTTAGAGCAGCAGATTCTTGGAATTTGTCACATATGTTGTAAAACAGCTAGCAGTATGTCTCAGATTTGACTTATGTCTACACAGAAATGGCAGCAGGCCTTGCTCAGCAGAGTTTTTGCTCTTGAATCATCATTAAAATTCTTCTGGTCCAACTGAGTAGGAGTTTCATTGTTCAGATGAGGTCCTTCTCTAAAAAGTAAATGCCTGGCCTATTTAGCATGATCCTATTCCTCTGGGGCATGGGCCAATAATACCCTTGTATAAAAGGGAGAAAGATAGTGAAAGACAAGCATTTCAATTTTGACGTAACTCTGCTTGGAAATGCATTTGCATGTGTAGGATGAGCTTTAGCACACATATACTTATCCTCAGTAAGTAAAAATTCAAGATGTTTGCTTTTACAAAACAAACACATGGAAAGGCACAATCTTGCATTAAGGACAGCTCTGCTACTGCTGGCCCAGGGCAACAAGGGGCAGGCACTGGGACCCAGCTCTCCACCTTTACCGTCCCAATGGTCTAAGTCTATGCAATATCCACTGCATCTGTAGTAAATATCTCTGGGACAAGAGCACTTATCACTACAGGAATACAGGCTCTCAACAGCATAAGTGACAATATTGCAGCACCTCAAATGATGGAACAAATTTCCAACCATGTCCAACATGAGAACTGTGAGCTCTTGTGAAAATCTGCACTCAAACTCTGAACAGCGGTGCTATCAGCTGGTCCCCAAATAGCCAGGCCCAGTCAGCCACTAGGAAATGGAGCATTCGCACAAGGAAGTGCACTACCTGCTGAATAGAAGGGCTTTAGCAATTTACTGGCACAAGAGATGCAGTACTTAAGTCAAGGGTACTTATTTATAGCCTACTTGATTTCAAAAAAATAGACAACGGAAACTTCCATTTCTTTCTTAACATGACTTTTGACCAATCTCCCACCTGCATTTTAAATTGCTAGAACCCTTTTTTCAATATGACACTAAAATGAGACTGTGGGAATTCAAGATTAGCTTACAGTAAGTGGAAATTCAAGATTAGCTTTCAGTCAAAAATACTGTGGGACTGTGGTTCACAGTTCTACACTCAGCTTGCAAACATACTCTGGAAATATAAGACCCTAAATAACAGATGATATGGCAAAGCTAGTGGATGCCACATGGCGAGATACAAAACCGTCAAGGAAAGAAGACATTTTGTAAAAAGTAAATAAAAATGTAGTACCAAAAATTGACTATATTTATTTCATACCCCCATAGGATTTGGTCTCATTCCCAAATGTTGCTATACCAATAAATCCTCCTTCCCTAGGAAGTTATAGCAACACAAAGGATAGACGAAATGACACATAAACAATCTGTGTGTTGACAAGAAGGCAATTTTGTAATATGTTGTTATTTATGGCCAACACTTAAGCAGATGGAAGATGCATCAAAATGAGAGTTTCATTTAGAACATGCAGGCCAGGGAGAAGTCTCTGCAGGAGACGCGCACCAAGAGAAAATACAAGTCACTTAACAGCTAGAGCTGCATTACAATATTTGTTTTAACTTAAAAAGAAGTACATGGTAACATACTGGAGATGAGGTAAATGTGCAACACAGGGAGTATCTTTCAAGTAGGCAGTGAAAGGAGGAGTATGGAGTGAAGCCTTTTGCAGGGGTGCACCTACCCTGAGCAGCCTCTTGCTTCCTGAAGGAAGTAGCAGATCCCATGACACGTCCTGCTGGAAGTGGGCCATTTTACTGTTCCATCCCCCAGTATGGGTGACATCCTTCCCTTTTACAGGTGCAGGCTCTGAACCACAGTCATGTTGGCAAAAGCGGGTGCAAAATTTGACCCTCACTCTGTGTACTATCTGACTAGATTTGCATTCATTAGTTCATGGCATTCATTAGACATCCCAGGGGCTGCCTCCCTCCAGCACTGCTTAGAGCACATGGTGATACAGTGCAGGGGGGAAGGAATGGACTGGCCCAACAGGTCAATGAGGAATTTCCACCCATAACTCTGAGCAACACAGCACGGAGCTCTCAGTAAAGGTGCTCATTTCAGCTGCATTGCTTTCCATCGTATTAGCTCATGCATGAAAGGGGAAAATAAATTAGCAAGAGAAAAATATTTATACCTCCTCCTTCCCCCCCCCCCCCCCCCCCCCCCCCCCCATTTCATTTGATTATAAATCAGTTTGGAAGCCCTGCTGGCATCAGGGCCCTGAAGAGCTGACAGCCTCAGGGAGCTTTTAATATCTGAGAGTCCAACTCTCTATTTTCTCTCAATTGGCAAGGCCCTTTAGTCATACCATGGGACACAAGAGGGAGAAAAGCTGTTTTAGAATAGCACTCTTTTTCTAATAACTGATTTAACTTCCCAATCAAAGCTGAATTTTAAGAGTTTCTCACTCACTGATGAGGCATCCACATGCAACACTAGGATAATAACCTTCTCACCCCCCTCCCACACTCCCTGGCAAACCAGCTCCTCATGTCACGTGGTTGTGCTCACCAAGGGTTAGGTTTGTAGTTTGATTTCCAAACCAGTTATATCCTTTGTATGTGCCTTTCTGCCTCCCTCTGCTAACTCGGAACTCATTAGCCAATTTCAGCTGCATTTGTCAAGAAGGAAGAGCCCTCAAAAACATGTATGGTTTTTGCAGGAATCAGCAGCAGAATGAGCGAAGAGGCCATTTAAGACCCTGGCTGGGAGAAAGGCTTTACTGTGAATGCTCCCCCTGACCAGGCCCCAGTGAACCTACACAGGAAATGTGTCTCAAGACGCAAACCCATAGGAAACTAAGGTTCATTAGCTCTGCTTCTCCCTGATCTATTCCATTTTTTCTAGGCTTCGTATAGCTTCATCCAAGCTCTGTGATGCTAACCACAAACTCAGCCTGCAATATTTAGCAATATTCTCTCTGCTTGGCAAAATAATTACATACAATGTGGAAAGCAACGGACAGGGAGGCAAGAGCACCATACTGGCAACAAGTAACATTGCAGAAGGACCCCAAATGCAAGTCAGGTTTCTCCCACCTGCTGATCTCTGGCCCCTTCCCTTGCAGAAAACACCAGAGACAGCAAGCCCATGTAATGAAGCAATGCCAATAAAGCAAAGGTGCCTGAGATGTACCCCCTTTCCAGCAACTCACTCTTATCCCTGAAGCATGTTGACATAAGTACCTGGTTTCCTGCAAGGACACACGTATCAGGGAAACGATCTGGAACAAAGATCACAAGAAGCCACATGGAGAAGACAAGGGGCAACAGGCACAGGTTGAAACAGGAGAGCTTCCATCTTGATACAATAAATTTTTTACAGTGAAACAATCAATCACTGGAACAACCTCCCCAGGTATGTGGTGGTGTGTCCATCACTGGAGGTTTTCAAGATGCAATTGGACAGCATGCTAGTTAATCTCACCTAGGCTCCCTTTCCCACAAAGGGATGGACCAGATGATCTTGCAAGGTCACTTCCAACCTGGGCTATTCTGTAATTCTATGGTTCTGAAAGAAAGGGTCTGTCCATTGCGCCAGCACCCAGTCCCACACATACACACACGCAGCACTAATGCTGGGACAGAAACACTCACAATAAAGAGGCTGGGGACAAAGCCAGGACTAGGGAGGAACTCGTTTTGGTGATGCAGATGGCTCAAATACAGAGCAACTTTCAGTTTTAGAGCATGTTTCTGGAGGTCATGCCTGAGCTCTGTTATGCTAATTGCCAGACAACAGTCTTCATGTGAATATAAATTCAACTACCAAGAAAAACAAGTCTAAAATATAGTTCTGGTTTGTCTGTGAGCATTTGCAAGCTCAAATTAAATTTAGCGAACAGGTATGTCTGGGTAAAAGTAGAAATGAAAGTGGTCAAACAAACCACTTAAAAAATGGAGTATTTTGACATTTCTTTTCAAAATATTTTTCTCTCCTCTGAGAAGTATTTGCTTTTTGATTTTGGTAAAGTGCATAATTTCCCCTTTCCTTCCACTGGCTGAAACAGTGTTTCACCTAATACTTTCTACAGCTTTTGACAGACTTTGAAAGGCTGAAGTTTCTGTTCTACAAAAAATGCAAGAACAAAAATTTGTCTATTCAGATCAATGATTTGGTTTTGGTTGGGTTTTTTTTGGTTTTTTTTTTTTTTTTTTGAGGAGAAATCTGCAGTTTGTGAGAGTTTCTATTTCTTTCCCTACAGCTCTTCACAATTTTGCATAGTTAAATTGCAGATTAGGCTTGGAAGAGTTACGACTTTTGCTCTGTAAAAATACAGGTAGGATATATTTAGGTCTGAAGGCTAAGAGGGCTTAGCATGACTTAAGAGAGTTAGCTCATTATCAGTATTGAGACTGCAGAGATACAGATATAGCATTAACTTAAATGCACAAGTTACAATAACAGAACTAAATGAACAAGTTACAATGTTATGTTAATAGCTGGAGTGGAAAACACAGATATCACAGCTTGTTAAACTGGGTTGGTTAGAAGGCTTGCCAGATTTGTTTTGGCAGTGAACACACTGATAAGCACCCACAAGGTGATTTACAGCAACACAGCCTCAACAATACTGCTGATGTCAGAGAAACAATTTATACAGTAGGCTCCTAAGAGAAAACTGCCCGATGGTATAGCAGGGCAAATCATCAGGTATTGTTTATGAAGTCCGCAGCAAAACAAATATGCAAAAGGAGTTAGTGTAGAATATATAAAGAAGCAAGATCAGTTTGGGTTTTTTTTTTCAGGAGGCCCTTTTCTCTGAAGTGATGATTATTAAAAGCCTTGATTTGCTAATTATAAAGGTTAACCTAATTTTAAAACCATGAAAATGAATATGGATTAGATACTGTAAACTACCTTGTCTTATTATTCTACACATCTCGATAGCGATGACTGCTTTGGCAAGGGAAAAAAAAAAACAACAAACAAACCACCACCATCAGAAAAAGAAAAAAAAAAAAAAAAAGGCAACCCACACAACTCACTTCTGCTGGAGCTGCCACAGGGGCCGTGGGAAGCTTCCAGAAGCAACATGAAGCAGCAAGCTGCATTTCCACTCCCACTCCCCAGAACAGATTTAATTAATTAATTAATTAAATCCTCACACATACCCTCCCTAAAAATACTCTTTTTACACAACTTCTCATCCTCTCTGTAGTACCAAGTCTATGATTTTTCATAGTTACACTTCTCTGCCCTGGGAAATCTTCCTCTTAAGCATTAAGATGTGAACAGGGAAAAGCACCGCCAACAAAAAAGGCTCCCAGGCTATCCAAACCTCATGCAGTTCATAAAGACAAAAGGAATATACTAAATGTAGACTACCCTATGCTCATTTGTAAAGCATGGCTGAACCCAAATCAACAGATTAGTAGTCTCACATTGAACCTTCACGCATTGCAACAGCTGTCATTTGTGTAAAGCAGCACAAGGGGATATTTGGGCCACATCTTGCAATGGGAGCTCTAAAAAATAAAATTAAAAATAAAATTAAAAGAGAAAGATACTTCCGTCCACTAAATAACCTCTCCTTCAAATAAAAGACATGAAATACCTAGCCATGAAGCTGGCAGAGAAGAAAACCCACTTTATTTTGATGCAAACAGAAATTTTTAAGTTATTTTCACCTAAAAGCTTTCAGAACATACCCTGCCTCGAAGTGCCTATCCTTCTTACAATGTAAGCATTAGTCAGAATACTGTCAAAATGTTTATCAAAGCTTTTCAGATTTTTTTTTTTTAAAAAAAAAAGGGACAGGAGATTATCTCTTTGCTCTGCCCATCCACCTAGCATCTCTTCTTGCATCAGACAGCAAGCTGGGTTGCTTCCTTTCCATCCCCTCTTTGTTGCTCATCATGCCTCTTGTCCCGATTTTTCATGTTTAAAATGCACACGGCAATCTTGTGAGGCCAAAACTGAGAGCCAGAATGTAGCAAAAGCAAGCTGGTGTAAATCCAGTAGTGTCATGGACCCTGGTGATTTACACAAGCTTTGCCAATGGCTTGCTTTGCCTCCTCCGAAGCGCAGCACAACTTGCATGACCATAAAACAATAAATAACAATAATAAAAGTGCTCTGCACACATTCTAACTTGAATAATTGCTTTCTGTCTCTCTCCATTCCCCTCAAAGTCTCAGCAGGACACAGTTGCTCCCATTACTTGCTTTGCTAACCCAAAGAAAACCATGCTCTTAAAGCAATACATCTCCAGAGACATTAGGAATGTGTTTACACAGCAAAGCAGAGGCACCTTGGCAGCAAATACCAACATCACTGTGCTGCCTTGAGAGATACAGCAGGGAGACAATAGCAGCAAGGTAGGCTTTAGCACATTAGCCAGGTATGAATTTACAAGGGAAACCAGGAAGGCTTTCAGCACTCACTCTAAATCTTCACCTTTTGCTTCTTCACTGTGGCCTTGCAAGCTTATGTGCTCCCAGAGCAGAACCAGTTTGTTGTCTCAGACACCAGTTAAGTGCCTTGCTGGCTAGTCACACTGGGGCAGTCACCTTAGTCACCAAGATAGCTATCCAGTTCACTGAAAGCATTTGTACCCTGTCTATTAGTGTCCTTGCTGGTGCATCTTCACTGTCTACCTTACCTATATCAATGCAGGATGTGACATATTTACTAAGTCCTGCTATAGTCACACTTGCTTTGTTACAAAGAGCCAAAACAAAATTGCCTGAAAGGTCCATGCAGAGAAATCATTGGCAGCCCTGTTATGCAACAAGTGTCTCACTACATGGTATCATTGATTTATAAATGGTAACAGAGGAGTCTGCTGGTTCAATGCCTTTCAGCTGTTTGCTGAAGATCTGGGATCATGAGGACAGAAGTGGTATCTGCAGCTCTAGAGGTCTGGGTTCAACCTAGGACCTTCACAGTTCTTCAGTTGTCCTCTAATCCCTCCCCTTATTCTTCTGACCTAGACGGTGATTCCTGACCCAATCTTCCCCATAAAAGCATACATGAATGTAAGGAAAAACAAAAATCAGTAAAGAGCCCTGGGAAGCAGAAGAGAAAAGAAAGTTGAAGGGCTGGAGATTCATGGAGGTAAATACTGCAGAGGAAAATGAGACTGGTAAGAAATGGTGCAAGAGAAAAAAAAATAAGAAAGCCAGATTTATACTGAAATGGAGACATGCAAGGTGAATTGTCAAAAGCTCTGTGCACTGGTCTGGCTCTTTTGTTTATCTCAGTGATAAGGCTCTCACTGCTCTTAACACTTAGGTCAGTGGTAAATAGTTTAGGAGCTCCCCACCGTGAATGTGCAACACAGATTAAAATGAGAGTGCAGAACTGGAAGAAGAGGGGCTGGAGAAAAGAGAAAAGGAAGAACAGGATCCTACTGCATTAGCAGGCATGTGTCCCTGTGAGATTACACCTGCTCCGTGACGTGCTGTTAACTTCTCTGTCTTCCAGAATGGGAAAGCCCATGCTTATGCAACCATGACAGCAGCACATAAATACAATTAGGTGCACAGTAAAATATGCACCTTAAGAGACCAATGAAGACAAAAAATCCCCTATGAGGTTTACAGCATTAATGTCTTCAGCCACTGGATCACCAGTGTGAAGTTGATATGTTTGGAAAAACTTCAGAGGTTGATTCAGATTTCTTGGGATCATCTAATGTCTAAAACAAACAAGTAAACAGAATAAACCATGCAGTAATACTAAGCTGTCGTTTCTCTCTAAACCTGGAAATCTATTGATGTTTTCAGTATGGGCATTGTAGCTTCAGCCTGGTATAAGCTTTAACATCTGAAATTACTGCATTTACCCATTCACCATCATTTGGCACCAGAAAAAGTGACAAAAAACCACTAATGTCCCTTAGGGTCATTTGAATACTGTTGGAAAATCAAAAGCCAGGTTTGTTTCCCAAGGTGGGAAACACCACAACAACTCGAACAATGCAGTTTTCCCTCAGGCTACAGAAGGACATCTGTGAAGTCTCAGCACAGCCTGGCAGTCGTGGCTTTACAGGCCGGAAATTATTTACTGATTGCTCAAGTCCATCAGAAACTGATGTGAAAGTACAGCTCTGCATTAAGGAGAAGTATGCAGAGCCGGTCAAATACACCTCAGAGAGGATTTCTTCTAGGACCCTTCATGGGAACAGCTCTGCTACTCTGTCTGTAAATGAGGTATTATTCCTAATCTTTATATTGCTTTAACATCTAGAAGCTCCGAGCAAGATCAGAGTCCCAGTAAATTCTTGCACAGCTTTCTAAGACAGAATCCCTGCTGCAAACCTCTCTAGCTGAAAGCCTGGACTGTTTCAGTGCAGCCAGGATACAATCCTGACCCAAGCAGAGAGCAGAAAGCCAAACATCACTGTAATGTAAGCCTCTAGGGGAGCCTGGCATAGAGTGCAGGACTGCAGATTTGCACCCTGATGCATCGCCTGGGAAACCATCTTCGTCCACAAGACGTAGCTGGTATGTCAACAGACTGACCCTGTGACAGCAGCTTTTCAGAAGGGCAACAATCAGCGATACAGGTAATCCTCATGTGCCCCACAACATGCAGTCAGGTAGCTAATACCATCTGCCCCACAGCCCTTCACATCACAAGTGCTTCCCAGCAGGGCAGCTCCACTATCACCACACATCTCCTCCATTATCTCAGTTTCGCTACAAGCTGTCAGAGCTAACATCCCATTCACAAGCCTTGCCTAAGGGCTCTGGGGGCTTGGTGGTAAGGAAAAGAAACCGGTGTAAATCGCAGACCATCAGCCGCAGGTCAGCAGCAAGAGACTGACCAAAGGCCCTCCAGCCCTGGGATGGGAGCAATCTATGGCCGCTTTAGAGGCATAACATATTGGCCCAGCTCAAAGTGGAACCTGCCTGTAGTAGACAACATGGTAGGGGCTGACGCATCTGCTTGCATAACAGAACAATTATTTTAGCCACTGAACCTGTAGGTTTTATAGCCAAAGACTGTAGATCCAAGCCCTGTTGTCAACGAGACACCACAGGGTGCTTTACATTATAGTATCTCTGTACAGTAAGAGTTACCATGGCTTCCAGGATCCTATATTGCTCCTTTTAAATATCACCATGTCAACTAAAACTCTACAAGGAGTTGCTGTGTTTCTCAAGGGATTGGAAGTCCATGCTTTATGGCACTAATTATGTCTTTTTCCTGCCACTGGTACACAGTGAAATGCAAACCAGAAATGGCACCATGCACAAAATTACGCTTTTGGTTTTCCAAGTCACTGTGATTATTTCTGATGTCTTGTCATCCTTCCAGATAAACAATGTGGCATCCTTCTCTGTAAAGTATAGCTAGTGCATAGTGATCATTTTTGACTACACGAAGGGCAGATTGCTGTTACTATGACAATACAGTGAAAAAATGAAAGGGTGACTTCCAAGCCTTGTGTAAGCCCTCCTCGTTCATCACCACATCACTTCACTTTTAAGGCACAGGCTTACTCAAAAGGATCACTTCTTTTAAAGAAAGAGGGGCTGAGGGGCTGTATGGGGCATTACTTGCAAGACCAGGAGATTAAAGCTTGGGAGTTCAAGGAGGGATTTTCAAAACAGCTCAGTTCTGGCATAACTCTGCTTTTAACGCAGCAGCGATAAGACTCCCATTGTCTACAAAGTGGGAAGCGCTACTATTTCACTTGGTGAAAGAAGATCAGCAGCACGCGATTTAAAAATACCCAGCAGTTTTGAAGTTCTTTGGTACCAGGAAAACATATTTTACCACTTCTTACAGAGCCAGCAGGTTGGGAAATGTGGATTTGGGAGGGCTGCCTTATTTTAATCATGAAAGCTCAAAGACTTACTGAAACACCTGTCTTAAGAAGACAGGACACTGAGCTGACCTTTGACTACTGAGACATCATAAAATCCTGAGAGCTAGCGACCCTAATAGGGGACTGTGGCAATTCACAGCAGCTTGTCCTCTTTTTTTTCTCAGCCTTCCCTAGTCTAATGCCTGTTGCTGTGCTCCAGGGGAAAAAAAAAAAAAAAAAAATGTACTGGAACAGGATGTGACAGTATGTTTTGTCCTTTACCATGTACTTGGGTAGAAACAGAAAAAATGAAAACCTTGGAAACAAATGACCCTATCCTCTGCATCCTTATGGGATAAAGTCTTTATTCTAGTTTTCCAGCCCAGCAACTTCCTGGGCTGAGTCAACTCCACCCATTGCTGAGTCTCTAGAAAAAAATTGCAGAAAAACTGAGAAAGAACAGCAGAGCACTGTGAGCAGCAAGTGATTTTATGCTGTAGCCAACTGCAGGGATGGTGAAAGTCTTTCAATGGCAGTGTGGTAAAGAGAAGATCAAATAGAAATTGGTAGGAACAATCTTCTATTCCCAGCTCTGCATCCTACTACACAAAGATGGGAAACCTTGATCAGCATAAAAAGATGTAGTAATTGGAGGAGCTTCTGCTCCTGGAAAAGCTCCAAGTAACTCACTTAAGGGAAAAAAAATTAATAAAACAAGCCTATCTGTTTTGACATGTTAATTAATCTATCCAGTTTTTGTTGAAGATCAAAGACAAAATTCTGGTCCAGAAAGGCTGGTGGACATGAAAGCTCCCCAGAGCAAAGGAACTATAGGACAGAGGCAATACTTTTAAAGCACAAACTTGGGGAGTGTGGTGGGGGAACAGCCCAAACCATAAGACCAGTTTGCACCTGTGAAGGTACACTTCTTTTGCTCACTGCCACAGGCCCAACTGTACCTTCTGCATTTGCTTTCTGGATGGCAAGCACACATGAAGGAGAAGCACAGAAAGATGGCAAGGGAACACAAAGGCCCTCCAAGAGGTCTACCAGAATCACATGCTTCCCTTCTGAGGTCAGAAATGCTGGAGAGACTGCATCTATTGGTATGGCACCAATGTTGGAGATCAGTTCACAGTTACAATTAGGGATGTTCTGACAGGTGCAAATGTCTCCGTGGAGCTTTATTTATGCCTTCCTTCTTCACAATGGATGAACATAGGCACATGGTAACCCTACACCTGCAAGCATCCTAACAGATGCAACAGACCTGCTTTACAGGCAGAGAGGTCCACCCATACTGATAAATTTGAAAGAGCAGGGCCAGAGCAGACATCTCCAGATAACATGCTCTGCAGCCTCAAAACCAGAGGCTACCACAGAGGGTGGTCCAAAAGCTTGGGTCAAATGATACCCATGCCTTGTTGTTGCCACAGAAGTTACATCTGGGTACCTCAAATTCCTGAATCAAAGGTTTGCTTTTTTCTCTGTGTTGTTTTCCCTCTGTCATTTCCAACTGCCTGATCAGCCCTTACAGTTTTTTATTTGTTTGCTCAAAATGAAATGAGCCTAAGGCTGTGCTTGGTTTCTGCATATTTTATTTGATCATGCTGTACTTCAAGTATTACATCCCTTCAATGACATTGGGCCCAGCAGCTCTGCTGGAGCTCTAGCACACGGAGAGAACACATTCACCGCCTCATGTATTTTCAAAGGAATTTTTCCTCTCCTTTCACTGAGAATTATGCAGGAAACTCAAGCAGAACCTTCGTATATTCCGCAGAGACCTTTAATTGTAAGCTTCTAGTATGTATCTATATTGTACCATATATTGTACCATCCAAAGACAAAGTAAGAAAACTTGTTGCCCCTTTGCCCTCCCACTTATACAATATCACTTTTAGTACTTAAATTAACATTGTATGCCTGCCCTTAAAGGAATGCTCTATCTTTAACCCTGAAGTGTGCGCATTCCCAGTCTCCAGAACTGCTTGTCTTTTCCCGTTACATTAATTAGGCATGCTGCACATGTGATATGGGAACCTCTTAGCTTGTCCCCAATGGGAAGAAAGAGAAGCTTACTGTACCTCGTGTTGCATGGAGTTAGAGACCAAATTTGTCTTTGATCCATTAATGAAATCAAGAATGAGGTCACTGTGAACTTACTGTTAAGGCTAAATCCTGATCTTGCCTTGTAGGGCACATGGGCAAAAAGAAAACAGAAAATGGAGTGACCTTTGTTTTGGCAGCTCACAGCAACAGGACAGGTCTGACTGCCAATACCACCAAAACATTAACTTTGCACATAAACTCTGACAGCAAGCTGAAAATCCACCTACTTCAGAGAAGGTGACTAGAAAAGAGCATGGGAGCTGTAGAGCACAATGGCAGCAGGAACCTGCAGGTTCAGGGGGATCAAGCAGGAAGGGTATATCACTTGTTGCTACCTAAACAGCCCTTTTAAAAAAAAAGCATGTGATCTAGCTGGTGATGAACAACTTGTACTCAGTGTTACTATCCTAGACACTACTGCTACACAGTGAAGACTGGCTTTATAAAAGACGTCACTTAAAAATATGACTTTGGCCTACATAGCCAGGCTAGCATAAGTCCTCATATGGGTCTAGCTGTGCTGGTACAAACACTTTCTGTGTTTCCCTAAGTTATGTAGATTACAAGTATAGTTATCTAGTGTGTGGGGTTTGTGTGTGGCAGGATTTTGGTAGCAGGGGAGGGGACTGCAGAGGTGGCTTCTGTGAGAAGCTTCTAGAAGCTCCCCTGGCTCCAAATCGGACCTGCCTCTGGCCAAGACCGAGCCAATTAGTGATGGTGGTTGCACCTCTGTAATAACGTATTTAAGAAGGGGAACCTGAGAGGAGGAGTTGTGAGACACCTATGCAAACACTGAGGTCAGTGGAAGAAAGAGGAAGGGGGAGAGGTGCGCCAGAGCAGACACTCCCCTACAGCCTGTGGTGAGAGGGCAGGCTGTGCCTCTGCAGCCCACGGAGGTCTGCATGCTCCCAGTGGAGCAGATGCCCACCTTCAGTCCATGGAAGACCCCACGCCTGAGCAGGTAGCTGTGCCCAAAGAAGGCTGGGACTCAGCGAGAAGCCCCGCTGGAGCTGCCTGTTCCTGAAGGACTGCAGCCTATGATAAGGACCCACGCCAGGAGAGTTTGTGAAGAGCTGCAGCCCATGGTAAGGCCCAATGTCAGAGAAGTTCATGGAAGACTGCCTCTCATGGGAGGGACCCCACGCTGGAGCAGGGAAAGAGTGTGAGGAGTCCTCCCCCTAAGGAGGAGGGAGCAGCAGAAACAACATGTGATGAACTGACCTCAACCCTCCTTCCCTGCCCCCTGCATTGCTGGCGGGGAGAAGGTAGAGAAATCTGGAGCAAAGCTGAGCCTGAAGAGAGGAAGGGGTGGGGGGAAGGTGTTTTTAAGATGTGCTTGTATTTCTTACTGTCCTACTCTGTTGGATCGGTTCATTAGTGGTCGTGGTGCTGTTCAAATTAAATTGATCTTTTTTCTCCAGTCGAGTCTGTCTTTTGCTTGTGGCCATAATCGAGAGTCATCCTTCCCTGTCTTTGTCTCAGTCCCCAAGCCTTTCATTGTAATTTCTCCTCCTCATCCCTGAGGGAGAAGGAGTGAGTAAGTGGCTGAGTAGTGCTCAGTTGCTGTCCGGGCTTAAACCAGGACAGCTGGGCTGATTTAGGCAGTATCCTGTGACAAAACTAAGAGTTAAAAACACAAGAAGAAAGGGGGGAAAGTGACATGCCCAAGGTTATCAAGTAGTTCAGTGACAAAAGCAAGAATAAGCTTGAATTCTCAAGTCCCATAACAGTGTCTGCCCATCACTTTCAGAGTCCAATACTCTCCTCTCTCTTTTTTTTTTTTTTTGTTTGTCAGACCAGGTTCTTTTAGAGTCCGCACATGGAGGGTGTAATGTTTAACATCAAATTTACTTGTTTGAAGATAGTTGATGTTATATGGGATTTCTGATGTAGTGTTGAGATGAGGAGCTAGGAAATTAAAATAAGATATAGAAATTAGGCACTCAAGAAATGAAGGTATAACTTAGTTTAGAGATAAAGATGGAAGACTTAGAGATCAGGCTAGGGGCTAGAGGCCCATTAGTTAAAAGATAACTAAGATTAAATAGGATAATAGATCATAGTTGATGGGCCAGAGAGCAGAACAATATGGAAAGCTTGATTAATGGAAGCTGTGAGGGAACGCCTCCTGATGGAATAGGAAGACAGCTCTAACAACTGGTCAAAACCAACGCTATGGTCTGGCCCGAGTCCAGCAGGCTACAGAGACTGCACAAGAAACCGAGGTAAAAAGTTCAACAGTGAGGAAGAGGAGCTACTTCATCACTGCAACCCCAGCCCACGACCACCGGGACACACTGTGCAGACGCAGCTAGGAGGAGACTGGGGCAGGACACATGAAAAAGACTTTCAGGCTCATTATAATACGAAGCAGGGATAGGTCATGCATATGTATAGGCGTATTATGAATATGTGATGCTTTGTAGCGTTAAACCAAGACAAGGTGCCACGAGAGGTGCGCACGTTTGTGGTGGAGCGATCCCCTGTGCGTCTCAGTGCTGAATAAACATACCTACTTTATAACCTTATAGGTTGTGGAGTCATGTTTCTGCAAGTCAGTGTAGTGATACAAAATATACTGAAAACATAACACAAATGTTAAGTTATACTTAGAAAAATACATCAATTGCAATACACACTCCCATCACAATACTAACACGGTTCCCGCTACTGGTCTCTGTAATATGCTGACCATCATGACACTGGGCATCCCTAATAGACAGGAAGGAATATGTGGGTTTATATATGTGTTTGAGCCAGCTCAAACCCATCTTCCTCTTTGAAATTATTTTGTTAGTTTTCTATTTTTTTTTACTATATGTTGGGCTTAGCCACAAATTCACTCCCCCTATGATGGTCTCCTAAATCAGGGAGACAGTCACACTCTTTAAATGAGCTCAGGGAGAAACATTTACACCATCAATTGATCACTCAACTGTTGATAGCTGTTTAAGTAAAACAAAAGCCAGCCTCTGAACTCCTTTGTGTTGAGATTAAGTCAGTTTTTTTTGCAACAGGTGTGGTCAGTCACACCCTGCCATTATTCTCTGAGCTTCAGGGACCCATGCCCTTGCCCAGCTCCACTGAACCTTCTTCCATTGTAGGGGTTTACTGGTTAGTCACAATCACATATTGCCATCTCTTTGTTTAGGTTCTGCCCCAGAAGGGAATGAACGTTTGCCTCTGTCCTGGACTTCAGATCTTTCCCAGCATGACATGCTGAACAAGGTGGGATTCTGACATGGGCAGAGATCAGGAATGCTTTCCTCCAATTCAGACAGTATGGGTGGTTCAGGTAGTGCTTACAGACTGAATTGTCACAATAACAGATCACAAAAAACATGTTCTGCATGAAGTTAATCTCAGGCTATAGGTACATCCATTCTCCTTTTGAGCCCAACAACCCTTACTCCTCACTCTGTAAAACAGACAGAGCTAAAGCCTATGGCAGTTACCTTCACTTAATCACTAGATCATACAGCTTGTGAAGAGGAATGAGTCAACAAATCACAGACACAGTCAGGGCCAAAAAACAGAAATAGCTTTAAATGTCAAAGCAGACTTTCGATAAGCTCTTGGTAGCTGGGGTAAAGAAAGCTGAAATTCTGGAAGGAGGGACACAAGTAAAGCATGGGTAGGTCAAATTCAGTGGAAAATGAGCAAAGACATCAAGAGCAACTTTGGAGGAGACAGAGATCGAGAAGGAAAAAAGGAAAACAAACAGAGAAAGAAAATTTGTCTCATCTTTTCCAATTTCCAGCCCCAGTGAGAAACTGTGCTTCAGCCTTGAAGGCAACAACAGTCACTTAACAGCAAACAGCAGAGGGGCTAATATTAGATGACTCAAAGTTATGCCAGACTTTCAGGATCTCTTTACAAGAGTGTGCAGATACAATAGCACTATTTCTCACATATATTAAAGTAATCAGAGATCTTTGAATGAGTTCTGTAGGCCAAAGAGCTGAGCTTACATCATGGTTTAGGCCCAGCCAGTGACTAAGCACCATGTGCTCCCTTGCTTACTCATCTCCCCCTGTGGGATGGGGAGGAGAATCAGAAGAAAGGTAAAAAAACTCATGGGTCAAGATAAGGAAAGTTTAATAGAACACCACAAAGAGAGAATAATAATAATGAAAGAATATATAAAGCAAGTGATGCACAATGCAATTGCTCATCACCCCATGTGAAGCCTGTTCCTGAGCCTCAATCACTCCCCTCCCCCCAGCCAGCTCCCCCAGTTTATATACCAAGCATGATGACATCATATAGTATTGAATATCCCCTTGGCTAGTTGTGTCAGTTATCCTGGCTGTGCCCCCTCCCAGCTTCTTGTGAAAATGAACTCTATCCCAGCTAAACCAGGACGGCTTAAGAGAGACCAGATAGCAAGAAAATACAGGAGAGACCTAAAAAAATCTCACTTCAGGGTGCAGAAATGACATTAAAATCCGATGTATTACTATCATCAATTAAAATTAACAGTTAAGAACACCAATACCTAGATTCTTTTAAAGTAAACCTGATTCATATGCTAGATTAACATTTATTGAGTTAATTCAGACACATCAACCTTTGCATCAAATACAAATCTGTACCTGTATTTCACTTTACCTAGTGATACCTTTACCTAGAGGACCACTCAGCTGTTTCACATCATGCTTGACACCAGCTGACCACCAGCAGGATCAGGTGAAGCAATCAGTAAGGGTAATATTCTAGCTGAATCATAGCCTTTGCCAGGTAATGCATTACCTGGCATTGAAGAGAGGTCTGGAAGGGAGCTTAACTTATTTATAATGCAGGGCAGCCTCAGAGGAGGTAAAAAAATCATAGGGAATAAGATTTCATCAGTTCTGCTACTCACAAAACTGTTTATTCCAAGGTACACATCCACAAATAAGAATTTCAGCAGAAGGTCTGATGAGCCTTGTTATCTGGATAACTCTAGGCAAAAAGAGTTCTGCTAGAGGTACTCAATTCCTTAAGGGCTCCATTTGTTTGTTTTTGAGTTGAAATGACCTGAAATTAATTTCCTTTTTATATTACTGAAAAACTTCATTCTGTATTCCAAGAGGAAATACTGCTGGTTTGGGAATGAGACTCTGCATCTTCCAGGCATAACAAAAGGATGAGCTGTAGCCTTTGGGAACCAAACACACCTGCAAAAACAGCACTCTCAGCCTCCATGTCCATCTCCACCCCCTTTTGCTCACAGCTCCACAGGGAAGCTTCAGACATGCTCACAGTCACATAAAATAAGTGTTTTTCCTCCCACCTTCTACTTTTAATTCATTAACTCATTTTGTTTCATGTGGTTTATTCATTTCACTCCTGCCACTACTCACTGGCTGAATTTCTTCCAGAAGTAAAGCATTGGTAGTGTTTCTTTAGGAAGGGGAAATTTTATCTGCTACTGCAGTGATTCTCAGACCCTACTGCTCAAAATCTAGCAGCAGTATTTTTATTAACAAAACCAAAACTTAACTGGAAAGTTAGCCATTCCATTAACAGATTAGAACAACATGAGTTTGGCATAACTAGAACAGAACTGTAGCTAAAAATCTTATCTATATAAAGAGCGGGAATGTTATGGAATTACGTCGTTGCCATTACAGAGTTGAATTTCACACTATGTTGGCTGCTGCATCCAGACATTAACTATTTTCTCATTTCATGTATTTTACAGAGACTCAAGCTGCAGCTCTTAGAGGTTTTACAAGGAAATATAAGAAACCTTTATTTCCAGTTTATTAGAAAATATTAATAAATCTAGTTATAACAATAAATGTTACTAGAAATAATAGCAGTTACTGAGAGCTGGACGTGACTAAAATTCTTGATCAAGAAATAGGACTTAAATTCTTCTTGATACCTGAGCTAGACCTAAATTGCAGCATGTGAAAACAGCTTGTAAAGCCATGTGGAAGAAAATAAAGGGAGAATAACCGTGAGATGAGAGGGAGGATAAAACCAGCATCCTTGTAGCAGATGACATTCACATACAGCACATCACCCACTATTTTCCTTCAAGATGTCCCAATAATACAGGTAAAAATGACTACAGCAGAAACTCAAGATTAGAAACACATGTCCTGTTGTCTTCCTCACTTTGAACACTGTAATGTGCAGAGATCACAGCATAAATGCTTTTCCCTGCCCTCTTGTTATAGAGTCTGCATTGAAGTGTTGCCTTCTGTAGACTGGGTGATGGATGTGGCATTTCTTCATCGATCAGCATGATGCCTCGTAGGTTAGTGTGCAGGAACTCCCAGGTTTAGCCCTCCCTGGTTTCATTCCTGATGTTGATATACAAATGAGCCATTCCATTGCATCTAAAGTTGGGTTGCTCCACAGGTGGATGAAGAACATAAAACCCTGAGCTAGGTCTGAACTCAACCTCATACTTTTGAAATTCTTTCAGGCTTCCAAAACTATCTGATGGATTTAGATCTCTAACTTTCCTGCATGGCTTCAATAATAGCCATGCAGAGATGCTGAAGACCAATTCTAATGCAGTCTACTTTATGTGATGGCAAACAGTTAAATCAACTTTTTTTGTTTGGTTGATTGTAGCTTTTAACATTGTAGAAGTGTGTCACCCTTAAATGCATTTGCAAGGTCTACTTTAGTGTACATAGCTCAGATGTGATATGTTAAAACATCATCAGTGTGGAAATAATTATTACTTATGAATTAAGATTAAATTATTTTGACTTCAGGGAGAAAAATATGACCATAATAGAAAATCTGGTTTTCTAATGCTGCAATATGACTATGATCTCTGAGGTCACAATGTCCCTTCCCAGAATAATTACTTTCCACTCTCATCTGGAGGGAAAAGTAATTGATTTATGGTACATGATCAATAGGGTTCTACCATATATGCTATTTTATACTGTGAGCACTTAGCAAATGTATATGGCAGCTTAGTGATCAGCAGTGAAACTATGTCTGCACATCCATGCAAAATAGGACAATTATCTCAGGAGGCAAAGGCAAACTGTCAGGTAAAGCAAGGGAGCTGCTATTAGTTTTTATGATAGAAAAACACTTCTCTCCACCAGTACATTTGATTTTTCAATTAAGATTGGAAATTCCTCCTTGGAAACCACTGCTGCCAGTAATCCTTTTAATTAAGCAGTATCCAGAATCCCATAATTTCTGTGTTCTGCACCTTAAATCAACTAAGCACTTATGTATTGTATTTCTTTCACAACATTTTCAATTTCTGGGCTGGTGCTTCAAAGGAATTAATACATGAGGAGCACTACCCTAAGAAAAGGGACAGATAATGCTTTAAGGTCAGTCTTCAAGCCACCGTATGGAATGTATTTGGCATTCACTGTGCCAATGGAGGTCTGCATTTTCTCTGTAGGAGATAGATATGTGCTATTTTAATACTAGATGTCATTACTGATTTTATTAGGATAATTTTGCAGGTTTTCAGAGGGGATGGCTCTTTTTCCAGTATTATTATTCAGTACCTTCAGGAAGCTGATAGAGGGAGCTGTTATCACAAAATGTCAAATGCCAATAATGCAGAGGCAATGTCCATTATACCTCTCTCTTCCACTGCAGGACAGAGGTAGATTCAACAAGTTTGGTGCCCAGCTGGGAAGTGCAGGAAATACTGAAGGCAGTTTCAGGGAAGGCAGCAATGAGATTGGAATGATGAGAGAGAGATTTTCCAGTGAAGTGGAGCAGGCTGAAGCAATGCTCGGAAACCATGAGAAGTATCATGTCTAATTAGTGTGGCTGTGCAAATGATGTAATAAGGCATTTGAGAATGAAACTGAATAGCAGTTGGATAAAAGATTACAGCATGTCTGTCGTCTATCAGAGGCCCAAGAAAGGGCAGCACAAGACATTTATGTTGTCATATGCATCAGAAATGTCCAGATATGGAAATATACACTGATGTAACATGGTGCAAAGAGATTCTAGACTAATCAGTTGTAGGGAGCAGCTGAGCAGCTGCAGGGTGGAAAGCTGAGAATGGGGCAGATCCCCATAGAACCTAGAAATCTAGTAGTCCCTGAGACACCAGTAGTTACCAGTGTGACAGAGCCCAACTGTGGACAGCAGCCTACAATGGTAAATTTAAGCCCTGAGACAATTTAGCCATTTAGGGGTTCAGCTGAGTCATCAAGGAATACATAAAGTCCCTGTATCTGCATTTCACATTGGACCACACTGCTGGTGGCTTGGAAATCCAGCCACCACTTTGGTGTCAGCTTACAACATGCCTGGTATCCAGCTTTACTTCCACTGACTTAGGTATGATCTCTTACTTGCCCAAATTATCATCTCCATCTCAGATGCTAAAGATAAGAAACTGCCTCATCTCCTTCTTCCCCCTCTCCAAGATATCCCCATTATTGTTTTGAGATGTTATTAAAAATACAGAGGGAAAGTTCCACTTTCAGAGTTATGGTTTCAGGCTGTCTGCTATCTTGGGAAGAAATAATTGACTTATTTACATGCTGATTTTTTAAGGCTTCCAGCACAGACGTGAGAGCTGGGAACTTACTGTTTCACCTCAAAGTTGAACAGAAACAGCAGTGTAATCCCATGACTCCACAAACTGGGACTATATACACCAAACCTGGGCCTGACCTGTGGGATACAGGCATGGTTCAGGATTCAGATTTTCACAAACTGTCTTATAGCAAATACACAATTAAAGGAAGTGATGGATAAAGGATGAGCTTTGCACAGAGATAGCTCAATGAGAAAGGTGCAAATTGCTCTGACAGAAATTTCAGAGTGGCAAGGGTGTCATCATTCATTCACTAGCCAAAGGAAATGGCCAAAAGCTGACAAACAATATCATCCCATTGCTCTGCCATGACTGCAAGTCAAAACAAATAGTGAGTTATTTGGTGAGGGAGGGGATATCTTTATTAATATTAAAGAAATTACATTAACACCTCTGTTAGAATTCACCCAATAGGCCTAGCTACAATGATTAAAAGACCTCATTCATATCTAATGATCACACAGAGTAATAATCTCATTGTAAAAGACAATCAGAGACTTGTTCACTCTTCTTATCTTTTCTCCACATTTGTAGTTTCTAAGAAAGGATCTGCCTTTGATCATCTTTTCCTGTGCTGCCCTTTAAATCATTTCATTAAAGGGCCAGGGTTTCCTGGATTAATGGCCATTTGTCATTTCCCCAAATCAATTTTGCCTCCAGTCTGTTGAGACCTTACAAACATTTCCTCAAATGTTCTTCAGAATTACAGTAGTTACAATGCTGAGCTCAGATGAAGAGGTTTTATTTTTTAAAAAAAGAAGAAGAAACAGCAGGAACAGCTTTTTCTTCCTTTCTTTAAGGTATAGAAATCTTAATTGTATTTTTTATTTAAAAAAGAAAGAAAAATATGGACTGAGTCTAGTTTTGCCTGCATCTCCAAGAAGTCTTCATTAGTTCAACTTTTCAACCTGATTATTTCTATTGAATCACTTCCAGAGCCTGGGCTCAGCCCATCTGTTACTGTTGAGCTCTTTACTATCTCTATTTTATTTATCTGTCTACCACATCTGCTTTTCAGGCTCAAGTCTGACCTGCAGACTTTCTGAAAGAGCACAGTATTTCAATAAAATAAGTGCCATGCTAAAACCACTTTCTTCACGGGGAAGACTGCCACCTCTGTTGCCCCAGGGAAGCACAGCCATTCTGGTTCGTAAAGGAAATTCACTCCACACCAGTGGAGGGCTGAAGTTCAGCAGCTGAGCTTTTCTTCAGCATTCAGATTTACCTGGGAGCTGGTATTACCACCATCCTAATGATAAGGGTGGATTTCAGTATTTAGCAGGGATATGTTTTTTTGTTGTGGGTTTGTTTGGTTTTTTTTTTCTCTAGACAGTGCCATTGGTCCATCCCCATCCTATGCCAAGACTGCTTTCCTTGCAACTCCAACACATTTGCTAAGAGGTATAACAAATTTAACACAAACCTTTGCACAGAGATCTCATACCCTTTTCAACCAAGCCATGCATCTTCATCCAGCAGGTGCAATTTACTCCACTTTTACAGTGATGGTGTAGAGATGAAGAGACACTAAGCATTCACTAATTGTGTCTTAGCTCTTGGGTATGTAACACAAGACATCTGTGACCAGATTTTCACAGTGCTTTTTAGGCAGGTAATTCCCTTGCACATGGATTTGCAGAGCTGTTAATGTGTTAGTCGTTAGGGCAACACCAGAGGCCTAACTGAGGCTCTCTAAATGTTAATGCCAGAGCTGCTAGACTGTGACTGTATCAGCTAAGAGCCTTAGCAGGCCTTTTTCCTAAGCAACTGAGGCCTAGGCAGAAACATATGCTGGACTATCCACCATGCAGCTGAAGTCCCTGCAAGTGAGAGTTATTTCTCATCTCTCCAGATTAAGTGCTTTCTGTGTAGTTTGGACAGAGCGGGTGAAGATGTAGCCTTGGTTTGAAGTTGGAGATCATGACAGATGATTCCTATCCCCAGATGAGTAAAAGCTCACATGACGCTGCTAGTAAGCAGTAGTGGGACGTTACCATTTGCCCTGCCACCAGCAGCCCTCTTTGGTGAGCCTGTACCATAGGGGAATCCATACACCCATCACATTCAATGTGAATTGATCCTGTTGAAAAGTGGGTTTGTCAGGGTTTGCTCAAGGTCAGTCTCAGCATTGTGCAAGCCACAACACTACATTCTGATCATCTAATTAGATACTTCCATCAAATACAACCACAATTTGTAAATGCGATTGCATTGCTTTGATTTTTACTTTTTTAATAGTAATTCACCTAAGTGACTCCCATCCAATTAACAGGTGTATACAGGTCATGTTTCATTCAATTCAGGCAGTTCAGTTCAATCAGCATTCAATTCTCTTCAGCGAAACCTTCCAGAAGCAGACTGGCCAGGACCTGCAAGAAAATTGTGATAATAAATGCCAGTCTTTTTGAAAGAGGTCTGAAATGCCTGACTGGCAAGATAGAAGGCAGCAGAGAGCTGAGGAATCAAACCTCATAACAGCCTTTCTTAAACCCACAGACATGTAGCTACCAAGCATCTTGGTGAAACAATGAATGCTATTTTACATGGATTCAAAACAACAAAGGATCCAAGGAAATGTTTCTCCCAGCTGAGTGGGCATTTCCCAGGACTTGTTGGTTTTATTACCTCATCTGTGCCCTTAGCTGTCAGCAATGTAGTGCTGAAAGCTTCCCATTTAAACCAGGCCATAGCAAACAGAGATTTACCGTCTATCCAAAGCTTGTATAAATTTACTGTGGGCAAAAGCTCAACAAAAGCTTATAAAAGAGGTACCTGTGGCTTCCAAATTAAGCCCGTTTTCTCTAATTAGCCTCCTGTTTCACAATTTTCCTTTTTCCTCCACTCTTAAAAAAGAAAAAAAAAGCAGCAGCAATACTGTGAAGGCCATAAAATCCATGTGCTTATACTGAGCGTGGACTTGACACATTAAAATTTTGCTGGAAGAGAAGTACAAACCTCTAGCTCAGCTGCAAAACAGACAAGAGAAACTGAGCATTCTGATTGACTTGGATGTGATTGGGAGAAACCTTATACTTTTGCCCATCATTAATTTCTGTCTGGTTATATTACAAAAGAGTCTGTCCTATCCTTGGAAGTTAATTCCCAGCATAATTGTTCATTGTTTACAAGCCAGTTTCTCTTACCTCCTCCTGCTGGCAGAGCAAAACCTCATTTCATCTTTTCATCTGATAGAAGTCTTACTGAAAGCAACCAGCATGGAACTAGTTTATGGCAAATGCTATCCTTGTCATTAGATCATCACTGCAAAAAGAAGAGACAGAAAATTTTTTTGTTAGTGTTAAGCAACTGCAAATAAAAGACTTCTAAGACTAGTCTGTAACAGAGGAGTTCTAAGCTAATCATTGTAATAGGCAACTTAGGAGGAGTGAATGGCTCTTGTAATTAGAAATGGGCTACAGAGCAAAGAACTTGGTGTTCATGTGCCCTGTGCTGTGCTCAGCATCAAATCTTGGTCTCTAAAAGCCCAGTTCATCTAGGCTAGCTTTAAGCTCTCTCTACAGCATCAGGAGAGCTGTATACAGAGAGCACAAGGTGAAGCTCCTCAGTTGACTTTGGCACTCCAGTTAGATGCATCTGGTCCCAAAAGCATCTCAGCTCTCCGTCACACAGTCAAAGGATACCTGCTTCAACTTCCCTTGGAAGCATGAAGCATAAGTTGAACAGAAACCCACAGCCTGTGCCAAGCAGCAGAACTACCCCCTGCTTTATTTTCAGCAACTTAACATTTCAAGCAGTTCTCCTGGAAGACAGCAATATCCAGGGATCAGAAAACTAGTGGGTGGGTGTAAGCAATTCTCTCTCTTAAGAGGTGGACATTCAAAGCCAAAGAGTTTGCAGTTTCTAAATGGGCAGCCCCATTTTCATATCCAGATTAAAGGACCTAATAATAAGTGCTTCAGATCCGAACAGTGGCCTAAGCGCTGCACTGGGAATTAACCCTGTATTTTATTTACCAGGGCAGGAGCCATGCTTCCCTGGAGACAGTAGGCCAGTGCCTTCGACAGATCCTGCTCATAGGTAAGGATTTGTTAGGGAAAGTTTCCCTTTGTCCTCTTGGCTGGCAAATTTGTATATGCTGAAATGAAAAATTGCCTTGCATCAGGCATGTGCTGTTGTTTGCCTCAAAAGAAGGGTGAACATGGCCCATGGCACCAGGACTTATTTGCACATCTGTTTTCAGCATCAGCTCTGCTATCTGGAAATGTTACAGCCCTTCACCTACCCTCTTGCTCCCCAATCAGGGTAGCCTCTGCTGTTTGCTGCTGTGGATTACTCACCTCCAGATCTGCCAGCTGAGCCACTCTCATGAGATGAGTACTCCCTGGCCTGTCTCAGCCAAAGTCAATACTGTAGTTAAACACAGTTTGAATAGCCACCCTTTGCTAACCGTATTTCTCTTGGTTGAAGCAGGGCAGAGGATACAGTGATGTCCAGGTGGGAGAAGGCACTGAACAGTGTAGACAGTGATCTCTGTGTACAGCATCTGCAGCCTGAGGAGGCTACCCAAACACACCCTCATTCAACTTATGAGCAGTTTGTCTCCACAAAGCAGTGAAAAAGCACTGCGCTTCCAAACAGTCCTGTGACCTGACTTAATTGCAAGAGGGTTAAAAGTAAGTCCAAGCTCAAGTACAGGTAGCTGAATCACTCACAACTTACAGCCTGCAGGGATGAGCCTGGATAACCAGGGAGGCTCTTTCTACTCCTAATACACATTGATCTATTCACTGCATGCTGAAAACCTTCAGGCTTTTATTCTGTACCGACAAACAGTGCAGTAATTTAGGTTCTACCCGATATTTACCACCTCCCTGTCTCTCCTCAGAGACATGAATAGTGTTATGAATGCAAAGAAATTATCTGAAAAATGAAGAGTCTCACAATCAGTGAAACCCAAACTGAATTTAATATAGTAGTCCTGGAAAATCTTCAGTAATTAGTTCTCCATAAAGGTATCATACAAAGGCAACATGCATGTAATACAATATTTTGAGTTAGCTTGCTTGTTTGTTTGTTTTAGCAAATAGTTATTATGAAATTACTTTTAAACGTTTACACTGAATATGAGTTTTCTCTCTTATTTATTTGTTGCTTTCAAAACATGGTCATCTTTTCTCTTCATGCAGAGATCTTGATTTGTACCTGCATGGAAAGCTAACAATGCTGACCCAAAAGTAATTCAGTGAAGCTGCTTAACAGGACAATAACAATCAATTCCTTCAAAATAGCTGGAGAAATTAAGGACTAATAAACCACAGAAATGATGGATCAGCTGGGGTTTAAGTGATCATCTAGTAGTTCCTAAGCCTAATTTAAATACAGGAAGAATATCATATTTAATCAGCTTCCATCTTCAGATTTAAGAGCTTTCAAGTCCTCATTTACACCTGAAGTGTCATTGGTACATACATTAAAGCTGACAAAATCCATTTACTGCAGGAAGGTATTCAAGTTCACCTCCTTATTTTCCCCAATCATGTTAATTTTCCTTCAGTGTTCTTTGTTTATAAAAAAAACAACAAACAAGCACTTTGTGTTCATTAGTCTGAATTTCTCCCACAATCATTTATATGCATTTAGGGACTGCACTTGTGAGCATTGCTGGCATTCAGTCCAGCTGTGCTTTAAAATCCCCAGCATATCTCATCCTCTGGTCCCTGCCTCTCCAATCTCACAAAAAAACCCCCTAACCTGTAAAACAACCTGTCCTCCATAAACACATTTCCTAAAAGGGTGCTCAAAATCTTCTAACACATGCAGCCATCCAAAGTTTAAGTAGTAATTAAAATTAAAAAATAAACAAGACCTTTGTCTCAGGTTCCCAGGCATTGTTGTTCAAGGAAAGTCATGCATCCTTTCCCACCCTCCCTCAGCTGTGGAAGGAAACCCTGGGGGAGATGACCCACACCTTTTCCAACATCCTCATTTTAAAAAAGAGTATCTTCTTCTGCTTGTGTCTGGGAAGGAGAGGCAGCAGGGCTTTACCTTATGACTTGATTCTTTGGTATCTGACACACACATGCTCCAAAGAAAACTCAACACTGGTCTCCCCTCTCTGCTTGCGCCCCAGGTCTCATGAAACCAGTATCCTAAGGCAAACGCCACCTTGTTCAAATGTGTCTGAACTTGGCCCGTTCGGACGGATGTTCTTCGGGAAGGACAGGAGGGAATCAGACGGAGAAAGCAATTTCATACCAGCCTCACATCCTCAACACACAGTCTTAAAAAAAACCTAGCCTTTTTCAGAATCCTTCTCTTAAGGGAAATATTATTTTTCCCCCACATAGACATATCCCTACACAGCCATTTACTCTTCAGAGAGCCTGTCAGAGAGATCAGACCAGCCCATACCAGCAGACATCCTAAGAAAACAAAGAAACCTTTAAAATAGTGTCAATTCATCACCAAGTCTCAATCCCCCTGACTAGAACAACCACAGCACCTTACAACAGCTGAAATACTGGACTGAGTCCTTCACTGTTGTTAATTAGTTGCCCTCCATTGATTTATACCTGCTGTCATCTGCTCCAGTCTAGCCATATTTTCAGTGCTGCTAAGAACACACTCCTGGTAAAAAGCTTTGGATATTCCCTGTGGTAACGTAACCCTTTTTCATTCAGCTATCATATCTTCAGGTATACATCCCAATGTTTCTGCACCAGCACTCATGAGTACCCCATGGCCATCCCTGGCATCCCAGCACCACCTCAGTCCCTTTGAAGAAGACTGCTCACTTTCTTCTGTTCCCTTCTCCCTGTACGCCCACCTTTGCCCAAATTCACCTGGCTTTTGCAGGGAGCTCTACTAATCTCTTCTGAGACTTTCTCTGGCTTTTCTTCCTTCAGAGGAGGGGCAGTTGGGAAGTCAGCAATCAGATGGGCTTGAAAATGGATCATTGTTAGAATTTTTCACCCTCAAAGATCTGTGAAGTAGGTTAAACTTTTTTTTTTTTTTTTAAACCTCAGCCTACAGGGGTCCTGAATAGTGGGCATCTGTACCATCCATATCTCATACTATGAATTGCTTTGAGCACAGACCTAACTCTAAAGCCTTACACTACATCCTGCGTCCTATTAACTGTGCCATAAATCCCTATGGCTCAAAGCACTGGTGCATTCCTATCTTGTCTATCACCTTTCTGCTGTGTTGCCTCTGTCATAGACCATGGTTCTCCAAAACATTCATTCCTGTCTCAAGCCTGAGCTTGCCCCTTTCCCTCATTTCACCAGCCTTGCCAGGACTTCTCTGTGTCACACATGTCGTCCGACAGCAGCGTATAGGGACATACCTGCACAGTTCCATGCTGATGGGCTGCTTCAACCTTCTGGATGATTCCCAAGCAAGTGGGAGAACACCAAGGACACAGTTTGGTTGCAAAAATAGCGCTACTACAGGCTAGTACACTTCATTCACAAGGGGGGAAAAAACCCCAAACTAAAGAAGAAACAAACAAATAAACACAAAACAAAAGGATCTTTTCCCCTTTAATTGTTCTTTTTTTACAGCCAATTTCTTGCTTTTTTTTTTTTTTTTTTTTTTTTTTTTTCCCCCTCTGCCTTTATTCAGGGCTCTTCTCTTCCTTCTGTCTCAGGAACCGAAGCCTGTTATGTTCAGTAGTTCTATCTACATGTCTGAAGATAAGCACCAACAGAACTGCTCATAAAATCAGCACCTTGAAGAGATGAGATCATTTCACACGTGCTGTTTGTTTCCTGCTATACTATGGAATTTATAGTGGCTGCTGGCCACTATAAATACTGAACCGGCAAGAGGTGTTTCTCATATATTTTACCCCAATATTCATTGCTGCATTTTTGTCCTAAGAGTAATTTGATTTGTTGTAATTGATTTGGGTGGGTTTTCATTCCTAATTAACTGTTGTTATGATGGAATGATGCAATCCTTGCTCACAAACCAGAGTCGAGAAATGAAATTCAGAACAGGGTAAGAGCAAGAGAATGGAGGAGAGCCTTACCTACCAGGAAGGCCAAGCAATGGGCTGGGAAGCCAAGTAACCATGGCGCTGATTTGCACTCCTCACATTAGTGTGTGAGTGGACATGCTCAATCTTCCCCTGCTTGTGGCCAGCACAGTGCAAAATTCATTTCTATTTAAGACTTATTGAAAAGGACATACATGAAGAAGATCTCCTGAGTGATGTTTTTGCAGATCTTGCGTTTTGCTGGTGGTTGCACAAATCTGCCCATCACTAGATCTAATAGTGGGAGGGCAAGGCCATAGAGCTCTACAAACACACTTGTGCTGCCATTTCTGCAAAACCCTCCGCTTGCAGTCAGAGTCTCCATCTGCACAAAGGCACACACAAGGCAGAAGGAAAGATAGGGCTTGTGGAGAGAAAGAACATTCCAGCTGACCCCAAGCCAGTCTTGATTTACTTTTGGATGCTGAAGACCAGGAGCAAACACTGAAACATAGGATAGAAGCAAGAGCATCTCTCACCATTACTCTCTCTGTCAGGCCAATGCATTTACCTTTGTTAACTGGAATGCATGCTGTTATTTCTTTGCTTGCTTATTTTCACAAGACCACTAGGAGTGCTTAAAATTTCTTAGCTGGAATCCTTTTCAGTTGTTAACCTTGATTTTGGGAGGGGACTGAAACCAGGAATCACATGAATTCTTCGAGAAAACATGAATCCTGAGTCTTATTTCAGAGATGCCTTTTAAGAAAATTGTTGTACAAGTCAGAAAGTCTCTGTCAGCCCAGGGTTGAGATGAAAAGACTTTATTAACAGCACGCTCCCTGGCTTTTGCAAACTGTTGCAGCTGCTACAGTACTGATAGAAGGCATGTTTTTTAGTGCTGTCTTGGTATTTCTACCTTAATCAGGTAATAAGAAATGCAAAAGCACCTATATGTATAATTTGAATAACTAAAGTAGGTGTTATTGCTCACAAATAGTACCCAGTTTCCCCTGAATTTTTCATTTCTTTTTCATGGAGAAACCAGGCAGTGAAAACTAGGTGTTCTAATCAAATCAGAAAATGTGTGCATTTGGCAAGGATTTTGCTATGGCTTTCAGAACGCCATGGTTTGGATGCTGTAGGTTATAATTTTATTCTGCAGAAAAGGCTCCAAACTAATCAAGATAATTTTTATGATGCACCAAGGTCAGGACTCCAATGATGCCACTGCCTGCCCCCCCACCTTTGTCATCAAAGGTGGCTAAGTGGATTGAGTCAGGTAACGTGGGTGCCTGATTTTTCCTGTTTAGCCAAAAATTGCAATTTCTATACAGCAAAATAGAAGTATTTCTAAATTAATGTCTTTATGGATTTAAGCCAAAATATTTCTGTTTTCCACTAGAATATTCTAATACTCAGATTTCCACAGGGGGAAAAATAATCTCTGCTTAAAAAAAATTACACTTTTTCAATCAGTCCTAGTAACTAGCCCTGGGCACAATCTTCTCTTACTTCGAATGAATGATGATATTATGGAAGTCCTTCTTCCTTGCTTTCAAACAGTTGAGCAGAGCCAAGATAAGGTAAGCTTTCCTCAAATCACAGCCTCCATTTTTCCTTTTATGGAGATGTCCTGGTGAGGAAAAAATAGTTGTCTTCATCTGAAAGACAAATAGAGTTACAAGGAAGAAGTAGTAATGTTAACAAACTATTCAAGCCATGTGTAGCATGGAGCATAAATTATGTTTTTCTGTTGGCAAAATATCTCTTCTGATCTTAGGTTTCAAAATGTGGTGTGCTTGTGGAGCAGGAGGCACATAGTAAGGAAATGCGGACACACTTCACAGAATCACAGAATCATATAGGTTGGAAAAGACCTTGAAGATCATCTAGTCCAACCATTAACCTAACACTGACCGTTCCCAACTACGCCATGTCCCTCAGCGCTATGTCGACCTGACTGTTAAACACCTCCAGGGATGGGGACTCCACCACCTCCCTGGGCAGCCCATTCCAACGCCTAACAACCCGTTCTGTAAAGAAATGCTTCCTAATATCCAGTCTAAACCTTCCCTGGTGCAACTTGAGGCCATTCCCTCTTGTCCTATCACTTGTTACTTGGTTAAAGAGACTCATCCCCAGCTCTCTGCAACCTCCTTTCAGGTAGTTGTAGAGGGCGATGAGGTCTCCCCTCAGCCTCCTCTTCTCCAGACTAAACAACCCCAGTTCCATCAGCTGCTCCTCATAAGACCTGTGCTCCAGACCCTTCACCAGCTTCGTTGCCCTTCTCTGGACACGCTCGAGTAATTCAATGTCCTTTTTGTAGTGAGGGGCCCAAAACTGAACACAGGAATCGAGGTGCGGCCTCACCAGTGCCGAGTACAGGGGTAAGATCACTTCCATGTCCCTGCTGGCCACGCTATTTCTGATGCAAGCCAGGATACCATTGGCCTTCTTGGCCACCTGGGCACACTGCTGGCTCATGTTCAGCCGGCTGTCAATCAACACCCCCAGGTCCTTCTCTGACTGGCAGCTCTCCAGCCACTCCTCCCCAAGCCTGTAGCGCTGCTGGGGGTTGTTGTGGCCCAAGTGCAGCACGCGGCATTTGGCCTTATTGAAACTCACACAGTTGGCCTTAGCCCATCGCTCCAGCCTGTCCAGGTCTCTCTGCAGAGCCTCCCTACCCTCGAGCAGATCAACACTCCCACCCAGATTGGTGTCATCTGCAAACTTACTGAGGGTGCACTCGATCCCCTCATCTAGATCATCAATAAAGATGTTAAACGGGAGTGGCCCCAAAACCGAGCCCTGGGGGACACCACTCGTGACTGGCTGCCAACTGGATTTAACTCCGTTCACCACAACTCTTTGGGCCCGGCCACCCAGCCAGTTTTTTACCCAGCAAAGCGTGTGCCCATCCAAGCCATGAGCAGCCAGTTTTGCCAGGAGAATGCTGTGGGAAATGGTGTCAAAGGCCTTACTGAAGTCAAGGTAAACAACATCCACAGCCTTTCCCTCATCCAATAAGCAGGTCGCCCTGTCGTAGAAGGAGATCGTGCTTGTCAAGCAGGACCTGCCTTTCATAAACCCATGCTGACTGGGCCTGATCATCTGATTGTCCTGCATGTGTTGTGTGATGGAACTCAGGATGAGCTGCTCCATCAGCTTCCCAGGCACCAAAGTCAAGCTGACAGGCCTGTAATTTCCTGGATCATCCTTCCGACCCTTCTTACAGATGGGCATCACATTGGCCAATTTCCAATCTGTTGGGACCTCCCCGGTCAGCCAGGACTGCTGGTAAATGATGGAAAGCGGCTTGGCGAGCACCCCAGCCAGCTCCTTCAGCACCCTCGGGTGTATCCCATCCGGTCCCATAGACTTGTGTGTGTCTATGTGATGCAGTAAGTCACTGACTATCTCCTCCTGGAATGCGGGGGGGTCGTTCTCCCAGTCTCTGTCTTCTGGCTGAGAAGGCTGGATTCCCTCAGTACAAATAGTCATGTTATTAAAGACTGAGGCAAAGAAGGCATTAAGCACCTCAGCCTTTTCCTCGTCACTTGTTACCATGTTTCCGCCTGCATCTAGCAGGGGATGGAGGCTCTCCCTGGTCTTTCTTTTGCTGCTCACATACTTATAGAAACATTTCTTGTTGTCCTTGATTGCTGAAGCCAGATTAATTTCCAGCTGGGCTTTAGACCTCCTGATTTCCACCCTGCATAGCCTCACAGCATCTTTGTAATCATTGTGAGTCACTAGCCACTTCTTCCAAAAGCGGTAAACTCTCCTTTTCTCCCTGAGTTGCAGCCAAAGCTCCCTGTTTAGATAGGGTGGTCTTCTCTGCTGCCAGCTTCTCTTACAGCACCTGGGAACCACCTGCTCCTGAGCCATTAACATTTCCTTCTTGAAGAGCGCCCAGCCTTCCTGGACCCCTGTACCCTTCAGGACCATCTCCCAAGGGATCCTGTCAAGCAGGTGCCTAAACAAGACAAAGTCAGCCCTTTGGAAGTCCAGGATGGCAGTTCTGCTGCCCCTCTCCTGGCTGCTCTAAGAATAGAGAACTCTATTATTTCATGATGGCTGTGCCCTAGTCGGCCTCCAACCACCACATCATCCACTAGTCCTTCTCTATTCACAAAGAGGAGATCCAGCAGGGACCTTCTCTGGTCAGTTCACTCACCAGCTGCATCAGGAAGTTATCTGCCACACATTCCAGGAATCTCCGGGACTGCTCCCACTCTGCTGTGTTGTATTTCCAGCAGATGTCTGGGAAGTTAAAGTTTCCCACTAGAACAAGGGCAAACAATCGTGAGATTTCTCCTAAATGCCTGTAGAATATTTCATCCACCTCTCTGTCCTGGTTGAGTGGCCTAGAGTAGACTCCTACTACAACATCTGCCCTGTTGGCCTTCCTCCTGATTCTAACGCAAAGACACTCCACCCTGTCTTCACTACACTTGTACTCAAAGCAATCATAACACTCCCTAACATACAGCACCACCCCACCGCCTCTCCTTCATTGTGTATCCCTCATAAAGAGCTTGTAGCCATCAACTGGCGCACTCCAGTCATGGGAGGCATCCCACCATGTTTCTGTAATAGCCACAACATCATAATTTTCCTGTTTCATCATGGCTTCAAGCTCCTCGTGTTTGTTATCCATGCTGTGTGCATTGGTATACATGCACTGCAGATGGGCTGGTGTTTTGCCCCCTTCCCCCTTCAAATCTAGTTTAAAGCTCTGTTCTCTTTCAGACCTGAAAAAATGCTGCTTAATTAAATAAGAAGAACTACTCCATCTCCAGTGAGAGGTTGATCCTCCCTCTCCTGTGTCATTTCTTATTTCCTTTTGCCCCTCCAATTCCTTAATAACAGATGGACATGCTGGTGTTAACTATATTCCCAACATGTCCAATAGCAATACTGAGGAGATCTATATGCTGCTATTAACATTAATTGGCAACATTGCCCCTGATGGACAAGCTATTATCTTCCTAAGCTTTAGTTGTCTCAGTCTGAATACTTATCTTTATCCAACTGGTAAAGTAAAGGTCTCACTCTATTGTCTTCTCCCACAGAGGGTGATTTATTTGATAACACGGTTTCAAACACAATTTCTTCCTAAATTATCCTATCCATTCCATTATTTCTTTTCTATTATCTTGAAACTCCAAAAGACTAGGTAAAAAAATTAGGTGCCAAATTCACTGTAAGTTTAGAAACTCAGACTGACATCTCTGAATCCCTTTGATGAGATTCTGCGACATCCTTCTGTCTTTCCAATTAACTTGGAGTGGTGTAGTGGTGATAAAAAGATTTGGTCAGTATTTGTCTTCTAGTTGTTGTGTAAATACAAGTATCTGTATTTCATCTACCCTTACTCTTTGTTGCAGTAGCAATGCACATTTTTTTTATTTGATAAAGGTCATGTTTACTTCCTTTCCATGCTGCAAAGACACATTCCGTATGTGCAGAGAGTGTTATGATTAAACAAAAATTAAAATAGACTGGAGCGGGTACTAGTCAAAGATGCTGTTGAGGAAAGCAGTTACATTTATATTATCAGGACCGCCAAGTCTTTAATGCTGTGATACTGTCATAGCAATTCAAAGATAAGTCACTTTATAAATATTAAACTCCTAAGGAAATGGAAATTCATGGTGTACTGGTTTCAGAATGTTACTTCCACCTGTCACTTAGATTCTGAACGGCAAGGGACTTTTCCAATATGAAGATGTAGGTGTCAGGATTTTCCTTGTAGATCTGTATAAGAAGATCCATTTTTGTTGCTCTGGTTTTCTCCTGAAAGATATGTAAACTGCTTTCCTCTCAACATCATCTTCTGCTCACAACAGGAGATGTGGGGCCCTGTTCTGTTGTTGTCTATCTTAATTAACATCTAGCGGGAAGAATATTTCCTTATTGCCCAAGGAATGTCTTTTTGAGGCCAACACTGTTTGTTGACCAAAGCTCATTATCTGACAACGAGGCCAAAAAGCAAATCAATTTTGTCTGGCTATCATAATAGGCAAGAAGGCTAGAGTGTGCATCCTGCAACAGTGCACCCTTTGCCCTGTTCACTAGACTTTGCTCAAGACAAACTATTACAGAACAGGCATAGAGGCTGGCATATTTGCAGCTCGAGACCTCTGCAAAAATACCTATGGCACCATCCCAGAAACAGGAAAAGGAGCAGTCCTAAGGAAATGTCCTTTTAGACTTCATATGCATAGAGTTACTCACAAAGGGACCTCTGACTTGACTTACCAGTATGTGAGCACCTGCCTGAAGGCCAGCTCTTAAAAGCTACACAGAACATGCATTTTTCTCTAATGCAACCCCTGGGTGTAGCTAGTTCACTCTTTTCCATACACTTACCCTAAAGGACTGAGTCTATTTAGCTACATAGTGCTGCGTGAAGCTCTGTTTCTTTGTTACTGCCTTAAAAGCTGTGAAATAATGCCTTACTATTTCTTCTTCCATGGGGTGAGAGCTCTTTTAACTTTCAGGCAACATCTTGCAGACAGCCAAGAAGAGATCCGTGTGCTCAACATCTTGTAATAACTTGAAATCTTTGCTATGCTTCAAATTCGCAGCTTTCTCAAGAGCAGGGTCATTGTACTGAAACAGAAGAGAGCAAAGCTCCAAGCTATCAAGCAGCGTACAAGCAGATTAGGAAGAAATGAAATTCATCAATACAGTGCCCTCTTGGTCAAAAGTTCACTAAGAGAGAAGGGAGCTGTAGGATGCACCCATCTCCTTTTAATTGGCTTGGAGCTGGTTCCTACCACGCTCAAGCAGATGTGGTGTCAATAGAAGTCATGCAAAGGCAGAAACTTTTAATTATTTTAAAATAGCCTGCTTCATCTTGGGGAACTGTGGTTAGGACTTGACAGAGAGAGCGATAAAAAAAGAAAACGAGAGAAAGGGCTAATATTTGCTGGAATGAATTTCTGAATTTGCTTCCAAAACTTTTGTGTCCAGTGTTTATTAATGCAAAAGGTAAGTGGTTTAGCAGCACATAAGAAGAAATAAAAATGCTGTGAAGATTTTTGCAACCATGAGTATTTGTGGTAGAAGCATTGTACTATTACATGGGATTTATTTACATCCTTTTCTTAACTCAAAAATTGCATCTGTCTAGAGAGAGAAGAGGTGCCATACGACTTATCGCAAACCATGAAACAACTAGCTGTATATTAGATATTTGAACCATTAGTTATAAGGCAGAAGTTAGACTGAGATACCTTGACATATATATGACAATCATTAGTTCTTGAGCAGTCATAATCTCTCCTAGATAACTGATGAACAAACAAACAGCAGCTAAGGCAGTGAAACCTGTTGCTCACCATGAGCAGGTCTACAATGGATAACATTAGTTAGGATTGTTTTCACTACCCTCAATCTTCCAAAAAGCTGATATGGTGAAGCAGAGAGGGACATGCACTTTTGCTCAGACACAATTGCTCTTCTCTGAGCCTTTCCTCTCCATCTGAAAAGGGCAGAACATGGCCAGCAAGGAGTTACTGCTTCAGGGCAAAGAAGTATTGGCAGGCTGAGTCCTGAGTGACCAGGAGAGTCCAGGAGATGCTGAAGTGATAGAAAAAAAAAATAATTTGATGACACAGGAAGGGACTCTGTAGTTATTTTTGCAACCAGAAAACAAAAAAAAAAATGTTGCTAGTCAGAAAGGAAACCTCCTGCAAGGACTCCCCATACAGGGTAAAAATACTTTTATAAACTTTGTTTACTAAATTTTCTCTTTTAAAATGTCACAGTTGTAGCTCCATGACTAACAAAGTCTAAATTCTGAGAATAAAAGCCCTAAGATGTGTTGCTCCTTTAAAGCCACAGTGCAGGAAAACCTATCTTAGAGAGAGTCCATCATGGGACCTATCACAGGCTTGCAATATGGTCACATGGCAACTATGAAACTTTGCTACAGTTATCTCGTGCAATGATGAGCATCTCTAGGTCTTAGCATGGACCAAAACATGCTGCAAATGCATATTTAAGTGTTGTGAAAAGCTGAAAACAACTTTCACTCTATCATCCTGTTAATAATGCTTCCTAACACTGGTTTGGCATTTGTCTCAAATATTTTATCAACCCAACTTTCCTGGCACTGTGAAATTAAGCCACAACTGATACCTTCTGGTAAAACCCATCTCCAAGTCCTACATTGTTCTAGAACCTATAACCAATAGGCTGTAAAAAGTGCTTATTGTTGGCATAACTCACTTCCCACTGGTATTACAGGGCACTTTACCACCAAGTCCAAAAAGAAATTTATGATATTTGTGCAGTGAGTTTTGACAAATCCCATCTTACCTTTGTTTTTGGTCTTATGAAGCAAGAGAGATCAGAGGAAATATTTATTGTTAATCAAATATTGATTTATTACAGTAAGATTTCTGGCTAATTATGACATTCTGCCTGCTGCATTTTTGCAGGGCTCTTCTTGGTACCTGCGCCTGCTGGGATTTAGTTTAGCACATCAAAGTGTCTGTCAGCATCAGTATTTCTTCATAGCGCTAACAGGATCAGTTAAACAGTAACTCCCCTTCAACACACATGTGTAGAGCTGCCAAAAATCATCCTAGCAAAATATTTCTCACCAAAAGACAGTTGTGCAGGAAGGGGGAATAACACAGAAAAAAATTAGGAAAAAAACCCCTGGTGGCTAGAACCTAACTAACCTGACAGAATTAATGAGCACTTGCTATAGTCTCTGTAGATTTTTTCCTTATGACAAATATTCTCTTTTCAAAACTCAGAAGTTACCTGTAATCTTTTGCTTTTTGGCAGCATGATGTAGCCTTGTACCCCCACAGCTAAGTGTCATTTCTGCAGACATCCCCACACAGACACCTTTAGGCAGCACAGATAGTCCTTCTGCAGTCTGTGGACCGTCTTGTCTATCCAGATCTTGTAGAAGGTGTTCTCTCCTCCCTATGGGCTTACAGTCCTGGCACCGTATGAAGTCGCCAGCTGTGTTGAGGCACCCAGATAGGTCTTAGATGATCCAGAGCTACATCCAGCAATGCCCAAGCCCAGGCTTGTAGCTCACACATCTGTTCTGAGCACGTGTCCTTTCAAAGGTGACCCTGATGACATGCTGGAAGCTGGACCAAGAGCACCCCTCGCCTAATATGTCAAGTGCAGGACACCCTTAAGTGCTTGCAGAATTAGGGCGCTGCTTGCTACAAACCATACTTATGACCATACTGAAAGCTTAACTGCTTCATACTGTAAATAACTGGTTTCTTTTTTCCCCTGTGACTGTTTGTAAATTTCTTTAAGCTTCTCAGTTTAAAATAAACACAGACAAAACCAATGCATTCTAAGGTGCCAAACTGTACATAAGGGAAAGGCATGTGCAAGAGTGCAAGCTATTTCTGAAAGTCTGACAGACTCACACAATGTTTTTCTTAGTTTAATAATACATAATCATAACATTCAAAGCACCCGGATTGCAATAACAAGCACAGGATGACACGGAAAAATGCTCAGGTTTTTGGCTGCTGAGACTCAGTTACACAAACTGTTTGTGAGAACTGACAGCTAGAAGAAAGATGGGGATGCATCTTCTTGGATCATGTGGGCCTTTCATCTAATTCTTAACTACTACAGGTGCCCCTTATTTTTCTGCTCTCTTGTTTTGACCCATTTAAGTTGATATGGCTTCTGGAGTTTTGCAGTAAGGGTCATTGTCAGGTAGACATAGTGAGAAAAGTCCAGTGATTGCAGTGAAGTGAGGACTTTCTAACCCGGAAGAGAACCCAGTACCTTGACCAAGGTGCAGCAGAGGTCAGGAGTCTGAGCAAGAAGGATGACTGAAAGGTAGTCCATGGTCAGGGACATCTGAAGACCATCGATCAAGGAGCAAGACAGACACACACTCAGAAGCAAGTCTAGATAAAAATAAACCATGGAGAATACAATGTAACTAGGAAGCAGCAGAAGGCAAGAATAAGGAGGGATCTACAGAAATGCAGCTACAACCAAGTAGTGGGTTGAGCAGCCAAGAGAAATTGATCTTGGCTCTTGAAAAAAGTTGCATCAAACTTCCGGTGGACAAGAAAAAACACATTTTAGGCTCCAGATTCTTTGTTTTCCCAATTCTTGGAGTTTTATAGATCAGGGCATAAGCGGATCGCTTCTGGCCACTTTTGACAGAAGATCTGTTATTCATGACAACAAAGGAATTGACCCATCAGGGCCAGGCTGTGTCGCTCTGGTTGAATTTCAACCCACAGAATTATGTTGCTGTTCCTCTGAGTTTTCATTGAAGGCAAACACACCACAATGCACTCTTATTCTAGTCCTGCATCTTCTCACAGCCTTTCCTGTCTGGAAGAGCTTGACAGTATCCAGTAGCTGCTGCTCCCAAATCATGTTCCTTTCCTTCTCCTGTTGGCTTTTATTCCAGCTCTGGAAACCAGTGGGGCCATTTTCTTTCACTCCATGCATATGGCTTTGCATTTTGTTGGGAAGAAAATCATGCTGGCATTCATGTTGGGTTTGTTTTATTCAGCTGTTTTCCAGCCCCACATGTACAAAAGCTATTTTTTCTCTCTCACCTCTCATTCTGATGCTTATATACGCCTCTGCTTTTCTGAGCTGTGCTTGCTTTATGACCTGCTGCTCAGTCGGAAAGTTGGCAGGTGTCTGCTGCATTCATATCAGGAATATTTCTCTTATCTTCAGCAAAACTGCCCTGGAGATTTTTGTTAGATTGCACCTTTTACATATTTTTATCTATCATTTGGGTTTAGCCAGACAATCCAGATTATAGTAACAGTGCACGCTGTGTAACAGTATAGTTAAAAGAGTACTGCAGGTGTGTGGGATACCTATGAATGTGTCTTGTCCCTGTGAAGGCAAAGGGAGAATTTTCACTAGTGCTGGACTATCTTCTGGGTCTGGATTTCTCAGTGAGTTTGAGGAGTTAATGGGCAATGAAGGGTACTTACCTCAAACAACAGAGCCTATGGGGTGTGGAGGGGAATGCTTTGGAGAGGGAGCTAGGAGGGCAGAAATATTTTTGCTTCCAGAAATGAATGTTCAGAGCAATATCATACTCTGACACTGTGGTGGCCACAGCTGGAAAATGTTCTGTTGCTTTTTAAATGTGAAAGTTATTGTATACTTATATTTCATAATCACGCACACCTTACATTTTTAATACTGTCAGGAAGACTGTTAAAATACCTTAACACAGAGGGAGTGTTTGCAATAATCCTGTCTCCTGAAGAGACACAGCCCACAGAGCTCAGAATGGTCTTTGCTGCCAACTCTTCTTTTAGCAAATGAATTCCCATGGCAGTGAGGGAGAGGGCGCTGTGCTGGAGAAATTTCAGAGAGGGATAAGGAGACATTTCTCCACCAGAATTACAGCTAAATAAAATTTGGTATAAACTCAGTCTGTCTAAAGTAACAAACACCAGCTCCTCAGTTTTGTTAACTAGTTTGTCATAGTTATCATAGTTGCACATACATACACACATGTATACACACATGGTGCTTTGTATAATTTTTTTTTTTTTACATTTTAAATTACTGGGAACAGAAATAGTAAATTAAAGTCCAGATTCTGCAATCAGTGTCTTTTACCGTAATGTTTCCCCCTACTGATTTCATCCTGTTAATGCTCAGTTGTACCTTCCATGTGTTCATGAAAGAACCTATATGTACTATTGTACACTTCATTTACATAACACTTTGAATGTAAAGCTGACCAGACAACAAGCCTATTTGTATTTCATGGTAGCTCTGAAAGTTTTGAGCTGTAGTGAGGAGCATAACCAAACCCCACTGGATACTTTTTGCAAAAACTGAATCCCACAGCATTGGGCTCACCACCTCCCCCCTGAAGAAAATGTAAGCTTTTCCCACATGCAATCTTACAGCTACAGCATTCATGTAAGCTGCACAAAGTCTTCTTTCTATTCCTTAATCTGAATTGGGGCAAGTTTTCACCCTGGATGACTGCAACTCAGAGGGCAAGGGTCTGAACCTGCCTTTTTTTTGTTTTGTTTTTTTTTATTTTTTTTTTATTTTACATCCAAGGCTAGTCTGCTAAACCCCATGAGTTTAAGAAAACAGAAAGATGTGGAAACATCACTAAAAGCAATACACAGCTCAAAAAAGTTATGGTGTGACATGACATCATATTCTGGCTGAGATCAACTCAATCAGAAATGTTCCTACTGGTCCCTAAATGGTTTAGCTGAAGGCACCTCCTGTAAGCATCAAGGGTCGTTACTGAACTGCAGACCATGAAATCATTTCTAGGATAGAGTGCAGGCACCAGCTTCTCAGCTGCAGTAAATCAGCATAGCTCCATGCACTTATACCTACTGAGTATCCAACCCAAGGTGCCCATGCGTTTCTATTGTTTATTAAGCTAGAGGATGAAATGCAGATATTTTGAGGATGGGGTATACACTCTATATTAAGTATGAGTAGGCCACAAATGGTTGCTTGTGTCCCTTGCATATTCAGTTGGTGACAGATCTGTAGTGCCCATTTGGTAGCTGACGCAACTTTGAGAGCTTTGCCTGACCATGACTCTCAGCTGGGTTCAACATTTCAATCAAAAAACTATGCTCTAAAAGCTGCCAAAGTTTGCTGGGGAAAAGACTCCACATTATGCCTTAACATAAGTTACACAGAAGGAAAAATACAGCTCAGGGCTTTCATTATTTGTTTGTGTTGTACAGACAGGAGTCCTTAGCAGGCTGGAACAGAGCTTGGGGGAACACTGTTATACAAAGTCAGAGTAAATTAAAAAGAAAATTGATAAAATCCCCTCATAGTTCACTGTTAAAGAATAATCATACAGCATCTGCCTTCATGTCTGTAGCTGCATTACAATGAAGGACACAGTCTCTCAAACATACATTGCTGGTGTGGCTTATCATCTCCTACCTCTCAAACTGATCCTTCTGCCTCAGTTAAGTAGTTTTGCATTGTCATTTTCTGTTCTTTTTAAATGCTATAGGAGCTTTTGATGACATTGGCTGTTACAGGACTTCCAAAACTCAGATCTTGTTTAATATGAGGACAATCTGATTCTCGGTATCTTTTCTTTTGCACTTATCCTTAAATTGTGCAGGCCTTTTGAAAGGACTCAAACTCCTCTGGAGTTCCAGACTGCTTCTGTAAAGCTCAGAGAGCATGGGCTGGAAGAAAGAGGAAGGCATTACTGAATATGTACCTTTTCTGAAATTCACCCTCTCATTTACTTACATAGAGGTGAGGTGATATTGCTAAAATATTTTTAAAAATCTCACTGATTCAAAACTTTGCACTTTAATCTCATTTTTAATGGGCCCCTCTGTCTGTGAGGCACCAGTAACCTTTCCTCCTAATTTAACCCTCATTTTACCTCATGCATTTATTTATTTATTTAATCTAGCTAGTTTCTTTTAAACATCATCTGTTATGAGGAAGGTTGTTAACCTGTTACAGATCACTTGGGTCATTTTATCCACCCCCACCTGCTCTTGATAATATTGCAACTCTGGAACTGGTAGTAAGTCATTACAGATTTCTTTTCCCAGATATTTGCTTCTGTCATGATGGTGTTACAATGCTGCCAGGCAGCTTTCAAGCAGTCCTGGTATATATGTTGGGTCACAAAAACGAAAGGCAAAATTTCCATAGGAATGTTCTGCAGCTCCTAAATGTGACCAAGCGTAGGCTGAAGGACGCATAAGGTAATGTCTCACTACCATTTGTGCAAAACTGATTTTGTCAAAGTCAGCAAGGCCTTACTCATCTGCTCACGCTCATCTGCATACACCACAGCGTGCATGAGTGTGAATGGACACAGGATCTGGCACATGTTTACAAATACAGGTATGTATATGTGTATCTATCAAAAGCCACCCAACTCCTCTTTAAGCTCACAATGGCACTGAAAGAAAAATATACAGGGATTTTGCAAGGCTGCGACTCCTCAGTTCTTCGTCCCCGTGCCTACTGCCCACAAGCACAGAGTCTTGCACTCTCAGCGAGCAGAGGTGGTGTTAGAAGCAAGGCTTAGCTGGTTGCTTAGGAAGGGCGAGTGTGGCCTGAAGCTTGCATGCTGCGCTCACTCCTCTGAAGAGCTGAGGCATTAAAACCCCCAGGTCACAGCATTTGCTGCAGTCTGAAATGCTCTCTCCCACATGACGCTTTAAGGTCACCATCAGCAGAAAGTAAGAATCACAACTCCTTCAGACAGTAATGATTTCCTCCCTGTGCTCTGCCTAGCTTGGTAGTAAGCCTCCGTGCTGGATCTTGATACATATCTGTGATTTAAGGCTGCTATCTACTTCTTTGCTAATTGTCAGCACTTGGCAATTGTCTTTGTGTTTGCACAGCATCACCAGCATCTGTTTAGATGGTATTGCAGAATAGGGTAAAGCATGGTCAATAAATCTTCAAAGACCTTTTCCTATTAGCCATCACAAAAATGTCTAAAGTGTTGACAAACAGGAATCAAAAGACTTTGATTCAGAAATGTGGGGTAACTATTAAGAACATTCTTATATACAGGTATATGTTTAAATGCCCTCCTGAACCTGGGCCTAAATATTTGCAGATTAAATCTGAGCTGATTAGTACCAGTAATGATGTTAAATTTGTACTGAGCCCATAACAAGCTCCTCCTTAACAGTGTGGCAAGGGAGTAGCGCACACTCACTCCTTATTCAAACACTTATGAAATTATTTTGATTCCAGAACTAATTAACTGGACTGTATCTTAATCATTCCTACTAGTATCATACAGACGTAAGCAAACTATCATACGATTCCCTACCAGCCTGATATATTCAATTTCAACGTAACTTAATAATTGCAGTACAAATTAGTTAAAATGTAAGTAGGAAAAAACATTGGATGGAGACATCTTAATTTAAATATAATCCATTAAGTAAAAACTGCTATTATAATTAGTGATAATGTAGCACAATTAGGAAATAAAATTTGATTGGTACATTGGAATTTAAACTTAATTAGTAACCGCTATTCTAATTAGTAAATGCAATGCATTTCATGCAGTGTTTTGTCAGGGAGAAGTTCATGTACAGTAGAGATGATAGTGAGGAAAGAGGCATAAGGAGAGCTAAGGTGAGTAGTGTAGAGCAGAGGAGTTCAGCCAATGTCAAGCCCAATGTCCCACATCTGAACCAGCACTGACCTTACAGCAGGAGAGGTCCAATCTCACTTGAAAATCTTGAAGTGAAGGGCAATTCACTGTCACCTTTGAGCAATCTCTTCCCGTGGTTAATTATTTCCAATGCCCAGAAGGAGTGTTTTGCTTTGACATCTACAGTTTTCTGTTTCCAGATCTTGACCAGCAAATTTTGATAAACTAGGGAAAATAATTGTGGAAGTCAGCTGGATTGGAGACCTCAGAGTTTTTCATTGGGAAGATGCAAAGCTGTCCTGGATACAAAGGCTCTAAAACCGCCACAGGTCTGCACTTTTATGAAGGAGAGGAAATTGGAGGAAGGAGCTTGAGACCTAGCTGGATCAATAGCCTTCTCACGAAAGATATTACAATATTTCTTTTAACAGGAGAAAGGAGGGGGAAAAAAAACATTGGCTGTTGTTTTTATTGAACTAACCATAATAATTTCAGCATCTAATTCCTAGAAAACAGTTCATTTAAACCCCTTGTTATGTGTGCATACTTAGCACCATTCTCCATTGTATTACTTTGCATTTATTGACACTGACTTCTGTCTGCTATTTTATCAGCCAGTCACTTAGTGTCTTCAACGCTTCACTGGTAATTTTAGTTTTGTGTTTCTGGAATAGCATATAACTACCAGGGAATTCTGTTGCTTCCCAATCACCCCTTTTACAATCACCTGTGACTATGCAGAACATACCAGGTCCTACGACTGATCGCTACTGGATGTCCATTGTATAGACTGGCCATTTATTCTTCACTTCAGTACTTATCTTTTAAACAGAGGAAAAAAATTGTATTATGAATCATTTAATTGCAAATAATATGTAGGAACAATATATAAAAATTAATTAACCTTTTCTCTTATCCTAGGGTACCTTTAAAAGACTTTGGTGAAAGAGTCTTCATCAAAAGATTTTCAAAATCCACTGCTTTGTATTGATTTGGATTCTCCTTATTAATATATATGTTGCTACAGAGAGTTTCAGTAGATTTGTATGGTGATAACTTCCTTTTAGAAAAACTACATAGATTTTTTTCCCCCCACTGTATCATATTTATCCAAATGTCTACTCATTCTATTCTTAATTACAGTTTACACCAGATGCTCCCAGACTTCACTTCAAAAACATATGTTATATTTGCCACTTTCCATTCTCCTGGTATTAAGGGCTATTTAATGAGTACATGAAAATGACACAGCTGGTAGGTCAGCACTTTCATACTTGAATTCCTTTACACCTCTTGTATGAATATTAGTTAGCTTTTGCAATTGGTTGCTATTCTTCTTGTTAATTTATTTGGAAACCTTTTTATCAGTAATTTAATTTGAGATAGATTTTCAGAAAAACACCCCAGAAAGTGATGTTACAATGTGGCAAAGCTCCCTCGGTTCCATCAAACTGATTTTTTAAAATGGCTTTTATTACATAGTCTGATCTTCTCTGAGTGCCCCTGATTGTGCCTCAATCATTTATTATCCCTATAGAGTAGATGGTAATATCCTTATTTCTGATACATTTGAGGAGTGGAAAGTATTCTTTTGCATTTAGCAAGCTCAGCTTTTCCTCCCCCAACTCTTTTTTTTTTTTTGGGGGGGGGGGGGGGGGGGGGCTCTTCTTATTAGGGTTTAGCATTTAACTTTCCAGAATTTGGGCATGTCTTTTTGTGTGCGTGCATGTGTGTTGAAACATAATTTCTATCCTTCCTTAGTGGCTTCTTTTACTACACTGTTTGACTGTAATCCTTCTGATATTTTTTTTCTGATGGGTAATACACATTTACTCTGAGCTTCTACTTACAGCATTTATGCTATAATCCAAGAATTCAACCCTTTTGACTGCTCCTTTTATGCATTTATTCCTGTTTGGTTTGCCCAGATGGCTAGAGAATAAGCTTTTTCATTCTTCCTCATTCTTTTTTAATTCCTCCCTTTGAAGTTAAAAATGAAGCAGCACATTTTCTGTTCCTGGATGCAAAGGTGGAGAAGCAAAGCACTAACATGCATCTGCTGTGAACATTTCCACTGCTCGATGCCTTCACAAACAGGTTACACAAATATCAATCAGGATTTTTATCAGGATGACTGGGTTGGCTTTGAGGTGAGGATAGGGACTAGTTATCCATAAATGTTTCCCTGCAATACTGTTTTTCTGCAATTTTACAGAATATACGAGGGTAATAAACAACAAGGAGAAAGAAAAGCCTCTCAAGCTGAGGGTTAAGTCTGGTACAAGAATAAATGTATTTAAGTCATGAATAAATTAAGGCTGGCAATTAGAAGACGGTTCATGTCAGTCAATGACACATTTCCAGCCAGAGGGGTAGATTAGGAAAACATTAACTAGTTTTAATAAGGGGATCCCTAAATTTAAGGGAAAGACTCTCTTTCTATGACACCAAGGACTCAATTTGCTAACTGAGAAAGATCTAACTTAGGTGCCTCAGGATGTTTTTGTGCCCTTTTCTGTTGGATTAGAGGATCCTCTCCTATGAGTTATAAGAACAATCAACTTCCCCCCTCTCCACCAAACTCACATTTCTATAGATTTCCCTCATATGTCCCCCAGACAACTCTTCTTCCACACCAAAGAGCCTTAGGCCATTTAATCACCCCTTACAGAAAACTGTTCCGTACTACTGATAATCCTTATTGCCTTGCTTTGGACGTTGCCCAGCTCTGCTAGATCATTTTTGAGCTAGACAAACTGGAATTGCAGGCAGCACTCAAGATGTAAAAACACCACGCATTTAAACAGTGGCCTGGGGGTATTTTCTGTTCTCTTTCCCTAATAATTTTTTGCATAACTACTAACGAGGACCAAACAGATGTTGAAGCTCCAAGACCTGTTTCCTTACTGCAGCAGTTGCTTTAGAGCCCATACCTACATGTATAAAGGTTTGAGGTTTTTTTTTTTACCCCATGCAGGGCTGTTGTTTCCAATGTGTTTTTCACATCCTGCCAAAAAAAAAAAAAAAAAAAAAAAGCTTTGAGTCACCCTAATTGGCAAAATGTCATCTGCAGCATATACTTCCCTGCCTGATACGTACCAGAAGCCACTCACAGACATTCAGCCGCATCCACCCAGTGCTCCAGATCTCTTATCAACTCAGATTCAGGATATTTCCCTATTGCAATATCCTCTCAGGTTTCCATTCAAGTCAGTCCAATAAGCATCTGCTTAATACCACTCTTGTTAGCTAAATATTTAAGCACAAAGCTACCATTACACACCTAACAAATCCTTTTATCTTCATCAGGATTTCAGCATTGCTTGAATTTAAGTATAAACTTTGGTATTTTTGCCAAGTGGAGATGCCTTCTCGAACAAAGCTTTTACTGAATGAATTAACTAAACAAACCCAGATTTCCTAAATCCTAGGCTTTCACCTACTGGAAATGGGTTGAGTGTGTGCATGGCTTAAGAAATGAACAGACATTGAAGTTGCCCATCAGAATTATTTTACGCCAACAAGTACAAACACTGCCTTATTTGTCCTACACCTTCTCAAGACATGAGTGCCTCACCCAAGTCAAATTTCACTAAACAAGAGACACAGACCAAAGGGAGGTCTTGAAGACCAAAGCAGTAGTGGCAGGCCACCAGCTGCACACATTGCTATTACCAAATTTAAATTGATATAAAACATTGACCTTTCTCTTGAAAAAGCCTCTCTAACCTTGGTTTAATGCCATGGGAGTCCCTTGAGTTGCATGCACATCAGATTAACCGCACTTGTAGTTTTAAAAAAGTGGTTATTGAGCTTTAGATTTTCTCTGATAAGTCAGTATTAAAGTCCAAATGCTGTCCTGCAGTTCTTCCTGCCCTTTGGTTGGGAGAAGCAAGAGCCATTTCATCTGACACTTTGTGTTTTATCAGGAAGTATTTCTTCCTGGTCTTACTTCACTGCCCAGGATGTGGAAAACTACACTATCCTTTGGACCTGCTGTAGTGCAAAGCAGGGAGAGGGTCTTCCCACAGGATTTCTGAGTGCTGGCACCATGGTACAATGGCAGTAGGCACAGAGAGCACAAAAACCTTACCAAGGAGGAAGGTGTTGCTGTGACTGTCAGCTAGCAGCCTAAATTGGGTTACACATGTGGATAGTTGAACTATTGATCTGTCTTACCAGTTTTGCACAGTGCCTTCATTTTCAAAATCCTCTCCAAACTCTTTTTTTACTGTGTCTTTTTACAGCCTCTAGTACAACAGGGTTTGAGTCCCTAACCTCAGCTCTTAGGTAAAAATCATGACCCAAAGACCTAATGGGTAATCAACAGGTCCCTGCCAAGCTGGTAAAGCTTTTCTGTAAACTGCCTGGGAAAGCAGGGGCACAGGTAAGCGGGGGTAAGGGACTTGCTTAGAGTCACATTGTGAATTAGTGTTCGAGGGAAGAACATTATCTGCCTGTTCTGGGCTATACAAATCACGTTTCTCCTCCATCTGCATGAGCTGAAATTACAGTTTGTTTCATACAATGGACCTGAAATAAGCAGTGTTCACAGTGAAGGGCTTGTACCATTAGGCCCTCATGGATAAGTAGTGTTCCTAGAAAATGTTGGCCTTGTCCTCTAAATGCCCTTTGCTGTGATATATTTTAATTAAGCATCCTGAAGAGCCCCCTGGTGAAGGGTCAGCCTGCCCTCATGCCACAATAAACACTGCAAGAACATCTCAGCTAATTTCAGCTGTCAAAAAATTAACTACCTAGTCACAGCAGTCACCCGGGTAGGCTGTGCTCAGGGGAGATTTGGATCTCAGGCAGACTTCATTTCCCCCCAGGAGCTACCTGTCCCTCCTGCAGGAGAGGGTGATTCATCCTATCCTAAAATAGGTATGTAAACCATGGATTTGCATCACACTCCGGTAATATTCTTCTCTCCTCCTCAGCTCTTGATGACTCTCGAGGAAACCCAGTTACCCAACACTGACTGACCCCAGGGCCAGATGGCTAAAATAAAGATAAATCTCAAGCAACGAGTTTTTTTCCCACCCCAAGCAGCCAACTGTCTAAATCAGGCAGATCTTCAGAAGAAAGCTTTGTGGCTGTCAGGTCTGCTTCTCTGTGCAAGACAAATGCCATCCTTACTTACAGACAGCGCTTGCAAGTAATTGCATTTCAGACAAGATTTTCTATCCTTGTCCCTGCCGAGCCACGAGGGGATGTTCTCATTTCAACATACAACAGAGCGTGGCTTTGGCATGTTCTGTGCGGAGTATATTTGACATTTTAATTGATGCCATTTGTTAATTAAGAAGGATAAATGATGACAGGGAGAGGGGAGGAGATCTTATAAAGAATGAATAATAACCTTTTTCAAAAGCAGGCAATGAGATACCAAGTTAAAAATATGTAAGAGCTTGAAAAACTGTCTAAATGTTTTTCAGAAATCAGGTGCTGTTCATCTTTTCCTTATCGCAGAAATGTCAGGGAGTGAAATTCATCAGCAACTTACAACACATGCTCTTTACTCAAGGATTTTCTAGCAGAAAAGGCCACTCATTCTTGGGTTAACCAACAGCCAGTGTCCTGCTGCGGAGTGGATTAGCGCTCATCATTCCCTTTCTCTCTGCTTGCCATTACCACAGCTACCACCAAGGCAGAGGATGCAGATGCACCATCACCAGGCTTAGCCTGCCCAGACAGGGCTGGACCCCAGCTTTGCATGGGGAGATGCTAAGCAGCAGCAATTTCCCTTGGTGGTGAGGAAGAAGAATGTGGAGCTGGTGGCATGATGCTCGACACTGATCCCCCCTTCAGATGCACCAGCAGGTGTGTCTGGGGCTTTTTTCCCCCTAAATACTGCCTGTGTGCTATGCGAAGCTCCTTAATAGAGAAGAACAGAACAGTGTCTGTTAGGAGGGTGGCTCTACAGAAAAGCAGATCCAAAAAAGCCTCAGGTCTATCTCCTTTCTGTGCAGATGCACATTTAAGCAGAGTCAGGAGGGAGGGCCAAGCAGAGGCTGAAGAGGAAAGAATTTGCACCAGCTGACATAGGGAGTGGGGAGAAAGGTTGTCACATCCAAATTCCCAGTGCCAGTCCCTGTGAACCAGAAACCTCCCAAGCTTGGTGTTTTGCACCTAGCAGGGCTTTCAACACCTATCAAGAGGCAGACTGCCCTTCCTTTCCAGCTTCACCTAAACTTTCCTGCCCAGTTTGAAACGGCATTTCTGCCTCCTCCCTCTTTCCTTCATAGAGAGATGGTCCCATTGCTCTATTGCATTTCCTAGGCTCACCTCCATGTTTCTGATCTCACCCTCTCTCCTCTCCTGCTCCTCTGCACACCCCAGGAGAAGCACTGATACCTATGCTCACATCTGTGCAGAGTACAGCATAAGTCTTTGCATCTGGTACAGACCAGAAAAGCTACATAGGTGGGCGTTATTTGCTATGGTCTATAATAAGTATATGATGTATGCATCCTAGGATGAAAAGTGAGATAGTGAACAGAGGGTGTCCACATCCAGGAGCTTAACAGGAAAGACGCATTTTTGGAGGAACCAGCAAAGCACCCAAAAGATCTTGAGTCCCTGTTATGGCTCTTCTAGGGAGTCTGGATCATACCTTCAGCACATCTCCTGCCTTCCCTAGCCCTCAGTTTCCCTTGGTAGGAGTAGGAGTAAAATTGCAACCCTGTCTGGGCCTCCAAGATGAGCACCAGCACCGAGGCAGTGGCAGGGGCTTCCACACACAGGTATACTGCAAAATTGCTAGAAAAGTTCGTTTTCAACTGCCATTTAAAAAAAAAAAAAAAATCTGTGAAAAGAACCTGGGAGGTGATTAATCCCAGCTCCAGACTGGTGCAGGCTGACTGGTTTTGGGTTTTTCTATTTGTTTTGGGTTGTTTACTCAAAGTATTCATTTGTTTACCTTGTTGTTTTCCACTCCCTGCATCTGTTCATTTGTTTAAGTACGAGCTGCCTCGTTTTCCACTTCTGTTTCCTCTCATTACAGTGGAGCATCTGCTTAGCACTTAGAAAAAAAAATTCAATCAAAAATAATCTTATACCATGGAGCAGAAAGTTTTCATGAAGTATGAGTGAAGAATGATTACTGTCTGCATAATCCCTTTTATTATTACTATTTGTTTAGGTGCCAGTTTGTCAACAATTCTGGGTACCCTTGACAAACATTTTTTGAGGAAAAAAGTGGGAAGTACAACCTAAGAGAATACCAAAGAATCAGCTCTCCCTGAAAATCAAGGAAATAAGACTATTGTCTTTCCCTCCCTTCTACAAGTCATTTCAAAACCAATCTGGAGATGGGGACAGCCTGCAAAAGTTTAGGGTGTTCCCTGGTAACCAGAAATCCCAAGTCAGGATGAGCCTGGCTAGTTGTGACTCGACTGCAAAACCTTTGCAGAAAGCTCCAATGGGCATGTTTGTGCAGTGCTTATGGGAAATGCAACATGACTGTCACCTCCAGCAGCTCCCCCTCCTTACCAACACTCTCTTCCCTTTTCCTTTGACCAGCAGCTGCTGGGGGCTCTGAGTGTCCCATGTCCCCTTCCCTCCCAGCAGGAGGGGAGCCAGGGGTAGCATCCCTGCACCCCTCTGCCTCCCCCCCTGTGCAACAACCACAGCTCTCATTGGTTATTCCCGCTGAGGAATCTCGTCTGACCAAGTGACATTTAGAGGAAATTGTCTGGTTGATTAAAAGAAACATGTAGTATCTGGGGAAAAGATATCAAGAATGCACAAGGGGTTGACATGGGGCTGAGTGTCCTCTTGCTGACTAACGGCTACAGGCAAGAGCGATTCGTTAAAGTAATCGAGTCACACAAAGTTTCATGATTATTTTAGGGAGTTTTGCATGAGTGATTAAACTGAGAAGCAGGTAGATGAACCTCTGTCATCTTTTCCAGCAATTGCCTGACTTGCCTTCAGGTCCAAGTTTGGGTCTAAGAGGTGATCCTATTGCCAGCAATCCATCACAACTGACTTGGTATCGCACACACCACATGCTCAGCTCCGCCTGACCCTGCAGCTTATCTATTTTATGCTGCATCCACTGCTTTCAAGGAGTTTTGAGCTACAACTCATAAGAGTTTTCCCCAAGCAGAAGCACATGGGGTGAGTTACTATTGGTATTCTAAAGTAATAAAGACATAATATTCGATTTTCTCCCTAGGATGAGGTCACAGACTGCACTAAGATCTTATTTATTAGAGACATAGTTAATGAACAAGTTTGGAAAAATACATCTGTCCTAAGCGGTGCCTTCTGAGGCTCAGGATGGCAGGGTCTTGGCAGGGCATGCAACTCCACGGCTCACCCCTCCTGGCCCTTTGGGTCACCATGGGCACAGCCTGGCTCATGCTGATGTATCCCTGGTCCTAGTAACTTTTGCAAGTTGCAAGACAATTGAGTTGGCTCCAGCAAGCCATCAACATGACTTTTCACACCAGAGAAAGGCATCATTGGGCAAGAATGAAGAGGGAGCCCTCAGCACTGCATTTTTGTGTGCTTTTTTGCACCAAGGGGAACAGCTTTGGCCCTTTAGCTTGCAGCAACCTGGAAAAGTGTGAGCTCCCTTTCAGAGTTGCTCCCCAGTGCTAACGTCGCTGATAGATTTAAAAAAAAAAAAAAAGAATAAAAACAAATCCAAAAACCAGCCCACACAGCAATACTGCTCAGATGACGTGGCATTAGGAAACTCCAGTGCCTACCTACAAGTATTCAGAGACAGAGCATTTGGGTTGAGCTGTAGGATGAACAAATGCCTTGTGAATCAAAATGAATGGCAGTGGATCCTCCATGCCTGCACCTGCCTGTTTTCTCAGATATTTCTTTCGCCTCTCACCAGACATAAGACAGGGAAGGCTTTCTACAACACAAGATAATACTTGCTACATTAAAGTACTGTTCCTCTAATTAGCAGAGATATTCACGGCAGTGAGTAAAGCTTTTTTCCCTCTGCCCTATTCTGCTGTAAAGATATGCTATCATTTAGAACATCACTTAATTAAATACTAGAAACGAGGACACTTTGGAATTGAAGAATTCTTTTCTCCAACAGTTCTTTCTAGTGTTCACATACTGGTCAGAAAAAAATCTGGCCTTGTCACAGTCATCTGGTACTTAATTGGTTTTTTACTTAGTTCAGTATTAAAGCATGAACTTTGAGGAAAAATAATAATTCATTGCTTTCCATTGTGGGCAGCTCGCAATAAGTAATTGTGCGGAAAGAAAGAAAACAACACTAAGTCTTTGTAAAGCCCACCATCTGATCTTGGTATCACCTATCATCCTTTATGACACTCTAGCTGACACAGGAGGTACATCTTTTCTATGTTAGCACTGAAAAGCAAACTGAAGGTAGGATTTTCAAAGGCACTTACTTCTTGTTGCTCTCTCTCTTGATTCCCATTGAAATCACTGGTAAAAATCTTTACTCCCTTCCCAGAGATCAGGGCATGCCAAGCATATCCAAACACCCCACATACATAAAAATCAATAAATGCTTGTTTGTATCATCTCGATTTTGTTAGGTCAATGATGTGGAGGGCCAAAGGTCATTTTGATCAGCCCAATCCACTGGGGGTACTCTTCCCTTCAACTTGCCTTTTTAGCCCGCAGCACAGCTTTTCTCATGGTCCCATTTTCTTAGGAAGCAGAGGAGATCCTTCTGGTGCCTTTTTCTCTTTTCAACTTTGCTCCAGTTTAGGCAGCTACGGAAGAGGACAGCCAGGATTCCTCAGGGCAGGAGAAAGGACTGATGGGATTGCTTTGATCCGCTGCAGTACTTAGGGCAGCACCAACTTCCATACCAGGTGCCTGGCAGAGCTACAGGGGCTGATCTGGGCGACTGCTGGGAGTCAGCTGCAGGAGTTGGCAGGGCATATGGGGGCTGGCCCATGGGGCCATCATTGCACTTTTTTAGACAGCAGACATGGGCATGAGCCAGATCTGTTGAAAAGTGATAACAAGACTTGTACTGACACCAGGGACAGAGGGCTTAATACTTGGCGCATTAGGAAGACGCATGAAGCAGGGGATAAAGGACAAAAGACCATCTCAGGCATCCCAGCAAGCTTGCTTTTAGAGAGTGGCTGCTGTCCCCGTCCTCCCCTTGCAACTGTCTTACATGGATCTGGCACAAGGATACTGGCACCTATCACTGCTCCTGCATCAGTGATGTCCTGCAAGCAAGAATGATTGAAGGGAAGTTGCACATGCTGGAAAAAACCTTGAGAGCACACACCCCTACAAATGTGCTTTTAGGAGAAAGGTGGGGTTTTGGCCAAGTACTAAGACCAGGTTAGCAAAGACAAGGCAGGTCATGATTTCTGCACACCAGCAGATCATTGTGTCTATTAAAAGCTACAATCTTGTTTTACTCAGCTGGTTATCACACAGTAGCTAGAGTGCTCTGGAGACAGCACTTTTCCTAGTGAGGGGAAGGGAGGGAGAAAGCAGGGCACGGGCTGCAGGATCAGTGGAGTGTTAACATACAAGGAGATCGCAATCTCTTCATTAGCACCAAATAAGAGCAGTTTTGAAACACATGAAACACTTTGAGCCTTTTGCTGCACCATCTGTTTTGTCCAGCTAAGTTCTCACATTAATCATCTTTACTCCTTGTGAGTAATTCCCCTAGGGAAAATCTACTGAGCATGTTTAAATTTATTAAAACTATCACAGTTAACTAAGAGTCTGTACCCAGTGTCTTCTGTCTTAGACACCTGATGATGGAGAGAGAAAACCAGCAGTAATCACAAAATGGTTTCTCTCATCTTTCTATCTCCGTGTTATTTGTGGCAGTAGTGGGTATTAGTGTTGCTGTGACATCTCATGCATGTCCACTGCAGTGTGACAAGCGCTGTACCAGCACATCATGTTTCTCCAGGGAGCTTGTGTCAAAAGATTAAGAAGACATGCAGATGTGGTTAGAGCTGGTTTAAGGAGGACAAGGATGTAAGTGAGGGAAGAACAGTGTACATGAAAGCTCTCAGCCACTCTCCCATTAGCTAAAGTACATTAGCCTGTTACTGATTTTTAACACAGATTTACCAGGCAGCTTACGTAGGCATCAGCCACTTGGTCAACTGGACCAGATCTCCCAAGATGGCAGAAAATATTTTCTACCTTCATTACCCTGTGCAGGTAAACAGAGAGAATCAGAGAACAAGGCTGGCACCACGAGGAGCCAGGGACCACCTGATAGATGACAGGAGGACTTTGTATTCCGGGAGTTAATCTCTGACAGCTGCACAAGGAAATGCTGAAACAGTTTCCATCAAGTTTGTGTTGTGTTCTCCAGCTGCACCAAAGACAGTGGATTTTTAATGACAGAAGAACAACTCATTTGTCTGGTCTGAAGTATTACTCTCTGGCTCAGCTTCCTCACTTATATAAGGAATATCAAAATACTTTTTTCTTTATCAATAATGGAGATTACTTAACGTGTATAAAGGGCTGTCAAGCCTTGGCCAAAGACTGAACAAGACTACAATTTCAGACCAGGACTTGGACTCAGGTTCACTGAGCAATCAACTTCTACACTGAAGTTAACACCATTGCCAGAGCTTTGTTTAGACCCCCTGTCAAACCCCCATGAGCTGTCAGAAGAGGAGCTGTGCTAGCCCATCCGTCACACTGGTAACACAAATCCACCTTACAGGGACATCAGCTGCTGCACCAGACCCTGGGCTGGAGCAAGGGCAGAGCAGGTGCATGGCCCTTTCTGCCCACTTCACTCCAAGGCTGGTAACTTCTGTGGGCTGCAGTGTACCAAGCCACCAGGTTTTGTCCACCACAGACTACAGCCCAGATCTGTTTGACCTCACACACATGTTATTAGAATTATCTCAGGCTTGGTTTGAGTGGGACAGAGGCATAGGAAAGTTGAGCACAGGCAGATTTTTCCAGCCAAAAACAAACATACAGACAATTACCCTCGCAAAACTCCTTTTGCAAGCCTAACACACTCCATCCAGGCAATCGCTTTAATCTGTGCTGGCTAATGACTCCCCACTGAATAAGTTTACTTCTCCTTGAGGGGGTTGCCAGCCTAACTCAACTAATGTGCCTGAACTGGCAAAACCCACTGAAATGTAAACAGACCATCATCTAGGGTGTTTGGAAACCGATTTCTGGGTAATCGGTTTCCATAAAGACTCACACACACAAGCACAAAAGAAGGGAAAGCTTCCCCCTCAGATTTGCTCAGAGTACATACAGCGTTTCACCTGTGATGAATAATAAAAATTTCTTCCTTTTATATTTTTTTCCTCCATCTCCCTCTTCCCCCTTTCCCCCCCCCTCATGAATGAATCAGGGAAAAAGGGGGAATCTGTCTGACTGCCATGGGCTAAAGGATAAAAAAATCACGTGCACAGGCAGAGAGAGCAGGGACAGGCAAAAATGCCATACAGAGAGTAAACAAGCTGTAGTGACCTTCTCGGGTTCTATCAAATACTCATAGGAAGCAGGCTCATGGGGATACAAAACTAATAATAATGAAACCACCAGCATCCTGGCACGTTCTGGTTCCCCCTTCTGACAGCATTGCCTCCCCCCTTGCATGCCTGTCTGCCCAGCAACCCAGACCCAAGCCAGGCTGCCTGGTGGGCATCAGCCCTTTGCTAATAATTGGAGCTAAAGCAAAGAAGGAGGGTGCAATGGAGTAGAGGATTTCTTTGCATCCAGGCCTTTTTAAATAGAGAAGAGCAGACAATGTCAGACCTTCAGGGAGACCTGGCAATCTGTGGACTCCACTAAATTAAAAGGTAGAGACTAGCATCTTGCAACATCAGTGTCAAATTTTTACTCTTATACCTTGAACTTTGGGTTTTTTCCAGCCTCTGGGGAGCATGTTCATTAGGTAACTTCTGGAGATCAGGGGTAGCATGTGTTACCAAATTACTGACCTCAGACGTGAAAGAAGTCATGTTATTAGAAGCCAGTCATTCAACCATAGCAAATTACATTTCTTGAAGGATTTCAGCCTTGAATTTTCACTCCACAGTGTATTTCAAAGGAAAAATGGGACCTCCTATACAGATAGCTAGAAGAATGAACTATGCAAGATGCAATGATTTTTCCGAAGGATGATGATCTGTTTAAAAGCAACACAAATATGCTGAGTGGAAATGATTCAAATTATGTTGATGTAACTACTTAGGAAAGCTAAATGCATGCAAGTCTTTGCATCATCAGTGCTTTCAGCTTTAATCTCTTAAAAATAAAGGGAAAAAAAAAACTGGCAATGTTGTCATTGCTTGAAAGACAGCAGCAGTATCTTGATTTTGGTATTCTTTGCTTCTCTTTGAACTGTTTTCCTTTATCCTACATACTTCAAATCTCACAAAAGATATTTTTAAATAATAGATGTAATTGCCCAGAGGTGAGATTGAAAAGAAAGAGGCAAAAGAAGAGTTGTATAAAGACTGAGGGCAAGAATAGCTGGACAACAGCTGTAAAAACCATCTGGTCCCCAATAAAAACAGAGTTGGAAGGTTTAAGAAAGGACTTAAATGTTGCAGAAAGCAATTTAGGTCACTTACAGTAACTACCTGAAGGTGAACATTACAGCCATTTACATGAGGTTTGGTGAGCACAGAGAATATTTACAGCTATGTAGGGGCTGAGTCAAAGCTGACTGGAGCCGCTGTCACCCCAGCCTTGCCCCACTGGGGAGCAGGGGTTTTCCAGGGTGGACAAAACACTCTAGCACAGACTTCTTGCTCCGATTTCCCCTTTACACTTTCAAGCGGCTCTTGTATCTCTCACTTTCTCAACCTGTAATGTGTTCTTGGGATAAGTTAACCAGTGGTTCTTTTTAGCATAGAGATCCATAACTTGTGCTTTGGTGGCTGGGGGTAAATATGTGTCAGGGGATAAGCTGCATTTCTCCCTATACTTCTAACCATCTCCCTTATGCTTAGCCCATTAATCCAGTATATATGGACATACTTTTAATATTCCAGACATCTGAACAGGACCCACTGCTAATAAAAAATCCAAACAACAGGGATAAAATCAGAAAAGTTTTTTTTTTTTATTTGCTCACATGTGAAATTGCTCCAACAAAACCACATTCATTTGTGGTTTATTGGTGAATAAATTGGTATTACAGTGCTGGGAAATGTTGAATGAGGAAGGCCAAAGAGAACAAACTCAATCCTTCAGCTACCTGGGAAGGAAACTTGAGGAGAGATGCAAAGAGACATGGTAGGAGTGGATGGGGATCTGTGATGGATGAATAGAAATACAGAGCAAGAAGGTAGCTGTAAATTAGGGGCAGTGCAATAACACATTATTGTTGATCATGACACTATTTTAACCCCTTGGGGTGTTTTGCTCTCTCTCATTACCTAGGAGAATTTTTCCCTCAGAAGCAAACACAGGCATTTAGGCACACATGTATATCCTAACTCAAGAGCAGCATCCACCACTTTATTAGAAGCAGTCTGTATCTTTGGACTGGCACATCAGCAGTCATAACAACATCATGCTATATTTCCTTATTTTGTCCAAGCCAACTCACCTTCCCCCCCTCCCCCGCATCAAGGGCTCCTGAGCACAGCCTTGTATACCATCTGGCCTCTGGAAACATGATGCACTTTGGTTTTAATTCAATTCAACCTTTCCGCTCATTTTGGTGTTCTTTGCTTAATGTCACAGCAAAAGCCGCTTCCTGATTACCTTGTTACATGTTTATAATTAATTTCTCTCGGGAGGATTACAGCCAATATTATTACCAAATGCATTTCTTAAGTATTGAATCAGCATTGGTTCCAAAAGATACATGTGATTTATTTTCTCCCTAGGGAGTAGACATTTTTAAGTAGCAGATTACTGACATGCTGAAACCAGAAAGTAAAACATAATACCAATTAATATAGCATTGTGAGTGAAAGCCCACTTGCTGCAGAAACCTCACAATGGCAGCAATTTGACAGCGCCCGTGTCATGAAATCTGCCGCAGGACTCAAAATACCAAGCAAGATTAAGACTAAGAGTGTGGGATTTAAACTCACTACAGCAGAGACTATCCTTTTATTCTGCCTTTGAACAGCACTTAGCAGGCAGAGGTCCTGCCCTACAATGGGTGCTACAAGCGCCGGCACTGGGGATGAAGGGTAATACGCACCCGTGAGAAAGCTTTGTGGGTGTTTCAGAGGAACTGAGGCCTTTTGATGGGATAACTTTCAGAATAAATTTCAATTTTTATTTTTAAGCCTTCATTATTTCAGAGGGAAAAAGAAGAGAGATTTTTCCCCCCCAAAAAAATTGTGAGATTCCCCCTCTTCCCCTGCTTTCCATATTATTTTCCTTAAAATTCCTTCAAATCTGTGAGATAGTAGGTTCTGTTGAAACTGTCCTTAGGCAAAAGTAGCTTTTCCCAGGAAAACTGGCTTCTGGAGAAGATATCTTTGACCAGCTCTGAAGTAATAAAGCATGATCTAATATACATTACAAATCACTAATCTCTTAATACAAAGTTTAGAAAAGAATCTCATGGTCCTCATTTAGTTCAATGGCAATTTGGCCCTATCCTTCCTTGCTGTGAAAGGAGTAAAGGGGTCTTGCTTAATCAAAAAATACTCACTGGCTTGCCAACCCAAGCCACAGGTGCTTGCCAGAGTCATCTTTGTGAGCACAGAGAGAACCACAGCATCACATCAAAACTTCAGCTCACCTTGCCCCACAGTGAGTTCTCCTTCAGCTGCAGCATCCCTACAAAGAAGCTTATACCACTTCAACCCTTGCTATGGCTCTCCCCAAACCTAGCTGCACTGTACAGGTTGGGCTTTCCCTGCTCCTTTTTAGCGCAGCACTAGGTCACATCCCAGGCTCTTTTGTAGGGGTCCTCAAGGAAACAACTTTTGCACAGCACATCTCCCCCAGGTTTGCCTTTATGCACAGGTAATGCAATGAGAAAAGGGCATTGCAAGGTGCCTGCCAGATGACTCAGTGGGCTTGAGTCCTGTAACCCTCAGGCCTCTCTCCCTCATTAGCTCCAATAACAGTACAAGTGGATGGTGGCAGGGCATGGGGATGAACAGGCTACCCTGAAACCCAGAAGCTCAGCAGTGCTGGGAAAGGCCACATTAATGAGGGCTGGCAAGTCCCTGCTCATGGATGATTTGAAGATCAATTTCTAATTACCAGTGCAGGTATGACCTCAATTGCTTCTCAGACAAAAACTTGAGATATTGTGCAAGAAATACTGCTTTCACTGAGAAACTACCAGTGAAGGCTTTCAGCTCTTCCCAGCAGCACATGGTCAGCAGGGCTAAAAAGGGGTAAAGCGAATCTGCAAGAGGATTGGAAGAGACCCTCCATCCCTGTCCTTTATTCACCCAACTGTAAAACCAACACTTAAGACTTTATTATATGAACAAGGTAATTTGCAAATGTTGGTAAAACATTTTGCAAGCCACAGAAAGGAGAGAGAAGCAGTTAAAGCAGTATGATTTTCCTTATCCCATTGTAGCTTTTACAATTGTTTCTAAGGGTGAGCACAGGGTTGGAGTTAATTGGGGGCTCTGTGTGTGGGAAGTTTGAACACTGCTGAGATCTCCCTATGGATATACCAGTTATTACAGCATCCAAACTTTCACTTAAGGAAAGTGTTTCTGCCTATGAAGATAATTCAGTGTAAATTGGTAACTTTCTGAGTCCACAGTAGGGCTGAAGTAACCATGCTAAGAGATATGAGGACTTTTTACCCCTCCTCCAGCACAATGGCCTGCAAGGTTTTTAAAACCTAATTAATAACATTAAAGTGTCAGCAGCCTTAACCTTTTCAGTACCATTTGCTGAAGCAGAACATCCTACTCCTGTGCTTGCATCCTGTGGTTGCCACAGTTTCCTTTGATAAGCCATTTATTTGAAAGGATGGCACATTGCAATTAAACTATGTGGGTCTGGACTATGAAAAAAAGTGGTTGTATGGCAGGGATAAGTGAACTATTCACCTGCAAATTGTACTAGTGGGGCTGATTATGTTAATGCCAATTTAAAAATACAACAGGAAGCTTGTTCGTCCCCTTTCCTGACACAGAAGCCCACTTTGCTTCACGCTGTCTTTCTTTTGATAGCAACTAACTTGGAGTCTGGCTCACAGCCAGATTTATGAGGTTTTTCTACAATTTTTTAGAAAACATGACTCAGTATTACAAGTAGCTCCTTGGAATACACACGTACAGCAACCCAGCTTTTGTCATATGTCATTGACTACCATCAAATTACGACTGTTAAACCTGGACATCTTGAGAAAACTTCTGGATTTTGGTCTTAACTGTTAGTGCGCTAGCTGGGAAGACACCACTGTATGCAAGCCTTGTTCTTTATCCTCTTTTCCTTTCTCCTTTGAAATTGGGATATTGGGACAGGTGGACCTATGATCTGTCCCAGCAGGACAATTCTTCCACTCTTCAAGACATACATGACAAAAATCACTGGACTACTGGCTTGGCTCAAAGCATTTTCCAAAATGCCACAAAGTGTTATTTTCCCCTCACTTTAACTGAGCTGATTTTCCAGTCCATGACGTCTCGGGTTATGGCATGTGTGTTCACTTCGTACTATTTGGTAATGGCTGCATTTTATCAGAAGTGTACAAAAGTAAATGTTTTTCATAGTGTAACCTGAAAAATAGAGGGAACTTGGGATCCTTAGGAATAATTTATACAGAAACAGATTTTCTAGTAAACAACTTGACTACTTGCTTGAAAGTCTTAGCAATATGAATTTCTGTGTTGTTTGTTAATGCAGAGCAATAGGGTTTTGCTTGCTTTCCCAGAACTGTAGCCCTGAAGATGTCTCAGCAGCAACAGAACATTTTAAACTGGAATTTGAAGTTGTGGATGGCTCATGTTTGAAACAATAAGCTGGTCCTTGCAGAACCAGGAAAACAGAACAAGAATGTCATAGTTTCAAAAATAATGCATTTTGAGTTCTCTGCATTATTGGTCTTTGATGTCAATTTAGAGTCATGAATTTGGGTTTACTTTCTACAGTGTAAAAGCAGCCTCTTGCCTAGGAGAACCCCAAAGCTTTGGGTCTTGGTAGGTCCTGACACACTCGTTGCATTCCTGAATGACTGCAGAAACATGTGGCGATCCCTGTGGGGGATATAGATTTCTAAAGGTGAGTAGTACTGTAGGTCTCTGCTCTCCAAGAGGTAAAGCTACTTCTACACTGGGTTCCTCTGACTTAGATGGTTCATAATTCCCTTTTTTTTTTTCCCCCCCTCCAGAAAATAATTATGAAGACAGGAGAATGACTCATGCTTTGCAGGTATCTCAGAGAGATACCTGCATTCTTTTTGCGATACAGTCTGACCTGATTAATGTCCAGCTTGTGACACACAGTTTATTCCCTCATTCAAAAGTGAAGGCACATTTCTCCATGCATTCACTGGGAGATGCATATTACTGTATTAATTTCTAGTCAATTTTGTATACCAGTGCATAAAACTTGTTCTAATTATTCTCAGCTTTAATAAGGAAATGAGTAAAAATTCATCATATTAGAGACAAAAAGAACCTGAATCAGATGCAATCTATGTCAGACATGTAAGTCACCCTGTATATCCCCATCTCATAATCATAACTGTATAATCTGATTGCTTGAATCCAATTATTTTAAAATACTCCTAGCAATCAATAGAGATTCATCCCTATAAACCTCTTTGACCCCCTTCCTCAATGAGGCACGATTACAGACGTAACAGTCCTCCATTAACTTTTGACATAGGTAAGAATTAGTGATCAAATTTGACATACAAGTGATGGAAATTTGCCAAGCAGCCTCAAAAAAATCCATTTCCAGAACGAATCCAACACCGTGGGCCTTTTAGGGAACAGAAATTCACCTGACAAGGTGGATATTAAAAGATAAGAGAGCCTTTATTGATCTTCCATTTCTTCCTACTGCACCATTGTTAATTGCAAATGTTAAGAGGAAAAGTATTCAAAGTAAGCAAAGCTTTTCCATATTAACCTCAATAAGTGAATTAAGCAACAGTATTTCACATAAAATTAGAGATCACTAATGGGTCAAAAAATGCAATTCATTCTCACTCTAGGCAATCAAGACTCTCAGATGATAGACCTCTGCAACTTATTGCAAGCCTGGTAATTGCTACCCATTACTGCAATAATCAGAGTCTGACCCCAGGGACAAGCAGTACCGAAGTCCTATTGGATTTCAATGGCACCAGGGCAGCAGTCTCCACCAACAGGCTTGTCCTTTGGAAAATCCTAGCCAACAATTCATCCTACACACTTGAACAAGGCTAAGTCATTTAAACTGCTTCCAAAAGAACAAAGGGTTAAATTCATCCCAAGGCTATCCTGTTAAAATAATGATAAATCTGGAGCAGCGTTAATTAACAACTGCAAGAGATTCTTTTCCTATTAGCAGTAAAAAAACCCCGTGACCATTCACAGGCAGCTGTATTTCAGCAGTAAAGGTATAACTGATATTGAAAGTTTCCAGTTTAGGCTCTGAATTGCTCCTTAGGCACTGCAAAGCTCAGAGAGAGAAAGAAAATAATTCTCTTTCTACAGGGGTAGACATCAAGAGCAGCTGTGTAGGGGTCAATGAAATAAAACTGATAGAGAAAGAGATGGAAAGCCTGGAATAGCAAATATAATCTTATTCCCTGCCCCAGTACAATTTGCTTTTACATCATGTAGAGTTTGTCATACCTGATTCAAAGGTCCAGTGATGCTAATAACCTGTCTTTAACAAAATCCAGCGCCTGATGCTTTGAAAGCGGGCAAAAACACTCAGAACCTGTGCAAGTACTCAAAAAAAAAAAAAAAAATCCTAATTCCTGGGAAAAAGAGGAAGAACAAATTTGAAAAAGTATATTGCAATGTAGGAAAGTTCCTGCATCGCATCATAATCACTCCTGGGTTCCCTGTGCTTAAGCACTGACTCACCCTAACTCTCTAAGGGCTATTGCAGACCCCAGAAATGGGTGCAATGTGAAGAAAAGGGTGAGCTGCCTGACCTCAGCAGAAGGGAAACTCTAATCAATGGTTATTGAAAACAACTGAAACTGCCAAAGCAGCACTTTTGACAGCTGAAGGCTTCTGCCTGTGCCTTTTCTCTGTATGGCCACGAGGGAGGCAAAGGAAAACAGGAAGGTTTTTCTGATTAGCTTCACACCTGGTGAAGAGCTTCAGTGACACACATGGGGTGAGTCTGGACTGATTTTGTGCTTGGTTTGACTGTCAGAGAAGAAAAACAGCTGCAATATACATTTTAATGAGTTTTACATTTTGAGGGTACCTATAAACTGGTATGTTAAGGCACTGAGCCAGTAGGAGCAGTTCTATGAAGATAAAGCATACAAGAAACACTAAATTAAGAAAAAAATAACAGCAGCTAATTTATATTTGAGTGTTTACTTTAAATTTTGGTTTGAGCTGTGAACAGCAGATGAACATTTCTTGTAACTTGATCCAAATTATTTTCCTCATCTTGCACACAGATTAAATCCTTACATTTCTCCCCTAAAACCAGCCTGACAGCTCACACACTTGTTGATGTGCAATGAACTTGCTCTGTCCTTTCTTCAGCACTCTAACTGAGCCTCACAGACTTTAATATGTTTATCCTTGCATCACCCCTGTAAAGTAAAGCTATTCTTCTTTGCACAGGTGAGAAATTAATGCAAAAAAAGAGATAAAAGGATAGCCTGTCAAGTCTTTTTAAAGTAATTGGAGTTAGGCATCTAAATAATGGGTGAATTTGGACATTAAAGAGTCATCCGCTGTCAGGCAGTAATTCCTACTGCTGTGCTTCATATCTAATATACAGATTTAGAGGTCTACCTCCCCCTTTGCTTTACTTTTTTTTTTTTTTTTTTTAATCTTGGAGTTGGTTTCTGCCTTGTGTCTGAAGAGCTATCTCATCGGTCCTTCAGCCCATCTCCCAGTTTCCATGTGCTTCTTGCAACAATGACCCTACAAAGAGTGCACTGCCATGTTTTAACCAATCATATTGAACTCCTAGAGTGATTGTCTATGACCATGGGAGATCTGGGATATTCTGGAATAGCTAGTACCTTTTTCAAGTGGTCTGAGAGAAGGAACACAGGATATCTCTGGCAGATCAGGGAAATGCCAGGCTTTTACTCTGTGCAAATACAAGTGATTCAAAGGTGCTCTACCTCACTTTTTAATTCTGCAGATGTTTTGCTTCCTTGAAGCTGTTGTTTAAAACATGCAACACTGTGCTTAGAATATGCACATGCATGTTGTGCTTGCAGCCCCTTGCAATAAAACCAATGGTGCCCTCAAAGGCAATATCTAAAAGTTTCTTGCCAGCAGTATTGTAAAAAGAAGACAGCAGGGTAACAATACTGGAATTCTGCTGTGAAATGATTATACATTTTATATCTTTTATCTTCCTTTGACACTGATCTTGTGGTCTTCAATATACTGGAGTTCTCTACAATTGAGTGAAATAAATATATAAGCACCATTTCTATCCAGCTCCAATCAGATAGATCATATAACCAGCAAGCCAGTGGCGAGCTACATTTGAGATGGTCATTGGTAGGCTTTGGTCATGGAGGTATTCTTGTTGACATTCAGAAAAGGTGTTGTTCACCACAGTAAGCTATGTGGGAAATCAAAGAGCTGTTTTACATCTGCCTATCTCAGTGCTGTTTTGTGTATGTGACTAACTCCCCTGTTAATATCTTATGTCCAGTGTCCTAGTTTCATCTCCCACTATTATTGTCTCCCTGCCAGTCAGCTATGATTTCAGAAAAGTCTTTCAAAATGGTATTTTATCTTTTGAGATCAACCCTTTTACAATGGGACGAGTGGGGAAAGCAGGCACAGGATGATGTGAAGTTTCAAGCGAAGAAGTACTGAAAGAGCACCTTAAAAAAAATTGCTTATGTCATTCATTCATATCATACCCGACTGCTTCTCTTCCAATAAGTAATCACGCCATGCTGAAGACGGGAAAAGGTCTCATTAGATCTCATGGATCTTCAAAACATAAAACCTGCGTAGCGCAGACATGATTCATAAAAGGCTGTAAGACAACTCAAACACCTTGGCACAACAGGATGCTCAGCAGAATGGATAGAAGCACATGTAGAAATCATGATGAAAACACAGACTGAAACCTTCCCAGAATTGTCTCTTCCCGCCCCAGATAGCGGATAGTTATAATAAACGTCTTCTGCAAGATCTGTGTTCCTCCGTCCCCATTTGCAGTCTGTGTAATGGTCTCTCTTGTGCTCTCTTTTCCTCATTGCCTCTCTTGGAAAGGACAGCAATTCATTGTGCACAGACAAGAACAAAGGTGCCTTAGGAAACTGCTCTTTCACACACATTTGTGATATTTTGTTTCTCCCAGTTCTGCATGTTTGTTAGCATTTTGCAGCTTCCAACAGTTTCAGAAGGCTGGATTCATAGTTTATTTTTATCTTGTTTCCATGGCTCGTAAAGAAAGGCAAAGTACCTCGTCCTGCCAGGTAACGTGGAAATAATTTTTTAAGTCATTTTTCTTCAAAACCGTTTTGTTCTTTCCTTGTGCCATGCCCTTTATCCCACCACCAAACTGGTTTCCAGCTTATACGTAGTCAGATTCATGCACCAGGCAGCAACACCCTAGGAAGGCCCAAGGTTTACACTCCTTATTCCCTGTTTTTTGAAGCCTGTGGTGCCGTGTGCAACTGCAACAGGGTGACCCAAGCTCTCTAGGGCATTTCACCTACAGTTAATCTCCCCATCCATCTCTAATGACTTACCTCTTCCTAGCCTTTATATGTCTGGCTACACATGGGCACTGACTGATGCAGGTCATTCCTAATTTGCATCAGTGTAAGGGAAAAGAGGATCAGGCTCAAAATCCAATAGGTGCTTTGGGGTCTTCCACAATATACTAAGTGCACAGTGATTTTATTAGCAATTCAGTCACACAAGTCTAACCAGCTTCCCATTAAGCTGTTGTTTTAGTATGTTTTGGTCCACCTAAATATGTCATATAATTAGGAAAATGATCAACTGAAGTGCAGGCACAGGTGTCTCTGCTTGTTATTTATCCATGCTGCATGACATTTAGATGGGAAACAGCAAATATATGTGTGGTGCAGCCTGCAACAGCCCCAGACTCACCATGGTGGAAAATAGTCTTCTCTAAAACAACACATAAATGTGGGTTGGTCCCACCCACTGCAGAGTCTTTTCTTCTATCTTAGAGATCCAGTGCCCCAAGGAAAGCACCTCCACTTCTCTCATTGTGTTTCACAATGGAAAAACCAGATGAGACTAGTCTTTTCTGCACGTTGAAAAACAGTGGTTTGAGTCCTTACCAGCACCTGTCCATGAAACTTCAGGGCCAGCAATGCTGCGCTTGGGCAATGTGGCTGTGGCATGCTTGCATAGTCCTGCCCATGCTGAAATCCATCCTGTGGTTATGCTGTGACTGCTGCCTGGCCCACCTCACTTGGGAATAACTGGCCACTGTGCTCATAGGGCTGGAGAAATGGTACTGTAACTCGCCACTGCATCCAAACAGATGGGTCCTCAGGGCTGGGAGCAATTCTTTATGATGACTAGTGGAGCAAAAAGCCAAGTTAGTTTTAATCTAACAGTATTAACTACTACAGGGAACTGCCTGGAGTAGATGACTTCTGGACCACACGGTCCCACCAGTCCCTTCCTGCTTTATTCTCAAACTTGTACACCACAAAAAGCTTAATTCCTTTGAAAAGAGGAAAGAATTGCCCTTTATTCTGTATTTTAAAGGTGATTCTGAGATTAAAAAGCAGAATCTATTTGCATTCAGATCCAACCAGCAGGATAGAAATCCATGCAGTTTCCTGTGACTTGTCCCTATTTAAGTACCCAAAGAAATTCAATTTAATCTTGTGAAGCAGTACTAAGTAATAGGTCATAGCCTCTGATCCAAGGATGTAAACTGAGGTCCCTTCTGAAACCTACTGCTAAAGGGGAAATGAAGGTACAAGAAGCAAGACCCAGTAGAAAATCCAGACTGCCCCTGATATGGTCAGTGCAGCTTCTCCCAGATCAAGGATGCTCCACTCCCTCTGGGATGAGACCAGCACCCTCTAGTAGCCATGCTCCCAGGAGAAGGTATTTATTTCACTGTTGCTTTTGTCTCCTTCCAGGTACCAGCAGTGGGTTTCAGTCTGCAGGAAGGTGTCTGCACAGAGTAGAGATGCAACGCTTTTTTCTGCTGGCCGCTAACTACTAAAAGGAAGGATGGCTGCAGCTTGAATAGAAAACACAAAACAGGAGGTGGCAGATGTGCCAGAGTCCCTTCCTGAGCTGTGTCCTTCTAACTGTGGCATCTGTTGTCAGCGGGCAGCATCAGCAGCTGAGGTGAGGAGTAACATGGGAGAGACTTCATTTCTACCCACTGTCATATATTTGAATGGGAAATTGAGTTGGTTTCTTTCATCTCCATTACTGGTGGACTTTCTGTTGAGCTGGCTATGAATTTCAGACAGCTCATTTAACATGTTCCATGCTGGCATCTGTGTGTCCCTTTGGTCTCTTCTTTAGCTCTATCTTCTACCTGGTGCTTTGAAAAAGAAAAAAAAACCCAGCGCTTCCTGGTCTCAAATCCTGCCATGTCTGGACAGCATAGGAAGGGGCAGGTGGGAGAAGGGCAACTCATGTTGGGGAGGCTTTGTACTTGCCCTCCTCAGCAACAGCAGCTCTCATATGTTCTCTGATCTACCTCACTCACTGCCAGCCTTGACTTCTCCAAGGTTTCTTTCCACATCTGTCTCCATATCAGTGTAGCACGCACAGAGCCACTTTACAATGAGCAATTCAGTAGCTTATGCCTGCAAAAATCTCTGATCAATTTGATTTAGAGAAAAACATTAAAGAAAACTTTGATCCAATTTTCAAGGTCATTTTATTGGTATAAATGCATAAAACATTCAAAGTAACACCTGGGGTCTCCAGTAACTGTATGTAACACTTTTAGTGGAAACTGTATTGGTTCCACACAGGTTACCCTACACTATAGCGTTAAATAGTTCAAACCACATCTGTGAAAAAGATCAGAATCTCAGAAACAGGCTGTTGAGTGGACTTCAGGGAGAACACTTGCTCAGGAAAGAAGAGACCAAACATTTAAAAACCAGGCCCTGATGTTTTCTGTCAGCATTGCAAATGTAACTGTAATTGGAAGGTGTCAGCTCCCAGGTAACAGTGGCAAATTAAGGTGATGAACCAAGGTAAGAAAGTGAGGCAATAAATGGAAACACTTTGCTGTCTGCAGGCAGACAGTCATATGTGAAGGCTGCGATGCAGCCTTCAATTTATAACTCACTCATTTGGAAAAGTGCCTAATATTACACCAGGTAACTTTAGGTTTATTAAAAATAAAAAAAAAGGGAGGCAGTACATTTTCTCACTAAGTTTCCTTCAAGTTGCTTTTCCTTCCTCTACCCCCATGGAATTTTCCCTGCAGCTCTGCTGTGCCTTGCTCCGTGATGCTGGGCATGTGCCTCCACACCCGATTTTACTCTGCCCTCCATCTCTTGTTTGTGCAGTGCATAACGCAGGACCTGTATTTTCTCTTTGCAAAGTTAACAAGAACTGAAAATGGAATGATGGCTCATTTCCCTCCAAAATCTGTTTTAAATACACACTCACACATGTATAGAGGCTTGTGGCTTAGGCTACTGTATATCTCACCGGGATCCTAGTTTTCTGAAGGAGGATCTGAGGGGTTTGATGAGGCACAGCTCTGCAGAAATAAAATAGGAATACTTTCTCATACTGCTTTAAGCATTTTCTCTCAGTATTTGGCACAAAAAGAGTCTGTCCATTGTATAACTGTGCTATGGACAGATCACCTCTGATTCCTGCTGCAAGTGAAAAACAAGTCAGCAAACAAGGGAAGAGAGACCTGAATGGGCCAGTCACACTCCACATATTACCACCTAAATGAAACCATCTATTTCCAAGGTCAAATTGTGCCCTTGTTGATATATGACATACCTTTGGCTGTACACCAATTGCTCTGTAAAGGTGACTTGCACTTTGCGTTAACCATGGAGGGAGCCTAAATGCCGAGAGACTAGAGTATTGTTAGAGGGTAAATATTAGGGGAGTTGGCTCCTACTGTTTTGGACAGGTCCAAGGACTCCTGAAGTTAAATGGAGTCTTTTTTCTGGCAGTTTGGGCTCACATACTAGTCATGCAGTACAATCCTGTCAGTTTAGTACCAGCTTTGCACTGCAGCAAGTGTTTATGTAAGGAATGAAGCAATCGAGTTGGGCTTTAATAGGGGAACTGATTGCCTGGGCAGAAATGCTCTCCTCCTTCTAGGGTGGGACCCAATGTCATGTTCAGCCTGCTTTTTTATGGCTGGAAAAGCCTCTCAACATGGTAAGGCTATAATATTTACAGAGGAAAGCTAGTAAAAAAATTTATTAACACAATAAAGCACCGATTTCAGGGTGTATTTTATTAGCAACAATAATTACTAATCACTTAATTTGCTATTTCGTATTACAAGACCTACATTTACTAGCCACTGTTATCTCCTCCCTAAGGCTGACATAGGTCAGGGATGCAACTCTCATTTTACATGGAGGTGCTCTGACACACTTCTCCCCACTTACATTGATTATGACTAATTAAAAGTTTATATCATAGAAAGACCAGATAAAGTGCACTTTAAAGTCATTCCAGAGTTTATGCCAGCGGTAAAATAAAAGCCTTTTTTCCAGGCCATGTTTTAAACTCAGACTGAAGAGTATTTCCTGCAATCTATTACTATGCCAGATATATTTTTGGGCTTCCCTGTTTTAAAGGGATTTATTAAGTTCAGGAAGATGTCCAACATTTAGTCAGTTTTATCCCAGGTTGGTTATATATAGCTAATGGTGTAATCAGAAGGGTTTGCATGCATGTCTCCATGATGTGGCTACATCCCTCTGCAAGGGTGACAGAGCAGTGCCATGCTTTGTGGAGGGGAGGAAGCTCTCAGAAAAGGAGAGGAAAGTTTTTGTCTTGTCCTGCAAGCATGTGCAACTTTTGCACACCAACTGGCCACAGTAGACTGTGTAACACTGGGATATCCCCCCCAGGAGCCCGCAGGAGATGCTGCCCTGACGCAGAGGAGGCCTGGTGTACACTTCTCTCCCCTGCATGCTCTATTTCATTCCTCTCCTGCTCTGTGTTAATACTTCAGCCAAAGTTTTAAATCAGCCGGGGCTGGGACTGTCCCACCAATCTCTGGGAAAGAAATAATGCAGCCGTGCTTTCCTGGGGATTTAACATGCAGGTGCTTTGGGGAGTGTTTTTTGGCTGGTGTTGAGTGTTGGTCCATGGAGACAAGTGAGTTGCAGCTGCTGCTTTGATTTTAACTGTGTTTTTGTTGGTGGAGATGATGGGCCCTGGGGCTGTGGCTTTGGCTCTCTGTGTACATTTACATCTCAGCTGCTGCCTCAGGGTATCACTCTCTTCAGGTGGGACTTGTGATCTTTCAATGACTTCTGAAAACCAGAGGATACACTTTACACCAAAGTCTCCCCAATCTGTTTTAAGTTGAAAGTCAGACTGAGATTGGGGTGTGAGGGTCTCTTCCAGCCATAAAAATGTATGATAAATTCCCCTTGTGCTTATATCCTCCTCTTCCTTAAATAAAATGGTGAGTAGATCTCAAATCCAGATTGTTCTTCCTTTTCCTAATTTGAGGAAGCAAAGTGCCTCCTTCCAATTTGGTCATTTCTTGTTTCTTGCCCTCTGGGCTAGATGTATGACATGAAGGTTTCAGCCAGACATTTTGCTTGCATGTTGTATGTACAGAATCCCACAGGCTGAAGATAGCTTATCATAAACACCCTCAGTTACTGTTTTTTATCACTCTATGCAAATTTCCTATTTAATTTAAAATATAACTTCATGAGCATGTTTTACTTCCCATAATAGAGCATGCTGGCAATGAAAGAAATTAATAAATAAATTAAAAGCAAAACATCCTCTCATATTCATAAAACTGCAATAGCTTCTACCATTACTGTTTTAAACATCAAAAGTTACACCGATTTCTGACAGCTTTCCTTGATTTACTGACAATATTTAAGTAGTGCATATTTTATCACACTTGCTGCTACTGAGTTGAGTTTCAGAGCATTCAGCCTGCATCACATCTTCCTGCCTGAACACAGTGTGAGGGGAGAGCACAGCCTATACAAGCTCAGTTCATGGGCACTTTCCACCATAGCTCTCATCAGGTTCATGGTGCATGATATACCCAAGGGCAAGCACAGGTTAAAAAAAATAAGTTGACCTATGTCTGACCAGGGCCACTCAGAGTTGTCCCAGTTTTTCCTTGCTGGACTGACATGAAGCAGGAGGATGTACTCCCTTTACACCGCTGCACTAGGTGTCCCAGGAAGAAAGCAATGGATGGGAACTTCCTGCTAACTATCCACAGTGGCAGTAAAACCTCCCAGACTTACCTGAGATAGGATGTCCAACCTGTAGGCACTTTGGAGGCTGCTGACCTGATCCACAGATCACTGAAGTCAGTAGGAGCATCTCATCACCTTCAGTGATATTTCCATTAAGCTACAATACAGAAGAGAGGCACCGATTAAGGGAAAGTAGCAAAATCAGTGATAAAACCAGTGATTCAAGTGACGTAATTTCTACAGCTTCCACCCCATAAACATACTGCACCCAGGAGATCTGTTGTACAGATTTTGTGGCTGAGTATAATCCATGTTATTTTTTCCTTTAGAGTTTTTGTTTGTGTGTTTTTATTTCTACTGAGAAGTTTCTAAGCAGCTTTTTCTTGAAAGCCTGAAAAGCTTTCAGGTTGTGTGTATTGACATGTGTATGGATAGACTGGTAATGCTGTCACAATACCACCTGGGAGATGTACTTCATGATTGTATTCTTCCCAGTTCCCACACCCGGCCAGTCCATACCATCAGAAAACACATCACCAGCAGCATCCACCAGAGAAGAGGCTTTTTTCTGCCTTGCACTACCATTGTGATACTGAAAATTCTGGCCCTGAAACAGCACAGTCCTGAAGGATATTTATTTAACAGACTCTATACAATTACTAATTAGAATTACTAATTGTTGTCATATGGAAGATGCTCTGAAACCATGGATGGCAGTATAAAACTAAAAAAAAAACCCCAACCCCAAACCCCAAAAAGGGACCCTCAATTCCTCTTGTGTTTCAGTAGTTTGGTGCAGCAGAGTTCACGCCCATCCATTCCCTGATGCCTTGCAAAGCAATTCATGCTCCTTCAGAAAGGCTCCCTCCTCCTGGGAGACACCTGCCCTCGCTCCTACCTCTGATGCTACAGAAAAGGAGGTCAGACTGGTGAGAGCAACACGAAGCAGGCAGAAACAGGTTCAAGGATCCATCCCTGTGTCTATTCACTATGAAAAGGAAACAGCTAGAAACACCTTTTCAAGTGCCTTAAATGCCATTTTCTAAGCATAATTACAACACGTGATGGAGGCTGCCCATCTTGATGCAGGTGAACGTATCTTTGCAAGAGCAGCTAGGAGCCTCGCCAGCTCTCTGGCATTTCTCACAGCAAAAAGCGATTACTCTGGCCCTCTTGTGCCACCTCCTGTGAAGCATCCTGCTGGGAAATATCATTAATGTAGCAGCCCCGCTGAGTGAGAAACCACTGCCGATTTACTGCACATGAACTGTGTCCTGGTGCTGGGCACTTCTAGCATTGGCTGCAAACATCCCCTTTCAGTCTGACTTTTCTCTGGTAGGGATAGTTATGGGATCTCACTGTATGTACCCTTGCCTTTCCATCCAAAGGCCACTTTTTAACCTCTCTGATGGTTTTTATCTAAACAGAACAGATGAATCTCTCACACTCACTTATATCCTACGTGTGTGTAACAGAGTTGTGTAGTATGTAGGGAAAAATTCCTCTCTCTCTCTCCTTAGACCCTGGGAAAATGACTAATGAGCTTTATTAAGCATCAACATATCTGCAGAGGAAAAAGGCAGTGAAAACCAGGCTACATTACTTCCAGCATGTGCAAAAAAGCCTGGTTTAACATACCTATTTGAAATGATCTGGCTGGGCAGCCCACTCCTAGAGGGACTGCAATGTTAGTGGATTAACTGTATGTTACAGGTACTGTGGATTATAAAGATGCTCTGCCTCAGAGGATGGAGATCCTTGCTTTTGCACACGGACCTTGTCTTGACTTTCTCCATGCAGAACTGAGGGGCTGGGATTTGCAGTGTGATGACAACTAAGATGTTTCTAAGAAATCCCTGATATAATGCATGACTTGTGTTTATTTGTCCTGATCCAGCAAAGGGCTTTACCTGGATAAAAGGCTGATTTGGTCTGATGGACCATCTGCACATATCTAAATAGAAGCAGGGGTCCAAGGTTGTTGTTCTGCACACAAGAAATTTCTGTGCACATTAGAAACTCCCATGTTGCCTGCATCAGTAACATGCCTGTGCCTCTGGAAAATAAGACAGCTAGTCATATACAAGATATGAAAATACTGGAATATGAAGATGACTGGAGTGTAAGGCAGGATTTATCAGAAGTCTATTGCAGGCAGATGCTCTGCAGACTTCAATGAATACTTTGCATTTCTGTTCTTTTCAAATGCAGCTCTGTAAACAGTGAATAGTCCCACTGTTAATGACTGGCTTGCTGTATTTATAGAAAGCCAGATGTTATTTAGCTATGGTGGGATTTAACAAGCAGTCTAAGAACTGAGGGATTTTTTGCCTTTTTTTTTTTTTTTTTTTAAATTCCCAGCAACTAAATCACTGAAGTTTTGTTGCACCAACAGCCCCAAACGAAAGGGCATCTACTCAAGGCTCAGCAGCACCAGCATGACACAGGACAAGGAGGTGATGCCTGTCCCAGAATGTTATGTGATTTGGAGAAAGGAGACCTGATGTTCTAACCCTGCAGTGATTCCTCATAAATCAGTCCATTTCCTCTCCCATTCTTTCCTGTTTTGAGCACAAACTCTCTGAATAGAGGGAGAGCTCCCACAACAGATATGTAGCAGTGTCAGGTTCACTGGGGCTCTGTTCTTGACAAGGTCATTTTTGGCATTGCTAAGCTACTGATAATAATCATAGACCTCTTTCCACTAATCCAACTGGTTGTGGTTGCTCCCCATATATTTGCTGAGAACAGGATGTTGGTTCCCATCAGCTCTGGGTGCCTGTTGTCCATGTCACTCACACTTCTAAGCAGCTAGTGCCAAGACTCAAAACAGAGGTGAGGAACAAACAAAAGGGTGGGGAAGAGTAAGCAGATGAAGAACAAAGGAGAGGAAAATAGGTCCTCCTGTTTAATTTTCCCCTCACTGCAAGAGAAAAGGATTGCTAAACAAAAACAAAGGCTCTGTCATGGACTGGTTCTGTATGCTAGATGTTGCTTTGATAAATGTTGATGACAGACAGATGAATATCAGCCATTAAAACTCTAAATCTTGACCCTACAGGACAACAGTCTTCACCTTTGCAATCCTCAGAAGAGGTGTCAAGGCTCCATGCTGCTGGAGCTGCAGCAGCCCACAGCACCCAAACCACATTTTCTTTGTGTTCTCCCTAGCACACCAGTGAGGCCAGGGCCAACTCAGTCAACTTTCCAAAATGCCACTTCAGCCTGTGACACTCTGTTATTTGGGAGGCAGTGCCACTCCCTTTGATAGAAGGAAGGTCATTAGTTTTCCCCATCCTTCTCTCACCCATGGGGAGCGAGAGGCTGGAGTCTCACCACTTCTGACAGTGCACCATCAGAGCACTTCCTCTCCCCTTCGAGACTGCAGGAAATTTGGCTTTTCAGGCACAAAACTCAGCCTTTTGCTTATCCCAATGAGGAACCCTGCTCTGGTTAAGAAAGGGTTTTCATTTTAAAAGAGCTAAATTTTCTATGGAGAGGAGCTATCATAATTTACTGGGTTTTGCAAGGCTCTTTATAGCACATTGAGCTCTTTTGTTTGTTGTTTTTTCTTTTACCTCTAAGAGGTCCAGCACAAATATGTTTATGGCATCTTGTCCCTGCCCTGAGCCTTACATACTGTAATTATTGCTGTTTTTTCTCAGTCCATGTCTGGCTGGATATGTGCAGAAATACAGTCCCTCCCTTTCACAACTTAAAACTGATTTCTTTCCTTCACCCAAGAAATGTTCCAGCAGATATTAACACGAGGCTGACAAGGCTGCCTTTCTTTTTGGGTTTACATTGAATAAGGCAGAAATCCATACCTCGATTCTGTGATATATGTAGTTCACACTATTGATGTGTCAGCCTGGATTTATAGAAAATACATGATCACATCTCCTAGGGGATCTTGAAGCACAAGGTAGAAATGGTAGGCCATCTGTCCCCAGATCAGGGAGAAACATGATGACAAGAGCTGTGTTTGCCCTGCTACCTTCAACGTCTCATTTTGCAGCCTGTCTTTTCTTATGCTCTTTTCCTCTGTTCCTTCAGACTGCAGCATTCAGGCTTTTTGTTCACTTCTCCTTCGGTAGGTAGAGTACCTTGGTGCCTCTTGACACACTGCCTCTACTCCATGGGAGAAGAAGGGTGTCAGTGACCAGCTGCTTTGAGTTCAGGAGGTGCCATACTCTGTTAAATGACATGCTCACTCTGCAGGTGAAGGCACTAGAAAATAGTTCAAAAACCAAAAGGAAGAAAAGTAAGGAAATGTCATAAATTTGGAGCTGAAGAGCCTGCTGCCCTGTTCAGCAGAACAGTATTTTCCTTGTCAGGCAGTAAGTCATCATCTGACAGTTTCATAACAGCAGCTATTAGCTGGTTTGTGCTCCTTATTCCTTGCCTTCTCCCCATTCTCAGCTGATTTTGCTGTGCAGTGCAGAGGAGTCACAGGCAGATGAACCTGTTGTTAAGAGCCTGGTTTCCAATCTTGAAACCCTCTGATCATGCACCTACATCTGCACTTAGACCTAAAATTAGCACTTGACACCCACTGAAAGAGGTAAGTGCCAACAGGCTTTCTGAATAACTAATCAGTGTGCAGGTGTTTAATTGCTGAATTAAGAACCTGATTTTGAAAACTGAGCTCTAAGTGTCTGTATTTCTGTAACCAACTTTAATACTGCCTTCAGAAGTTTGCCATGAGAAAATAGTCTGTCTGGCTACACAGGACAATTTGTGTGTTTTTTAAGTGCTCAGTCCCATTGTTGTGCCTCTACCTAGCACCAAATTCCCATCCCATTTTTCCCAGGTGCCCTCCTTTCTGCCTGCTCAGGTCCAGAGGTGAAAATGTCAACGGTAATAGCCAAGAGTAACTTAAACCTCTTGGAACTTCTGTTCCTAAAAGCCTTCCCATGGGTTCCTGTACTTCCCAGCTGTGTTGGGTTTGTGTGTGGTGGGGTTTTGGCAGCAGGGGAGGGGGCTACAGCAGTGACCCCTGTGAGAAGCTTCTTGAAGCTCCCCCAGTTCCAAGTCAGACCCACATCTGGCCAAGTCTGAACCAATTAGCAATGGTGACTGCACCTCTGCGATAACATATTTAAGAAGGGTAACCTTCTTAAGGAGGAGGAGTTGGAGTTGTAAGGAAGACAGCTATGTGAACACTGAGGACAGCTGAAGACAGGACGGGGGAGTGAGGAAGGTGTGCTGGAGCAGAGACTCCCCTGTAGCCCACGGAGGTCCACAGTGGAGCAGATGCCCATTTGCAGCCCATGGAGGACCCCATGCCAGAGCACATGGTTGCACCCAAAGAAGGCTGGAATTTTGAGGGAAGCCCACACTGGAGCAGTCTGTTGCTGGGAGGACGGCAGCCTGTGGCAGGGACCCACACTGGAGCAGTTTGTGAAGAGCTGCAGCCTGTAGGAAGGACTTACATGAGAGGAAGTTCATGGAGGACTGTCTCCCTTGAGAGGGACCCCATGCTGGAACAGGGGAAGAGTGTGAGGAGACCTCCCTCTGAGGAGGAAGGAGTAGCAGAAACAACAGACTGTAACCCCATCCCCTGCCCCCATGTGCAGCTGGAGAGGAGGAGGTAGAGAAATCAGGAGCAAAGCTGAGCCCAGGAAGAAGGGAGGGGTGGGGGCAAGGTGGTTTTAAGATGTGGTTGTATTTCTCAGACTTACTCTGTTTGATTAGTATATTAACGTTGATGTTCAAACTAATTCGATGTTCTTTTTATTACCCAATCGAGTCTGTCTTTTGCCCATGACCATAAGTGGTGTGTCATCTTTCCCTGTCCTTGTCTCAATTCCCAATCTTTCTATTTTATTTTCTGCTCCCCATCCCTGAGGGGGAAGGAATGAGTGGCTTAGTGGTGCTCAGTTGCTCTCTAGGCTTAAACCATGATACCAGCCTATGTAGAATTTGGGGGAGACATGCATTGGAGGTGCTTCAGGTGACTAACTGGGGTTCATACCTCTGTTACCATTTCAGGGTTGCTTTTCACCTGCTCCGAGTGACTCGTTTTTGTTGAAAGACTGGAAATGGCATTTGAGCAATCAACTTTTTTTTTTTTTTTCTTAAAAGACAAAGCAGTAAGAGTACTCACAGTTGAAATCAAATCTGGAAGAGGTCATCTGAGAGTAAAGCACAAGATTTTTAATAGCAAAATCCAGTAAACAGCAGACATGTCAGAAGATACTGCAACTTCTTTCCTTTTAAATTCATATAATCAGGGCTACTGATATTCATGGAAATTATATTTTAGGTAAAGAAAGGTTGCCAGGCTCACTGACAAGAGTAACAGAGAATGAAGTTTTCTGCCCTATGTTTTGAAAGGGGATCAGTGGCTGATACCAACTCTATTGTGGCTTTCAGATCCATCATTTTAGCACTCCACTGTAAAGGACAAATTAATCTGGCCCAAAAATGGTTAACAAAGAGCAAAGCCCATTTCACTGTTAAGTAGCACAAGACTTCTGACACCTCTTTGGAACAAAACTTGATGATCTGCCTATGGAAGTTGGTTTGTCCAAAGATAAATTGTCTGGAGACACTTATTGTTAACAGGAAGTTCTGAGAGATGTATTCATTCATGTGACCCAAGACCCAATATAAATTAATCAGGGGAAAGGAAGGAAGTTTTTAGAGAGGAAGATGGTGATATAGGTAAGAGTTAGTGTGCTACAATAAAAATGTAGAAACAGCTGTACAGCTGAACATAATCTCAGGGTACAGAGAAAAATGTGGGTTTTTCCAATATCTTCTTCATGGAAAGGAACCAGAACAGTTTTGCTGGCATGGAATAAGTACATTAGGGGAAAACTAAACTTGAAATGTCAGAGATGCAAGTTCAAAAATCTCTGTGCATCTTCTCGACACATTCCTATACCACACTTGTGTTTTGGATATTGATGAGTATCATAAGTGTGTTTTAAGAGTTGTGGGTTTTGGTTTTTAATTTGTTTTTGTTTTGTTTTTTAAACTAAGTATTGATATAATATTGGCCATTGCTCGTTCATAATGCCCATCATCTGCTGAAAAACAATACTTTTCTATCTCAGAATGTGCCTTTCCACCCACACACATAAGCTTGAATTTGACAGCAACTGTGTCAGTAAATTCCCAGACTTCAAAGCCTGTAGGTAATAAACATTCTTAGACTCATTGCACACTAAAAACAAATGGGGTAATTTACATACTTAGATTTACACATGCACTTAAACATACCTGACTGAAGCAAGACCTCAGGCTGCAGAATCCAAGACCTCTGCAGATGGCTCAAGTCCAGAGCAGTAGTAGCCAGCTGTTAGAAGTGTTTTCTTTGTGCCTAACCTGAATTCCTCTTGTTGCAATTTAAAACTGTCACTCCTTGTCCCATCCTCCATACAGAGGAAGCTGATATATCAGCTTTCATATCTGGCCACATGGCACAACTCAAATAGAAGCATGAAAATGAAACATGTTCTAACTCTGATCTCAGTCACCTCCTTAAACAACATAGCTATCACCTAAGGCATGCCATACTTCTTATAGTAGAGGGTCTTTCTCCAACAGACCATTGCTGTGAAAGTGACCACACTTGGCTCTATATTTTATATTATTCTCTTCTGACCTTCTTCCTTTTCAAACACAAGTCCTTTTTTTCTTTTTAAGAGATGTCCTTCCAATACCACAGTATCATGCTTTACTTTTTTGTACAATTGCCTTTGTAAAGAATGGCCAATAAGTCTACACTGCTGTTACAGATAATTGGTAGCAGGGGAGGGGGTTACATCCTATATAACTCCTACTCAAGGTCTCGAAGGATTTCCTCACCCCCAGAACTTGGCTTATCCTTTCAGCAAACCACAGCTCCCTCCTTTTTCTTCTCATGTGGAGAAAGCACTCCATTTTTGAAATAGCTTCCCGAGATCTCCTGAATGGAAAAATTATGAATTGGCTCACCAGAAGGTGGCAGTTGTATTTGAAGGAGAAACTGAAAAAATCTAGCCATACATGACACGGGTCCAAAGATTTGTACCAGTTTTCCTTGATTTCTGATCAACCCTTGGGATATAATCCTAATTTCAACTGCTATACCCAAGATTTTGTACCAAATCGTCCCTTAACATGCAAAATAGACTAGATGAAATTATACAGGCATCAGAGCATCTGAAACTACCTATGTCTTCAGAGAGGACATGTGGAGAGTTGCACCAGACAGTGACAGCAAAGCCCTGCCCAGACCACTGGCTATTGTCATGACTGTAATGACAATGGCATGACACAAAATCAAGCTCGTTTATCTCTGACTTGTGCTCCTCACACCTCGGAGATCAGTCTGTGTAGCCTCATAATGGCAAATAACTCAACCTTGAGGATGAGGTTAGCTGAAGGGGCACCATCATGGTACAGTTATCCTACTGGGCTAGTGAGGTCAAGACTTTGAGTCCCCAAGAGATAAATTCACATTTTTTTCTTTTTCTGTAAACTGTTCCCCTCTTCCTCTCAAGCATCAGCTGCATGTTTTTCACACTGCTGCATGCTCTTGACAGTAGTTTAGCTCTCCAAGACAGACTGAAGAGAACGTTTGCCCCTTTGCTTTAAAGGTAACTAATAATCATAATAACAATGACAATAGAGTGTAGTTTTACAGTGCCTTGTAGTCCCTCCCTACTTCTTAAAGTTGTTATTTTAATACAAATAGCAAGTATATTACCTTTAGTAACACAGTGTGTCCCATTTTGCTGAAATATATATACTGAAATTATTCCAAGTTATTTTAGATCTCTGATGCTACTTATTTTCTAGTAATTTTTCTATAAAGCATACAACCCCTCTTAACTGTATGTAACTCACTCTTTGCACAGTACTTTTTGTTTAAATTTAGCTCAGTCTTACCTTATACCCGTTTAAATTTTCTGAAAGTTTTAGAGCAGAGATATCATCTATTCCCTTTATTCCTTACACAGATACATCCCTCTCAGAGCAGCTCAGTGAAGACTCAGGCAGTAGTTAAGTCAACCTTCTGGGTCCTCTAGAGCTTTGATGTGCTGTCAGAGCAATGGCAAAGCCATGGCTAATCTGAATTTGGTAAGGGATTTAATATCAAACTCACATGAAATAAATCAAATGGAAAAAAGATGGCATCAAACGCACATGGTAGAGAGATCATGGGGGGTTAATTGGCAACCTTTCCCTTTGATCATGATCCAAGCATCACTGAACCTAAAAGCCAGATGTTTGGTTTGCTAACTTAGGAAGAGGCAAGGGGTATGCGTAGTCATTAAAAAATAAGTAAGTCATGATTTTTTAAATGCTACCTATAATACAAGAACTTCTAAAACTTTATCTGTAAAAGTGTACTCAAAGGCCTTTGAAACCAAGCAGGCCACAGATGAAGTGAATTTAATAGATTATTTGGTTTGTATGCAACTTTTCTACATCAAAGTTCCTTTTAGATAATAAAACATTGACTACTTTAATTCTCTTTGGTTCACATTATTTTAAAACTTAACTATTCTTGTCAGTAAGAAACTTTTTTAGGCGCACATGTGGTAGCACACACCTAATTACGTTCTGAGGACAGACATGCAGGAAGAAAATCTGCATTGTGTCCCACCAGCAGCATTTCTGTGCTGCACTCCACACACTGTGATGTGCTTTCCTTTAAATGACTCACATGCTGCTCAGTTCTGTTCTTCATCCCTTTTTAAAGTTGACAGACAGTTCAGTCATTAACACAGTGACTTGTGTTCCTCTTATAGGAAAAATAGATGTTTATGATTGTAAGACAGGACCTAAAAAAGCTGCTGCACATATAATCAGATCTAGTCCAATGAAGCAAGATGTAGAGGAGCAGTGCTGGAGAAGTTTATTAGACATCCCACTTAGCTTTTTCAAGTATCTCCAATTTGAAGCAATGAAACACACTCGTCAGGCTAAATATAAGTAGATGCACACAATTTAGAAATACCCAAGTCCTCCATTGTGCAAGTCCTGCAAACCATGTGTGCTTGTGGCAGATGGGACTTTACAAGGGCCAGCTGTTCTCTAAGCCCTACAGCTGGAGGTAGCAAAGTGGCAATCGATGCATCTAGTTCCAGGACTGGCCATGGCCACTCCATATTTGATTCTAGAAGAACCTAACAGTTGGTGGGATCAAGCCAGGCCAGACTTGTAACCAAAGTTGGGTTCTTTTGTTTTGTTTTGGTGAGGGGTTGGTTTAGGTTTTGGTTTGGTTTTGGTTTTTTTAGGTGATATATGCTTGTTTTCTCTGGACATTTTAGTTGGAGGTGTTTCTTTAATCCATCCAAAGAAATGCAGTTATTATTGAGGCAGGTTCAATAATCATAATTCCAGAAAATATATAGGCTGATTCTGTCCTCAAGGTATGAAACAGGGGAATCGAGGTGATGCCTTGGATGGAAAGTTCTACTTGTGGCATCACTGCCAACCTTCTCCCCTGTATTTTTGCCTGCTCCAGAGATCACCCTAAAAAGAATTCGATCATTACCTTATAAATTCAAAATTTATTACTTATAACCTGTTGTAAATAAACCCATGCAGTGCATCTCTAAAATAGAGCAGTTGTAAGTCTTTTGATGAGATACTTACTAAACAGCTCATATTAGATGGAAGAAAGATGCTCATTCTCCATAAAAACAGCTCCTAGAGCTTTTTAGAGGTCTGAACACATGAGACTTGGGGTGGAAGCCCCAGCCTCTTTGTGGTTTGCAGCATCAAAATCTGGTTATAAGATCCACTCAGACATCTCCTAAACAAGCCTGGATCTGAGCTTCTGGTGCTCATCTGAACTGAAGTACTCGAACTCTTTGACATTTCTCATCATTAATTATATCAGTATCAATGTTAATTGCCTACACAGTGCATGGAATTGACAGTACATTGAGGATTCAGCCTGCCTGCTTTGTAGCTGGCTAACTGGGAATGCAACTGCTTTGCCATTCTCATTACTATTCTCATCGGGCCACACATGAAATAAAAGCAGCAACACTTTTCCCCTCCCCTAAACACAGTCTGCTGTGGGTGCAAGTCAGATCAGAGAGTTACCAACAAGAGAGAAAATGGACTCAACTGGCATCACGACTGAAATCCACAGACATTATTTTTTTCCTTTTAATTATTAGTTTCAAAAGATAAATGCAGGGACATTAAGGGAGGCTTAGAAGATACCTTTATACAGGCTCTCACTGCAGGGACCAATTTGTAAAAATGAATTCAAACTGGAGACAAAATAATAATATTCAACAGACGTAAAGCAAAACCATACTGAAACAAAGAAGAAAGGACAATAGGATTCTTCCTTCATAACAAAGAAAGTGCATCATTAACACCATGAATCACACCAAAGTTAGTCCAGGCTCAAACAACTCCAATGGCTCAGCAGCCAGCACAGTAACCCAGTGTGTCATATACCTATAATTACAGCCTCCACAGCTCCCACGTGTTCCAGATGTTCATGCTTTACGTGTTCTGCTCAGCAAGATGAGAGCATTTTAACCCACCACGTGCATACTTCATGGTTCATGTCCCTTGTGTCTTCCCCATGCTGACTTGCTGAAGGATGTGAATCCACAATAGCTCCCAATTTGAAACTCCTCTTCAGCAGCTGAGCAAAGGGAGACTCTGCTCATGTCCAGACCTGGCCAGCATTGGGTTACCCCCACATGCAGCTTGTACTCAAACTCCTTTGCTTTTGCCAGCAATCTCAAATCACCATTCCCCAGACCAGTTCAGGACTGGGGCAGCAGAGACTGACCAGGTAAATGGGTTAATCTTGGTCTGTTTATTTTACTAAACCAGACTGGGTGCAATTACACCATGGATGTGTTGTCTGTATAAAAAGACTGATGCCTGGCTGCAAGAGGTGAAGAGAAGGGAGGGAGCTCAGGATGGGGGAGTGAATGACTTCATCCATAAAGCTGCAGCTGGAGCAGGATGAGTGAGCATAGCCTGCATCCTGCCTTGCAAGCCTAGTGCTCAGCCCTTCCTAACTCAGCATGGTAGACGAATAAAGCAAGCAATACTGAAGCTATTTCCTTATGCAGGGATTGCCGGAGGTTGGCAGTCTGACTCTCTTAAATAACCAAGTCAATCTTTTGCACAGGGAAGCGAGGTTTCAAACTCTCTGGGATTTAGGAGTCCAAAATCCCACTAGTTTTTATGTGCCCAGGAGGCAGGAGAATGCAAGCCTCAGAGGAGATTTTTACACTTCCCTTAGACTCCAAGGAGGATGTCAGAGATACTCTGCAGTGTAATCAGCCTCTCACTGCTAGGAGAGGTGCATGGAGGGTCCAAGATGCCCAGAGGTCATCAGAAAGGCTAGCTTCAACAGCCAGACAAGCCAGCACACTGTACTTCTGGACTCTGCTTAAATGTAGTCTAATAAACTACAGCAGCTAGCACAGGAACCTCTCAAAGGCCCCATTTTCCTGCAGAAAGGCAATGTTTCATTTAATCAGTTAGTGAGCCAGCAACATTGCTCCCTACTCCAGAGCACTTGAAGACCATTTTTCTGTCTGTATCCACAGCACATACCAGATCTACACAACTACCTCTGTGCCGGCCCTCTCCCAGGTTGAATTAGGGTTTCTTTTTTTGAGGCTTCATTGTAATATCTCCCTGTTTCTGCCCCCATGTCTTCCTTAATGCACAGCTAAGAAAAAGCAAACACATACTCATTGCCATGCTAACCTTCTTCAAACACAGTATTTTTGTGAGCTAGATCCAGACTGTTGCAGGTTGGCATAGCAAATAGCAGATAGCTGCTACTCATACCATCCCAGAGGCATGGGGAAGGATCCCAGGAACCACAAGGATCTAACTAGCGATAGCCTGAGCATAGTGACACAATCTTGTAGCCATACAGATTTAATCCCTGTAACATTGGACTGGCTGTTGTAAGCTTCAGGTTTGTGTCACTTTTCCCTATACCTTTCCTCCTATTACTAAATCAAGTTTCCAGGTCATGGTGGCAACTTCTATTTAGATCCTTAAAAGGCTTTGGAGTTCTATTTTTTTAATCTATCCCAAATTTTGGAGGGGTTCATCTCGTTTGCTGCAGTTTAATAGCAAGTCAGCAAGCCTTGCAGCCCTGACGCTGGAGTTACTTTGATGTTCAGCAAGTAGCCAATAGCTAACTGCACTCATTTCCCCCAGTCTAGGACAAATCTCAGTTTCGTTCACCATATATTATCAGCAGATGTTTTAAGCATACCTTTTGTCGCTTTGGTTTTAGGTGTTTAGCACCTCAGTGCCTCTTAGTTCTTCTGCCAACTAGCTTGTGTCTTCTGGCTGCAAACAAAGAAGGTGATAATTTGAAGTGTTTGCACTTAATTCCTCACCTGTAACAATGTTTGTGTCACCTGAAGCCTGTGCCACAGTGTGGCTTCAGTTTCTCTGCTCATGGCAAATACAAACCACCTGTACACTGGAAGGAATACCTTTGTGTGTTTTTAGCAGAAAAATGGTATTTCGGCCCTTTGTTACCCTCCTCATGTTTTCTCAATAGTTCACCTAATACACTCACTGCTGTTGTTTAAAAAAAAAGCTTCAAAGTTTTGAGACTACACCCTACTTTTGCAGTTCAACTCATTTGTTACAGTTTGGTGGCACAGTGTAGTTTCCCAAGTGCACTCTGACTAGTAGGTACTCGGCCCTTTACTTTTTTTTGCAACACCTTCAAAGCTAACGTGTGCCAAGGCAGATGAGAGGACCTGGCCCAAGCAACACAACAGCCTGGGCAAATCTTGAGTGCAGAGACAGAAACTTCTTGTATGAACGTTGTCTCCCCTTCTTGCCATCATATGAACATCCAGTGAGGAGTCACACTCTCTTGTCCTCCATCCCCAACACATCTAAACCAGCCATGGACAGACCAGCAGTCTAGTTTGCTGTGCAAGAAATGAGTAATTAAAGATATACTACTAGGCTTCAATCCCTAGAAGCTTCAGCTCTAGAAATAGAGCTGAAGCCATAGGCAGGACAGGCAATCTGCACATCTGGACCTGGAGAGAGTCCCTGGCTTGAGGAGCAGGGGACAGAGAAAGCCATTGCTGCTTCTGGCAGACAGTCTGATGGGACTCTGAAAACTTGCCTCCAGGCAGAGTGAGTGGAAAAAGGAAGGACTGAGAAGTGCCTGAGGTCTCAGGTAAGGTCAGAGGAAAACTGAGTATAAAATATACAATTTTTGAGTCTTAAACCGAGATCCAATCCACCCACTCATTCTGTTTAGGAGCAGGAAACCCATATCAGCATCTGCTCTGAGAAATACCTGCGTGTCAGACCTGTGGCTCCACAAGAGGGAAAACCTTTATTTACTAGTCAGTCAAAAATGGCACTAAGCCCAGAGTTGTTAACTGCCTGCTTGCTGGTCTGTGTTCACAAAACCAAAAAAACCTTCCCCCCAAAAAAACCTTCCCCCCAAAAACCCACAAATCCACAGAGGGATAGCTCTGACCTGCACAACTATTTGCTGGATCAGGTGCTGTCTGTCCTCAAAACCAGCATAAACATGGCCTTGTGTTCCCCATCTGATTTAAGGGAAATGTAATCCCATATGTAGCAAGAAGATCCTACAGCACACAGATTTGGTATGAATGAGTGAAGTCACCACCACACTTACTTGCCAAGGATTGCTATAGTCAGAGAAATGGATGATTTGGATATCCAGAAGGATGAACTTGCTTCCCTCTTTCGATTAAATGTATTACACGCCTAAATTTTGTATACTGTGATTATCCCCATTTGGGAGATACAGTCCCTGACAAGTAGGTATCACCTTCTGAAAAAAATTTGAAAAGCTAAGGGTAAGTGGAGACAGTGGTACAGAAAGGTAAAATGCCCTCTCCAAGGCATCCAAGAAATTGGTAACTGTGCCAATTTATTGCCTGTCTTCTCTACTCCCTCATGCTGCCTTTCAGCATGAATCAGCCATCTGGCTTTCCCTTTGCTATGCCAGTGGAGCTCAGCTTCACCACGTGTACAGAGCTATATTTAGAGGGAAATTACTTCACCCCTGTCCAGCCAAACAGGCAGGAAAAGGGTTTCTGTTGCTCCTGCACAATGGGCTAGGGATGTCAGAGCCAACCCAACTCTGGGAATGCTCCATCTGTGATCTCCAGCCCCACCAATGCCTTACCTACGCAGTCATGGTATGGAAAGAGGTGTGGTACCTAATGTAAAAGCAAACTGTGATAAAAAGTAGGAAAAATGGCAAGAAGGGGCAGCTGCTGTTGTGTGCTTTTCCAGAGCGCTCAGGGGTAGAGGCAACTGGTCAGCCTCTTGCTGCAGCTCTCAGGGTCTAACAAACAGACCATCATGCTTGCCCTCTGCAGCTCAGCACATTCAAAGTCTTTTCTCAGTGGTGATTACCTGCTGGGACTATGTCTCATGGTGTCATTACACATCCCCAGCCTGTCTTATGAAGTTTTTTCCTTTCCCTCAAATGCTCTTGGGCCTTATCACTCTCCATCTCCCTCTTAATCTGTGTAGCATGAGCACACATCACTGCAGCCTCTCTCAGGTTGCTTTCCCTCCTCTGTTTGAGTACACAAGGATGAAGACTGTACACCTTCACCCCTTGCACCTCACTCTTAAAGGGAGTTGCAGTGTTGCTTTGGAGCAGGAGGGGAAGAGGGATGGGGAAGGATAATGAAGCAGGCTCCTGCCAAACCAAGCACAATGCAAACAAAAGAAAGCATGTAGGTGGCAGAGTGCATTTGCAAGCCTGAGAGACTTCACGATAAAATGCCTTTTCTTCTTTCGTGTTGTCTTCTTGTTACAGGGAAATAGCAACCAGAGAGGATTCTCCTTCAAGTTTTCTACTGGTTTTGCTGACAGCTAGATGATGTCTTGATTCTGAAACCCAAAGACCACATCAAACAGGATCTGAAAGGCTTTTTCTCCCATTATGTGCAGCAATCTCTTCACTTTGAAAAAGATATTCAATCAGAAACGCAGTTGTCAGCAGGCACCAGTTCAGGTCCTGAATGAGGGTCAGAGGCCCATGTGCTTACAGGTACCTGCCCTTCCTACAGGTGGAGGGGACACACAGGACATGATCATGGAGCACCCTTGGTACCCTGCCAGGGCCCAGAGACAGGGTCTTACATGTGTCTGTAGAGAGTGAATTGCTAAGTTTATGGGTGCTAGACTTGAAACAAGAGGAATTTCATGGTCAGGGAAAGAGCAATGCAATATTAAAGGCAAAGTGAGGATCATCCCTACTTGGGATTCCAGAAACTCGCTCATTTGGATATGGGGCCAGTAGGGACAGCCACTGGGACTCTATTATCCACACTGTGCCTCTGTTTCCCTATCCCTCCTGGCTGAGGTGGTTTTTCCCTATCTGCTTGGACTGTAAATGCTCTGGGACAGGCTAATTGCCCAGAGATGCTGCTAGTGGGCCATCACCTTAGTGCAAGCAGCACCGGGCCCCTTCCTTGCAGGAAGCAGGAAATGCCATTCTTCAATACAAATAAAAAGGAAATAAAAAAATTTTCCCTGGTTCTCATTATTTTTTGTGCAGACTCTGGCCATCAAAACCTATTAATGTGAAGTGTGTTAGCTTTGAAAGTCACAGCAGCCCAGACTACGCAGATGGCCAATGGTCTCACTGCACTAATTCAGCCTTGTCTAATATCTGCCAAAGAATTGTCAAGTCCCCTTTCACTTAATGCTTTTAAAAAACCCCAAAATCTAAGAAGTAAAATACAAAAACATAGCAAAATAATGAGTACAAAGGGGTATTTATTCTTTTCTTAGGGACACAGACCATCCTTTTCTTTCTCCTTTTAATCTCTCAGACTTATCTGACTGCAAAACTCAAAAGGCTACATTAGCCTCAACTGAGTAACTTTTACTATAATTCTCCCTCCTCTCCTCAGTTAGCAGATGTAACTTTCCTCTGGAGCAGCGAAGCTTTACGAGCTTTTGAAAAAATAATTCCTAATAAGGACAAACGAACAGGCTGCCTTTTCTTTTTCCTTAAGTGGCTCCCAGGGTATCTCCAGAGGAGCTCCTGTGTGTCTGAACTCAAGACAACACCATGCTGTCTGCAACAACCCCTCTCAGGAGCCCACTGCAGCCCAGATGTGACCAGAGAGTACATGAGATCCCGAGGCCCCATATTTCATAAGGACTCACCCAAAAGCATCAGTCCCCATAAAACTTGCCTGATGAGTTTATCTCCTATAAAGGGCACTTGGCCCCAGAGACTTATCTTCAGAAACTCCTGCCTGTGAATGGACAATACTAAATTCTTTATCTCTTTGCCCAAAGCTGATACTTTTGATCTAAAAGCTGACAGAGAATCTCTGTTCCATTATTAAGGTATATTGACCAACAGTCAGGACTTAAAAGTTTATGTTTGGTTGGGGTTTTTTTTGTTTGGTTGGGTTTTTTTGTTGGTTTTATTTTTTGGGGGAGGGGTGGGGGTGGAGGGTAGGCAGGGGTGGGTGTTGAGGGTGGCAGGCAGTATATAAATACATTTCTCTTGGAAACCCAGCCAAAGATGAGTTTCATGGCAATGCACTCCAGGAGGCACTAAGTCCTTTGCCTGCTGAAGGGTAGGCTGCCATTATAGCCTCTCCTCCATCACCTCTAGCATTTCTGCTAGAGGGTGATGCTCACACACAGCTCCTCAGATGTGTTGCCTGCTCTCAAATGACAATACGAGGATCACCTTGTAACTGTAATATTAGCCAGATGTTCAAAACATGATGCAGGTATCCTGCTTCATGTCACCTTTCTGCTTTCTCAGTGACTGTCACAGCTCATCCAAGAAGATGGGTAGGAAACTCTGAATAACCAACAGTCAAGCTGACTGTCATGGAAAACCTGAAGATGCTTGGGACTGAAAGCTGACAGTCTAAAGCACTAATTTAATTATTTAATCAAGTTGAAAGTCATTTACAGGATTTTTTTTCCTACTCAATTATACAAGCAAGCTTATTTTCTAAAAAAGATATTTAGGTTACTAATGGATTTTTATTTTTTTTTTTTAAAAATGTATCTACCTGTTATTACAGAAAGCATGTCTGCAGGGTCAAATGGCATCTGAAATCTAACAAAACCCCACTTTCACACTCATTTTCATTGAGCTCCAAATTGATTGACAAATTGTTCATTGCACACTCAGACATGTCTATCTTTCAGAAAAGAGAAGCAACTATAAGGTAGTCTCTACTGATTTTTATCCCCAGACCATTTTCCTCCCCAAAAATGTATTGCATTCAAAGAATCCCACAAAAAGAGTAGTAATAAAATATTACTTCTGCTGACTTGTATAAAAAACCTTTTAAAAGGTTCAAATTGTGATTATAGAACTGAAATATTGCTAGCCCACAAGTGGTTGGGAAAAATATATATAAATTGCAGTTCGGTGTTTTACAACAATTATATTTTAGCTCTTAAACTGACTTGCAATCCTGACAGATTTACTGCAGATTCAAATTAACATACCATAGCTGAATCTTACTGTTGCCATAACTTTTATTCAAACAGTCATATTTCCAATGGCAGCAACTATACTTTTACTGTTGGATAATTTTTGCTAAGTAAAATAAATGCCCTGCTAGATTCAGGCTTTTGCCTGTATTTCAGATAAGAACACCACCACTCAGCACCAAAAAGTTAAATTGCTCTTAGAAGGAAATTGTACTGCCATGTATTTTTGCTCTTTGGGGGCTGGAGGTAGTAGTAACTTAAGAGTGGAAAGAAAGCTGGAAGTTAAAACCACTACACTTTTCTTAGCTGGGGGCTGTTGCCTGCTAACATGAAAATGAGTGATGTTTCTGGGTCACCTCTGTAGGATCCCACGAGTTCTGAAGCAACTCAGCATAGGCAGGCAACGTCCCTCACTCTCTTCCTGGTGCTGCTGGTTGCCTTCGGTCAAGCTTTGGGTATAAGCGCACTGTTGAATGCAACTGGATTATGGCAGTACAACAAGTTACCATCAGCCAGCTCCACCTCTATAACCAACCATGCATGCACCTGTACTTGACCCCAGTGGTAAAGGTAAAATGCAGGGCATTGTACCTGGGTGGAGATAAAAGCACAAGCATGGAAAGTGACTACTATTATATACTATGCACTGCAGTGAGTTTATCACATTTAAACACATGTCTGTTTAGTTTTCCTCTGAGCTTTTCAGGTTCTTATGTAGCTGAAATAAGCTCTGCCCCTTATTTGCTTTTTACCATGTCCCTGTTCCTGACAAGCAACTTTGGCTTAAGGATTTGGATGCTCTTAGTCTACAGACTAATACTTGGAGTTTGACATAATTCCCATAATAAAGACTGACTTTAAAGTGTATTGAGGTGTGTTTGTGTGACAATGCCTATTTACTTTTAAAAGGAAATAAAACCAAAACCTTGAAGAGTATGTCATACTCATGACAAGCTAAAACCTTCTAAGGACTGAAATACAGAGTTAAAAACTAATGTTACAGTTCACCTAGCCACAGCTGTACGATCACAGAATCACAGAATCATCTAGGTTGGAAAAGACCTTGAAGATCGTCTAGTCCAACCATTAACCTAACACTGACTGCTGATGTATCACACAAAGGTTAGCAATTTGACATAAGACACACTGAAGTCATGGCTCACAAGGCAAAGTCCACCCTCCCAATGAACCAGCTCATCCACACTTTGCAGCACTTAACACTCTGACAAAGTGAAGTTTGAGGCCAGTATTTGGAAGGATATCTAAAGATGTCATTTGTCTCTACATAACACACAGATTTTTATATTCAAATTAGCTAATCTAATACCAGTAAATTCCAGGTGACTTTCAAGTCACACTGTTTAGACACTCAGAAACTAAAATACTCAAATCATCAGTTGTTCAGTATGATTGATTTGTTCTGAATGGAGAGAGATGGCTTTGGGGTTTTGGGTCAGGTTCAAATGCATCCAGCTTCTCCATAAAAATAAAATAATGCTACCATGATTTGACAGACAGTATTTCCAAGCCTGCAATTAAAATGGGCACCTCCTCAGCTGTGAAGTCTTCCTTTGTCTTCACTCCTAAGAAGCATCACATCACTACCTTGGACCAATGCTGACAAAGGGAACTTATTATTAAGTTCAAAAGATGACTCCACTATAACCTTGTTGGTCTGTTGATAGTTTATACATAAGTTACCATACACATACATCAGCCAATCTTTACCATTTGTCAATTTGTATGTCCCATATATCAGTACAGATGGGAGAAAAAAGTTATTACGTCCAATGTCCCTTGCTTACACAAAAAGTTCACACTGAATTTGATGTTTCAAATCACACACTTGACAATTTTATTGTTGTCAGTGATAAGGGAAAAAGCTCAAATGAAACCAACGTCCTTTGCTGTCAAAGACAAGGGTATCTCATGTCTTGAATGCCATCACAGGCAGGAAATTGCCTGCCCTGGTTTCAAAGAGAGATTTCTGGAAGAAGAAGGGAATGACTTCTTGACAAACCACACTCTTTTTGAAAATTGTCTGTCAATCAAGGAAACCAAATCTGCGATTAGATGTTAACTCTTCCAAGTTGTCCTTCTAATGTTGTCCACACAGCATATTTACGCACTTTCTTTAGGACAATGTTATTTGTCAGAGAGTAGCTTAGTCTAGTTACCAAAGTTTTTTGGCCAATGCTACCAATTTGTTAAAAAATATCCTTGACTGTTTTAGTCACCACTTATTTATTATCTCTCACTCCAAATGTGTTCATTCCTTCAGTGCTCAAATAACCCTTTTATTTGACTCAGAAGCCTGGAAAGAGGCAACAACAGTGTTCACAGCTCGCAGTAGATGTATGGAAACATGGGGTGCAGGAGTCAGCTGGTGAAGGCAAAACTTAGTATCACAAGCCTGGACAACAGGAATGCTTAGCAGTGAGGCTGTGCACTAGTATCTTCTATTAAAAAAACTAAATAGGATCCCAGCAGAGGGGAATCAGATGACGTGTGTTTACTCTGTGGTTTGCAAGAGTACATGTTTCCCACCGACACCAGCGGGAGCTGTTTTAGCACAACCCCTGTCTGAAAATCTGCCCCTTCTGTTTAGGAGCTTCACTCCCTTAGATATGGGGTTTACTATTTGTATTTGTACATTACCTACAGAAATAATACTAAGACTTTCACAGGGGACATCTCTGGGCACGACTGCAAAACAAATTTAAGCACTGAAGCTGGAAACTGTGGTTACATAAAAGAGAACAGGGAAGTCCACAGCAGCCCTCCCCGCTCCTCCACTGGAGAGCAATTAGAACTGACCAAACTATGTACCAGGAAAATTAGAAATTAGATTTTTTTTCCAAAATTGCACAAAATAAGACTAGGAAATGCTAAAATCAAAGGCAGTACAAGAAAGCAGCATATCATTCAGTGCAAAGAGTTATGATGCTGGCTACAGTAAGATGTTAACAAGTCAAAACAAAATCAGTGAGTCCTGGGATCAGACACTTCTGTAGTCCTCTGGACTTGTAACGGTAAATACTACAGGGTTATATAATCTCCTGTTTCAGGATTTAAAGTAATCTCGCTGATAAAATTAATATAAAGATCAGATTATCCGGTTTCTGCCCACTCCTTTTTCTCCCAAGACAACTGGGTAAACCCTTTGGGGGACTTTCAAACCGCTGGGAGGTAGCTCACTAAATCTTTTCATGGCATGCTCCGGGTCTGATTGGAAGTGGGATTTCAGCCCATGCATTATTTAGCTGCTTTTGCAATTTTTATCTCAGTTGCTCTCCACTCTGAGACCACATCTGGCAATATCTACAACCGTTTGCTACTCATGAAAATGTGATGAATACCAGGGATTGCCAAGAAGATTCATGTTAAATCTAACAGCTTTATAATAGTCAATAACCTACCTGTCAGGTCAGGGTATTTTATTAAAGACTATACTAAAGGCTTTTCTCTAATATTACATTATTGAATACCATAGGTGGGCCACATCGCAGAAAAAATAGAATGTCACCTCTTCTATCTTTGTAGCCAAATAAAGACATATATATATACAGGGAAAATCTACATTAGTTAGCTATACCCTTTTGAAACACCAAGAGTCTCCTGACACACACATTTGCTCTGCTCCATGCACTTTGATTTCTGCGCTGCCTTGTTACTTTTCCCTCTGTGCCAGACCTGGTCTGGGATTACCTCCTACAGAATTTGCTCTATTTCACTTTCTGTCAAGTAGATATTTTTTTTCCCTCCCCTCCTTTTCCCATAGGGTAGGATTACTCTTGACTAACACCAGCTGCTGACTGCATGCCCCTCTGAAGCGTCTTGAGTTGGTGGTATTCAGAGGGACAGGCCTGGGATGGGCAAAGCTGGAATCTGATTCAGCCCAGCAGTCTCCATGCCCACAGACAGCACAAACAGAGGTATTGAGGGAGTGCTGCTCAGTGTTCATGTCAAGAGATCCAGGTCAACATAAAAAGGTTTGGGAAACCCACCTCATTTTGCTACCTTTCAGAATGAATCTGCTTCAGTCTAGACTATCTGTTACACGGATAAAAATTAAAATGCTATATTTTAGACAGCAAACCACGCCCCACCCCCATCTGCCTTGTTCTACCTCCTAACCTAATTTTCCATCCCAGCACCTAATCTGACACAACTGCCCCAGTTAACTCCTTCCATCTCAGACCCTGCATGGTAAAAAACATCTTGTCCTCCCTTGAGATTGCATTGCAGACTTGATCAATGCAGGGAATGATTATTCCAAGGAAGCCTGTCAGCCAGTCCCCCTGGCTGGAAGCACTGAGCATTGTTTCAGGAGGATGGAAATCAGGTACAGCAACATTAAGAGTAACAAATGCAAGGCAGGGATGAGGCTTGGGAGAGGAGGGTGAATTTTTTCAACTTTGTAGAGAAGTGCAAGGCAGGTGCAAACAAGGCAATAAGCCACCCCAGCTCCTTGCTTCCTTACTGTGGGAATTGCCTGAGATGTCTCCCTCCAAGGGGCTTTGAGGAACAGAGACAAACTAGGGGGCCATCAGTGGGTTGAGAGAGGAAAAAGTAGCTTCCCCAGGGGACTCAGGTTTACCCCCAACAAGCATACTGGAGCAATGAACAAGCACTTGCAAATGATTCATGGATCGCATAAACACCACAATACATCACATCATGCTCATAAACAAAACAACTGCTCACTACAAACACAGGACAAAAAAGCTGCTACTTAATCTCTGCTTGTTTTGCAAGCAGCAGACTAAAGGCTCAGGGACTGAGGTAGCAGCATTGACTTGCATACTTTGATCCCACCATAAACAGGAGCAAATGAAGCTGCCCTTTAACGACATTCATGGACACTAAGGCTCACACAACCTACATAATACCTGAGGGAGATAAGTACTTACCCCCACAGGCTCAGCTGGCATCATAAACCACTTACGAGCACATACCTGCTTTCCAGCACCAGGGTTTAAATGGGTGCTGTGGGTGGTTCAGGTGGGGACACACATGAGGCTGGAATGGGCAATTAGGGGTTATTAATGCCATGACGCCCTTACAATTTTGTGCACATGGTGCAAAGGCTTAGTACAGCTTGGCAATTTAATTTTGAAGCCAAATTATGGCAGGAGAAGCTGCAGAAGCCAACGTTTCAGGATGGAGCAGCAAAGTCACTGTGGAGGTCTAGGATACCACCTTTGCCATCAGGGTGCGTGAGCTCTGCCAGTGTCCCAAAGTACATGCTTTGCTGCAGGCTGGTACCTAGGGCTATATGTGTGCCTCTTTCTGTCAACAACCATATTATTTCCATTTAATAAAATCATTGCTTCTGATTTTAGGTGATGGCCAGAGTGGACTAGCCCATTTCCCTCCGCCAGACAGAGCAAGCATGTAGGGGTGAGCAACAGCAAATAGACCCACAGAGATTAGTCAGACATGGGATACAAATGATAAAGAGACAAATAAAAAACCCAAAGACATTTCCAGTGGCACAAAGTTGTGGCTTCTGCCACCCCCTTCTTGTTTGCTCCCTGAAGAGGTCTTCCACGTTTTGCAGAAATAGTATGTTTTGAAAGCTGGGGCTGGGATGAAGAAGGGAGAAAGAGATGTGTTCTATTGCAAGCTGCAGCTGGGTTCTGTTAAATATTGCAGTTGATGGCACCAAATTGTCTCCCTGACTGCGACCCCAACTTGATAGCTTGCCTGGCCCAAATAATACTGGGCATGAAACACCATGAGGCTCATTTGGAAATGCAGGTGTTGAAACCAGGCAGGAATGGAAAAGGTTATGGCTCCCAAGCCAACAAATAAAAAAAAAAAGTGCCACCTGACACAACCCCTCAGGATGCTACCCAAAAAGTGGCAGAAGAAATCCTGCAAATTTTTCTGTAGGTACACACATGCACGTACATATGTGAGCATATGCACACATGATCCCCCTTGTGTCACTGTGAGCAGAATAAGAAACACTAAGCCTCTGAGCCATTTGTTGGAAAGAACAGAGCTGTTCAAGCTGCTCAGGGAGGGACACAGGGGACTGATCAGCCCTTTTGCAGCAGGGTCTTGCTTTGCCACAGACCTGTTGAGCATGGCGTTGGGATCATGAGCACTCAGGATTTTTCTAGAGGACTGATGTTGCCCCGCCAATGTGCTGCCCCTGCCATGTACCAGACAACAGCTTGCTGCACCAGTGCCAAGGGACATCTACATCCAGGGAGAGAGGCAGTTTGAGGAGATGCAGAGGTCAGTATGTACTTGCTGCAGTTACCTGAAGACTTTGGGGGACAAATCTCACTGCAGAAGTGTAGGACATGAATTCATAACTATGGCAGTTGCCTATTGGTGTGTGGTGTAAGGTGGTTTCTTTGCTGACAGCAAGCTGAGATAGTTGTGTTTCCAACTCTACATGCCTAACCCAATCTCTGTAAAAGTCCATCACCCAAAGTGCCCTCTTCAGTAAGCAGTAAAAGAGAGACTCCTGCACAGGGGAGCTTCAAGCAGAATCTGGGAATACGTGGACTAAATAAAGTCTAAAGATCCTTTTCCACTCCATCCCCTAAATGGACCAGTGCAAGGTTTGGCTGAGGGCAAAGCTCTTCCTTATGATGCATTCCTGACCCCAAAAGCAGCTGCGTCTGCAGGAAAAGCAGATGTCTGCTCCAGCCAGCTGTGTTCAGTGATTCAAAACGGCTGCCCACCACCAACAGAGCCTATGGGAGTGAGCAGAACAAAATGAGAGCAAACCTCCATGATGAGAAACCTGCAAACATAGCTCCCAGCAAGCTTGGCTGCTGTGCTGAGTCTGCTCTGCTTTTGGTGGAACAGTGCACTGGGTCCTGTTTCAGTCTTTAAGAGGGGGAAGTGGTAGGAGTTGATTTTCTCATTTGTATTCCTGCTCAGAAGCAAGAAGCAAATCTGTTCTTCTGAATTCACATCATGTATCCAGCCAAGTCGCTGTATGCCCTTTGGATGGATTAATCTACCTGCTCCTAGCTTCAGTCTCCAATTCCCTCTCTGCCCGAGCTGCTATATGGTATTCCTCATCATGCCACAGCAGCTGTGTTGCTGTCTCCTCTCTTGTCCGAACCCTTTAGTAGCACTGCTGGACACAAGATAACAAACACAAGGATGTGTGCTGGTGCTGGATGCCTCTTCCCTGATTTAACCAGCAAGATGTGCTGGCAGCATGCTCGCAGGCCACCCACCCATGAGCCGATCAGCACAGTGTGCTCCTTTCTTCTCCACTCTTGGACTTCCAACACATAATGCCAAATGAGCCATCAAAACTTACAGGAAAATGGTGATTTAAGTTTTCCAGTGACTTAATTTTTCCTTGTTACAACAGTATATATGGAGAGTAATTATTTCTGGAAAGCCTTTTCATACTCCATGGAGTATTAAATAGGCAACACTGGATTCTCTTAGTTTAAATTGCTTCCCCTGTTAAGGTAAATCCCGTGCTTAGCCTCCCTCCATCTCGTGTTCATTTTACTGGCTTTAGTAGACTGCTTCTCCCTAATTGACCAATTATGACCACTGTAACTAAATCAATCATCCATCTAGAGGTGGATGCCTGCATTTATTTATCTGGATCAGGAATGCTGTAGATAACGGGTCATTAAAAATTACATTTTCTAAGCCACAGATACCATGAGCTTCACTGGCAAAGAATGAGCTTTTAGATAAGAAAGAAGGCTTAGGAGGGTCAATTAGGTTATAATTGGCTTGGATCCTCACCCTCTCATACACTGGCTTTATTAAAACACTATAGTTGGAGACAATAGCTTATCTTTGCTTCAGCACAATTATTTTTAAAATGGGACTGCGCAATTTGGGGATTGCCAACACATGATATCCACTACCAACAAATCTGAGATTATCAAACCCTTGAGCCCATCAGATTATAAAGCTAAAGGTCATCTTGGAGAGAAGATAGAGAGGACAAAAGAACTCTTCTTCTGCCAAGCTAAGCTCAAGACTCTGCAGAGCATGATTGACTTCTGAAATAAAACACCGCAGGTCTGAAAGGAGCCAGCCAGCCCCAAGTTACATGAGCCCTACAGCTGAGCCATTCCCCTTGGTACTCAGATGGGGTTTCCCTAGCCTGGAAATGTCTCGGCAGCTCCAGCAATATCACAAAACAATCCCTTGCTACAAATGTTTGCTCTGGGGAAGGAGAGAGAAACCCCTCTTAAGTCTTTCTCAAACTGATTTTCTCAGCTCTCTAAGCATCTGTTTTCAAGCTAGTGAAAGGGAAAAATGTGGCTGTAATGAAACCGACCAGTGAACTCAAAGCCAAGGAGCTGCTTATATAGTACTGTGTTCCCCAGTGCAGATCCACAGCCCTTTCTTTGACAAAACCTCCAGAAGCAGGGTTCCTACTTGTTTACCTTCTGACAATCATCTGGTTTTACTGGAGGGTACCTTTTCCCCCGTGGTACTGAGCCAAGCATGCTTGCTCTGTGGGATCTGGCAAGAACATTGCTGTTGATTTGCTCCACAACTTGATTTGCAAATGTTGAGGTCAACCCTTAGGTATTTCAGATAACAGGAAAGCCAGATTGCTTGAAGGGAGGCATCCAGAATAGCATCAGAATGAGTGCACAGCACGTGGTGATCATCAGCAGCATTTTTTTCATTGTCTTGTTGCTCTCACACCTCATCTTTGTATGACAGGATTTGTATGAAAGGCATGGGAACTGGGAGCTCTTGAATCCCAGCCTCGTCTCTGCTTCTCACTTGCCATTTGGCTTGGAGCGAGATATTCATAACTTTATACAACCACTTTTGAAGGTATCATGAGGACTCATCAGACACATGTTTATAAATAATGGCTTCTACATGCAGTATTATGTGGTTTACACTCAGCATAGAACTGAGCTTGGAGAGGGGCAGCAACACAGCCCTATTGATACATCCAAGGAGCCCTGAGGACCACTGCAGTGATGGCTTCTGAGACAGCTAACGGTCAAGATGCCTTCCAAATAAATCCTCCCCTAGGAAATAAACTCTAGGATGGATTTGGAGACTTTCCCATGTTGTATTTACTTATGTTCCTCTCACCTGCCTCATTTCTTACAGGCTCTTTTAGAAAGAAAAAAAAATTGCAAAAATTCACCAGCTTTTTATCCCTAGAAAGTGAAAAAAATTGAGATCTCATCTCCATTTAAGTCATCCTGAATATACATGCATGCCTTAAAAATCAGAGCAGTGAGAAAAAAATCCCTCCTTTATAGGGCAAGCAGCACATTTTGATAAAGCATGCATTCATAGAATAAATTTTCGGTAATAAACATCTGCCTTTTTACCATATATTTTATAATCTGTCAGCTACATCTTACACGTATGTGCAATAGCCACATATTTAAAAAGAGAGAAAATGCATACATTTTTTACCCACATTTAGCCTGAAGTGGCTTCATAATTTATTACCTCAGTACGGTGCTGCTGTGATTGAGAACTGGAGGAAGGGAAGCCTCCAAGTAGGGATCATGGGAATATAAAGGGAATTGGCACTCACAAGGAGCTGAGAAAGTCTTGGGCTTGTGGCCTCATTTTGACTCCTATCAATGCCAAGTGTAAAATAATAGTCTGATTCAGAGCTAAATGCCATCTAGATTTCCCACCGAGTCCATTAATTCTCTTCTTTTATTGTGGCAGAAAGTATTAAATACCTCACACTAGAATCAGGATTTCATGCAGGATCTGTATTCCAATTACGCAGCATCCTTTCCCGATTCAAGACATTGTATTGATTTGTTTGGGAGTAGTGGGGGGGGTGTTCTTTTGTTTGTTTGTTTGGGTTTTTTTTAAGTTAAAAGAGCAATTTATTCTTTCTTTACCCTGTAGTTCAAATTGCAGCTGTATTTGTCAAGCTGCTTCCTATGAGAGCTGGTGCATTAGCAAGGAGAGTGTTTGCTTGCAAAGGAATATGTGAATAGTGGACCTGTTTTGTCCAGCCAGATAACCTCTCTGCAATCTTTGAGGATTATCATCGATGATGAATTCCAAAGTGACACCTGCTAGAGACAGTCTAGCTAATTATCTTCAAGCTTTTCTGTTTCTGCTGAAGTTTTGGCAACCAGCCTGTAAAGAATGACTCCGAGCTGTGTTTCCACAATAAAGTGCTTCTAGGAATGACACAAACGGCTTTTTCTAGCCAATGCAAAAGACATTTGCCTCCCTATCACCACAAAACAATATTAAGCAGCTGCTCAGCACTGCTTTCTGACGGCACTTCTGTCACCGATCGGCAGAATTTAATAACATCCAGATTTAATCCCGTGGACCAGAGATGGACTTGCAGCAGAGACACAGGGTGTACAGAGGGGGTGTTTGGAATTCAAGTTCTCTCACAGGCAAGGGAAAAGCTGAAGATATCTGGGTTGAAACATTTAGCCAGGGCCAAATGAGCAGATTTGAAAAGACAGTGGTAAATTATGCTTTAAAGTTTATTTTTCACTTGGTGCTAGAATCACTCTTGTAAGAAGCCCTGAAAAAAGTTCCCCAATCAATGCTTTTTTTCTTTTCTTTTTTTCATTTGGCAAATGCAGGGTCTTGGATGTGCATTTGAGAAATGTAATGAAAAGGAATAATTTTACTGGAAGGATAAGCAATCTAGCTGATACCCAGAAAGTCAAGAAAAAGCATCTTTGGGGTGTGCATTACCCATTCCTGTCAGGGTGGGTAAGGGGACATCAGTCTGGCTAAGGGGACATCAGTCTGGAACATCAATGAATTTCCCAGCAGGCAGACTTTTCCCATTGCACTTGGTTGTGTAACACAGCAGCTTCACCATCCCAGGGTTCATGGTCCCTACTGGGAAGTAAGGCTACTCTGAAGATGGTCAATGCACCCAGTGTTGTCTCAGGCTCCTAAATTGGGTGCTTCCAGTGATGATGGGAACCTTTCATATCTCTCCTGTTCAGAATCACAGAATTATCTAGGTTGGAAGGGACCTTTAAGATCATCTAGTCCAGCTGTTAACCTAGCACTGACAGATCCACTTCATCTGTCTCTGACCACCTACAAAAAAGTTATACTGACACCAAGGTAATTCAAAACAACCGACCATTAACTACCCTTCACAAAATTGTTTTCTGGATTGTGATGGAGGGTGCTTGCTAAGATAGGAAGAAGCATGTGGTTACACTGAACTTTTCAGAGATTTACATAAGGCCCAATATATATATTGCCAAAAGTTGATCCTATAGGACAGATGTTCTCCCTATTCCTATCACTTTGGGGGAAAGATTAAATCAAAATCATGAAAAATGGATAGTAAACAAGCCCCAGATTAGGTTGTTCGGTTAAGGACAAGCAACCTAAAAAGACAAAAAAACCAACCCTATCATGACCAGGCTGCTAGGGCTTGGGAAATTCAGGCGCTAAATAAAAATGGAAGAGAGGGCTAAGAAAATTTACTTCCAGTATAAATCAAATGTAGGCTAAGTCAGATGACAATAAAACCTGGTTCAGGCATGTTTCCAGGAGACAATGCACACAGCTTTAGGGCAGTTCACAGCAGGCTGCAAACACTGCAGCCCCCTCATACAATGTAGTGTAAATTGTACTACCATGTCACATTAAAACAAAACAAAACCAAACCAGCCAGAGATAGTGACAATGACTGTGGTAAGCTGCAGTAACCTGCAACCCTCATGGGTCATATATCTTCCACTAGAAAAGGCTTCACTAAGTGAGCCACTGGGTGATGTGCCAGTCAGGGAGATCCCACAGTGATGATCCACAGGGTTGTACTAAAAACACCAACAAATGGGCCAGCAGCAAGCAGGAAGAGAGCATGCAACTGGCTCTATGCTGGACCTTCCCAGCATCATCTGTGTGCAGTAAGGCAGGGCTCAGCCCTCAGCATCACGGATTGGTTGGATTAAGGCAGGCAGGATGCCTTAGCCGTGTTTATCTGTATCTAATGACAATTATAGCTCCTGTCCCCATTCCAAGGTTTCCACTAGTCATCTTACAGAAGCAACAGCACTTCTTCACAACCCTTACCTCAAAACAGATGCCTCCCTCTGTATGTGCACCCTCTGTGAAATCACCTCCAGTCCTACTTGCTTATAACTCCTGCCTGCTTGCAGCAACCTCTGTGAAAGAGGGCTTTGCTGGTGGTGCTTGGCCATCTCCACCCCTTCTTGTGCTTTTCTTCCTGTGACAGGCAATAAGGATACACCAGAGAGAAAAACCACAGGTTTCTGAAAACTTTCAAGATTTTCTTCACCAAGCCCTTCACCCCACAGCATCTTCCCTCTGGACTTCATCTCGCAGTCAGGTTATCCATGCTTTTCTCAATGCTTCCACAGGTTTGTTACTCTCTTCTCAGTCTCTGCTTGTAAATAATGCAGTCCTACTAAATACTAACCACTCCTCAGCATTTTCTGTCAGCTCCCAGCTAACATTCTTCACCCGAATCACTTACCTTCTCTCCAGCCTTTCAGGTGACCCTGTTTTGGGTCACAATCTTGTTCTTACAGCCATCTTATTGCAAAATACCACTCACCTCCTCCTGCCTAAACAAGGAATGTCTGCCAGGTTCAGTGGGACTTCACCTCACCTGTAATATGCTGTGAAGATAACACTGGAGAAACATCTCTCTTCACTTAGATGAATTTACAAATAAATTCCAGAGTGGTGCTATTTCAAAATTTATTTTAATAGTAAAACAGTTTGCAAAATTGACATTCTCAGCTGAGAAATGCTCGTTGCTTTCCACGTCTTACCCTGTAATAAATGCCTTGCTGGAAACAACTCTAAACCTTAGCCTTAGCTACAGCACAGCATTTTGTACCCTTCTTCCTCACAGCTGAAACTCCTTGCCCAGAGTGACCTTCCCAGAACAGAAAAAAATGTCCCTTTTGGCTTGGAAATAGGCATCCTGGAGGAGGTAGTCCAGCCCACAGGCTATTTTTACAGGAAGGAGATGTAGCACTGGAGAAGAATGAGACACAAACACCTCCAAAGTACCACCTGAAGAGGACACATTTTAACCTGAGATAATCTCAGATTGATTCCAGACAAACACCATTTTCCTTGTTTTTCGGATCTTAAAGCCTATACTTGCCTGCAGTGGTCTGGTAAAGCTATGCCAGAACCTCCACATCCCTTGCACTTACACCACAGATGCTGAGATCCTACCTCAGCTGTCCTTCATTAACCAGATTACTTAATAAGTATTCTTAGAAGAGGGAACTAACTTCCTATCATTAAGAAATAAGTAAAGTTGTAGATTTTGTTAGCAGAAGTAATTTATTTTTGTTTCCAAAATAAAAAAGTAATTCTACATAACTTTTCCTTAACAATTCTGGGCCAGAAGTTCAGCTCATAACAGCTGGTGTAACTCCATGGTAATCACTGGAGCTGGAACAATTCCCACCGTCTGAGTAATGAATTATCATGAGTGAATGAGGAGTGACCAGGGTTAACACTTGGTTTCAGCAATGTGAGATTACAAACAAAGGATTTCTGAGGTTTTTTGTGTGGGTTTTTTTTTTTTTTTTCTTTTGGTCTCAGCCACGGTGGGGAGATTTTAGTTAGAGATTGCTGAGATTTTGCAACCTTTTTTATTTTTCTATGATCTTACGTTCCACTTGCAGATAATGGTCTCTGAAAATTTTCCCCCGAAGAAATAATAAATTCAGCTAGCAAAGTTATCTCAGCAGTAGGTGGCACTGCTGGGACTGAAACCTGAAAGGGAAAAACCAAGATGCAAATTTTTCTCTCAGAAAGGACTGTCGGCATTATAATTGCTATAAAATATCCCATACATGCAGGTTACCCTAATAACCACATATTGATTATAAATTGTTTCCATAATTGCACTTTTAATGCATGGAGTTTCTAAAAGCTTTGCACATGCTCTATCATGGAAGAAAGAGAGGTTGTATGACTGCAAGCAAACGGGCAGGCTGCTAGCAATTAAATTTTGATTTGTGTATTATTTATCGCAGCATATACCTTATAGTTAAGCTTTTTTTGACTGTATCTGGCTTACAAGGTAATGAAGGCCTTTCTGTCATGGGGAACATTTGATTTATAGCCCACAAAATACCCTTGCTTTGTATAACAGGATTATAATGAGTTCCTTTCTAGGCCTAATCTTTATTAAACATTGTTATAATATTCTGTTGCACATTCTTTAAGGCATGAACATGTATAATACTCAGATGGACTGAAGCTGTTAAGTGATTGTGCTGTAATTCTTTGAGAAAAGCTGTGGGAAAGTAGGGTTCCTGTGATCAACACCAGCAGAAAGTGAGGTGGCTTCTCATTTTAAAGGTGGGCTCATCCCCAATATGGGATAGGTGCTGTATGTTAAGGACTGTTATGATTGCTTTGAGCACAAGGGTAGTGAAGACGGGGTAGAATGTCTTTGTATTAGAATCAGGGGGAAGACCAACAGAGCACATGTTGTAGTAGGAGACTACTACAGGCCACTCAACCAGGACAGAGAGGTGGATGAAATATTCTATAGGCACTTAGGAGAAATCTCACGATTGTTTGCCCTTGTTCTAGTGGGAGAATTTAACTTTCCAGACATCTGCTGGAAATACAACACAGCAGAGCAGGAGCAGTCCCGGAGATTCCTGGAATGTGTGGCAGATAACTTCCTGATGCAGCTGGTGAGTGAACTGACCAGAGAAGGTCCCTGCTGGATCTCCTCTTTGTGAATAGAGAAGGACTAGTGGATGATGTGGTGGTTGGAGGCCGACTAGGGCGCAGCCATCATGAAATAATAGAGTTCTCTATTCTTAGAGCGGCCAGGAGAGGGGGCAGCAGAACTGCCATCCTGGACTTCCAAAGGGCTGACTTTGTCTTGTTTAGGCACCTACTTGACAGGATGCCTTGGGAGATGGTCCTGAAGGGTACAGGGGTCCAGGAAGGCTAGACACTCTTTAAGAAGGAAGTGTTAATGGCCCAGGAGCAGGCGGTCCCCAGGTGCTGTAAGAGAAGCCGGCGGCAGAGAAGACCACCCTATCTAAACAGGGAGCTTTGGCTGCAACGCAGGGAGAAAAGGAGAGTTTACCGCTTTTGGAAGAAGCGGCTAGCCACTCACAGTGATTACAAAGATGCTGTGAGGCTATGCAGGGCGCAAATCAGGAGGTCTAAAGCCCAGCTAGAAATTAATCTGGCTTCAGCAATTAAGGATAACAAGAAATGTTTCTATGTCAACAGCAAAAGAAAGCCCAGGGAAAGTCTCCATCCCCTGCTAGATGCAGGAGGAAACATGGTAACAAGTGACGAGGAAAAGGCTGAGGTGCTTAATGCCTTCTTTGCCTCAGTCTTTAATAACATGACTATTTGTACTAAGGGAATCCAGCCTCCTCAGCCAGAAGACAGAGACTGGGAGAACGATCCCCCCACAATCCAGAAGGAGATAGTCAGTGACCTACTGCATCACATAGACACACACAAGTCTATGGGACCGGATGGGATACACCCGAGGGTTCTGAAGCAGCTGGCTGGGGTGCTCGCCAAGCCGCTTTCCATCATTTACCAGCAGTCCTGGCTGACCGGGGAGGTCCCAACAGATTGGAAATTGGCCAATGTGACGCCTATCTATAAGAAGGGTTGGAAGGATGATCCGGGAAATTACAGGCCTGTCAGCTTGACTTTGGTGCCTGGGAAGCTGATGGAGCAGCTCATCCTGAGTTCCATCACACAACACATGCGGGACAACCAGGGGATCAGGCCCAGTCAGCATGGGTTTATGAAAGGCAGGTCCTGCTTTGACAAACCTGATCTCCTTCTACGACAGGGCGACCTGCTTATTGGATGAGGGAAAGGCTGTGGATGTTGTCTACCTTGACTTCAGTAAGGCCTTTGACACCATTTCCCACAGCATTCTCCTGGAGAAACTGGCTGCTCGTGGCTTGGATGGGCACACGCTTCGATGGATAAAAAACTGGCTGGATGGCCGGGCCCAAAGAGTTGTGGTGAACAGAGTTAAATCCAGTTGGTGGCCGGTCACGAGTGGTGTCCCCCAGGGCTCGGTTTTGGGGCCACTCCCGTTTAACATCTTTATTGATGATCTAGATGAGGGGATCGAGTGCACCCTCAGGAAGTTTGCAGATGACACCAATCTGGGTGGGAGTGTTGATCTGCTCGAGGGTAGGGAGGCTCTGCAGAGAGATCTGGACAGGCTGGAGCGATGGGCTAAGGCCAACTGTGTGAGTTTCAATAAGGCCAAATGCCGGGTGCTGCACTTCAGCCACAACAACCCCCAGCAGCGCTACAGGCTTGGGGAGGAGTGGCTGGAGAGCTGCCAGTCAGAGAGGGACCTGGGGGTGTTGATTGACAGCCGGCTGAACATGAGCCAGCAGTGTGCCCAGGTGGCCAAGAAGGTCAATGGTATCCTGGCTTGTATCAGAAATAGCGTGGCCAGCAGGGACAGGGAAGTGATCTTACCCCTGTACTCGGCACTGGTGAGGCCGCGCCTCGATTCCTGTGTTCAGTTTTGGGCCCCTCACTACAAAAAGGACATTGAATTACTCGAGCGTGTCCAGAGAAGGGCAACGAAGCTGGTGAAGGGTCTGGAGCACAGGTCTTATGAGGAGCAGCTGAGGGAACTGGGGTTGTTTAGTCTGGAGAAGAGGAGGCTGAGGGGAGACCTCATCACCCTCTACAACTACCTGAAAGGAGGTTGCAGAGAACTGGGGATGAGTCTCGAGTGTCTTTAATGATAGGACAAGAGGGAATGGCCTCAAGTTGCACCAGGGAAGGTTTAGACAAGATATTAGGAAGCATTTCTTTACAGAACGGGTTGTTAGGTGTTGGAATGGTCTGCCCAGGGAGGTGGTGGAGTCCCCATCCCTGGAGGTGTTTAAGAGTCGGGTCGACATAGCACATAGGGATATGGTGTAGTTGGGAACTGTCAGTGTTAGGTTAATGGTTGGACTAGATGATCTTCAAGGTCTTTTCCAAACTAGATGATTCTGTGATTCTGTAACATCATGGGAACCCTTCATTTGATTTCATATCCAGGTGATTCATCATTGCCTGGTCTTTAAAGCAAGCCTTTCCAGCAGCTCAGCTCCAAACCTGCAAGGTCCTTTTTCATCACAGAATCATGTGGGTAATTTTGGGGTGATCCCAGTGGTATTGATGTCCTTGATGGTGTGCTAGCAAACCAGGCTCTACATCCCGTGAGAGCATTTCCTGTTTTGCTACTTCAGCACTGCAACTGGGGCTTCAAACCTGAGAGCAAAATGTACGTCAGGGAGGGGATGGGCTCTCTGCCAACGTGTCTCTGCTGGAAGGGCAAGAGCTAGGTTTGGAGCATGGCGGTGGAGATATGGAGACCATTGCAGCTAAGGGAGGTTCCACACGAGTGCAGGTCCTCCGTCATGAAAAAATGCTAAAGGATGCGTGGTGGGATCGCATTGACAGCCCAAAGCAGTGTCATTGACCTCTGCACCTTCCCTTTGTGCATAGAAGACCACAGCTTTCCAGGGTGAGATTTCAAACCTGGCCAAACCTGTGAAGTCCCAGGGTGGATTTATAGATGCTTACAGATGATGAAGCTTGGAAACTGCAGCTGCCATTAAGGAAATTGCTCTAACATGTTTCGCTTCAAGGACGCTCTTCCGTTCTTTTGATTTCTGTGGGATTTTAGGCTTTGGGGCAGTCAACCAAGATCTCTATTTGCACATAAAAACCTCAAGCTCATGGAGGACCATACAATTGTATTTCTCTGTGGTACAATTGTCTACAATTGTCTACTATCAGGCTGTGCTAGTTCTTGGTAAGCAAGCATTTGCTTGGAAGAGATGGGGAAAAAGATTAAAAAGCTGGGAGAAAATAATCTCTTCATGCATAAAAAAAGAAAAAATAAAAAAACTGTACAGAACATTTCTTCCACAGCACAACCCTGCCTGCATTTGCAGCTGCAACATGTGTGAAAACAAAAAGCACCATTTAGGGCAAACTTTCCCAAAATAAGATAAGCTTATAAAATATGCACTGGAACAAAAGGAAATGAAACGAGTATGCTCGCAAATGATGTGCATGCCAACAACTAGCTCTTTTAGGTGATGCTTGCAAAAGTCACTGCATAAAAACTGGAAAGTACAGTTATAGGGATTAATCCTGCACTGATCAGGGTTTTAGCTGGGTATCCCATGTGCACTCACATGCACAACTAGACTGAACATCTCGCTCAATTTTGCGGTTGCTCATCTCATGCCTGTACCAATATTATGGCATTGCTTCTGCTGCTTGTCCTGTTTTCAAGGCATGCAGGGCTGCTCAAGGAGGCTGGACACTTTGTACTGGGTAGGACATCTAAAATGGACTTTATATTTTTTTCTTTTTTATTTTTTTTTTCTTTTCAGTCTGTGACTTCCTGAAATTGGGAAAGCAGCATTCTTGTGTTATGAACATTGCTCTTCTTTAACAACAACAACAAAAAAAAGCAAAACAAATGACCAAATATCATTCTGGGCACACACTGGTAACTTTTGTCACCATGCCAGCACATGATTAAAAAAAAAAAGTTGGGTTTTGTTTTTAAAAAATTTAAAAGAAATTACCTTTGAAAATAACTTACCATTTCCTCTTCAATCTTTTCATCTCCTTTCACTTTGTTTTGATTGAAAAGCAACAATAGAAAGTCAGAGGTGGGAGGAAAGACATTTTTGTGACAGGATTGTGGAATATGCAACGGCTTGGGGAAAAAACACTTCTTGCCAGACTCATTTGTATTCAATAACTCAGTAGGTTTTTCTTTTTTTATGTACACATATACATGTACAAACACGCAGGTGGTGCCAGGATAATTTTTCTTCTCCATTTACAGCACATTTCCTACTTTGCCTTTGTCATCCTTGTTGTTTTTAAATAATAATCATTATCCCGGCTTTTCAATTCAGAAGGAGATCATACCAGGAATGTAAAGATGATGGCACCTCATTTCCTGTGATCTTAAAATCAAAATTTAAGTCTTCTGCCCTTGAATTGTGTTGTGCTGTAAGAAAACAAAGATAAAGAGTGTAGTGTTGTTGCCTTGTTTGGATTTTGGATTTCCCCCGTTTCCAAAGGAATAAAGGGACTGAAGCATTAAAGGCAGCTGAGTATCATGGAAAGGCATTATTGTTGTTGTTCTTGAAGAACAAAGCCTTTCTTTTGAAAGATTTTAATGCGTTTTACCCGCTTCCATCCGTCTCCCACTCCCTGATCTTCTGGCTGCCCTATAAATTAAAAGCAGTATCTTAGGCAGAGAGAGCTTCACTAAATGTCGTTCATTTTGTTCAGAGGCGATAAACTAAACTGAGATCTGGAGCAAAGCGTGGAGTTTTGGGGTGTAGAAATTCAATCACTTCACCTCCATTTATCAGACCAAAACCAAATCAGGCCACTTAACTGGCTGCCAAAACCTGAACTTGGGAATCTAATTTTTTTAAAAATATTGGACACAGTTTTAAGGTTAACAGCATTTTAAATTCAAAAATGTCCATTTTATGGTGTCCCGGACAGGAGAAAATGAGAGTGAAACCTTTCTTTTTTTCATTTACAAAGTTTTATCCTGGAGAATTCTGTTTGATTTTAGTGGGGTTATTCCTGGTTTACAGGAGAGGGAGGTGCTGTTTCCTTGTCCCTCATGGGATTTTCCTTACTGTCCACAGCATGTCCTCCCTGTGGAGCAATGGGGAGATGGGAGGGAACTATTGACTCTATGAAGAAACAAATGTATCTATTGACTTGGAATTTGATGGCAGATACTGTGATGATCTCATCTTCACTTCTGATGATCCCCTTTGTAATTATATTCATGACTGTTTTTATGCACCTGGTCCTTCCCATCCCTAGTTGTGATTCAGGGTGACTTCAACACAAACCAAATCCACTTCTGCAGCGTGGTCCAGGGCGTCTAGTAATGATGAGACAGATGTTGCTGTAGGTATGAGACTAACGGCTGTGAAATCTCCAGATCTACCAGTGGATTTGCACAGGAACACCAGGAAAATGTACTGCAATCTTGGCATGAGTGCTGGGAAACACAGACCAAGAAATATTCATGTTACCCACCATTACTCTGTCTTGAAGACTCATCTTGTTACCTTGATGTTAACTGTTCAAGAGGACCCAAGACAAATGAAGAGGATCTAATTCTTGAAACAAGTCTATAGTAATGTGCTAAGCAGTGCTAAAACGCTTCTTAAAAATGCTTTTTCAAATCCATACGTGAACACTATCTACCTTCAGTGTCATAACTAAGCTAAGGGCCAAGCAGAGCTCAGCCAGGCTGTAGATCCAGTACTGGAAAAAAAAAAAAAAAAAAAAAAATCAAACATTGGGACTGGCACACTCAAAAGAAATGGCATATAGCACCTGAACCCACAGCTTCACACGTTAGGCATCCCTGTGTAGTCAACAAGGCCAGCTCTACCCTGGTGTAGATGGTCAGAGTGTAGTCATCACACTGATGGAGAAGTAGGTACCAGTCCACCCCAGATCTGGAAAGTTTTCTAAGGAGCTCAGATGTGGCAACTGAGGCACAGGCTCTCCACTGAAGTGCAGAAGGAAAATCCTTTATTATTACAATGGTACATACTTATGCTCTTGCTACCTTAGCTCTTACTTCATGATAAGCAAATCAGCAACTAGACAGTCATCAACCCTCTCTCCCAAAAACAGTTCCATACTTTCTTGAAGCTGACTTATCTTTCTTCCAAGGCCTGCTTCTCCTCCAAGTCTTGCTGCTTCTCCAGGCCAGTGTAGAGCAGACCTGGCACTTCTCCAAGCCAGCACAGGACAGAGCTCCTGCCTGGCTCACCAGGCAGAGTTCTCTCAAGCAGAGCTCTTCACTAAGCTCCTCAAACTGAGCTCTCTGGCTGAGCTGACCGGCCCATTCGATTTGGCTCTTAAGTATTGAATCTCCCACAGCTGTGCAGGGCTGACAGGCCAATGCTGACTTGCCTCTTAATCATTTACCAGTAACACATGATTTGACTCTTAACATATTGAATCTCCCACAGCTGCGCAGAGCTGACACTCCCACACTCAGATCTCCTCTTTGCCTGAAAGGATGCAGCAACATCTTTAATGTATTGTATCTACATAAATATATGGATAATAAGTTTATTAATTTAGGAATAAGCAACAATTCAAGGAGGACACCCAAGCAAAGCAATAAGTCAGCTTTTGCTGTCCACAGCTAATGATCTTGTTCTGCAGACTTGGTTATAAAACCAGAGGGGACTCCGCTCTGCCAGCCAGCTTTTGCTGACTGTCAGTGGGGATTTTATCACTGATGGCAAACAAGAACAGAGCTACATCAGTGCCCAGTTTTTACAAATCTTACTCACGCTAAACTCAGGTGCAGTCATCTCCATCTTATTTTTACAAGCATTGAGAGCTATTCAATAGAGGCTGAAGGTCAGGGGTTTTTTTGCACTAAACAGCTATTAAAGAACATAACATCATACTCACAGAAGACTGCAGATCCAATTTTACATAAGATGAATAGCAAAATGTAGAGCCTTTGGTTTATCAATTTGCTTTGTTTCTTCATGTCCTTGCATCTGTAACAAAGCAGGGGATAATACACCTTTCCTGCATCCATCACCTGCCGGCTCCTGTGGCTCTTGCCCAACCTATCTAACGATCCTGGCACTCGGCCTCCCCTTCGCTACAGTAGCCTCTTTTGTCACTTGTCAACTAATTAGACCTTGCAGGCACATTACCAGCATGGGCAGACAACAAGGCCTAAAACAATTATAGTTTTTATTTTTTAAAAAAGGTACCAGATGTTTACTGAGTCTTATCCAAAGGGATTTTATGGCAGCCTCAGCGCACTCCCAACAGAATGGCATCTGCACATCTCCAAACAGTGAGAATTCATTAATTCCTCAATAGGCTTGCATTTCTAGCAGGGGCCTGGATTTTCCTTGTTTTCCTTCAAATGGTGCAACAGATATTAATGGAGGAGGATTGCCATGCATGCTACATCACAGCATTTTTTGGCAGTTAGGGCATTTTGCAAAGTTTTGTTGTGTCACTACTCAGCATCAGAATGTAAGTGAAGGAAACCACTGAATTTTGGGACTGGCAGGTAACCAAACTTTCTATGAGGGTTGAATTGCACCTGCAGTATGGGAGACTAATTGGAATTATCCACCAAAAAAATAAAAAGAAAAGGCTAGAAACTAATTAGAAAAATCTCACAGTCGTTAAAGGATGTGGTAGTGAAAGAGAGGGAGGGCACAAAGTATATGGCAAGGTTATGGTGTGTACAAATTCTTCAGTCTCATTCACTAGTGAGGAAGTCAATCTCCACTAACAGTGCATTATTACCCATTAGTGTGGAGCAAGATTAATCAACAGGTGAGCAAAAGAAAAAAAAGACACCTGCCTGTAAGGTATTACCATTGCACACCAGCCATACGCCAAGGCAGTGACCTCAGGTCTCCTGACCCTTCCTGGCCCCCCACCCCCTGTGCTCTGAGCATCTGCAGCTTGGAATAACCAGTGTTGGCTGCTGTTTCCCAGTCCAGATGATTTATGAAGTTAAACAGGCTCAGGAAGCCCCTGTTTGTCCACAAGCAATATTCACTCTTTCAGGCCAGGGGAGACTGACACCAGACTCCTTCCTGTGATATCTGCTACAACAGGACCTGGAAAGCCGACGCTGCTCATAAATCACTCCAGTGGGGGGAGAGGCCTTTATTAAGGCAACCCTTTTGTCTGTTCTATATCCAATAGCCATGATTCTGCAACAAAGGCAGAAATATTGTTGACTTCCACAGTAATTTACTACAGGGAAAAATCAGGTAGTAGGTTCAATACAAACTTGACAGCTATAACTAGCACTCAGCTATGTGCTGAGGAAACTTGACCTTCTTACCCCGCAGGAAAGGAAGACAGGATTGCTTATGGTGTTTTCCTCCTATTCCTCATCTGTCACCTCCCTCCTCATTGCCTCCCAATTTTCCTTTGATTTTACATATATAGTTTTTGGCACTTCTCTTTTCCCCAGACTTTTGTCCAAGAGAAGGAAGGAAGGAAAAATGAAACCAGAGGACAAACACCTCCTGAAGGAAGGCTTGTCAGATAGCTACCAGAGATAGACATCTGTGTTTTCTGAGACTGGCAGCAGACAGAAAAAGGAGTGGTGGCATCCTTAATATGAAACGTGTATGCAGAACAGGAATTCAGGGGGCCAAGAGAACACAGTTAAGTTCACGCTCACCTTCCCAGTAGAGGACTACTGAATAGTTAACTGAGATTTTTAATTAACTTATTACAAGCTCATAGTTATTAAAAAAATATTCAGTGGAAGAATTAAAGCTCACCTGCCACATCCCTTTTTCCTGATGCAGTCTGATAACTGGGGGGATTTTACAGTAGAGATAAATATTTTCCTCTCCCCTGATAGTCCCCCATCATTTCCTTCATCTCAGCACCTTCTCTCCATCTGCCTCTGCTCCTCCAAAGCTATCTCCATGAGAAACCTGTGGCAGGGTAGACAGCCTAGAAATGAACTATCTATAGCCAGAATGCATTTCATACCCCACTGGCTAGCACAAATAACATCCTTCCAACACATCTGTAGACACAGTTTGTGGTATTAAAGAGAGAGAGGTCATCAGCAGTCTGAACACTGTGATGGAAATTACACATTTTTGATCCACAGGTGCTCTACAGACATACATGTCTCCAAGCAGATTTTCTTTGAACAAGACAGACAGTCAAAAGCTAATACGTGGGCCACTTCCAGGCAGGCTGTAAGTAGACTAGATGAATCACTGTTGTTTTACAAGATGCTTCAGTGGTAAATGTGGATGGATGTGCCTGGAGGAGGGGCAGCATAGTGGCTGGGACTTGGCATGGTGCATTTGATGCTTTGTACACTAGACTAGGAGAGAGATGATCCTATGGATGTGGGTTCCTGGAGTGCACTGTTCTATCCAATGTAAAATAAGATCTACACCGAAAAAGCCAAAACTGTGCCATGCGAGGATCAACCTCTCATGGAGCTGCCTTGGCACATTAGGACAAGTGATGAACCAGCTATGCTGGCTTCCAGCACCAAGACCCTAGACAACCTTTGGCTTGGCAAATAAGCATTTCAAGATACTCAAGCAATACCAAGTTTTCTCCTGTAAATGTTGTTGTTTGGGGGCTAACTTTTGGCATCCCATTTCATTTAGAAGTAAAGACATACTGAAACACTGCAGGCTCATACCCTTTTCTTCTGAAGATGTTGTGATGGTGACAGCAGAAAGGTATCTTTTAGTGTCTGAATCATTTAGGAAAGGAAATACAAAGTAATACTTTTTTCTCAGTCCATGGCTTTACACATTACCTTTTCATTTTTTTTTTTTTTTTCATTGGCTGAGCCCTGGGCTTATTTGCCACACTTGAAAAGAAGGGATCTTCAGAAGATCATCACAACCCCTACAACTGTCTCTCCTCAGCTGCCAGTGTGATTTCTTCAGCTGATGGATTCAGGGCACATTGCAAACAGAATTGTAATGGCTGGTAACTCTGCACCTACCCCCATGGAGATGTTGAGGTGTTTAAGGAGCCCCTCTTCATCTCTTCCACTACTAAGAAGAGGTTGTATTGCATTTCTGTGACAGCTTGTAAGGAGAGTAGAGGGCAAGAGACCAGCAGGTTAGCACCAGCAGCTTGTATTCATCAGACAAGCTTTACAATGAGAAATTAATGGTGGGGAAGCAGACAACTGAAAATACTCTTTGAGAGCTAAGTCCCTCTCAGCTCAATACTTCAGATGTCAGATCAGCTGCTTTTCCTCCTACTTTTTTTCCTCATCCTTGGCCTAATTGGGAAATTTGTGTCCTTGCCGAGTCCAGGTCCCATTGCCTAGGCTCTAGTGCTGGTGAGGACCACTTCAGTGCAATCAAATTCACACTGTCACATACAGATATGTTTCTATGAAGTAAGCCTAAGGACCATCTATCCTCCTCCTTCTCTACGCCGCAATGGTGGAGGGGTGGAGGCATTTGAACTGATCTGGTTTCAGACATCTAAGAGCACAGGTGCCCAAGGATTTACAATCAGTGGAGATACGGGGCACTTTCAAGAGCAATTGAGCCCAGCTGGTTTTGAACCCATCTCTGGACAGGATTGGTAACCCTCAGGAGGAGCATGTCTCACCACTGGCTATCAGACTGGGGAACACGGGAGTCCCCCCCCTCACATGCTCCTAACTGCGATAGGAGCTGTGGGGTGCTTGCAACCCTTGTAAGGTCTTGCCACTTCATCCACCTGCCAAAGCAAGCAAGCTGAAAGCCTTGCTCTTCAGGGTAAATCAAGAAAAAAATGAAAGTAAAATTAACAGCAGTAGTAATTTCGGTGGAATGGTTTATTACTAGCAGTGTTATTGCATACACTGACTTTATTAGTGTATACACAGTGTGCAATAACGTAATTAGATTTCACAATGTATAATAATGATTTTTATGCAACACAACAACTGCGTATTATGGAAGGGAATTGGTTCCCATTACGGAGCCAGCACAAATCCTGGGTCAATACTTCATACCTGACAGTGCATCTGTTGGGCCTCAGGCCTGGGCTACAATCCAGTAAGAGCTGGAGAATAGCCTAGGGCAGGGATTTTATCCCCTGTGGCTCCAGAGATGCCCTTGTGCTGCCTCCTGCCACGTGCCTTCCTGTATGGGCAGCATCACCAGCTCCCAAGGGAATGCAGTGCACAGCTCCTCCATGCACCTAAACAGCCTGAAATGCATGTAGGAGGAGAAAACCTTTTTGTTGAGTAGGGAACATCTGTAGGTCCCCTGGAGAAAACTATTTAGGTGCAAGGTTGTGCCCACAACACATAAACTTGCCCAGGTGGGAAGCAAATGAGCAGCATGGCATGAAATCAGGGAGGAAAGATGAGTGACCATGGAGCTGGGGGCTAAATAGGGGCCAGGAAGAAGATACCAAGGAGTCAAAAGAGAGAGGGATCTTAAAAGCTGTCTTTGACCACCTGAATATCCTCTCCCTAGAGGAACTGTGCTCCTGATCCAGAGACATTCACTGTGCCCAAGTGCAGCTGCTGACATGCGAGTCAGGTGACACAGAGCCTGCCAAAGTTTACCCCTTAGCATAGATGGGGACAAATAATTTCCAGCATCATGTCTTCTATTTTAGCCCCTGATGACTGTGCTGAAACACTTGTGGCACACACTGGAAAAGGACACAGCATTGGCCAGCTTGCATTTCCAGCAATGCAGCGGACAGGTGCAGCAGAAATGCAGCCCTTAGCTCCAGCATGTCCAAAGCTTGGCTTAACCCTGCCCAGCAATGGCACAGCACGGAGCTTTTGAAAAGCTAATTGTGACAACAAACATTTTACAACTTCAGAATAAATCATTGTTCTGTTTTCTCTCAGAGTGGGTTTGTTTTAAATGCCACTTGCTCTGTCTCCACTGTTAATGAGCACGAGTTGACCCATTTATTCTCTGCTGCACTTTCCGCAACAAATCACAGCTTTACTGCAAAGGTACAGAATATTAGAGCCACAATTTCATTGGCAAGATTTTTACTTGTGAATCCATTAGTATTTTCCCTGAACAGTTTTTCCTCCATCATCTTTGCTAGAATAGAGAACTGCTCTTTTGCAGGTCTATTCTCTCTGCTATTCCCTTGGCTTGAGTGAAATATATATGAGATGACTCAGAGTTTGAACTCTCAGTATATGTTTCTAATACAAAGTCTCTGCGTGTCTGGGGACCTAAGACAGATATTTAATTTTAGATAAGAAATACTGGTGACATCATGCCTTTGATTTCTTTGCTGGATGTCTGTGCAGCCAGCACATGGTGAAGCTGTTCAGCCATAACAGCCTCATCACATTTAGGAAGTGACTTAATATTCAGCATAGGTACTGAGCAGCGGGCAGCCACTGGTCCTCTTGGGTGGTGCTTAGCAGGAGTACACACTGGAGCTTTTAACCTCAGCAAATCCATACAATAGCACATATGGAAGGCTAAAGGATCTTGCAAGGAAAACTAGGTTTCCTAAGACCCTTTTGTGCAGCTGCTGCATCTGCTGGACAGCAAAGCTCTAAGCAGAGCACATGAGCATGAGGGTCAGCTACCCTTACCCCACACCCCACCTTGCATATGTTGATTTATGCCCCCTCAACACACACACTGGAGAGATTGAATTTAGCCTTGCCATCAGTGACTTCAGCTTTCCACAGCACCAGATGCCAGCAAGTGCATCCAAGCAGAAGGAAGCATGCACACAGCAGCTTCATTTTTAGCTTTACAGCTTAAAAAAAAAGGACATGCCTTCATTTTATTTTGAAACATGACTAACTAAAAGCTCATATGCATGGAGGGAAGCTTGAGAAAAAAAATCAGACTCCTGCAGCAACACCTTTTAGTTGAGACCATTTTGATGACATTACGGTGACAAATTTTCAGCCTTTCCTACAATTTTATACCTTCCTACACAGCAGGTGTTATCCAAAATGATCTAGGAGAGATATTAGCATGGATAAACAGGGCATAAGACAGGAAATAAAATCTAATTGCTGAGACACAAGGCAAACTGTAGTACTTGCATGTCAGCAGAAACAGTTAGCATGTGGTGCAGCTTACCAAGGGGTACAACAGGTTCCTCATTCCTCAAAAACTGCAGTCAGCCTTGAAGCATCTTTCTAAAGGTTAGACTCCAGTTCAGCCAGGAGTTACAAATTTGCTGCAAGCACTATCAGCTTCATCGCTTTGCTCTACATAGAGGAAACCATCCTCAGCAGCCCCCTGGGCTTGCTACAGGGTCTCTTCTCTAAGCCACACTCAGACATGCCAGTTACTCCTCCAATTAGGGACCAGAGTTAACATCCAGGTAGACACAGAGCTGATTAAAGCAGCTCCTAGCCTTCACACAACATAATTGTGTTGTTGTTACCTATTTTTTTTTTTTTTTAAGCCTGTCAGGTGCATCTCCTAATTGCCCTAATGATGAACAAACCTGCAGAGTATGGAAGTCACAGTTAAGAGACAGAAGCTATATGAGAAGAAACAGTGGGAGCCCATATGTGGGAATCCCAAAGGCATGTCTAACCCAAGAGCTATAGCCCCCCTCAGAGGAGATAAAGACTCTCAGCTCCAGGGCTGTGATCTGATGCATCACCATGGCCTCAGGACAAGATCAGCCCACAGCATGCTTGAGGATAGCAGGTTTCAACATCTGTCCTAGAACCTGAAAGCCGCAAAATTGGTGCATATATGAGCTGCCTCTTATATGAATAGCTCATAAAGCATACTGACTTTTCAGCTTGTACAGATGTTTTTAATTAATTTTGTGTCACCATGTGTAAAAAACCAAAACCAAACCCACAAAACTCAATTTAGGGCCCTTGCATTAGATCACAATCACAGGCTCTCCAACAAATGCCTAACATGGTTCTGTGCCCCAAGAGTGAGTGCTAGTCCTAGGTGAAATGAGGTTGCTGAGGCTCAGCTGCCTCTACCGCATTTCCACATCACTGACCAAGACAGCATCATTAGGCCCCACACCCCTACCCTAAGAAGTTTCATATTTAAAAAAAGCCAAGCAACCCATAAATCTCCTTCCTTTGAATGTACGAATTTGCAATACAAGTCATGTGCTTGGCTTTAAATATTAGTTGGAGCACAAAGTGAATTCAAGGCAGAATGGTGGTGGCAATTCTTGGTTTGTTCACAGGAGAGATGTGGGGTTTGCTCTTACAAGTCATGTACTGGCCACAGAAATAAAGCATCAGTGATGTTACCCATGTGCTGTGAGCTAACAACAGCTCTGCAGCGATCAGTTCAATGGTCACAAGGCACATGTACCTCCCCAGCATCCCCCTCTTGTGAGTCCACGCTCTTGAAGCTATAGCCCAGGGTGCTGACATGCAAGGTTTACTCCCCTTTTAGCACTGCCAGCTGGTAAGCGATTTCCCAGGCATACCTAACACTATTGTAATTTTTTACCTAAAAAAAGAGGTTAAAAAAATCACAACAGCATGAAGTATGGCTGAAGGCTCAGCAGGTGTGTTTCCTTGGTTCCTCAGAGACATAGCAATTCTTTCTGACCCTACAACAAGAGCCTGTAGATGCCAGGCGCTTTTTTTTAACTTTTTTTTTTTTTTCTTTCTTTAAAGTGTGAAAAAGTGTATTTTACTGAAGGTCATTGTACATCATCTTACTGGTGCACTGGGTCAGGAAGTCCGTGGGTTAAGCCCATGCTGGGTAATGAAGCATTGCCTTTAACTACATTTAAGATTTCACCTCTTCGTTTCCCCATGTAGTGCTGTATTACCTACAGTGAACTGCAGCACTCAATTCACCATCTCTGGACACTACTTATTATTTTATATGCCTCTAACATGTCACTTCTTATGTGTCTCCGCGCTAAAAATATTTCTAAATGGCTCCTAACAGGAAAGTCTCCTCTTTCATTTAATAAATCCTTTTAGTCTCTTTACTTCGTGGTCTCCGGGAGAAGCGGTGTGGTCCAAAGCAAACCCTTGACAGCAATGGGAAGCCTGGGATTAAGCCTCCTCCGAGTATCATTCCCTTAAACCCACATTGTAGCCCGGCTGCTTTCCCAGCCGTGATGCACGTTGATGCTTTCCTTGTCCCCTTTGACTAGGTTTTCCTCAAGCTGTTGCAGGGCATATGGCCCATACAATTGAGATACAGCCTCACTTCATTTTATTTGTAATTGGGATTTTCTCATAAGCGAAGGCAGCAGAAGTCACCATACTGGCATGTCTATGGGCCAGGCCTTGCAGACTGGCATTAGTTGGTCCCTAGGCATTGGCTGGTGGCATCCTCCTGCCACTTGATACAGTGGAAAGCCACAGCCAGTGGGCGATGACATCCACTGCCATCTCAAACCACAGGGCTCCTTGCCTTTGTGCTGGCTGGTGGCTCCTTGTTGCTTTGTTAAACTTGCAGCAATGTTTCTAAGTATTGGGATATTTATGTTGACTTTGACACACTACCACTCAGATCTCCTGTATTAGGGTTGTATTCTTTTTTATGTGAAATATTGAAGCAGCTAATTGCAATTACCAGAAAGCATATACAAGAGAGCTTGTTGATTGCCAGTAGACAAAGACACTTCGGAAATCTTGGATTTTGTTATAGATGAAAGCCTATAAATTTTAAAATAGAAACCACGTTATCATTTACAATTTCCGTTTGCTAACAAATTCTGCTAAACAAAATTGGTGGCTGATTAAGTAAACATTTATACATAAATAAAACAGTGAAGATCTCTTCAGTTATTGAGATGCAGCCAGTTCAGTCTCTTGTAAATAATACAGTGATGAATTCTGGCGTTACAGTGCATGATAAAGCTACCTAGCCTCAAAGTCTTAGGCAAACTAATCCATACGCATGAATCAATCAGTTCATTTTAGTCATACCAGCGTTATATAAATGTCACTAAAATCAATGCCTCAAAGATGTAACAGACTAATAAGTCCTCATGCGGTACATCTAACTGGGATGCAAACCTCGAGCACATAACTTCACGCTGAACACAGCTATACAAGCAGTTTGAATAAGTCATTTTAATAGAAAACTCAAGGGCAGCCCTGTAATGAACAGGCGTGGATGAGAAAAATCTGGTGCGTTATTAATTTCAGACAATGTCGAGTTCTTTTTCATAATGTACATTTTATTAATGCTCTCCATGATAGCTTTTCATACCGGTTCATCACCAGGAGTACAGTAATTACAATGTATTAAGATTCATTCCATGCCTGAGGAGTAAGGAAGTCCAGTTAAGATATGGAAAGCAGGTGAAACGTCCATCACTATTGACTTGGGGCTGGATTAAATCAAAACTCTGACCTGGGGAACCCAGCAGCTGTGTGGGTTTGGTAACGGCACCTCCTGGACCTGCTCTTTGGTGAGTATCTGCCTCCCTTTCTCACTGGCTCACCTCCGTCCATAACCTGTGCACCATTGATACCGAGGTAGCGGATGGGATTCATAATTTTTAGGACTTGGGGTTGGTCTGGCTTATCTTTACAACTGTCACCATTAGCTACCGGATGTCAGCCTCTTTGGGGTTGGTGAGAGAGAGATATTGAAAGCTGTCACAAATGCCTCCAAGAATCTCTTCTGGACATAATGGCAAGGGTTTAAGGTGCGGGATGATGGCATTGTCCAGGGAGAGAAATTAATAGTGAGGGCTCTAATGAGAAAAACCCACCCAACCCAATCCAGGGGATTTCTGCTTTCCTACAATCTCATGAAAAAACAGGGAATTTCTGCAATTGCAGCCCCCTTTCATCCCATGCAGCACCCCAGATCTTCCCAAGGTCAGGCAGCTTCAGGCTCAGGATTTAGCACTGCCCTTCGAGGCTGTAGAAACCATAAGGATGGTTCCCTCATGACTATGAAAGATCAAGAGCTTTCAAAATTTTTGGAGGTATTTATTTTCCTTAATATACTGTCTGATTTTCAGAACATTTCTGTCACAAAGACAGGGTGGGCTGTTCATATTTTTCATTATTTTTCTCCTTGGGAAAATGGCTTTCACTGGGGAGGAAACCTGAGTCTTCCCAAGATGATGGCCACCTTGCCTGGGGACACTATACAAGGATGGAGAAGTGGGCAACAGAAGAGGTGTCCACATATGGCAGACAAAAGCATGGTGTCTTCTCTATGCTGGTTTTGTAAATAAAAAAATGGTTTGATAAATAAATTGCTTGGCACTGCCAGTTGTTAGGTGTAACAGCTGTTAGGTAACAGCAGCCCCACAGAGCTGGATGACAAAGGAAGTATTCAAGTACCCAAGAGAAAAAGACCACCCCTGCAGCTCACCTTGAGCCATGCAAGCAAATTACTACTCCAGATGCTCAAACCCCTCAGTGCTTTGAGGCAGCTTCCAGTTTCTGTTGATCGCCCACTGTCCTTTCCTTGCAAAGGTATAGGGGCTTTGCCCCCAGCATTATGCTAAACATGTGCAATAGTTGGTTTATGCTATCTGGCTTTTTAATGGGGAGGGGACACTTCCACCCTTGCCCTGCTTCCTTGCAAAATGCCAGGCTGAAGAAAGACTTGTGTGGGTCATTTTAAAAAAAATCTTCTTTTTTCTTAAGTCTGTTTTTTTCCAATTTCAATTTCTAATTCCATTTTTTTTTTCTAATTTCCCTCTGCTGCATGAATCCACACGGTCAGACTCAGAGTAAATAAGGCATAAGTAAGCTTTGAGTTGTGAAGGATAAAGGGGAAACACCAAAGCTCCTCTCCTGCTTCTATCAGGTACCATGCTGCAGCAGCCTGCATCTTGCAAACACCCATGCCCGAGCACAGCCTTGCTCTGCTGGGAGCGTTTGCAGATGGCTGCTGTTGTGTCGCAGCGGGGGACAGCAGATGATGACTCAATGCAGAGCAGAGATTTATCAGCTTTTGCTCAGCTAATGCCGCCCCCCCTGGCCTGCTGTGCCTTTTTTCCCAGAGAGATGCAGACACTACTCTGTGCTCATGCTAATAAAGCTGGACCCGGCAGTGTTACTTATGACTTCTCCAATGTGTTTAGGCATATAAAGGTGAGTACAACATACACATCCATATCCTCTCTTCTGTCATGGACATGGCTACACAGACAGGAGGACCTGCGCTGACTGGCAGCCACTCATGCAGGGCACGGTCTTGCACACGCACTTTCACACATGCTGAGAAGAACTGCACACATAAGGTGCTGGCTGACATGAACATGGATGTCTATGCATGCCTCCATTTACCCAGCTGAACAATTGGCCCAACACCATTAACAAGTCTTCAGGGTTTCTTTTTTTTTTGTTTTTTGTTTTAATGATAGAAGTCTTGGGGGAACCACACTGACGGGGTTTGCATCCCTCTGGTGATTTCTGCCCATCCCACCCCCCCCACACCTGCACCAAGCAGCCCGAGTCCTCTGTGGGCTGTAGCTGAGTATTTACATCAGCGGAGACCATGGGTCCAGTGAGTTCACTCTGTTTACAAGAATGAAGGAGAAACATCTGCCGAGTTCCCTGCCAGATGTGTCTGTCATCTTTCAGATGCCTTCTGCACCCGCTGCGGCAGCACAGCTCAGCTGTGAGACCCCATGCCAGCTCCACCAGGCAGACGCTGTGGTTTCCCATATATCCATCCCCAGCTGAGCTGATTGAGAAACGCTATCTTCAAGATACTAAGGCTCATTTTTTCCAAAAAATATCTCTATTTACACAAGACAATAAAATCTGAGCAGCTTTCCCCCAAAAAGCTTTTGCCAAGCGGAACTGCTAGTGGATGCGTGTGCCAGAGACCCTATTTACAAGCGACAGTACTCTGCCGGCAAGTTTAGCTTCTTCTGGTGTAAGGACTACTTCTTTGTCCCTCTTTTACTTCCCTCATTACCTCTCCACACAGCCAGGTCCATATTTACAAGAGGGGCCTGGATCCAGCACGGTCACCTTTATACAGCCCAGCTTGCGAGCATGGAGAGGGGCTCAGGACAGGGGGTTGAGCACACTCAGACATCTTTAAGTGTTTTCAAGTTGCAAAGTCAACATTTCGAGCGGATGAAACTCATCTCTTATTACAAAAGACATTTTTTGCCCATTCTGCTCATCTCAAAAAAAAAGCGAGCAACCAAGTGGTGAGGGCACTTCCCAGGGCACTGCCATGCGCGGGGCAGCAGGAATCTCAGCCAGGCTGTTTTCTCCTTGGGGATGCGAGGGTTTGCCGAGGGTTTTGGTCGAGGCTAGTTTCTCCGGCCTCTCCTGTTGCACAATCCCAAGTGAGGGATGGGTAAACCGAGGCACAGAGGAGCTGAGGCAGCGCACCGGCGTGGGCTTGCCGGGGCAGACTCGCTGGGTGCCCCGGGACCTAGATGACACTGTCTTCCATGGTGACTCGCCTGAAGACTGGCTCCTGCTTGGGTGTCCTTCCGCTTTCTGTGGAAAACAAGGGGAGAACAGGTAAAGCCCCAAAGCAGGATCCTGCAGCTATTTATAAGACCATCAGTTATTTTTAAGACCACTTCCACCCTCAAACAAAGCATGGCATGCCTGGGCTTGCCTTGAAAGGGAAGCGTTGCTTAGAGCAGGTGAATGTATTTATGGGCCAGCATTCCATCAGGAACCTCCTCCCACCCTTTTTGCTGAAGCTGGTGATACAGATTTGCCTGGCTTTGTCCCCATCTGAGCCAGTTATTTGTTAAACAGTGTGAGGACCAGCAGCATCAGCCACTGCTACCCACCGCTCTCCAGATTAAAGGCAATGCTGAGGTGCCTCTTTGCTCCTCTGGGTTTAGCCCAGCTCAAGCAAGGAGAACCCAGAGCCGAGCTGTAATCACCAGCTTGTACCAGCCCAGGATGACTTGTTTGAGCAAACTGTGTTTTTTGTGGTTCCCCCCACCCCTTAATAATAAATAGTCAGTATAAATGACTGCAGAGTAAACAGATCTGTTTTGCTATCAGACATTATCTGAAGGGCACTTCACATCCTGAGTGCTCTGCTTTACAGCTGCCTCTATAATCACTGCAGTCCCAGGGAGGAAAACGCCTCCTTTTACATGTGCAGGTTGGGAAGAGGCAGCCACGTGCCATTTGGGGTGAACACATGCAGACTTTTTTATAAATAATATTTCAGGGAGAGGTTAAAATAGACTCGACACATTCAAGAAGAATTAAGAGTTGTCCTGGAGCCATTTTCTAAGCATAAATCATTTCACCCCATCTCCCACCCACCCAAGGGCCAGCAAATCTGTGTTGCTCTGCATGGCAGCATAGAAAATATTGTAGCGAAAGCGTGGGGAGCAGAGCTGGCAACTTTTTGGGCAACTCCCGTCTTGGCTAATTTGGCTGTTCAAAAGAGGAGGGACTTTCATCCTTTTCTTGTTGCTCATCTCTTTTTTTTTTTTTTTTTTTTTCCCCAAGCAGTGGGATGCATTTTCTCCTTTCATTTCCGCTGCTGCTATCTCAGCAGGCTGCTTTGCATTGCAGTGCAAACTGCTAGCAGCTAAAAATGCTTGGGTGCACAGTTTATCTCAGGGAAAAATATAATCAAAAATCTCACCTATTTAATATGAATCACTCTTTCTGGCCGGTATCTACAGCAGCTTAAGCAATAAGGCCGTCTATCTGTATCTATGAATGGTAGCAACACAAGCAAGGAGGAGGGTGAGGCAGAGGTGACCAAAGGGCAGAGCCGAGGCACTTGCACTGAAAGCAGCTCACCTATTTATCAGGGAGGGACCCTCTCAAAAAAAGGTCTGGCGAGGACCTTGACAGAAAGCTATAAACCGTTCTTTCCTTTTTTTTTTTTTTTAAGATGAGGAAACCAGTGGCCAGCTAGAGCAGGCACCTGACAGCCACAGCAAGGCGTCAGCCAGCCTCAAATTGGCTTCCCATTGCATGCAGGTTAATCCCATACAACCCTTGCTTCTCCCTGTCTGCCCACGGAAAGTGCCTCAGAAACTGCTTTTGGCACATTACAGCTAAAGGATGAAGCCTTGCAAGAAAGTAGGGGCTTTTTCTTTTATTTCCCCCTGCCCAAAGACGATTTTCCCACCCCCTTGTGCAACCAAGTGCTGCGTGACGTCCCAGGTGAGGTGCTGCTGCTTCCCGAGTGGCATACCCAGAAATCTTCTACCTGGTTCATTGACCACTTATTTTTCAACATCCATCCCACAAAAACATTTATCAGTGGATGTTACCACAGGCTTGTGCCTGCTGAAAGGTGAAGCTTTTGCTGCTGGTGTGGCACAAAAGCTGCAGGGCTCACGCCTGCATTGAGCTTTCCTGCCACGGGGACCCGAATTAAACTCTGTCTGAGATGCCTCAGAGAGAAGTGGGAGAAGACAGGATGAAACCAGTTTTATTATAGCCATAATTTACCCATTGAGCATCCTGCTGCTGGAAATAACCTTTCCAAAGTTGTAACATAAGATGCAGTTGATTATAAGTGGCAGTCAGAGATATCGGGTCATCTGTACAAGTATTCCCATGCACACCAGCTGAGGAGGCTGTGCAGAAGCTATGTTTGTGCCTTTTACATTGTTGTTTGGGGTTTTAAGCAATGCTGTCAAAATATCAAGCATTTGCTTCCAGCACATAATAACTGTTCTGTATACCAATTTTTTTTTTAATTTATTGAGGTTTTAGCATGGGCTTTTACATGTGTATAGTGCATTTAAGGAGTAGAAATATAAGAAAAGAAAATAGATGGAGAAAGAAAAAATAAAAAGACAGCAAGTAGTTAGGATTACTTTTTTTGTTGTTGGCATTTTGCTGGAGAAGACTATCACCATCTGTCTAGTGTACCAAATACAATGAACAGTAAGCATCTGTAAAAAGCTATTCTGATGTGAAAAACGAAGATTTTCAAGCTAGTCTCAATATTTCAGCATTAAACAGACCATCCCTCCTGCACTAGGACAACATATGATTTGGTGTATGTTCCATGCATCCCTAGGGCTTGCCAAAGCCCTTGGAAGAGCAAAACTGGCCCTACACCAGCTGCCTGTGCTGAACGAAATGACTCTTGGTGCGGAGGGGGGGGTGCTGCTGCCCTCCTGGAGGTACCCCTTTGGGTGCTCTTCCCTGGCCGCGCTGCTAATGTCCCTGATGAGGACAGCCACCACTAACGCGACCACCACTACCTTCCTCGGGAGCATTAATCACTGATTTTATCTGGTTTCAGCTTTACGCTGCAGGATGTTCTCTATCCCGTTACCAGAGAGCCTGTGATGACATGACATTTATATAATGTTCATGAGCACAGACTATTTAAACCCTAAAATATTCATTAAATAAAATTTGCATAGAGTCTAGCTGAATGCAGTGGGTAGCTAAAAATAAAGTACTTTTCTTTTGAAACGTAAGGAGGAGATCAGGGTGTAACAGATGACCAAGCTGGTGCTCTTAGGCTTTCCTGAGATAGCTTTTTAATAAGATGAGCTATCTTTTTATCCCTGTTGTCAAGGCAAGTCTGTGGGGTATTATATTCTTTATAAACTAGCAAGATCAAGAGCATATGGAGGTATGTGAGAGAGAGGCCAGTTGGCCAGAGAAGAGGGAAGGGGGATGCAGACAGTAGGGACACACACAGAGACATGCAAGGACCCCCAAGAGCACAGTGCCTTCCACCAGTGCCACTGTTTCCCCCCACCCTCTGAAGCATCTCATTGCTCAGTACCTGGGGGCAGGGAGGAAGGAAAAAGATTGGTTAACAACCACAGATTTCAGGGAATTAAATGCAATCAACAGGCAGAAAGGAGCAGCACCATGACAAGTAGTATTGTCTACACAGTGCCTCCAAAGCTGTGACGAATACCCCCTATCCCCAGCAACCCTCCAGCCTACATAGTCTTTCTTGGCATGTGTCTCTCCTTCACATGTTTCAGGGAGATCGTTACAGTCTCTTCCAGTTCTTGCAGAAAATAGGCAGGTGTTGCCTGGTGGAGCCAAATGTCCTTAAGCAGTAGAAAACATAGTGATTGAACAGTAAACTGGTGTGTCAGCTCATTATGGGGCAGTCTGCGATGCGATTACACAGGAAAAGGAACCCAGCCCTGAGCAAATTAGAAAGAGTGAGGGAAAAAAAGGGATTCACAACTTGCAAAGCATCCCAAGATGATTTCCAGGAAAATGCAAGGCACAGTCTTGCACTTCTCCATCCCACTCTTCCCACCTGTGAGCAAGGCTTTCCAAAAGGACACCTCAAGCAAGGGATCAACATTGACAATCCTCACTCCAAACATGCCTGGCCACCTATGCCTCCTAAAGGTGGTTCCATGTTTCAGAAAGGGGAGTCTAGGTATTAGGGTGATGTTTTTGTCAGACCAAGAATTGCCTGTTTGCCTCTATGCTGTTTGGTTTTCACTGAAAGCTGGATGCTTATTGCAGTTGAATGATGAAGCTTTAATCTTCTCCCTATAAGGTAAATCTGGGTTTTTTTGTTGTTGTTGTTAAACAAAGCTCTAAAAAAGATCCCTCCAGAACAGGGCTGAATATCCCCTTCAACCCAGCTTGCAAAGTTATATGCCCCAAGCATAGCTATGGATTTAATATTATAATCGCTACTGCCTCTTCATCAAGCTATTTTCTGACATCTCTGCCTTGGCTCAGCATTAATAAATTTTGTAGCTCTCTCCCCTACCCACCGAGGCACTGAGGACTTAACATTGACGTGAGTTTCCCATGCTGCAGTCTGCACAGAAGACACCGCTACATCGCCAGTTGCATAAGAACTCTATCTACGAAGCTACTTACCCACAAGCAGAAACCTTCACCATGCCCATAATCAACTATCTGACACAACAAAAGCCTGTTTTCAGGGGGAAAAAAATGACAAAAATAATCCCCATCCTGCTCCCCCACCAAACTAAATTACAGTCTTAAACCATTTTTGGCTTAATATAATTAATAATATCTATTTCCCCTCTGTTTTGTGATTCAGCTGTTTCCAAAGCTATAAGAAGCACCAACAGTGAATCCTGTGGTGCCAGAACAGCCTGGGGACGGAAATAATCAGCTTGAAAATAAACAGCGTTTTTTTGCAATCAAAGTGCTAATAGGCATGGTAGGCTGGTGGAGAAAAGCTTGAGCAAGGGCTGGATGAGAGGGGAAAAATAGCCTGTCCACTGATAAATCCAAAATACACAGAAAAGCTGGGGAGAAATGACCATTTGGTGTAAGAGAAGTCAAATATTTTTCAGTAGGACACAACCATCCCATAGCAAATCCACCACTGGTTTGTTCTTGCATAGTTTCAGGCACACTGGTAAGTGCCGTGTTGATCACCTGCCTCCCATTTTATCATGACAATATTTGCTGTGGTGTATCTCACCCTCTGCATGAATTTAATCCCGCCATATCCCTGGAAAACTTTCTGGAGTCTAATACAGTAAAAGAGTTTTTACTTTCTCTAAAGTAAGTACTTAAAGCCTCAGCAGCCTCCATTGGGCTGCTACATGATTTGGTATGACCACATGGGTCTGAAATACTTGCTTCACCTGCATGCATATGTCTACCACGTGCTGCCCAGCTCCACCGCTGCTGGCATGGAAAATAAAACGAAACAGGGAGGCAGCATCAAGAGCAAGAGCGCAACCCAGCTGGCCAGTGGCTATTATGCTATGAAGCCAGGTGATTCCCAGACTCCCGATAGGAAATGCTCCCTTGTCAAAACATATACCCGGCAAGAGGCACAGCTGTCATCAGTGCTTGGTCAGAAATGAAGTTTCCTCCCCAAGATGTTTTGGCCTGAGTGCCTGACTGCAGGAAGGACTCAGGCAACTCAAACCAGACTCTTTCATAGGCCTTGAAAGCCACCAAACACCACCATCCCCTGGTTCTGTCCCCTGACAAGTCCCTGCTGAGCAGCACTGAGCAGCATCGCCCCACACGAGTAGAGCTGCTCCGTTGCTACATTTATCCTCCAGCACTGGGAATATCTTGTCTAACACTGGCAATCACCTGCCTCCTCCAAATCTTCTGACTTTTACCCGGCTTGATGGGAGTTGGATGGAGGCAGCACCAGACCCCAAAGCCCAAGGCATGGGAGCGCGTCCAGAGGTGTTTATTTTCGCTGTCAACCTTTCTAGTCTATTTTGTGGCTTTCTATAGCCTGATGATGAATCCTAATTGCTCCCAAGGGGTTTGAAGGGGGAAGCTGGAGGAGAGCGGCAAAACGCCAGTGGGCCATTGGCAGTGGTGAGACGGGAAGGGCGATGTGGCCAAGGACGGTGATGGCGCTTTGAGTACGCCCGGAGCAAGAAAATAAAGAGACAGCAAACAACGACCGAGGAGGCCTAACGGGGACTTGTTTTACTCTTTGACATGCTACCAGCAGGTTTTAATCTCAGAAGAACCAAAATTAAAAAAAAAAAAAAAAATCATTACAATGATTAAAAGGTACGACACATGAAATACTATACTCAAATCATCTGCGTGTCGTTGGCTAGTTTATACAGTAGGCACAAAACAGACCTAGAATCACCTGCAACAAATGTCGACCAGTGTTGTTCTCACCCCTAAACAAGTACCGCTAGCCTGATACTTCTAGTCAGCCGTAGCTGTGTAACCTTTGTGCTTAAATTGCTCGGCTTAGGCCTCCTTTTTTTGGCATTGCTCACCCATGCCGTAAAGGAGTTGAGACTTGTACTGAAGACAGTAATGTAGAGAAGAACAACAACAACAACAAAAAAAGAAAGATTAATTGTACAGTACATACATACAGTATCTTCTAAATCGTGATCAGTTGTTTATTGGTTGGCAAACAAGCTTCACTTTTACAACAAATATTAGTAATGAGGTCATTCAACTGTTGAGACCGTACAAAATGGATCATAAATTAAAAAAAAAAAAACCCAAACAGAAAAAAAGAAAAAAAGAAGAATTCATATTCCGTGCTGCTAATTTACCTCCAGAAAGCCTATGTTACTTAAAAATCCTGTCAAATAAATAAATTTCCTGTTAGGAAAAATAATGAACAGAAGACTTTTTTTTTTGTTTTTAAAAATCACTGCAAAGTACTTTTTAGCTCACTACGCATCAATCAATTTTCTTCTTAACCACTGCAGTACAAGTGCCTAAACCAGGGACCAGATGGAGCTGTGGAGGCCCTTCGTTCCTCCAGGGAAATGGCCGTCTCCTGTAGAAGCCCCACTACAACTATAAAAAAAACCTCTCGGCTCCTGGACATGACCCTACGGCCTGGCTGAGGGGCTGCTTGCCAAAAATGCTTCGCAGGATTATCGTCACGATCGGTTGTGCACTGTCAACGGGGAAGTTTGCCCTGCTCTAGTCTGCCAAAAGTTCTGCTGGCAATACGCTGGCTGAAGAAAGTTATACAGTGAGGAAATAAAAAGACTAACTTGGCTGAAAAGAAATGGTGACGGTGTTACTAAAAATGGTCCTTAGAAAGTGATGCTTGGGGTTTTTTTGTCCAGTGAGATTTTTTTACTGGGATGGGGAGGGGACAGAGGGGAGGGGCAGTGGAAGAGTCAAAACAAAATAAAAAAAAAAAAAGGAGTTATGAAAAACCTTGCTCCTACTGGTAGACAAACTTACAAGACCAGCACAACAGAAAAAAGTTTTTGTTTTTTTTTTTTTTTTCCACTACATTAACAGGGACGCAAGTTCTGGAGGAACAGAAAGCAGACTATATGTGCAATGCTAGTATCTGTACATTACATAGAAATTGTTCGCTTTTCTTTTTCTGCCATTAGTTTTTATCATCCGTTAATACAGCAAAATGTAAAATATGCCTTTAGCACAGAATTCTAGGATTCCCTTCCATCTCATTAAATTTGTTTTTATTTTGTTTGCTCCTGCAGCAAAGGGTGCTGCGGTGAACCCAAGTTGTGAGTGACCAAAACCCATGACGTGATCTGGATTGGTAAGAAAGAGTTTTGCTAGCTTGTTTTTGTGCAGCGCTCCCACCTAGATGCATCATCGCTACTAGTTTCAAATGCACATTTTTGGCCTTTTATTTTTTTTTTTCCCTCTTATATCAGGTCCTCAGTATTAAGAGCAACACAGCATCAAGGATTGTTTAAACAAACACGGCATAACTTGAGAAGGCCACGAAGTGTGCCGTTATCGATCTCTTTCATTAACATAATGAAGTCTGTCTGGAGGAAAGGAGGATGGGGGGAGAAGAGTAGGGGGCAGCAGTTACTGTCCTCTCTGGGCCGGCCTAAAAATTCCAGTAAAAAAAGTCCGAGTTTCCTTTCGAACAGCATGAAGATTTAGGAGTACACACAATATTACCACTGTTTGGATTAACTCAGAACAGTAAACCGAGCGTTACGGAGGGGCTTTTTGATGTCTCTTTGCTTAATTTTTGCTGAATCTTCTATAGACTAGTGACCAAGTGAGCGGGTCCTTTCGCACTGCCATCTGGGGGAGTTCCCTCTTTGTTTGGCGGGACTATAAAACCATCGCTGCTGCCTCGACCTAGCTGGTAGTAAGTGTGTAGCTGATGGACGTGGTTCCTGGAGCCAAGGTTGGGCATGCTTTTGTAGTAAACATCGTCGGCGTCACCGCCACTGCTTTTGGCCGGTGGGGGATCGGTCTGGGTGCTGGCGGTGACACTTTCCGTCATGGGCATGCCGGCCAGTGCGGGCATACTGGTGTAGAGAGAATCCCTGTTAGGCGACTGGAGGTCGTCCGTGTGCTCATTGGTCAGCAAGGGGAAAAAGCTCTCACTGTTGTCTTGCGGGATGCGCCGCCGGCTGTAGAGGTGGGGCTGGTGGTTGTCCGCTGAGTACACCCGGGGGGGCAGCAGCGGGGCGTCCGACTCCTCGTGGATGAGCTCCAGGCCCAGGCTCTCCTCGTGGGTGAAGGAGGTGGCGTCATCCAGCACGATGGCATCATCCTCGCTCCCGCCGCCCACGCTGTTGACGAGTTTGTTCATCAGGTTGCGGCTCTGCTCGCTGGAGCGCTCGTGGTTGTTCAGGTAGGAAGGGATGTAGTTGGAGGTGAGTTCCTTCAGGATCTTTTTCTCGAGGGCGTTCTCAGTGTGGTTGTACCCACGGTCAAGGATTTGCACGCAGTTGCTGAGGTACTCGCCGCTGGCGATGCTGTAGCTGTTGCCGTGATTACCATTCAGTGGTAGAGTATCCGTGACACTTGTATCCCTGGCATTGTTCAGAAGCCCCTCTGAAAAACATTACACAAGAGAGGGTGACTTGTACAAACAGGACACTCACGCGGGACGTGCACACTCAAACCCCCTTCCTAGGCTGCCACGGCTGCTAGGGCTCGGCAGCGAGGAGAGCGTCGCAGCCAAAATAGGAGGGTGCAACTCCAGCTAACCTGCTTATGGTCTTCCTACCAAAAAAATGGAAAATGCCGTCAAGTATATGACTTGATGCGGCAATAGCTGATGGGAAGGAACAACCTCTCCCGGCCAGTACCTCTTACGGCTCTTGCGCTTTATGTATTCTTGGGAGAGCTGAGAAAGAGGTGACCCTGGGCTGGTCCCAATTGCCCTGGCTCCAGGTGCTTTGGAGGAAGGGGGCAATTCCCCCCCAGCTGAGGGAAAAGTATTTGCAGCCCAGGTTAATCATCACCTGAACTGTGTTTGGGAGTGTATCCTTCCTGGAAAAAAAAAGTAAATTTGCTTTCCCCTTTTGCTGGGCAGGCTGCCAGGGGAAAGGCACAAGGCCTGAATGGCAGGATTTGGAGATTAGCAAGGTGGAGGCACAAAGTGCTTCCTGGCCCAGGCTTTTTTGGAACAAGGCTAAATTCCCTACTCTCCCAGCACAAGGCCAAAATCATTTACTCCACACTGGCCAGGTGATTTTCTAACACAACTCATGTTGGAAGTAGTTGCTGTGGGGTCTTGTGAAGCCTTTAAAAATAGCTCCCATTTCACTTGCAAGTTAAAGCAGAGGGTTCAGTGGAAGGTACAGCAAGTACCATCACCACCACGGTACAGTGGGCTCAGGAGAACCTACAACGAGTAATGGGGTCTCAGGGTGCCCCCTGACTAACTATTGTATCTCCATAGGTGTCTCAACACTGCCAACGTAAGGCTAGAGCTTGGCTCTTTCCCAACATGCTATGGAAGATGGTGAGGAAGCGCTTTGAGAGCAATGCAGCACGAATGGGCAAGGGAGAAGAAAATCAGGCCCAGCAGTTAAGCCGCTATGCTTTCTTTTTTGAGGATTACTGGCCTTCTTGGAAGGAGTACAGGTGTGGGGATGCATGAAATAACACATTGACCTTTCAGCTAAGGGCTTTGGGCGTTGCCAAAAAATGGCAAGCAACTCCCAGCAAGGCGCGGTGGATTAGAGGAGCCATTAGCTGACAATTTCAGATGAACAGTTGCTCATACCATGCTTGGTACATGGCATGTGTACCTTCTGAAAATACAGGATTCGGTCTATATCTGTGATGGAGTAGTTGCTGCACGTCAAAGGCTGGAAAGCGCTACTGCAGGCTTTCTTCTTGTTTTTGAGTGAAATGCCAATGTGTTGGTCACCTTTTAGGTTTCTGAAGCTTAGAGGGTGCTGCCATATCCCGGGTTTCCTAACAAACAAGGGAGCTATGCCAAAAAATCAACTAGCCATCACAGACACAGAGCAAAGCCATTTATTTTCACGGTGGAAGCTCTCCAACTGAGTCATGATGCTTGGGAAGTAATGAAAAGTGAGCATTTTGAGGGGAGGACTGTATGTAATGGGTGACGGGTACAACAGCATCTGTCTGATGGTCACACCGAGTAACGTATGCATTGAGGCGCTGAGTGCTGCACTTCTGCTGCCAATGCATAGATCTGGGGTTTGGTGGGGAAATAAAATGGAGGCATCACAGGTGAGAACAGAGTGGGGTCTGCAATGAAACACGCCGTATAAAAATGCCATGACCTCGCAAATAAAAATGTCAAGTTTAAAAAAAAATCATATGCACAGTTATATGAGAAACTATGCTGGGTAAACGATACCACAAAAACAAGAAATAAACAAAGAAAGCATCATCTAACCTCATCTATATATATATGTACACATACATATATATATACATACATACACACGCATACACATATATATACATGTATATTCATATTCTTTTGATTTCAAAACTGTGAGATGAATTTCCTTTATTAACTACATCATCTATATGTGATGCAATAAAAGTGAACTAAAAAAAATTACATTTGATATGCAATGTTTAGCTTTACTCCCATACTTGTCTCTCTGTAGGGCTCTAAACGACAGCATGAAGAAAAGGAAAGAAAAAACAACAAGTAAGCTTACAGCGACAGTAGGAGAAACATGAATAAAAAGCAAATTGATGATATGCAGAAAAGAGAGTTAACGGAAATAATTTTCACTGCCCAGAATACATGAATTTGTTACATGGTTTATTTCAGGTTAAAAATATTGACATTTTAGACAGAAAAATTATTTTGCGCACAATATTCAATTGACTACATCTTTATTAAAAAAATTATCACATTTAAAACTTTTTCCAATGCCATTATAAAACGTTCAGCGTGTAACACAAATCAAGAAATAATGCCTGGAAATTTAAGAAAAGTCTAAAGCTGGTAATGGTCATGCTTGAAAAGACAGGCACTGTCATCGTCACTTCCAAAGTCTTAAACTGAATGGCTTTACTTACTGTTAGTTATAATAACCCCTGGCAGTTGAAACTGAAATCCATTTCCTTGTTAAAAATGTTTTGCCGTCCATCCTTTGTAACAGTGCTTTGTAAGAGTATGACTTTGCTCATCACAGGGCTGCTGGCATTTTACAAACTTTGGTAAGTCTGCTCTTTTTTTAACTGAACACATGGCAAACTATACGGACATTTCAGCAGTTCAAATAACGGCATCGCTAAATGAAGTTATTGAGAAGAAAGGGTTAAAACAAGAAGAAACAGATGAGACAAAGTACTTCCCACTTTTCAATGGTCTGTGGCATGCTGGGGTTTAACCAGAGCTTGTTAATGGGATTGCCGCCTTCTCTTAAAATTAGCTCTCACGAAAGCAGTTAGGCCATTTTGAGAAACTCCTGTGTTGGAGAGACTGAGCCAATGCATGTCCATCAGCTGCCAACGGCGACGAGCGCTCGGCACGTGCTGCGGGGTGCCAGACCCCTCACCTACCATCTCCTCCTTCCTCTACACTCTGTGTCCCATCAATGAATTGCTTTCACCACTGGGAAATAGGACTTTGGCCTTTTAGGGTCTGATTTCCCACCTCTTTCCAAGGGTTTTTTTAGGGCTCCCAGCCCCTGGTGAGTCTCTACCGCAGATGGGTTGACTTCAGCTTGAGCAGAGAGGGTATTTTAAAACACGTAACTGGAGAGGGAAAAAGGAAGGGATGGACCAGATCAGACCCCAGGTTTCTTACAGAGTTCTGACCCTGTCAGTGGCCAGCACCAGAACTGGTAGATGAAGGTACAAAAAAAATCATAGCCTTAGTGATGTGGAATGGGTTAGTCAGCGATGACCCCACCGCAAGGTGATCCCAGCCAAGGCACACCCAGAGATGGTGACATCGTCTACTTTTACAATGCACTATCATCACTTCAGTGTGCTTGCTGGTGCAGCATCCTTAAATCCCAAAGAACTGCTGAGGCCATTAGGCCTGGTTGGTTTTGCTAACCTTCGTTTCTGCTGCAGGATCTCCTAATATTCAGTTTGTAATTGTCCAGGGACAGTAACCAGTTTGAAAAGTAATAGCTATATCAGTTCTATGGTTATTAATTAACTTCCAGCCTCCTGAAAAGAATGGGTTGGGTTCTGCTCTCTCTGAAGTCAATGGCAAAGCTCCAGGGGCTTAAATGGGATCAGTACTGGTCCCGCTCTCTTTCTTCATCTCCCACGGATGAAGCCTGGGAAGGTTCCTCTGTTAGCCATCTGACTGTGTTGCACTGAATAGCACTTGCAAATCAATTACACTATTTTTTGTGGAATAAAATGCTATTAGCTCAGGTAACTGTATCAGAAGCTAGTCTTAAAAATTAGAAGAATACAAGATTATTAAAATGCACATAAAACCTTTTTGTCACATTTCCGCCCAAATCACTTGGGTTCAGTTGAGGCACCCAGACCTGAACATCAGGACTTCTCTTAAGCCAAATGCTGATCCAGCATTACTTGATGCCACTTTAATTAAAAGCCCCCCAGACCTCAATGTTATCATGCAAGAAACGATACAGAACATCAAAGCTCATTTCGACATTTGCAGTACACTAAAGTTCTTAAAATTCAGAGCGTTTCATGTTTAACAGTAACCCTTTTTAAAAAAGCATTTGTGGAAGCAAATTTATTGCACAGAGTTAGCATAGTCTAGGAAATTAATGAACAGCAAAAAGGTCAGACACATGTGCTTTCCTTGTGCTCTGAATAAAAATACCCTAGTGATACAGTTCAATATCTATTTCTATCGTAAACAATATGCTGCCATATTATATATAACTATGGCATATATATGCCATGGCATATATAATGTGGCATATATATATGCCTTACATAACCCCCCCAAAGGGGGTTTTCGTGCTTGCATTATAACCATCATTATTTTCCTTTCCTTAGAGTTCCTCTACTGGAAAGGGATGCCTTCACTGAGAGTGGAGAGCTGACAGAGTGCTGACATACTTGTGCTTGAACGCAGTGTTACGCTGTAGCGATTCAGCCACCTTGCAAGCAAGACAAAAAAAAAATCCCATGGAAGTGGCAGAGCAGGATGGAGCCACCAAGAGACAGGAGCTGGCAGAACTCCACAATCTCCAGCTCCTCCTCAGGTCCTGCTTAAATGCATCTGCCTCTCCCTCACGGAAGCATCAGGACACCAGCTTACAAACATGGTCACTTCCCACAGCCGGAGCAGAGACAAACACATAGGTGACGAGACTGATTTCTACAGCAGAAACCTCCATTAGGTACAACTGACTCTACCTGTTTATTTTGCATTGCCGAAAGGAGGATATGCAAAAGCTTCTAGTTTCCCTACACCTTTTTCTATTTTTTTTGTTGCTTTCTACTAGCACGTATAAAATGTCTTATTGCAAATGGCAAAACATTTCTTACAATATATAAGCTCTGCTCTTTGGAGTTGACCTACACTCCTTGCTTCAGCTGTCATTCTTCTTAGAGATCAAGGGCAGTTTTGCTTTATTTTGCATTTTTTTTCCTGTACAAGCCAGTGCGCCGCTGACCACATTTCTCTACACCATTTCTAACAAGAGCAGCTTTGGTGGCAAAGGCCATTTTAGCTTCACTTACCTTCAAAGGTGTTCCTGTTTCTGAAATGAATGGTTTAACAAGGAAATGCACTGACAACAAAGAGAGGAATGGATACATCTGACAAAATACACACACAAGACCAAAACAATACAAAAGCGAGGAGATTGGAAAAAAAAAAATCAAAATCAAAACCACTGTGAATGCTTTGAGTAGAACTGACAAGGGTCTCTCAAAGTGAATTTGATTGCTCATGGAAAAAAAGCCTTCAGAAAATGGGAAGATGCACTGAAATGAAAGGAAGGGGAGGGGATCTTTTTTTTGTGCCCAATTCCAAAAAAACAAAGTGTGTGTGTGTGGGGAGAGGAAAAAAAAAAAAAAAGGAAGAAAAAAAGGAAAGAAATGGGCCAAAATAAGCCATAGAAAATGGAATTCTCACTAGAAAAATTAGAGAGAAACTCCAGCACACCTTGTGCGTTGTACATGCTGACAGAAGGGTTGTTATAGACCGCCGATTCCCCGAGCAATGTATTATAAGGGTTGTTAGTGCCATGAGGACGAAGCAGAGCATTGGTTATAAGATGATTAGCCATGGCTCCTGGAGCAGCCCGATAGAAAGACAGAGAAAAAAAAAACAACAAAAAAGGTCAATCAGGCAAATGTGGTACTAAAAAAAAGGGAAAAAGAACATTCAGAATGACAACAGTTGAAATAGTCCTGATTATAAGCAGCCAGCTAATTAGACTCAGAAAACTGTATGCCACTAAAGCAGAACAGATGTTACTGACGATGCACAAATCCAAACCAATGCAAAAGAAAATGTATCAGAAAGCAGATAAGCTACATTTATGGTGGTTCCCCAGTCGCTCAGAGTGTAAGCAAGGCTATGCCCACATGCTTGCTACAAAGAAAGAAAGGAAGATGGCAACCTACACAATGTGGGGGGGAAGACTCTCTGGAAAGTGCCAAATGAATAAAAAAAATATATAATGACTAACAGAAAACAGCACATTCAACTCCCACTATGGGCTAGGATCTCTTTTACCGTTCCTTTGCAATACATCTAAAATTGAAAAAGCAGAATTAAAAAGAAAGGATGGAGAACGCAGCCTCTCTGAAGGGTCTTGGAGTTTATCAGAGAGCAGCTGTTTCGTATGTAAGAGGGTGAGTTTGACTTCAGCTACTGCTCTGGTACCACTGTCAAGCACATCCACAACCACCTGAATTCACCCCTGAAGGCGAGAGCACTGCAGCTCCATCGGGTGTTCCTAACAGGAGTGAGAGTGGCCCTGGAGACGCACGTTTCAAGGTTCTCCATTTGCCCTGCCAACACCTTGTTTCCCCACTCCCAGACCTCTTTGCTGTCATTTCCAAGCACTCAGCCAGCAGTTGTCCTCCCGCTTTGGTTTATCCCTTGGAGTTGCAGCCTCTGTGCTTCTTTCCAGGATCATCACATCTTAGCAGATGGCTGCCAAGATCTACCTTGATTCCTACTGTAGGCATCAACCTATGAAGCAAAGCCTTCCCCTCACCTTTTAGCTGACCTACAGGACCAAAACACCCATTAAGCCCTTGCTCCAAATCTCCTCTGGAATCCAAAGAGATGACCAACTCAAAATCTTGCCCCCAGGGCCTTTCCCACTGTCATCACTAGAGACCTAGAGCAGGAATACTTCAAGGACACAGCAAGGTTTTTACTTCCAGGGCTAAACTGTTAAGACAAAACCTTTCCACCAGGAAAGTAAGTCTTTGGTGGGGCAGCTAGAGCTAGCCAGGACAGGGCTGTCAGAGGGCTCAGGTCACCTGGCTGTCACCAACATCTGATAGCCCCAACCCAAACAAGCAACCAAAAGCCAATCCCCAAACCCAGCAATCCTGGCAGGGATGCCTTTGTCAACGGCTGGGGTATGCAAACCCCACTTGGCTCTTTTAGGAGTGAAGGTGGCCCTGTGGCATGGAGGAGGCAGTCTTTGTGAGGCATGTGGTGTGTTGGGTACAATCTCTTCTCTGCAACTCATTACCTGATTTTTCTTTTCTTTCCTTTTCTTTCTTTTTTTTTTCTTTTTTTTTTTTTTTCTTTTTTGATGGAGTTGCTGAGGATACATAAGCCCCAAGGGCTTCTGGCTGGTACAAATCCCCTTAGTGGTGACCTCTCTGAAAGTTCACACCTACTAATTATTTTTAAAAAAGCAAAAACTGGCCAAACCTAAGGCTAGGTGGAGGCCGCCAGAGCTGCTTCCTGCGGTGCTTGTATGCTGGCCTGTCTCCATTTCCCAGGACAGTGTTTTGCCATGTCTGTGCAGGTAGAGGAGAGTCAGACCGCTCTCCTGCCTCTCCCTCATCCTCCCCCAGTCCTTCCCAGCCCCAGGCAGATGGTGTTAGCAGATCACTTAATCGGTCTTTTGAGCACAGGACAAAGTAGAAGGCAGCGCTGTATGGGGGCTGCATGCCAGGGAGGCTCCTTGACACATGCAGCTGAAAAAAAAAGACTTGTTTTCTCTCACCTGATATTTTTGGCTATGCTGATGGAAAGCAAGATGAACTGTTGTGTTTGGAAATAAGGAAACAAAGCTGTCTCCTGTAAGAAAACATTATATGAACGCTTAACTAAGCAACCTTGCATGTAACTAATAGGTAAATGAGTCAATTCGTTCTTTCTGGTAATGTATTTTCCATCAATCTCGTGTATACCTGGGATGAGGGGCTGCAGGAATCGCTTCTCTTCTTGCACTAGTTTTAAACCAGCATGAGTACTAAGTCCATTAGAATTGTTTCTGCTTTCATCCCACTTCTAATCAAGCTCGGCCATAAAAGATTCAAAAAGGGACTTTTATACAGGTAATGGGAATGTCCTGTGTTAATGCAGCCATAAATCCCGAAGTGATATAATCCTCCCGTTTGAGATTTAAGCCAATCTCCAACTTGGTCCTTATGAGATTTGATATGGAGAAGAATATACCCACCGCGTGGTTTTGAATGCTTTAGCTTGAGGCATCTTTAAATGGAAACTGCCAGAAAGAGCATCTCACTTGATATATCCCTGGCCTGATCTTGTCGAGTGATCCCTAGCAGGCGGGAACAAGCTGATCCTGCCATGGCTGCACAGGTCAAGCCGTTTTGCACAGGGGATGCTCTTGCCAGGTGACAAGAGAGGAGGAGAAGGGACCAACCTGTGTCAGCACTTAATACTTTGCTCGCCTGCGTTCGCTGGTGTAGTGGGCTCTGAAGTGAGCTAAACTCACGCAACCCTGGCTCTTTTGGGCTGTTACAAACCAGATAGTTTCTGGCAAATTTTAATGCAGATACGTGATTCTGACTATAAACTTGGCAGAAAGTTGAAAATACAGCATAAGTCATTTTTGCTCTCTTGGGTGTGTAAAAGAGGAGGCTTGGTACAACAAAACAGCCACCCTTTCCTGTATGCAGCTACTAAGCAAAAGATGCAGTCATCTTCTGCCTTCCTTTCCCTTGATGGCTGAGGGTGTTAGGATTTTTTTAATTTACTGATCAAAATGCCACTTTCGACGGCAGTACTGAGTAATTCTCCTGATGCAAATCCAAACCAAACCCACTGCTAACATGTTCAGCTACCTTTTAATACTTTCAGAAACCCAACTGGGCCCTCAGCGCTCTGTGGTTGGTTCCCGTCACAGTGGGCCGGCCACGGCAAACTTCACACTCTCTGTGGGTCACAGTAAACGTAACCTTTGGCATCGTAAAACCAAAATGATACGTACCTTGTATTCATTAAATTGGACTCTTGTTTCTCCCTAACTGCTCTAGAGCTACAACATTCCCAGCCTCAAAGGATGCTGAGAGAGAAGGACTGCATTCAGGCTCCAAAGAGCCTACAGTTAAAGCTTTAGATAAAACAATAATACACCAAACAAATCCCCATTATTGGGTTTCTCCTTCCCGGGAGGGAGAAAGAAAAAAGTAACACCAGCCATACATTTAAGTATCATCCTGCCTTTTTCATAACACTTTATCATTGCTATAGCAACCAACAGGGCTATTAGGAAGAATGGATTAGGTCTGCAAGATGAGGCTTGAGCAGAAAGAGTAGGTAGACTACCTACTCTTGCTTGCATGAAAATGGCCTTGGTAATAAACGGCCAACAAAAACCCAGTAAAGCAAGCACAGGATCAAAACGGCATGCTTTCCCAAAATACCATGAGAGAAAGCAAAGAGGCTTATTCTGCAGCCCCATGTGCGGGTGTGCAGCAAAGGCCAGGCACTGGGGCTGCGACTGCAAAGGTCAATGCGTGTCCGGGGACCGAAAAAGCAGAAAGAGCAGGGCTGCAGGTGCCTGTCGACTGCCCTGAATCTCTTCCCCTGCAGAGTGCTCTCAGGATGTAACCCTCATCAGCTGTCTGGCTTGGTGTTGGCAATGTGCCTAATATCCTCAGCAAGCAGCAGTTGTTAATTGTTTATTTTTATTTATTCACTTATGGCTGGATCCTCGGCTCTCAGCATCTGTGGTGAGACACCGATTTCTCCCAGAAAAATCTCACAGCCCTGTGTCATCCTTGCTTCCCTACACTTGAGCAATAACATTTCTTACACAAACCCCTCCTTTGCCATCTCCTGAAGCACCTGAGCCCAGCACACAGCCACCACTGTTTATTTGCTTTAGTTAGGGTGACTGCCTTCAACTCAGCTGCACTGAAACACCTTCAGTTCTGTTAGTCAAAGATACCTTATTGAAAGCGTTTCCAAAAGCCTGTCATACTCTGTACATGTGGGAGCATGAATTTGGAGGTGGAAAAATGATAGGGCTTCCAACTCACAGGCTCACCTGGGTATCTCCTTGTTCAGTGTGATGAGATCATTGCAACCAGCAAACATATTTAACAGCAGAACACACACCTCTACAAAAATATTCCCTACAACCACACTGGTATATCTACAGTCCCAAGCCTCCTTGTTTCCACTGATATACAACTAAAGATTACAGTTCAGTGCAAAACACAGCTACCAGGCCAACTCTGATATCCAAAATGACATTCAAATTCAGGTTTCTGGTAATGCCAGTGCTCAGTTCAAGGTTTCCTGATCCTGGATTTCCTCAAGTGAAGGATTTACAGATTGTGATCACAAGGAGAAAGGAACAATGCTCTTACAGAAGGCAAGAGTTAGCCAGGTAACACACAGATGCTCCTGTCCCTCTCACATTATCAGGGATCCTCCTGATCCAAGTACCAAAGATCCAGCCTTTCTTAATGGGTTTAAAAGGCTATGAGAAGCCATGGCTTGTGCTCAGGAGATCTGAAGGGTTGCACTTTTGACTTGCAAACTGAGAAATCTGATAGGTAAACCAACCAGGACAAAGAAAATTAAAATCTCACAACATTTACCATCACTGTGACCACACACAGATGATTCAGATAGCTACAGTTAGCTGCTTTGTGTGCCTATTGAACGTAGATATTTTAATGACATTATGCAACCACATGGCACCTTTTTCTTCCTTTTCTAGACAGAAATTGATGTCCTTGATGCAGGACAACACTGAATGTATAAATAATTTTTTAGAAGAGTTTGGTGTTACGACTGTAAGGGAAAACTGCACCTTATTAAATACAAGTATGATTTACCCACTCATTGAAAGCAAAGGATGAAAATGATGACGACAAGCACATATTGCCAGACTCTAGATTACATCATTCAGGAACAAAATTCAAATAATTTCTTGTGGGTAGCTGGCTGACAAAGCCACAGAAAGGCATTTAGGTTAACATGAATCATCTGCATGGTCTACCCAACAGGAGGTGAAATGGATCCAACCGCTCCTCCAGACTTCTGAAAAATAGTGTCAGGCAGCGTGGCTCTACCGAGCTGAAACAGCCTGAGCAGAACTGCTTTATCTGGGATCATCTGTCCACACAGGTAACAACGCCCTTGTGTACTTTCTTTGGCTTCAAAAAAGCTTTACCTTTGCATGCCAAAATCAGCTCTATCCTTGCTATGTGCATTTTAGCAGGGCGGAAACTCACTGGGGATGGGGAGGTTTCCCCCACTGCCCAGCAGACATGCCAGAAGTGCAGTTTTGCTGACAAAGGAGACCAAACCAGTTAACAAATTTAATCGGGATGAACTAGGGAAATCAGCTGAATGCTGCAAAAATATCCATACAAAAGTCAGTATTTTCCAAATGAAATGTTTTCACTTTTTGTTCCAAGAGTGGTTTGTATGAAAGCTGACTAACTTTTTTGTATGATGTAATTTTTTCGTTAGAGTAGAAACAAAAATAAATAGCTTAGAAAAATCACATCTGAGTCATAACAAAATGTTTCATTGCCTCTGACCCAGCACTCCCAAAATGTAGTTTTTCTTGGGCTTTTTTGGGTTTGTTTTCAGAAGAAATAAACAATAACAAAAGTATGTACTGCTGTGTTTTTGGCCAACCTTAACATTTCTGTTTTCCCCCCATTTTGCCAACCATGCAGCTCCCTTCCTGCAGGGCTAGGGCATGGTGCTGTACTCCTGCTCGTTCTGCCACCTGAAGCACCCAACTTATCTTGCTATTCACAGCCACCATAAATCAAGTTCCTCAACTTCTCACACTTCATATACTTGACTTCAGACCACCCTAAAGAGACAAGTGACAGGCAGAGAGAACATGGACCTGAAGGTACTGCACGGTTTAGCCTGGACTTCAACGATATGGTTAGAGATGAAACCTCTCCTAAGTGTCCATAAAAAAACCCCACAGCATATGCAGCCTTACTCTAACCATAGTGAACAACTCATCTCCTTAACTCAAATGTTACAGAAATAGCCTCTCTGCACTGGCTTCAGTTCGTAAATTCTAACTGGTTCTGCACAGCACTTAGCATTAACTTACTTATTCCACTTTACTCTTGGGGAAAGAAAATACATTCCAAGTAGGTTAGTAGAAGTCAAACCTCTAGTCTTCTTTGTGACTTTCCTTACCAGCATTCAGCAGTGTCCTTTTCTGTGTTACAGGCAGAGTTTTCAAGTATTTAAAGAATACTGGTCTTCCACATGTTCACTTGCAATTTATTCCAACGATGAATGCAATTATGAAAAGTGAAATCACACATATTTGCTGGAGGACAACAGGTATTTTCAGCATTTTTCCTGGTTTCCTCCAACAAATGCTCTGACGTTTAGATTTATTGAGCTGTGTTCTTATAATAGCCAACAGGATTCAGTTAATAAACTTCAATAAACCTCCCTATTAAATTTCTCTCAAATAGGTTTGTTGTCACTTGCAGCATCTAATCTATTCATTGAGAAGCTATTAATACTGACTGCAGCGAAATAGAGTTTCAGCAAATGAGGTTGTTAAGCTCTGGGCCATCTTCTGCCAAATGAAACATCCTGTACTTTTATGCAGAGACAGGGGAGGGAAAGTATTTCTTCGCCCCTTTTTTCCTTCCTTTCTTCTGCAATGATTTCAGATAACAAACCTCTGCTGGATTATAATCTGCAGACCATGTTCAAAACACACAGCTTGTCTACATCAATTTATACATATTTACCCACTCACTGATTCCTTCTCAACTGCCTGGAGCAGAAATGCTGTCCCAGGATGGGACATTTCACCACCACTAACCCTTCCAAGGGTTTATATGTCATTGTACCTCAACTATACAAACATGCATTATCTTCAATCCTTCTTGCTTATGCTTATTTCTCACTAGACCTGAGCTCTTACCCAAGAGGTGCAGAGAGACCTGCCTATGGTGGAAATTGGACCATACTTACAGGAATCTATATAAGCAGCCATGCTTTCTTCCTTCCTCCTTCACAGTCATCATATTAAGTTTGCTCTGCAGCAATACTCTGCTGGATCTAATACTCCCCAAAGCCTGCTCTGATTTCAGAAATTGCCTTGCCCTTACTTTTCCTCTTTAAATCTGATCCACCTAATGACTGAACTTCCAATTATATGGCTGTCAATCCTAAAATCAAAGCCAGTTTATAATATCTCCCAAAGGAAGAATGTCACGTCACTCACTGAAATCACTGCAACAAATCTCAGCTAACTCAGTCCAAGGCAGCAGAGAGGCAAAATAAACCAAAAGACAATCGACAGTGGGATTCATTTTGCACGTAGGCAGAAATAGGTGTTAAATTTCATAAGTTTTGATCCTCGATGCAGAAAATCATAATTCTCCTGGCATGAAATGTATACCCGATTGAAAAAAAAAAAAAAAAAAAAAAGAAAAAAGAAAAAAACAGCAGAGGTTATTTGCTAGTCCAAAAGGATGCTGAGTTCCCCTTACAATCAGAAAATACTCCTCTGCTGTCATCTACCTGAAATTTCTCTCTACTTCATACGTGATTATCAGGATGGGTCATTTTGAGGCCAGATGTTGACATTTAGCCAAACCAACAGTTGCTTAACAGGGTTGCAGAGATTTATGGCTTGCAAACAGCTATCCCTCCCAGCTGATTTGGTGCAACTGCATCTGGACTACTCCCTCCAGATCCCTTCCAAATACGCCCTCTGGGGTGACGGGCCCCAGGCAGTAGTATTCATGGCGTCAGGGGAGGATGTGTGTAGTCTGTAAGGATTACAAGAGGGAACAGAAGAAGCAGAAAGGCACGAGGTATGAAACCAAGAGCTTCATCAGGAAAATACCAGTGGTGGTGAGATGGGGAGATAAAGGAATAGCCTCCTACACTGGGTAGAATGGAAATTTCAAAGTCCTGATATAAAATCAACCATGCAATTTCTTTTGCAGGTTCTCCATGGTGTTGTGAGCACTACTACAAGCATCCGTGGTGCTGGGACAGCAAACACTCTTGAACACCTTCTGCTCCCTAGGGAAGAGCAGAAGCTGCAGGACTCAAGAAACTGTGTCTGGACAAGATGCTACAAAACAGTCCGCAGGCTCACTCTGGATTAGCAGAGATACTGCCAGGGACTCTCACCTTGCTTCTTCATCCTTGATTTCCACCAAACAGCCAGGGGACACTTATGCACCTCTGAAAACCATTACTCCCTTCTCAAGTGGCAGCCTGGACCAAAAAGGAATAGAAACTGAACTTCTAATCATACTCCAGCGGCGGGAGGAGAGTGGCATTGCTGTTACCATTTCTGGCTAAACTACAGGACTCCAGGCTCCAAGACTGATGAATCCCTTGAAACAAAGACTGAATTTCCCAGGACTGAGGGCTTTGCTAGCCAGTGGGAAGGCAGATGCTTGAGGGCAAGGATCGCTGCATCCTTCAGGTTCATGCAGCACCTTGCCCCTGCTGACTCAGCAACGGTAAGCAAGGACAGTGTTAAGCACCAACTCCTCTCAGCACTCTGCAAAAAGGATAGGTTTTGGAGATAAGTGCCTTGTCTTAGATTTAAAGCAATGATGATGAAGAAATGAGATTTACCTATCAGCAGATGATAGTCTCTGAATGGTCACAGAGGCTGCTGCCCTGTCGTGACTTAACTCCAGCCAGCAACTAAGCACCACGCAGCCGCTCACTCACTCCTCCTCCCTCCCAGTGGGATGGGGAGGACAATCAGAAATAAAAGTAAAACTTGTGTTGAGATAAGAACAGTTTAATAACTAAAATAAAGTAGAATATAATAATAATTATAACTGTAATGAAAAGGAATATAATAAAAAGAGAGAGAAATAAAACTCAAGAAAAGACAAGTGATTCACAATGCAGTTGCTCATCACCTGCTGACCAATGCCCAAGCAATGATCCACCCCTCCTCGCCAACTCCCCCCAGTTTATATGCTGAGCATGACATTCTATGGTATGGAATATCCCTTTGGCTAGTTCGGGTCAGCTCTCCTTGCCATGCTCCTTCCCAGCTTCTTGTGTATCTGCTCGCTGGCAGAGCATGGGAAACTGAGCAATCCTTAATTTAGGATAAATGCTACTTAGCAACAACTAAAACATCAGTGTGTTATCAACATTATTCTCACACTAAATCCAAAACACAGCACTGTACCAGCTACTAGGAAGAAAATTAACTCTATCCCAGCCCAAACTAGGACATGCCCCTACCAGGGCCATCCCGGGCTCAACTTTGAGAAGTCCTCTCCGTTTACCTCCAGAAAACCCTGAGCATCACTGAAAACAGAGCACAAAGCATTTAAAGCATCTCCAGTGGGATCTCAGATTTAAATAGACACACCTCTTGGTTCACACCACATCCCCAGTCATGCAGTGATGGTACTCAGAAGAGCAAACTGTCTGCAGGAGTGTCCTGGTTTCAGCCGGGATAGGATTAATTTCATCCGAGGTTAAACCACAACAAGACAAACACTTTTCTCTAGTCCAATTATTTTTGAACTGTTTAGTGCTCAAAAAAAAAAAAGAAGAATGCAAAGTATTTTTATACCCAGGAATATTTCGGTGAGTTCCCTCTAGGCATCTGCAGATGCATTCACGAACAAGGAAAGCAACTGCAGGCACCTTAGACATCGTGGGAGTCTGCTGCTCTGAAACTGTACCCCAGTATCACAACAGGAACAGAATAAAAGAAGAACAAGTGATCTGGAAAACTTGAAAACATGCTTAAAAATTGCAGTGGTCATCACTAACTCTGCCTGCCAACTTGCGTGTTTGTACAGACACAACCTGCTAATTTAAAATGAAAAAATCTCCACACCATAAAACCATCTCTCTGAAAGACAGGATATGAAAACTGACTGACTTCGCAGGACAAACTGGGGCACTGTTTGCTGCCAACTGTAAAAAGAAAATAAATGGAAAGAAAACAGAGAAAGTATTTATTCTCTAATATATTCAAGTCACAAGAAGAGCCACAGGTGTTACTCAGAGCAGGTAAGAAGGGTTTAGACAGACTGTGATAGATCAGCTGATGGCGCCCTCTGAATATCTTATCAAGATGAGTAGGGGTGGTTCCACCTCTCCCAGAGCTTGGCTGCTTGCTATTTGTTTTATATGCAACATAAATTCAGCAGAAATCTGACTGTCACACCGGTCACATCAATCCATCAAGGAGTGAATGAGCATCTTGAGAAAGACTGACGCATGACAACAGTAGTGCTTTCATGGTCCAAATTTCCACCTGCTCTCCGCTTTACCTAGGCACTGGCAGCAAAGGGTCAGCATTGCAAATGGGCTACAATGAGAAGCAATCGCTCTTTGATGTGTACTGGGGATGGGGTTTGAGATCCCTAGGGGAATCTTGACTTGATTTTCCTTTTTTCTAATTTGCTTTCCTTTTCCTTCTTTTTCTCTCCTCCTCTGCTTGTCTCTTCTTTTAATCACACCAAACTCCACTCTGTTTTCACTGCTGTATTGCCAAGTTATGTCCAGATCATGACACCCACCCACCCCTGCAGACAGCTAAACCAAAGCACCTTCATCTTACAGCACTGAGACACATCTGGCAGCCCCCAGTTCTGAGCAGAAAGGGAAGATCTGGGGAGAGCGACCCAAACCCGACTCACTGCAGTGCCCCAGCACTAACCCGCAGCTCCCGTCTTCTGGAGTGACAGTCTCCTACCAAAGGAAGAATTTCACCTTCTACTGTGTTTTCTAAATAACTGCTTCCTAAAAATGCAGGATAATATGGCCACCTGAAGATAATTTAAAACTTCACCCACCCTCCCTGCAACACACAGTCATCCCTGCTGAGTTAACAGCATAGATACAATTTCAGCCTGGAAATCACAGCTTAATTATATTTTTGGGTGGGTGGGAGGAATTTGATGGGAGATTTCATTTAGGAAACAATCAGGTCTCGGTTGGGTTAGAAATCAGGATATTAATGTTCTTCATTTTAATCTTCCTCTCTGACTCAGATTCCCACTGTTTGAATTTGAGCTCAATTTGTTCTGTTCATTATGAAGAAATCCACATGAATTTGACATTAAACTGATTATCTCTGAAAACAGTAGCAATAATTTCCCTTTTTCCTGTGTACGTTTCAGATTAAGTCTTTGTGGTTGATATAAAAACGCAGGGGAGAAATAATAAAGCAAAGGGAAATCAAGTATTTATTCTGGAGCGCTACTTAGAAGCTGAGACATGCAATGACATTTATGCATTTGGGAAGGAAAAGCAAGGGGTAGGGACAAACAATACCCTCGTTTCCATTTCCCATTTCAGCCCATTTGCATGGGAACAAACAGGGAGTGAATACGGCTTTCCTAACCAGGAATAGTAGCTGGTGTGCCAATACTGGGGGTCTTAGGGTTTTGCGATGACTGTTTGGCAGGATTTGCTGGCAAGGGTGTGCTCCCTCATGAACAGACCCGATGACACACACCAGGGACCCACACCCCCTGCTCAGCCGTGGGCACCCAGTCCTTGCCTCGTATCTGTCTCCTGACTGGACCATGGACCTGGGCTGTAGTTGAGTTTCCATCCCTGTCTTCACCAACATCTCCTGCTGCTTTGGGTTGGACCCTGGACCTGGTTCATCCCCTCACCTTGTCCAGAGCTGTGGATGGACCTTGCTCCCAGCACCCAGCTCTGCCTGCTGGCTTAAGTCCCTGTGGGACCATGTCCCAACAGTGAGGGCATGGCTTGTGCTTGAGTCCCGCTCAGCTCCCAGCTCTTCTTCCTCATGAAACAACTCTGCTCTTACAGCTCCCTGATGTTTCTTGCCCTTTGGATGAGTGGAGCAGCAATGTAGGCCACCAAGAAACCCCTCCAAGAGACCTCCGTGGATGAGGTTGGTGGGGACAGTGTGTAGCGCTTCGGGGGTGAGGGGGCATAAAGCATATATGCATATATCCAAAAGGCAAGAGATGCACATACCCCTGTTTGTTTAGCAAGACTGTTATTGGAATAAACTATTAAACTTGCTGTCTAGTTTGTAAGCCAAGACTCAGAGCATTGCAGCGGGAGTAGAGCACTTGTCCCAACACAACAGACTACTGAAGCAGTGTCTATTTTCAAAGAAATCTGGTGGCTTTACTCCGAGCCCATTTATTTCTCCAAAAAGGGAAAATCCATTAAGATACAGCAAGCATTTGCCACGGATGAAGATATAGTTCCCCTTATCTGCTAACTTGAATGGATATACATAGCTCCATCACTGCATTTTCCTGTAACAAAGCACTGCCTCAATCCAGTGACAAACTCTTTGTCTTTGCTGCTCTTGAGCCTCATCAGAACAAGGATCACTCCCTTCTTTAATAGGTAACTTACATTTTCCCTCTGGGGAAAAAAAAAATATCCCCCCCCCCCCCCCCCCCCTTGAAAACCTGAAGGGTAACAAAGAACCATACAGTTCATGATGATTTTTTTTCTCTCCCCGTTGTCTCATATCCAAAGAGAGACTGTAATTACTGTATTACGTCTCACCTAAGACATGGATAAAAATAGGCTGGAGTTGCATTGCTGATTCATGCTATGACTGCTTGTTTGCAAGGTTGTGTGAGCTATCCAAGTGCTCCTGAGGTAGCTACTTGGATGTACCCAAAGCTCAGACCCATGCTGCACCCTCAGAGCCCCCCAGCAGTGCTCATGCTTACAGTGGTCCCCTACAATCCACTCCTCTTGCCATCAGCACTGTGCTGAGAGATATCCTGATTTTCCTTGCTGGCTCCATCTGCGTGTACAGTACAGGTCCACAACTACGAATACCAAAGCACAAGCACAGCAGAATTGGAGTAACAGTAATGTTGTTAATTGCTTTTAATCTCTAGCTCTTTTTAAAAACTTTTCTTAGCCCAAGTACTAAAAAAATCTGATTTTACAACCAAGCAGTCATCTGCTCCGCTTTTTCCTCATGAACCTAATACAAAGGAAATCTCTGTCTGCTACTTTCCCTTCATACATTCTACTTTTCAGTCTTCAAAGTAGTAAGTCTTAGCAAATAGTCCATCCTACATGTATCCCCTTTGGTCCAGTTTTATAGCATTGCATGCAAGTGTCTGTATCAAGACCACTTACTACAAACACCCTACAGGCAAAGGGAGACTCGTTTTTTCTACTCATGAGGTAATCAGCTTGGTACTGCTTTTACATCCCTGCAAGTTTTCAGCACTGGGAAAAGAAATGCAGAGCACAGGCTGGATGTGAAATAGATGGCAGAAATAACCAGCCAGACTCATGGTGGGAAAAACTGGGCAAGGTTGCAGAGTGGGAGTGCAAGGAACAGGGATTTCCTGGATCCTGAAACAGAGTCCATGACCATGGGATGGACAGGCATGCTCTTCATTCAATGGTAGAAGCGGAAATCCATGGTTGGTTTCTGTTCCCTTCCTCCTGATTTCAGTGGTATAACAACCCCAAATCCACACCGTTACTAAGCTGTAACAAGCAGCAAGGGGAAACAAATCCTGAAACATTTTGGACTAATTTGTAATTAGACGTTACCCTCAGGAGATATCTGAAATGGTCGTGTATGTCTTAGGAGTCATGAGTAAATATAGTTTTCATTACAGAACACATTACAACAGGCAAGTTTGGGGTTATGCCTGAAATTCCCGGTACGGTAAATGAGAATAAGAAAAATAACGTTATGGCCAATTACTTTGTGGGGGTGGGGGGGTAGTAGATAAAAGAGGATCTGGAGCAGAAAAAAAGCCATAATCAGTGTGATATCTGCTAAATCAGAAAAAGACATAATTACATGTTTAAAGGAGGGATGCACTAACACAGACACCACATTTCAGACGGATGCCCAGGAGCTTCATGGAGGAAGAAGGGGGGATGGGATGGGATGGTATAGAGAGATGCTGGTCATCATACAGGAATACAAACAGCTAGAGCAGTCTTGCCTGGGATGTTATCAAGTGGCAGGGGACTGCAAGCACTGCGAATGTGATTGGGAAAAAAAAGCTTAAATGAGAAAGTACCCCAGTTGAAGGATGTGTCACTGCTTTCTGCTCCCATGATAGAAACATGAAAACTCAGCGCTGGCCCAGGACATGGAGAACTGGAGTTGGGCCAGGACCTGGAGAATGGGGTGATTCTGGGGAGAAAGGATAATTTTCTCCCTGTTTTAGAAAGGCAGCTGCTGTCTGAAGGCAATGTTTAATTTGGGATAATACAGATATTAGGCAAAAGATGTCTAGGCTGGAGAGAGACTTCTGAACAGGTATGCGAGTCTGTTGTATCAACCTTGGGCAGGGAAGGCTACTAACCATACAATTCAAGGCTCACACTTGACTCCTCTGAGCTTTTATTCTATGCTTGTAAATAAAATATTAATGAAACAACTCCTTTAAAGCTTGATATATATTTAAATATTAAGACGAAGACAAGAACTGTGAAAACCACATTGCCCCACTGGTCTGTTCAGGCTTCAGTTCTCTCTGGAGAGATGGAAGAAACAGCTTATGCTTTATGCAAAGCCCTAAGACCACAAACGTTTATTTTCATCTGGAATAAACAGGATGAAGTGTGAAATATATATCCCCCAATCTGTCAGTTGGGATTCCTGTTGATGTCAGGTATATTTTCCTACCAGAACTGACCACCTGCTGTTTTGGAGATGCTAACTCCCAAAGAAATGTTTTAACCTCCATTTTGCAGATAATTCTGTCTACCAGAAAATTAAAAAAACAACATTGTGCCTGCCTGTGTGAAAAAGAGGGAGGATGCCCCTAATATAATAGTACAACTTATTCAAGTCACTTAAGTGTCCCACCTAAATGGCTTCCCTTCCAAAACAGTTATTAGGCTGCTCCTGTAGTCAGTGGAGGGATTCAGGCCCTTCAGGTGATTCATCTCATCTGATGTTACACAAGGAAAATAGCTGAATGAAATCCGCTTTGAAGATGCTTCCCCCGGCAGCTCATTTCCCAACTGACCTTTAAATAACAGGCACATCTAGTAACAGGCTCTCACCACACTGGGATGAAGATTGCCCACTTGAAACCTCTTCACAGCTTTCCCAATTTATGGTCATACTCCCTCTTTGCACAGAAAAAAAAGCCTAAACTGAAAAAGGAGAGATTCCTTGGTTTTGCCGACTAGCCCAGAAGATCCTGTTTGCTATAGCATTTCCCTTTGTAGCCTCAGCTGCATTGGAAAGCAAGTCAACTTCTGTGCTAACTAAAGGAGCAAACATTCCATGCATGACACATTTTTGTTTGTCACCGAGACAGAACGATGGATGGCTGAGAGAAACAGTGGTTCTTGCTGTAGCCTTTGTGCGACAACCGATCCCCCTCTAAATTTGCCCCAAAGAAGCCTGGCTGTAGCTCTCCAGTCTTCAATGCAAAGACAGAGAGATATGTGAGGGCAATGTATGTGGATAAATCAGCCATTTGCAGTAACAGCATCTTATAGCTCTCTTTATTAATGAATATTCAGTGCGAAGTGAAAATATCCTGGCACAAAAACCACCAGAGTGGGTTAAGGGAGAAAAGTACATCTCCATGTTAACTACATTGCCTTCCCCTTTGCACTGATTTAGGTGATACTTAAAATGTTCAGAGAACTGAACTGTATACCCCTAGTTCCCCAGCACTTGGTAGTCAGTATTACTAACAGCACAGTCAAAATCCTTCAAGCCTATCCTCAGGCAAAACACCCTAAAATCAGTGGGAATTCTGGGTCAAATAAAGACTGAATAAGAACCAAAGTCCCAACTCAATTCTCAGTTGAGCTTTGCAGTCCAACCATCAGGACAGGAAATACTTTTGATTTTCACCATCATGAGAGAACAGCTGGGCCCAGTAATCCCAGTTCTACCCCCTTTTAATTCCAGCATCAACTGGGCAGATACACAAAACAGAATTTGGCATCTGGTTGCTCAAGGCTAAGCCATAAAGTAATTGTACTGGCAGAGAAAGAAACCTATCTCTGAGGCTCTTTTTCTGGTATTCCCTTACTGTCACTTTCTTGCAACTCCCTGAAAAAGACTTTTTAAAAAAGCTGTTCAGATTTCCTCCTGTGCCAGGCACCACATTTTGTTTGGCATATACGTCTCTGATAGCCTTTCCTCCACAGATGTCTATAAAGTTCACATCAGTCAGTTCTTCAAACTAGGTATATTAACATCAACGCAGACAATTTTGTTCCAGGCACAGTTTTTTCTTACGTCTATGCTCTGCTGCTCATTTTTGCTCCTATAAAGATGACAGTTTTGCTACATACCCAGGCCAATCAGGACTCCTGTGATGCTTAACACAGGCTGTACAGTGCCGTAACAGCCCATTTTCACCATCAGCAATGAGGCCTGACACCTCAGCAGCTTCCGGCACTAGCAGTTTGCTGAGGGAAAGGGGAGATTTATTTTCAACTTTATTTCATTTACCTTTTGCTTTTCCTAACTCCCCTCCAGAAATGACAATTCTTGAAAATGCATGTGTAAAAATAAAGAAAAAAAAAAGGAAAAAAAGGCAACAACCACCACAAAACCTCCTCCCAGTTATCATTGTAACATTTCTTATGTGGGAGAATAGGGTCCAGTGCTGTTCGAGGTGAGAGGGAGAGGGAAAAGGGGCAACGCATTTCAGACTCCTTAAAACCATCACAAGAGTTAGAGATATGAAAAACAGTTTATAATTACCTCTGTTGAGTGAAGCTGAACTGTTTATATCTCCAGTAATAAAGGAAGACTCGGACTGCTTTCGAACTGTGTCATTCCACATCCTACGAATCCGGCTCTGAAGAGGGATTGAACCACAGCAGGTAATGAATTTTTAGCAGCTGCAGATAGGTTTCTTTCTGCCTCACTAAAGATGGCTATTGGCATGTCTAGCTCAGGATGAGACTTGTTTCTAGCCAGCTGTAACCAAGCGGTTGCTGTTTAGCTATAACCCACCTCATGTATGCCAGACCCTGCCTGCCTAACTTTATAACACAAATGCCTACCTCAAAGGAGTGCATAATTGGATTGCTTACATCTTAATTAAAAAAAAAGCAATAGAAATCGTATACAAGAGAAACCCAGACCTGTGCAAGCTACAGATTTACCAATATAGCACCAAACAACAGAAAAATAACTTACACGCAGGAGCACACATGCTTCCTGTACTATCTCAGATAGCCTGTGTCTTATTTTTTGTGAAGTGTAACAGAAGAATTCATCTCTGTCTTGGTATCCCTGAATGAATAGAAGTCTTCTATAGCTACTATCCATCTTGGGGAATAAAATCCCCCACAAATGAATGACTTCTGTTCCCTACTGCGATGGGTTTGCCATCTGTGGTATAGCTTCTGCTGCTACGAATTTGTTGGCCTTCTGTCTTGTTTCTCAAATATGCTTTGGAGTATCTACCTCTGTGGCTTTTACACCACTGTCTTGCTCTTCCCCAATTAGATGTTGCAAAAGATAAAAAATCGGTCAATATGTATCTTGCGAGTGGTTCCATCACAATCTTCATGTGAAGATGACTGGGGAACCCAGATGTCCAGAGGAAACTCTCCCTCACCTCACCTCTCAGAGTATGATGGACATGTCCCAGGGCTGCGTGAAAGTAGCGCGAGGTGGTGTGGGAGATCGGGAAGGCTGGTTCCTGCCATGATACACCATGTCTTTCTTAATTGCTAAAAATGCAGTGCTTCCTGCAGTGGGATCTTAGCCATGCGAGATCTTCCAGGGCTTACTCATGTGGTCACAGCTGAAAAGTGCCTCCTAAGTCTACTCATTAACTATGTAGTAACAGCATCTCCTAATCATGCATTAGTCCTCTATAAATGGAAGCACAATGTGACATGAGGCCCATGCACTTTTACAGCAATTATTTTTCACCTGGACATTTAATCTATTGTATTTCTCTGACATGATCCATTGTGGATTAATTATTCTGTTTCATAAGTGCTTTTCAGAGAAAAAAGGGATCTTAGGAGTTTTCCTCCTTGTGGACTTCTCTATTCAAAAGATAGGAATCAGATGCTTTCAACAACTCAGACTGATCTCCACCCACTCTCCATCACCTGTGTGAGGTTTCTCCTGCCTACAATGGATCTCAGGTGCTTCCATCCTTCCAAGGACAAGCTTCTGCAGGCAAAATAATCTTCCTTGGTACCTCAAACCTTGCCTGCCATGAGGGGACTGCTTCCAGGAGACTCAATTCACCCTCAAAAGGGTGTGTTTTCTTGTGCTGAGACTGCCAAGAGGGCCCATTAAAGTCAACTCTTCTCGGAGAGGAGGGCACCTACCCAGTAGTTAAATTATATAAAACCAAAGGCTTTCAAATCAGCCACCTAAATGTGGCTGGATATAGTGAGTTTTGGACATTATTGATTACTGTGGGATTTGATGGCCTACTGGAGAGAGGCTCCATATTCTATTGCTGTTATTTGTCCTGCATAACATCCAGACCTATGTAAATGTCAAAGTGGAGCTCTTGGATGACATCTTGAAAACCGTTGAAAATAAATGATAATTTGCTCCAAGACACAAATTGCAAATTAGGTTTTCCTGGAAGGTTATAAACTGGTACTCGCTGCATGTCTTTCATAATTTAATAGTGGAACTGTCATGTATAATTACTTCCATTAGTAATACTGAATAAATTTGTTTGGTTTCTATTGATTAAGAAGTAAGCTTCTTCATTTTATACGAACTGTTTGTCCATAAATCTGCATCTGTACTTATAAGTTAGCTTCAAAATTACTAAGTGCACAAATTACACAAAACCTGAATTTTCAGGTGACCAAAACATAACAAATCCAGTAATTTAGTGAGATAATCTGACCCCAATGGATTCTCCTAAGAGATCTATAAACTGAGCGAGGCAAGGAATTGTTCAAAACACTGAATGCCAGAAAGTGAGCTCTTCCACTGTGAAGGCTATTGCAAGACCCTTGTAGTCTTTTTTTAGCAAAAAACCCCACTTGGTTGTTACAGCATCATTCCTGTACATGGCAATAGCTGTGACAACAACCTTTAGCTTGTGATTAAAGGATGTACTGCAGTGTAGCATAGCTAACAAAATACTCCCAGTTCCTGATTCCCATGGAGAGTGGGCAGGACAGCTCAAGTGATGACCACCCACCTGCCTCTAGAAGGCAAATTTGGACTTTTTATTCTCATCACAATTATTTGAAGGGTCTTGGAGAGGCACTAATTGCCATCACATCCCAAGGGAAGCCACTGTGTTGAATTCTGGGAGAGAGGGAAATCTCTGTGGGTGCACTGGGGATAGCCCTAGAGCAGCTCCTTTGTTGCTAAGAGGAGCCTCCCTCCCAGCATAGCTGCAAAGGGTATTGGCATGGTGGTGCAAAGCATTGCGACATGAACAAGAAACGCAGGTTACCTGTGAGCCTGTGGAATATCTTCCAGGTGTCCGTGACCCCGAGGTTTTTCCTGAGCCGATAGAGCTCTCTGTACTTTTCCCACTACAGCAATGTGTACGCAAGCATTTCCCATACTCTTTACGTACCTAGCCAAGGAAAGAGCAGAAGTGAGTTAGCGGTAGCTCCTCCTCCAACCCACCACCTTCCGATTTTCAACAGAGTCCCTGATTTACCCTCAGTGGTTCATTAAAACAACAGCTGTTGCAGTACGCAAGGAAGAAGCCTGTTACACCTTGCAGCTCTCAATATGTGAGCTCACTGTTTACAATGGTGTAAGGGACTGCTTTTATGCAGCAAAGCTGCTCGTTGACAACAGTCGGTTGTAGCTTTCTCTGAGGCACATCAAAGGAGCATGGGAGAAACTACAGATACACTATTTATGACTGAAAATTAATATCCTCATAGATTTTATATAAACTAGCATACTGGCTTATCAAGGTACTAGAAGTTATTGCTTCTGGCAGGGGACTAAGAAGAAAAATTCCAGAAGAAACATATAAGAGCTATAGATTTTTATTATTTTTTTAATTATTTCCTGCAGTCAAATTGAAACTAAAGGAAGCCAGCAGCCCTAGAGATTAATTCCCAGTGCACAGGGGTGGCCGGAGCCTGCTTTCCCACAGCACTGTGCAAGCCAGTCATGTTTTAAATGGGCATCACAATCAAACTGAGACATCTTCTTGCCTGGAGTAAAGCCCTGCCACCTCCTTTGCTTCTGGGAAATTACACTGACTTGTGCCAGGGCAGGATCTGAGCTTTGACTGAGCTTCAGGTGTTACTTTTTATAGGCAGCAATACCCAGAAACCAGATGGGACAAGTCTGAAAATGAGGAGACTGTACTGAAAAGCCAAAAGCAAGTCATGTTGCCCACTGACAAACAAAAGCCCCAAAATACCCATGCATGTCCAAAACACCAGTTGAGATTCCTTGGAGCATGCAGTTAGCTGTGAAATATTGCCAGACTATCTACGAGCATTTCAAAACTCTGTGAAACAACTGTTTGAATAGCAAATTACAACTTTTTCATTAGGTTCTTCCTTAAGTGCTTGAGACAAACACAATACCATGAGTGCCCAATATGCCCGAGTGCCTAATCAATCCTTTGCTGAGAGAAAATAATTCAATTGCTTTAATTAGCCACCCACTGCTTGCCTCTCTGCATCTTTTTGCTGATTTTCTAGCCCATGATAGATAGGAAAGGATTATTTTTTTTTCCTTCTCTCAATTAATTCCTCCCTCAGCTCTTGGGTCAGAGAGATGCATCCACCCCACAGCAAGGTACTAGCTGCATTCTCCTTCCCTCTATGCAGCTGTAAATCAGGAGCGATCCCACAGTCATCAGTGATGGTTTAAGGGTGTAGACTGGCTTGAAACAGAAAAAGAGAATGGTTCTTCCATGCCGAGTGAGCACCCTGATAGCCAAGGAGGCTGTGGTACCACTCCAGGATGCTGGGCTAGGGACTGACCCTTTGCAAGGTGCATTGGAGGAAAGATGATGGACCAGTGAGACTGGTCCAGAAATTCAAACTCCTCGTCAAAGAGGCACCTGCCGGTTTAATATAGCGATAGTGATGCTTCCTACATTCTTATCATCTTGCCTGGAAATTTTCTGGCTGAAAGTTTTGGGATCATCAGCAGGCAGTTGCATCTCAACAAAGCTTTTAAGCTTTTTAAGATGCACAAATTTGAGATGAAATGACAAGGACAAAAAACTCTGAACCCCAGAAGTCTTCGTTTGGTTTCAAGAATGACATTTTGCACAGCTCTGCAGATCCTTCCAGAGGTATCACTTGCAGAACTCACTTGCTACAATGAATTTTGCTTGCTTTCATAGGTCAGATCTCCCTTTCCTGTACAGGAAAATGTGGGTAACACAGGAGCAAGCTCAGGGCTCTCAATGGAGAACAGACCTCAGCATGGCCCTGACTTTACCCAGTAAGCCATTTCACTAAAAGCCACTGGTTACACTGAGAAACTGGGACCCAGATGTATCCATGTATAAATCTTCCCTATGTTTATACTGGATAAAGAAACTGCCCTTTGAAACCAAGATGTACATAAAAAATTACCAGCAGACATGCACAGAATTGGAGAGCTCCGTACTACTGAATTTCAGTGGAGAATAAAATGGTTCTTAAAAATATTTATTACTGATTGTCAGAGGTTGTAAGTTTGATCTACATATACACACAAGAGATTTTTATTTTGATTTTTTTTTCCTAGAGTTTACCTAAGTTACTCCACTGTTATCTTGCAAATGTTAACTGGGGCATACTTCAAGTTCCACCAAGAAGCACTTACTGTGCTTGCTTTGAGGAAGATTTCCAAAAGCCCACATTAGGACTGCGCAATACAAAGGCTAACAAACTGTTGCAGAGCGTAGGTCCTTCAGTTCTTAAAAAATCAGGGGATGTAGCCCCTGCTTACATAACATCAACCCATATATGCTGCTATATGGGTGATTTCATGCAGGGACTGCTAATGAAGATGTAAAGCTCACTTTGCTGTGAGCACTGAGCCACACAAGGACCCTCCGGATGCTTGTGGAGTTGCTCCCATCTCACACTGGGGAAGGAGAATCTGGATGATAGCAGGCAAAATCCTTTTACAGGTTCACTGCCGTAAAGCCCTGAAACTGTCAGCTGCCTTTTCCCTTGCCTCCGACTTGCTCGTCGTCAGTGCCCCCGCTGCTGATATGCCACTGCCACATATCTTCGTTATCAGTTCATTCCCCTGCATCTTGCTGGTTTCCAGTCTAAATACCACCCTTATTAGGTGCACAGAGATAAATCTGTGTGAGATGAATTCAGGGCACACTGATGATGTTATGCTGTGGTTGTTAGGCAACAAAACACCCCATTACTACCTCTTTTGCCACTGGGAACCATCTGTCTTACCTTCTTCTGGAGGACACAGTGGAAAATGAATATAAACATTCCCTGCAGAGAATTGAATATGGTGAAGAGATACGCCATGATGACTGTGCTTTCATTAATATACATGAGTCCAAATGCCCAGGTCAGTCCTAATAGGCAGAGTAGGGCTATTGCACCTATAACCCAGGACCTGTTAAGAGAAACAAAAAAAAAAAAAAAAAAGGGATTGGTTTTTCATCTACAAAAGGCACACATCTACAAGCAGGAAGACTTTGCCCATGATTTTAGCAAAAAGAAAACAGCGCATCAAAATGAGTCATAGGGAGTGTTGTCTTCAAGCTGGATGCAGTTTACAAATCTTCAAGCTTGAGAAAACATACGGAAATGGAAATGTTAGCAGTGTAGAAATTTATCATAACGAAAGCATATTTGTAACCACAATGTTTCTTTTCCTTTTTTTTTAATGTAAAAGCAGTGTGTATGTAAATGACATGTAGATGCTATTTCTGCAAATGGCAGGAAAAGAAAATAAACCAACCAAAACAACAACTCTAAATGTCACTTTTTTAGTGTCCACTGGTTTCAATGGGGCAGGAGTGCCAGCTGGATTAGCCTCTTTATGCTTAACACCAAAACAAATGTACTGCTGCATTGTAGCTAGTCTCCCATATGCCTGTAAGCCAGATAAACAACTACAAGCAGGTGGGCAAGCCCTCACCACTTGCCAGATCAGCTTCACACAAGGAGGCTCTCTGCAATGCTGCTTCACACTTCTTCCACCTTGTGATGAGGGGAAATACATGTATACATGAGAGGAAATACATGTATAGGCGCTCACACATTGCATTTGCTAAAACAGTAGCTGCTGCCACACTTCTGCTCAGAGAAAAGGAGGGGCAATCCTTCTTTACATTGGCTACAAAACTGAGATTATTGCTTGCTCCACCCTGGGAGGGAAGCGAGACTAGGGATGCAGCCATTGCTTGGCCCCAGATGTTGTTCAAGCAAATGTGGGTAGCCTGCAGTTTCTGCTTGCTTCCTCCCAGAGACTTACTGTTTGGACAGACAGAGCTGGGGACATGGGATGGTTGCTGCATGTTATTTTCTTCAGTGCAGTTTCAGGAAAGCTGGAAGCTCTGCTGGGATGGCCAAGTTACCCTGCTAAATAACATTTAGTCATCTGCTAAATTAACTTCTGAGACTGACCTTCCAATACTAGGACATGAGATGAAGTGTGACAAGCGACAAGCAGGGTAGGAACTGGGTCCTGCTCCTAGCCACCTCCCTAGTTTCTGCATGCTAAATTACCTGTAACTTTAAAGGAATTGCTGCATAGGGGAGGGAGTCAACTTCTATCTGGGAAGCACAGCGGGAAGTGCATAGCCAACAGCACCATAAGCACCCCTTTGCCCTTTCCCTCAAGGCCTTGATTTTCATCTGTCTTCCCCTGGTATCATTAGGTGTAACATCATAAAAATGAATGCAATGACACCCAATCTTTGCACCCCTTCCTCACTGTTTAACCCTTCGGTTCCCCAAAGCAGACAAGCCTGAAGCCAGTCAGCACCTCTGCTTCCTTGTTCACCCCAAAGCAGCCTGGGGTGCTGCAGAAGGGCTCACAGGGACAACAGCCTGCCTACGTTTCTAAGGTACTTCAGCGTTGTAGAAACTTGGCCAGGGTTTGGATGTCTTTGGGCTTCCATCTGCTAAGCAGAGCATGGGGCAAGGGGGAAAAAGATGAAGCAGCAGTAGCTTAGGGGAAAAATAAGTCCTGCAGAGGTCAGGCAGGCAATCTCCACTATGAGACACCATGGCAGCTGCAGCCTCAAATCCTTTTCCCTTTAGCAGGGCTTGTCACAAACAGAAGCACATCGATGTTGTATTCATGTTTTCTGTTGTTTTTTTCTTTAGGTATTAGAATGAAAATACAGCATTAAGTCTTCCACTGAAGTTTATAAAATATGTATTATTCAACCACACAACCAGAAGAGCTCCCTAAGGTAACCACTTATTAAGGCAGTTCTTTAAAAATCACTATTATGTATCTAGCAGACCAGAACAGCTGCTTTGAAGCATTTCCAGTCAATCCTGCTAATAAATATTTAGCACAATGCAAATTGAAAATGCACTCTTGAAATCCTTCAGAAAGGTAGCCACTAGATAAAGTTTACAGCTTTAGCTGCTTGGTATATTTTTCTCCCTGAGATTCCACCATCAGTGAGAGCACATTATCATCTTAATTGCTTGCCAATTTAAAAAATACAAATAATTTTTTTTCCTTAAAAAAAGAAGAACAAATGAAGTGGAAAACACTTTTTTTTCCTCCTCCGTCTCTTCTCTTCCACGATTAAAAGCTTCCTGCGTTTACAGAGCCTTTTAAAAATGATTCCCAGGATATCAGAAAACTATTCTGCTCTGAAGCACAGCCAGTTCTTGAACCTGCCTAAAGAGCCTTTGGCTGCAGAGGTTTGCAGGAGCGAAACAGTTATTTAGTGAAGAAATGCTACCTTCAGTGATGGAAAGGAATCTGTGGGTGCAAACTGTACGTGTTACAGTGTTGTGCTTCAGAAAAGAAGACCTGGAGATAAAGAGGGCGTGGAGATTACTTTGAATAGCTCCATCCCGTATCCGCAATAAAAAAAAAGAGCCAAGTGATGAAAGAGAACATGGGAATGATGCTGCAAGAATGAACACAAAGGACTCTTCACCAGAAGAACAAACTGAAAGTCTACTGCAAAGTTGATTTGTTTCTATTTTGTGCTACTGCACATTACTTTTTGGTTGCAGGAGAAAGAGCATGGATGCCCAAAGGCATGTAATGTCTAGGCATTTTTGGCTTTCTTCCCAGGTTTTTTTGGTGTGGCTTGTGGGTTTTGTTTTGCTCTTTGTACAGACTTGTTGTTGCTTTTTCATGGTTTTTCTTTTCCATAGTGCAATTTTATATCAATAAACAAACAAAACCATCCATGTTTTGGTGTAATTGAAAATCAGAGATTTACAATTAGGGACAATTATGTACTCCAGTGAGTAAAGAGACAGTCTCCCATGCACCAAACACAGATTTGCTTGTACTGCTCCCGTTAACTACAACAGAAATCATAGGGATTACCACCCATGTACCTTTCTGAGAATTTACTTCTGTATTTATATTACTCTAAAGTACTCTCAGTGACAGAGCACAGTGGATCAGAAGGTTGCTATTGGTATAACAAGTCTGTACGACACAGGAGTAACTTTGGAACATTCACCTTGAATTCAAGTAATGTCCAATCAAAGAATATAAAGCCAATATAGTGACAATTTGTTGGCAATACATATGCAGCACATTTACTCTGCATGTTAGCGTATGCCTGACCGTTTTCCTGCAGTTTGCTCTTCTGCCTCAAATGTGAATGACAGAAGCTTTAATGATTTTTCAATATTGATCTGACAGCTGGTTCATGAGACCACACTGATAAATGAAATTTATCAGCCATTCAGGTCATTCTTACTTGATGAAGGGTCTGTTATCCTCATAGCTAAAGAATGCGTAGACATAAAGACAAGAACACCAACATTAGAAATACAATGACATAGAGAATACACCTTACTGCTAGTCCCCCTCCCTTCTCCCACCAGCCATCACCAAAACCAAAGGCGGACTGGCATCAGGTGCTCCTGATACACACCAGCCAGCCTGGCTTGCTGCCCCAGGGAATTGAAATACAACCAAGGACGCTGGCTTCATACACAGAAGCGAGCACCATTAGCTGCGAGCTACAGCTACCCCTCCTGGCTCTGATAACACAACTGTCAATTGACTTCGAAATCTCTTTTAAAAATCATGGGTATCTCTGGAGAAGACGAGTTTTGAAACTCCAGTGTAGCCACCACAGAAGGCTTTCATGTGTTCAGGTAGCAAAACTTTGCCATGCCTTCAGCACTCTCTGTCTGTGGTGCTGTAGTGTATTACAGGAACCTCTTTATTGCCATTTACTTTTTCATAAGTGTAACTCCCAAGTTGCCAGTTTATGAGCCAGACTGCAGTGTTATCTTCTTTTTGAGATAACAGCATTAGGATCTTCTAAAGCCCGGGGTGACAGGAAGTATTGACCTATTTACTTCTATTTCACGGGGAAGAACGAAGAAAGGACTCTGCCAAGCAAGAGTGCAAAGCAGCCTGCTGCAGTGAAGAAGAAGCCAAGATGGACCACTCAAAATGAGCTTCTGCCACTGTGGGACACAAGATTAGTGGCAGCTATTTTCCTAGGGGAGTGCCCCTGGCCTCCTGGGACAGGCTGTGTGCCTAACTCTGCCTGTGTGACGGGTGATGTGTAACACATGGGGAGGGCAGGCCAGTTCCCAGGCCTCCTTTCCCCACTAGTGTGGAGCTTTTGAACCTGCGATCCCTTGCAGCGGCCACCATGGGTGCCAGAGACAGAGACTGGCTCAATATGTTCGTCTCATTGCCCCTGCCAATGTAGCCAGTGCCAGTCCATCCTGCTAAGATCTCTTTCGGTCAATACTGACAACCCATCAAGCTATACCCTCTGCTAAACAAACCACTCTGCTTGCAGGTGACCCGCTTCAGCTCGAGTTAGAAAGAAGCTGCATTAAAGCTGAGTGATTTTCAGCAGTAACTTCTGACTGTGAGGGACACTAAGCATGTTCAAGGTGAGGCTTTGTGTTTTCTCCTCACAATGGCTAAAGCCATGTAGGGACAACTTCCACATCATTCACATGCACCTGAAACCACAGAGGGGCATCAACAGGAGCAGGATTTAGTCCTCATGGGAGGAAGGTCGTTTCACACAGTATATTGTGCAAAACATTCCCATTTTCCCCCCACCTTGTCCTTGGCTGAAACAGAAGAGGCAGTGATGCTGCCAGTCCCAGCTTTGCCCTGGCATGGTCACCTGGGGTCTTTGGGAAAGGGAGGGAACAGTCGTCGAATGAGGTGGATCTGGCCATGCTCATAACACTTGCACCAACCCTACTCTGAGCAGCAAGATATAAGCAGAGAACACACCATGGGGGACAAGGTAGCTGCTCCCAGGTCAGTAACAGGTAAGCAGTGCTATCTCAGCTTCAGCATCTACAGCATCCCTGGGCTGTAGCCCTCCCTGCCGCCATTGCCATTCCCACCTAGCCGTTGACCGCTCCCTGCAGTGCTACTCCAGCACTCAACCAGTCCCTTCAGCTTCCCTGGCTGCCACCCCTGCAGGGATCCCCCCTGGTCATCATCTGTCACACTGACAGCTGCTCACCTTAGATCTTGTGCCACATCTGTCAGTTGCATGAGGACATCTGAACTACATCTGAGGACATCTGAATGCCTAGGGCACTCAAAGGTAGTATCTAACAACATATGGGGAAAGCACAGAGCATATCAGGATCAGGAAGGAAGAAGGAAGCAAGAGTAGAGGAGGTGGCTTGATGCAGGGAGCTCAGTCCCTGCTTCCAAGACACAAGGAAAGCTCAGTTCCTTTGCCTTAACAAATCATAGGCTGAGACAGTTGTGACCTCAGCATCTGCAATGCATCTGGGGAGGTACTAGGAACACAGAAAAGCCATTGGTATTAAAAGACTCCCCCCTTAGCTGCACCAACGGGATTCTCCAGCCCATTCCAGCTGTGTAGCATGGTGTTGGTCAAATCCCCCTGATTCTCTTTGCCCTCTCATCTACTCAGCCTGCAAGATCATAGGGGCAGGTTCCTGTTGTGCTCGTGGTATGTGTAGCACCACAGGATCTGCAGCTCCCCCGCGATGCAATTAAATTAAAGGAAGATGTGAGACAGTCTGGAGCTCCCAGCCCAGCAATGTGGGCAGGAGCGGGGCATGAATTTCTATTACTGTGTTCACAAGCACTCAGGTTTTATAGCAAAGATTTTACTGTTGAAATGTCACTGGTGATAGCTTATAAAAAGAGAGAATTAGGGAAATTTTTTACTCTGTTGCTGCCATCCAGACCCCTGCAAAGTTTTTCAGTGATCTGTAATAATCTTTCTTCAAGGCAGCTGAAGGTTCCATTTCATATTTGTACGGACAAGACATGAAATTGGTAAACTTGGATTGCCTTTTAGCTTGAGGCTAACACTTCAAAGCATCTCAGGAGAAAACCGTCAAAAAGACCTGAGCAGTTTGTGCCCCATTTCTAATCTGGATGTGCCTAGGACCCACTGCCCAAAGCAAGCAGGTGCCTAAAGAAATGAGATTTTCAAAAACCCCTAACTCCCAAACACTTCAAATCTACAAACAGGACCTGCAGGACTTAAGTCTCTTATATCTGTCATGAAATACAGATCATTCCTTCTCATTTTACCAACTCAAGTGTTTTAAGAAGCTTAAATCTTGTGTAAGCAACTATTCGTGTCTAACAAAAATTACTCCAGAATGGGGTTTTTTTGCCCCTGGTAAAGTCCGTGAAACCTATCAGTGCTGGAGTAATACTGTGTCATTATCTGCAATACATAAAAAACACCACTTAGACAAGAGAAAAGGTTGGAAGAGCCTTAGCTCACAGGAAAACGGAGCTGCTAACTGGAAAACTGAGATTATATTCGCTAACAATACAAGCAAGTAATAGTCGAAGCGGAAATCATTGGAAAACCTAGCCTAGCACAGCTTGAGATGCTAGATCTGAAGTTCTTTCTCCAGATTTAGACAAATTCTTCCAATTCCTCACAGTAAGGGATACAGCCCATTGAATTTAAACTATGTGACTCTGATCCCTCCACAGTTAATGGGAGACTGGTACCCCCAAAGAGCAATTTATCCCCTACAAGAACAGGTATTTAAGGTAGGTGAGGCTTTGCCATTCCCTGAAGAAATACCTTTCTCTACTGACTGCAGAGGAAACCTGAATGATGGCTTAGGTGGGGGCTTCACTTTCAAATACCTGAAGTTAAAAAGCTGATCTTTAGTGGTGGCATTATTCCTTTAACCTGCAAAATCTTACCTCACCTCCCCTGTGTTTCCTCACAGCCCAGATGATGGATAGTGGATGGTCTACCGATCCATATAAATACCTAATTCATTTTCTAATCTTAAAAAAGCCCTGACTTTACCTTGGGGCAAAGACTTCTTAAGGTTAATTACACATCATGTAAAACTCTTTCAAAACCTTATTTAAGTTAGATGTCTTTCAATTTCCCAGAGTACTTTATCCTTCAATGATGAGAAAGGATTGTTCATATTCTATATTCCTGTGATATTTCCAGACCAATACTTTTTTTAAAAGTTGCTAAAATTAGCTATTTATTTAGCTATGTTTAGATGCTTAAGGAATTTCAAAACCAATGCATCCTAAACTAGGAAACCCCTTTTGCACTGCCTATCATTTTAAAACCCCAACATGCACCTTTTTGACACAAGGCAACTGAATTGCCAAAATATACACTGACAGCCCAATACAGAAGCACGGACAATCTGCAATTTATATTGTATGGTGAAAACCACTTCCATGTATGCAGATTAGCAATATCCTGGATTGCTAAAACCTTCATTTTTTTTCAGCAGGAAAAGTAAGTCAAGAATTTACCTTCACACACAGACTGGTCCTACAATCCTGCTGAACAGTGAAAGCCTGTTATCAAAAAGCAGCTATTCAGCTCTCAGTTAAAATGAATAATGTCTGGTCTTCTTACATTTTGAAAAGAGTTTACTTTTTTTTTTTTTAATATTTAATTTAACAAAGTGTAGTTTTTGAGACACTTTTAGAGTAAAACTGGGCCTTAAATAAACCCCTTCATAACTAATCAACTTCAGGTGTTATCATTTTATTCAACTCTTTATGGTTTAACATTACCTAACTTGAATTTATCACTCTTTTGACAATTCAAAGTATTTTCCCATCTCTCCAATAGCAGGAAAAGGCTCAGTAAGCACATGGACTCAGTGCTCGGGCCCCAAAATAACAGTTTGGCTAGCAATCAAAAACGCCGAAGTGAGTACACAGGACTTTTAGTAGCTGTTACGGGTGATGAAACCCAAATAAAAATAGATGGATGATGTGCCCCCTCGAAAGCATTTGGAAAGACCCATGGAATTAATTTTAATATTGTGCAAATAAAGCAGAGAGACAGACGTTTCCTGCAGGCAAGCATGAGAGAGACACAAAATAAAGTGTGCTATGCTGTCTCCCCACTGCCTGCCAATATGAGGCAGTAGGCATGTTTTGTTTTCCTTATTTTTTTTAAATTTCAAGGATTAGAAAAGATTGATTTATTGAACTGCTGAAAATCTACAGGAAGGGGTTGGAAAGTCCAGCACTCCCCTCATAAAGCAAATGGGTTCATTGCTAATTACTGAAGGAGCATCTTCATGGTGAGAAAAATCAATTGCAAGCAATAAAAGAGTGCTTAAAGGATTTTGCCTTCACGTTTCATGACAAAGTTACCACCTTGATGGCATGAAGCCAAATGTCTTCCTAATCGCCTTCCTTAGGCTGCTGGTATTCATCACAGAATCATCTAGGTTGGAAAGGACCTTGAAGATCATCTAGTCCAACTGTTAACCTAGCACTGACAGCTCCCAACTACACCATATCCCTCAGTGCTATGTCGACCCTACTCTTAAACACCTCCAGGGATGGGGACTCCACCACCTCCCTCACATGGCTTTCCAAGCCATCATTTCCAAGTCTTATCTTCTGGCTCCTGCACCCTTTCACAGGAGGTGGCCAGTCCCCTAAAGACATCTGTAACCATCTTGGGGGGTCACCTGGCCTGTCACCACTTCATTTGCAGAAGAAACCCCCGGATTTACATGCCTTGGAGATCTGTAAAGGTTGGGGTCCTACCTCCTGGCATAAGGGAAATTTTATATAGGTTGAAAGCCACTTCTGACTTCCAGCGGTAGCTCTGAAAATTTTTTTCAGACAAATGAGGCCAAACCTTCCTTGGCCCTACGTGATATCCAAGCACAGGATCTGGGCAACCTATGCCTGATTATTTCTGCCAAAGGCAAAGCATCATCCCTTTCCCCCTCAACTCATTTGAGGAAGTCATGGCCTGCTTTCTGAGATTTGTTCTTAATTACTGCAATTGGAAAGAGCAATTTTGTTAAACTCATCTCATTTTCTATAAGTAATAAATTACCCTCAGAATTACTTACACTGTTTATTTCCTTTCTCCTAACTTCAAAAGGCATGGCATGATTATTCAAACCACACTGATGTGTAACCACATATCCAATATTGTTTCCACACGATATGGATTCACCAAAGCCTTTAGATACATTTGTATTATCCAAATAGCATCAGCAGGGCTTGCTGACAAAATACTTAAAATGTATGGCCTTTTAAAACAATAATCATGATTTACGGGTTCACAGAAGGACCTTAGGTATTTAATATCTTCCAGGACACCCTCCCAAATCGATAACCGCTCATTGATTTATTTTTTTTTTAATTCTGAAATTCCCCCGTCACAGGGAAGATTAGTGCTTTACAATCACCATTCAACATTAAGGTGCCCATCACAAAAAATACAGATAAACAAGCAAAACCCAAAGCCCAGACAGTCAGATATTAACCAAACCCTTCTTTGAAAAACTCAGCAGCAGATTGCAACAAACAAAATCAGGTGCTGCCATCAACATCACTGGGCAAAAAAGGCATCCAGACAGAAGTGCAACCTCAGAAATTTTTTCAGCACCAGCAGGGTTTCTGTCTCCTAGGTGCTCACAAACTCTGCACTCAGGCAAAATATAAATGTGCCATATCTTTTCTTGGTAGGAAGCTCATAAATACTTCATTTTGTGCCATCTCCAACGGATTTTTCTGGGTTTGGTTTAGGCTGCCTGTTCAAAGTTTACCCATCCAGAGATGCAGATGAAGCTATATAGGAGCAGCACTGAGTTACCCAGGGACTAGGAAGCATGGTGCTTTCTTACACAGGATCCAGATAGATGCTAAGTCAACTGCCAGGCTTGTGAAGGCACGGTACTCTCCCAAGGCCATATAAAATGCAAAGATTGTAGCCTGAGCTCCTGTACAAGGAAAGTGAGGCAGGCAGTTTCTAATGCCCAGCTCAGTACTCTGTGGCTAACATCTAAACTTTGCACAGGGGGAGGTTTTCCAAAGGAGAGAAAAAACTATTCCTCATTTTCAGAAGTACCCAGATCATTTGGTCATCCTTGCAAAACACTCCTGTCAAGTTTTCTGGTGACAGAGAATGTGCTGCCTGCACGTCCCAAGAACCATTAAAACACACACTTCATTTCACATCCGAGTTTATCCAGACCCAAACACTAGGCTGGGGGCTCTTTTTGTTCCCTAGGATCAGATTATCCTTTCCTGGAGCAGGAATCCAGGGATGATTCCTCTCCAAAAGGCATCCCTGGAGCTGCTGTAATCTGAGCCTGCAGTCCCCAGAAGTCAGTGGAGTCCAGGAATGCTGCATATAGCACAGCTGGCTGGGAAGGAGAGATTTTTAACTCCCTATTCTTGAACAGCCCGCTGAGTTAAGTCTTTTTATTTTGTTAGCAGGGCTGTATGAAAATCTTAACAGAAAGTTCATTCTTTAGAGGCACTGCTATTTTATTTCACATTGTAAGTTACAGGTAATGGCCAGTCAGGATTTCGGGTCATGTTTAACAGAGGTTTACTGTGGCTCCTGTAAGCATTACATTCATTAGCTTGTGTTTCAAACCCTTCATATCTTGGCTTTCCACCACTCACGCCAAAGCATGTACCTCCTTGAAGCTGCATAGGTGCACGTAACCTCCTCTCCCCACTTGCTGCTCCAAAGAAATCTGCACGTTGCCACAGACCCTCAGCCCTTACTTTATCCGGAAATGCGAATGCTGAAGATACAGGATTGGGCCTTCTGCACCCAGAAGCTGTGCTGGGCACACTCCCAAGAGCTGGACCCCTTCGTTGCACCATGTCCTTGCTGTGCACTCCCAAGCAACCGCAAACCCAGAAGTAATGAAGGATTAAATTGCTGCTGTTCTGCAAGTTGAGTCCCCCAGGTGAACCCAATGCAATATTCCATTCCAGACCCTTTGGCATCACAAACTATTTCCAAGTGTAGTGTCTTACAATTAAACAAGAAAGATCTGGAAACCAAGAGATGAGTTTAAAGCTCAGTAGAAAGACGTCTTCCTACTTTCACTTGTTTCCAATGGCTAGAATAAAGCACAAATTAATCTTCCTTTAGTAAAAGGATACCTGCTACAAATTATTGTTCTGCATCGGTAATGTAAGCTCTTCCTACCGAAGGAGAAGGAATCTTGCATTTTCAAAAGTCTAACTCGGTCCTCACTGCACCAAACCCAGGATGTTTACTTTTCCTGCATTTCAATCAGCTGAGTAAATAAAACTAGACTGGTAAACCTCTGTTCCTGCCAGCACAATACTGCTGTGTTAAATCAAGGATTTAATTTAAACATATCCGCAGATGATTTTTGGAAGTTCTATTTAACCTTTGTTTTCAATTTTCTACCTAACTCTGAGGATTTTTTTATGACTTAAGAAAACCCACAGGACTGAAACAACAAGCTAATCTGGGGGCTGGGATTAGTCATGTCTCTTTAAATAAAATACATATGTTGAAGCAAGAAAATGAGCAGATAATCACTTACACCCATACAACATATGGGGAGAGCAGGATATGGCAATGGTTTGTAAAGGAGGCATATTTTCAAAAGGGGCTTCTCAGTTTTGTGCCTGATGCTTCTCGCCCCTTGCCTCCCCCAGCCTGGGCCGGACTCCCTGAAACAGCCCGGACTGGGCTTTGCAAGTTTTTATATAGTAATAATCAATGCTGAGTCTTTGCATTTGGCTCCTACTTTTGGCTTTTATGTTGCACATTCTCAGATTTATTTCTGTAAGCCTGTGAGCAAGAGACTCCCACGGAAAAAAATGAAAAATAAAGGAGTATGGTGTGAGTTTTGTATCAAGTCAGAAACTTGGGAGAACATAATACTTTTTAATTTATCCATTAAATCAGGGCTGTGTGCCTTCAGCCCCAGACCATTTGAAGCTCCCACAGCAGCCAGCATGCTGAGGAGGGCTTGTTTTGGTCATTTGGGGATTGATCTCTGAAGGCTGCAGTGCAGGACATTTCTGCATCATCCCCATTAATGGGATTTCAGGGTGTGTTCTTGTGAACGTGGCACAATAGCTAAAAACATTATCTCCTGCATGTTCGGAATAAATAAATTTTTTCCAGTGAATTTCAGGTTTTTGATATAGTGCTTATTTTATTGTTGCAGAAGATGGGATGGGAGCAGGTTTCCACAAGAGGGAAGAAAGCTGCAACAAAACTACAGTAATTAATACCAGGATTAAAACTATCTCAAGGCCCCTAATTAATGCCTCTTTACCAACAAAAGGAGCTCCCAGCTAAGACTCTGGGTCTCCCTGTCTGAAAGAAAGAAAATTAAATTTCCAGGATGACTTTTGGCTGGGTTTCTATTGCACAAACCCAGGACTACAGCCTGCCATGTTCCTCTTTGAATTGGTCTCTGTGAGTTGTGCTTTACAAAAAGCATCCAGGTGGCCTATGGTACAAGCCAAGCTATACCCTCACTAAACAGATAATGCAATAGAATAGGACAAAAAGAGAAGTGAGATGACAAGGCCCTTTGCCTCCTGCCTTCTTTTTAGCAGGTCCACAACTGCACTTGGCAGCTACGGCCGACGCGTCACCCTTCCAAAGTAAATAAAATAAAATCTCGTTGCCACATACTGCAGCACAGAAGAATGTCAGGAAGTCTGGTCTGGCCAGAGGAAATGCTAACAAACCCAACCGTGGCCAGGCAGCGCTGGGGGGAGAGGGGACAGGCACCTGCGGGAACTTCAAAGGAAAGGTTACGTCTGTAAGGAAGAGAAAAGATGGCTTCTGGTCTCTGCTAGGAGAGAGAAGGTTTCACCTTCTCCCCTCCAGCCATTTGGAGATGCCCTGTGTAACTTCAGGTGTGGCAGCTGCTTGGCCACGTTGATGAATCCTTTCAATCCACTTATAGGATTTGCCTTTTGTTAACTAAATAACTGCTCTCCCCACCCATTTTTTTAACAGTTTTACATGTCAGTAACTAAAACGCCCCACATTGTGCACAATAACAGCATACAGCAAAGACAGGACCTCAGATTTCAGTAGGTATGGTGAAGAGCCATCTGGATTACCATCAGTGTAGCCCCTTTTTACTTTAACCACTTTAGCCCCTTTACTAATGCCACAATGACTCAAATGAGCACTATTTAAATGGCTGCAGAACAAGCTCTGTACTGCCACACAACACAAAGGCATTTGGGGAGGGGGTTCCTCTGAAATCCTCCATTTTGCACATAGAATGGGGGTTAAGCATCCGGAAATATGTGGATGGTTTGTCATGCTGCAGCATCTGGCACAGGTTGGATGAAAACCTGGTGTGAGAGGACCACAAGCAGCCACAGTACATGCCTGACCACCCAGAAAGGAGATGATGGATGGAAAACTGAAGAACCATGCTGGACTATTCACATATAGATGTATTTTCCTTTGTCACAGAAGGCTTCCTACAGGAATGTGAAATATAAAAAAGATTCAGCGTACTCCTGTCTATGACAGTCTGAGACATTTTGCACATCTAACATCTACCCGGCACAATGGAAAAGTGTGAAGGAGAGACTTTAGCTGCTCGACTCCAGAAATCACTCCACACGGCAGCAACCTCCGGTAAAACAGCCTCACAGCTGCTCTAAAGTATTCCAGCTGGTAACACGTCCTCGTGAGGAGCCATCTGCTAGCAAGAGTGCATTGATGCCGCACTGATACGCCTATAGTCTCCACTCGCAGGCTATAGATGCAAGCAGCACAGCAGGCTTCTGCCATCTAAAAAGCTTGCATAGTCCCTGGCTTGAAAGATCTGTCTTCTCTGCAAGCCCGTAAGGGCTGGGGAAATCAACCCTCCAAAATAAAGCCTTCTCAGCTACATTTGTTGACAGCGCATCAGTTCATGCTCACAAGCAATTTCGTGCACCCCCTGCATGCCACTTACACTCTCAAATGGGCCATGAGCAAGACACCAGTGATGTGGGAGAGCTACCAAAGACGAAACAGTGCTCCTCACTGCCCATCTCTGCTCACCTACGTTTGCTGACAAGCTGTGTAAAGATGAAAGAGCAATGGCCACAGTGACCTCGAGTGCCCAGAAACAGCCATTGGAAAAGGCGGGGAAGGAAAATCCCCTCCTGCCCCGCGTTTGGGGAGGCATGGGCAGAAGCTACACGCAGCACCCAAGAAGCAGCCGTTTTGGTGTCCTTGTCTGCGTTACTTCATACTGAAGAGATCTTTAAAAGGCAGAGGAGATCTCCACTCTGGGTGAATCCTTAAAATTTCTGTTTTAACGTACTGAAGGAAGAAGTCAAACTGCACTTTTTCAAAAGGCCCTAGGTAAAAGCATGCTGCTTTTGGTGATGGTACGTGTTGTGAAATGGGAGCTAGTCTGCCCTCCTGGCATTGGTGGCAGTCACAGAAACTTTTACAGCTCCAAACAACGTATCCCATGTACACGAGCTGACATCTTTTCCTGACTACATGCCTCAAAAGCAGGACTAGAGCATGAACCGCACTGTCTCAGCAGGCGCAACCCATTGAATAGACTTAGTACCAACCTGCTATACAGGGAAGATGCTCTTGACACAGGGAGAAGGACCCACATATAGCTACCCTACTTCCCTCTTTAAAGTGCTGGGCTAAGCTGGAAAAGTTAACGTGGGTAAAAAATAAACTGACGCTGTAGTCATCAAATCTCTTGCTGGGTAACCCCTAGGAAACCAGTGGTCCACCGCGGGAATGTCAGATTCTCCCATGCTGGCATAATAATACAGGGACTGTTCCTGAAGGTTAGGGAAGTTTATTTTTACAACTTTGCACAGTGCCTACAAATCTTCCAGCCACACAGCATCTGGTTCAGGCACTGCCCTTTGAATGGCTTTTCTGTTGGTGCAGTAATTAAAGGTATCCCAGGTGACACCTGATACCTTATCAAGTTCATTAATTTAAGTGGAGTTATTTGGCTCTCTATTTTCTATACTTCATAATGTATTTCTAACCTTTAAAGTGACATAGGCAAGCACCAGATTGCAGGGGCGCTTATTAACAGCCTATTAAAATATTTTATGGCCTTTATTTTTATGTTGCCATAGGGAATCAACTATTTTGCTGTTGTTGAACAGGCTCAGGATTTATGTTGCGAGAGCTTCACCACAGCCTAACACTGAGCAGTGCTAGGAAATGAACTGGGAGAACAAACTCCCATTCAGCTCCCTGTGTGCCGTAAAGCTGTCATACGCAGATGGCAGCAAGGGGCCCTCCAATGCAGGCCCTCAGTTTGGTTTGGTTTTTAAAATATAAACCACTAAGATAAGATGCAAGGCTCTGAGACCATGCTGAGAGCCAGAAAAGTCAGTGCGTGTCTTGAGAAACAGATCTGGGTGTATTTTCACCAACCATATAGACCTACAGAGGTAAGCTCAGAAAGGATCTTCCTGGCCACCTATGAAATAACATGGTCTGTTGCTTTTTATTCCAGAGCTGCTGTATCACATCCACATTTTGCAACTGAGCTAGAGCCAATGACTTTGGAAGAAGACCACAATCTTACCTAGAAGATGACTACAATTTTACCTAGAAGATGACTATGATCTTACCTAAAAGTTTTCCAGAGATTGCAAGCCCCTCACACCCCTAGGAACGTTCCCTCAAAGGTGAATTCTCTTCTTTGTTAAAAATCTGCACCTTCTAACTCAAGCATATCCAATATTAGGACAACACATGCCTTGGATTTAGAGACTTAACTTTGTCCTGCTTAGGTATTCAGAAATTACAGTCAAGTCCCTTCTGAAATTTTTGTTTTGATAAACTTCCTAGGGTGAGCTTGGGGTCTTCTTGAGTTTATATTTTGTTTCTCTTATCTTTTCAAGCATAAAAAATAATTTGTAATGAAGCAACACATTTGGAAGGGTATCAGCAACATACTTAAGTATTTTAATGGCTTGTGTTTTCAAAATGTTTTAAAGAAGTCAGATCAGGAATAGACACTCATCTGCCAAAGAATCTTATAAAATATTTTACAGTGACATTATAATTGACATAACTGGTTGTATAAACTCCTGGCATTTTAAACAAAGATACTAGAGATTAGCACAAGCAAGATTATTCAGTAGGCAATTATTATTTCTGCTTTAATTATAACGGCTTTGTTGTTTTTTTTCCCCAGTTTTTAATTTAAATGTCATACTGCAAAGCTTTCTAGACAGATTTTGTGTGGGTAACCTTAGAAAGACTGTTCTCAGCGAGCAATCCCATAGCACTAATGCATGATGAGTAGTCATATTAATAAGTGTTATTAAATGTACCATTCCTTTAACACCCCATCCAAGACTGAAGGAAAGACTACTACGCTGGGATCAGTCCTGGTCATCCAGGAGAGACTGCTCCTCCAATTTCATTTTATAGCTAAGCGATGGCAGGAGATACAGAGGCACACTGCAGAACAGCCTGCCCACAACCTGGGCAGGGACAGACACGGCAAACAAGCACCCTGGGTACCTGAGCTCACTGGGGTCTCCTGCATTTGTACAGGCTCCAGCCCCCTTTCCTCACAACCCTCAAAGAAGCAGCTGTGCCTAAGAAACTAAAACTTCATCCACAGGACCATGCCAGGTCATGGCATGCCAGTGGCACTGCAAGCCTTGTCTGCCTGGGAAGTTTAAGAGGGAAGACTGACGTAGTTTAAATTAAAGCTGCATCTGTGAGAGCAGCTCAGTAGTAAGAACAGTAACCTCGCTGAGAACTGTCTTGTAACTATGCAATTCAGTCATCTCCTAATAAGCTCCCCTCACGCCTCTTCCCCTGCTCCCACCATGGAAGAAGGGAGAACCAACTTCTAGCTGTGTTGTACAATGCTCTCCTTTCCTGGGCTGGCAATACAGCACTGACTGCCAACAGTTTCCTCCTCCTGAAGTTCATTGGATGGTTTTATTAATTAGCAGGCTCCCCATCTTATCACGTGCTGCACCTGAAATCCCACTTCTATTTTTGAAGCAAGTAATTAAAACCAGAGGTACTTGAATAAACAGGCACTGATGGAGACTAATATTCTATCAATACAATGAAACAGCTTGCTAGGCAGTAAGATGCCCAGGCTCAGACGCTAACAGAGTCCAAGGGCAAAACATGCCTTGGCTGGCAAGCACATCCTCTAATGTGGGCACCTCCAAGTAAACCCCCAGTAACTTTGCTGAAACTAATCAGATTCTGGGGAGAATTTGGGTCATTAAATCTGTCAAGGGCCAAAACAAACAGAAAAGAAGTAAGGCTGTCACCCCTGGAGCACAAAGAAATAGTAATGATCAACAATTTCAACACCTTCCCTGTAGAGACTGCAATAATTAGCTGGTAATTATCAGGCATGATTTCCTTTTGCATAGAGGGACTAGGAGGTTACCTGCTTCAAGGACAGCAAATGGAACTTTGCTTCCTTCATGCATTGCATGGAAAATGCCACCACTGGCAGCCAAATCCCAATAAAGACAGTGCTTCACCATCAGCCACTTGTTGGTACCAATTAGAAACCACTCTGCAGTGCCATAACCCAGCATATTGCCCCTGGTTATCACTGCTGCCAGCGGAGTTTGTTCCCCTGTAAGCTCCTCAGAGGGGAACAGGAGCATACACAGCAAAAGACAGAAACAGGCAGAGAGAAAGAAAAAAACCCAACCACTTACTTGATATTGTCAAGACATCCAGATTCAGGTTTCAGTATGGCAGTATGATGAAACATTTTATAGAGAGCGATCCCAAGGAAGATGACATTAAGCTGCAGGGGGGGGCGGGAAAAAAGAGGATTACGTGACATGGCACAACATGATGGGGAGAAAGTCAGCTTCTTCTCTGTAACAAATGAGTTGCTGTAGGAAATGAGGTCTCACTATAGTTTTAGAGTGACTGCATCACAGAAAATTGCCAAGCATGTTATAAGGTGAGCTGGCCTGTAGACTGCAGGACTGGTGATGCCACAGCATTACCAAAGCCATGGCAGTGCATTTGTTACTGATATGGGGCTGGTTCCAACATCAGCTGTAGTGCTTCAAATGATGTTATGGAAAATTAAAAATATTTTCTGTAACAGCTCTTCTGTGTCTGAGAGGTGTACAGTTGTGAAAAGTCATTCCAAGCGTCTTGCTTAGTGGCCCCATTGTAATGAAGCAAAAAAGCATCCTTTTCTGTGAATATATACTTTAAATACATTGTAATGGAAAGATGGGCTGGGAAACCACAACTGCTGAAGATGCTTAGCACAATGAAAAGCTGAAAAATTAAAAGGAAAAAGAGTTTGATTTGTGCTGTAAAAGATGTGATGGCGTTTTAATGCCTCAGCGTTACCAAGGCTGCCAATTCCTGGAAAGGAGTTCCCCCAAAAGCCCAGGCCAAGGTTTGCAACATAATCAAAAAGGGAAGATATCTTCCTTATGAATGAATTGCTTAAGGGGGAAAAAAACCTAACAGTTGTAGCTGGTGGCACAGTCCCCTCCCTTATGTGGAAGGCTGATGAAACAGCCCCCAGTTGCAGGAGAAGCAGAAGAAGCAGGGACAATGTCTGCATTGAAGTGAGAGTGCCTGGTTTGCTGTGTTAGCCAAACTGTAGTCTATTCAAAACAAAGGATGGTTTATTTAAGCCATATTGTAGCGATTAAAGTATAAGAAAACTCCAGCTGCCTCTAAAGTTGGGTTCTCTACCTTGCTGCTGTGTTAGCTGATACACTGGCAATGTGCTAACCGTGAAGTCACATGAGCTTCAACTTCTGCCAGGGAGGAAAAACCCCCATCAAACCTCTCTTCCAGTTTGGACTTCATTTCATTCCCCCCATCCCAGACTGCCCTTTTTTGCATGATCGATGCAAAGCTTTGCTCTGGAATTCAAAAGGGGGGGGAAGTGAATGGCATCAGAGTTTGGCACTTCTAAATGTCCAGTGATAGAAACCAAACTCAGCAAGCACTCGCTCCAAAGATCCCTGGCCTGTTTTGATCAAGTATTTTGCAATGCCAAGAGCCTCTCGTAATAAGCGTCTAATTGCTTGTGCCAGGTGGGGTCAAAGAAGAACATGCCTTTCTCAAACTAATCTGTGTAAATTAAAGATAAAGAGTAAAGGAACAGCAAAAGTTTTATTTCTTGACCTGAGAGATGGAGTAGTTAATTAGGAGTTCTTACCATAATTATCAAGGTCGCTGGTCCTATAAAGCTCCAAATGAAGTAGGTGTCAAGTCGGAGCCAACATCTGTAATGAAACACAGGGGAGAGAAGGCATTCAAGGACTGCACCCAGGACATACATCAAGAGTGAGCGAGTGACAGAGAAGAATGTGAGCTGCAAAACACGCCGGTGGGAGACAGGAAATATTACATTGCTTGTTCATTTAAATGCTGAATTATGTGCCCAATTTCTGACAGCGCTATTGATGGAGTAAGATAATTACCTCTGGAGGAAGCAGGGAGAAAATGGCACAAGGCCTAGTTGCTAAGGCTTTCTGCATCTGTTGGAAAAAAAACCTTAAAACTGTGGGGTTTTTTAAGGAAGGGGTCCGATGAGCATCCATGGAGCTTCTTCTTTGCTTTAAGCTCCTCTTGCCTCTCCAGCTCTGATGCAATGCAAGCTGTCTGTCAGCTGTCAAGCAAGATGACATTTCTCCGACAAGCAGATCAGAGCAAATTTGGTGCAAATAGGAAGCATGATTTGGATAACAGAAGGCTGAGGTTTAATTAGGTTCAGCAACTTCCTCTTTAGAGCATTTTATTTCTCTGAACCTCCGGAGTGTTTTGTTTCCACTAATGTTTCGAGGTTGCATATGGTCTGCGCTATCACATGAAGTTGATTCATGGCTTAAAACTAAATTATTAATCGCTTAATTTCAACCGCATTTAATACTCCCCACATTTTTTAAGGCCCCTGGGAAATTACATTTCCATTCCTAGTTCATTCCAGGCGACAGGAAGATAAAATGGAAGTGACTGGTTACAAGACAGACGAATATAAATTCCAAGAAAGTTTTGCACGATGTTTAAAATAATAGTGTCTTGTCGTGTTTGCAACACTGCAAATCACAGTTCCATTTATACACAGAGGACTAAGAAAGCATAAAACCATTCTACTAAACATCCGATGGAGTTTCATAATTAGGCAAGTGACAGGAACTGTGCATATGAATTTATCATGGTGGAAGAGATAGCAGTTCTCACAAATGACAGCTCTAGTGCACGTGCTGAATGTTTTTTCCCTTCCAATGGACTTTGCATTAGGCAGAAAGGTCTGTGCCAGCAGCCCCACGGAGATCAGCAGGAGCCACCTGCCGAGAGAATAAAACATGCCCTGAACCTCTACAACTGGGAGAAGCCAGGAGATGAATAAATTCAAAGATGTAGAGAAAGCTTCTCACTTCCCTCCCTGACCATATAAATTTCAGGTCTTGTCAGTGTTGAAGATGTTTCAATATACATATGGTCGTAACACTATTTGTCACAAATTAAAATACCGTCACTTCCGTGACCGTCACTCCTGAACTGCCTCTGCAGCTGTTCATCCAGAATCTTCATGTGACAGCATCAAAATCTTAATGTGAGAGGCAAACAGAGACTTTCAGAGCAATTGTGAGGAAATCTTGTTTCCTCTGTGGCTGCAGAAGTTCAAGGTGATTTAGATGCAGCTGGTAATGGAACAACACGAGTGACTAGAGACTATTTGAGTCTCATTTCCTATAGGAAAGGGTTTATGCGATCATGACATCTGTGTATCACCCATAATAACATCTGAAATGTCGCCCAATTGCAACTAGATTTGACAGAGGAATAGAGGTTTCAAGGATAATGAAGTCCCTGTAAAAAGCCCTCTCCCCCATCCCTGAAAAAAGATGTCTGCATAGCAGCAGCTCACACATCACACGGCATTTCAGACTTTATATCTACCACATCCCATAGGAAAAAAGTATAACTAGAGCTTATGCCTCAGCTGCCACGTATAAATCAGGGAATATGCAGCCCCACAATTTTTTTCTACTGATAATAAGAGTGACGGTGCGTGGGAGAGGACTGAGAGGGTTGTTTGCTTTTTTTTTTTAAAAATTAAAATATTTTGAACTTTTTGTCAGTTTAACATTTAAAATGTTCCCCAGCCCCTGCTGCACAGGAGTCAGGAGCACAGTGTATTTTCATTGCCAAGCAACTTGGTTTTCCTTCAGCACAAAGAGTGAAATGGCTCTTGGAAAGCCCAGGGAAAAGGAAAGACATAAACCCTCTCTTTACTCCTTAAAGCATGATGGCCAGCCATATGCTCACATCTGATGCAGCTGGTTTTGAATGCATATAGATTGGGACACGGGGAAAATCAGTGGAAGCTGAAATACAGCATGAGGGAAAAGCCATGCTGGGCTGAGTAAAGAAGCGTGAAGCAACTGGTTTCCTTTCCAGTCAGCCAAATGGATAAGTTTTCCACGCCATTCCCCTAAAAAATCTGTCTCTTCGGTTGCGGAGCACAATTCAGTGTCATAAGAGGGATGCTGTGGATGGGAAACAGATGAGGAGCCGGGTCCTGTCCTCGGGATAAGCAAGGGACAGGCATGGAGCAAAAAGGTCCCCTTCCAGTGAGAGATGGCTTCATCTAAGCAAGAGTACAGCTTGCAAAAATCAGAGAAGGCTTTTTCCCACCTCTCTGCATCTTTAAAGAATGTGATGTCATTTTTTGTTTGTTTGAATAGAAGAATCATCTTTCTATGAAACTGTGTAAGACACTCAGTCTTGGGCTACTAAATGGAAAGCCGCAGGACTGCCTCTAATCTGCAGAGGGACTTAAAAAAGCTGGTTTTTTTTGTGGTCATCAGGAAGAGATGTAACTTTGAACCTGTTTTAAGTCATAGCTCATTAAAAATGCAAATTAAGACCAAAACATCAAAACACAGGCATCTCGCCAATTGCATTGAGGAGCTGTAAATTGCTAATCAGACAAGTACCACACTGAGCTTTTCTTCCCTTAAAAGACAAAAACCCACACGCACAATGAGCTGCATAAATGAGCTCCTCAAAACAAGGAAGCAATCAGGCAACTCACTTCCCAAAGTTGCTAATCTTGGGCTGCTGAGTTACTTCTGACCCCACATGCGCAGCTGCACCGTGAGCATGGACTTGCTGCATTACAAGTTTAGACTTTGCTGCCACTAAGCAAACGAGCTGCTTCAGGGCTCAGTACAAAGCAGATTGGATTATCTGAAAATCTGCGGATGCAGGGAATGCTGCTCAAAACCCCATTGCTTCTTCCAAGACTCTCACCAGCATATTAGTGCTCGTAACGAGCTCTGTGGCACTGCTTTCCTTTACTTTTTAATTTCCTCCTTTTCCACAGTGACAAGCTGCTATATTCACCTAAAGCTTTTCCCAAGTAATAAAGACTACAAAGAGTTTACTCTATTTTCTGCATGAAGAGAAATCAAATACTAAACTATCCCTGGTGTGCATTAAATATAACTAATAAACAATCATTAGCTGCCATTGGACCATAAAATTTGAAGAGCCCTAAACATATCATGTTGTTCATGGGAGCTCAGCAGTTTGTTTCACGTGGCTATACAGCCTCCTTGTCTGGGTGCAGTAATGGGGATATGTATGCACAAGATGTGCCTTTGAAGGGCGCAATACAGGTTCTGCTTAAGGCAGTCCAGTGTCCACATTGCTCATGCTTCCTCCTCCAAATACCCAGCATGAACACTGAAAATAAAACAAGTTCAGTGGAGTCACCCAAGACAGACTGTGTTGTTAGAAGCTATTTTCCAAGCAACATTAACATGCATAAAATGTTGGCGGCTGGCTGATGGACTTGGAGGCTGCGTGCACACACCGGGTTTTCATTTTGCTTTCTGACAGCTGGATTGCTTATCATGTATATGCTGCTTTATAGCATACCAAAAAGGGGGGAGATGGGGGGGAGAAACCATAGAGAGATTCCTGTCATGATGAATTTGATCACCAGTGGATTAATATACCTACAAGTATGTTTTCTAAAATATATTGAACCATTCAAAGCATAGCTGCTTTCCTCTGAGGTTTGTAAGAGGCATTGATATGAAATCCAGGACAGTATGGGAATATGGAATAGCTTCTTGCTGTTGATTTTTGGATGGCCTGCTACTTGAGCGCATCCTCTCAAAGGGAAGCTGCTAAAGTCTTAACCCATCTTTTACTGAATTTTAGACACATCTTCAAACACTAACAACAACCACAAATGCTATTTTCCCTCTGCATTTCACAGCACTGCCCACCATGATGCCTGACATCAGCTTCGGCCAGGAGATGGATGGATTTGGTTAACACACAGGAGAAGGCAAATGATGTAACTTTTTAAAACTGCAATCCCAGTATCTTTTTTTCAGCAAAACTTGATACATGGCCATTTAAGACACAGCAGCTGAAGACCTGGCCCATAAGAAACGGTCACTTGGAAGTTCATGTGAGCATTCCCAGAATCGCTTTGGCAATGTTGGGGGACCACTGTCTGCAGTGGGGCTTCCTGCTTTTCACCTTTACTTTAGAAATTACCATCAGAAAAACATTTCCGAATTATCTGGGGGGAAGGGCCAAACACTGCTCATACGAACAGTCGCTGCTGGCTTGAATGGGATGATCTTTTAATGGAACCACTATGCTGCTGCTTGGTTATAAAAGCAAATTAATCTCCTAATATGAGTGGCTTGAACTGCTCTTACACAAAATCGCTTCAGAAAATCACAGGCATCAAGTGATGAGCAAAGAAACAGAGAACAACTGCCTGTTCTTGGCTATATAATCTGGGCATGCGTTACAGGAGGGTTGGATTTAGAAAGGAAGATGAAATCAAGAAAACCTACATTGGGTGTCTAAGCAAATCATTCTGAGATGTATGAATGGTGGCACCAAATGCCAGGCAAAAAACAAATAACACTAACAGCTCCATAAGTCCTGCTTAAACAAATGCAATAAATAATGGAGGGAGGCAAGTAATATATTCCAGAGGATGTTTTACAAAACCTGGCAAAACCAAGCAACTTCTTGCAATCAAATTATGTATGCCTGGCATATAGTTCACTACAAATTCTAATCAGTTCTACCCTTCTAATAACATTATACAGAAAAATACATCATCATCCATCAACCAGATGGAGCATGATAGTTATACAAAACATATTGTATGTTTTTTATTTTCCACTATGAGAACGTGATAAAATTGTGCACTCTGAAATTAGAGATTATAAATAAATATTTTAGGCTCTGCAAATCTCTGTAAATATTTATTTGCAAAATATTATATATACATGTTTAATCATTAAAAATACTACTTTATGCTGTGGGGAGGGAGAGAAATTTTACTGGCACAGACATAGGACTGCTGCCTCCTCAACACAAAGATAGCAAAGTTTTGTTGTTCGCCTCCAGTGAATTTCAGCCAAACTTTCTGCCTGTACCTCCCACGCCATGGAAACATTTGGGCACCCAAGGCCTGTTGGGAAAAGGCAGCGTATCCCATGGAATATGTTTATTTTGCTGTGCTTCAGAAAGGTCCATATATTCATTTAACAGGAGCAGAAACATTTCTGTTATGCAAAGCTGCCATGGTGCTTTATGGGAGCTGTGGTTAGGTGCCGTATGTTCCCACTCTCTACAGGCATCATGCTGCGTGCTGCTATCTCCCAGAACCTACACTGGTACTCAGGTTGTCCCTACAGAGCATCACAAGGGACTCTGCAAAGATGAGGGCAGATGCAAATCAACTGCTGTCTCATGTCCAAAGAAATACACTGGGCTTGTGGATGTCCTTTTACTATGAGGGAAGGAAGCAAGACATTTCCAACACCCAAAAGAAACAGAGAACTCTGAGAGAATGCAGTTGGTGCTAGCTTGCATTGCAAACTAGCTGTAATGCTGGGTTTTCCTGGTAGGCAGCCCAAAACATTGAGAGGGAAGTGAAAAGGATCGCTCTGGTGCTAGAAGCCCTGTGATGGTAATGCTACAGAAGTCACAGGGTGAACAGTGTAGAAGGCAGCCACTAAAACACCAGACTGCGAACCGGACCGGTGGGGACACAGCTCCAGCAGTGGCAGATGTGCTGGAGCATGTCAGCTGGCTTTCCAGGGAGCCAGACTCGTGGCCCTTTGGTTGTAACATGCTTGAGGCTCAATGTGCCCTATGTAAGCCACTGTGAAGAGACAGGTCCTCCACAGAAACACCGCAGTAAGAATAAATTTGTCTAAATGGACAAGGTAGAATGTTTCAATACCTGATTCAATGGGGGCTTATATATCACTCAAGACAGGATGTGAACAGAAGAGTTGGTTGGGGAAGAAAGCAGGTGGCAGCTGATGGAAACAGTCTTCTCCAGAAACTATAATCAGCTGTTGTGTTACTTTTTCTTTGCCTCCTAGGCCTGTCAAAGTCGGTCAAAGTACTTTGAATAAATTGGTAGAGATCCTTGAAAACTTACTCCCTCCTACTTTTATCTGTGTGGGATATTTCCTTTCCAGAAAGTATGACATTTATACAAATTCAAGTTGCTATTCTCCTACTCATGGGAGGAACACAATGCAAATATCCAGCTGGGGTCCAAGCCTACCTGCTTGGTACATGGATCATGAGCAGCTCCATTGCTCTACAGATTTGCTTCCACAAGGAACCAGGATCCTGTATACCAATAAGCTTTCAAGCAAAAATTTTGCAGTTGAATTTAACAGAATATCAACTGCTGCCATGACCTGACCTGACCTATGCTAAAAAGGAGCTTTAAAAACGCTACTAGCTCATTGATATGTATGTTTTCAGATTGAGTCCTTAACTCAGTTAAAATGACAGGGGAAAGGCAGCCTGACAAGGGAAAGGAAAAAAAAAAAAGTCAATAAAAACACATTGTTAGTGCTATTGTAACAAAGCTGGCAAAGAAAATCAAAGGCTCAATTTTCCCTTTGTTTTTCATTAGACGGTGTTGCATGATCATCTAAATTGTGCTTTGATACCAGCTTCAGCAATGTTGAAAACATTTAAGAATATTCATAATGATAAATGATGTAGCTGTTCTGATTTGCAAAGAGTATAATGCACTCCACAGTCACCACCTATTTTGCTTGCAGGTTCTGTTAATTTGATAGAACACTTAAAAAAGCGGAAGAATAAAGCAGTGTTTCATCATGTAAATGAGAAATACTCTTTGGTTAGAGAAGAAGGATGACCTTTCTGATACAGTAGCAAACTGAGAAATGGGACAGCCACCTCTGCTGATATTATGCAATGATGTGATAAAATTTTCCCCAACTGACTTCCCCAAGAAAATACCTTTGCATATCATTTCATAGTGGGAAATTTGTTCTGTAACATCACAGACTGTGTTGGAGACACAGAGATAAGGCAAGACATGCCTCCTGCCTGAGCTCTGCGTGCACAGGCCTCCTTTGCCTGCCAGGTCTCTGGGCTCTTCACCTCCCTTTGTCATCCCCACTCCCATCCTTCCTGACCAGGTCCAAGCAGTGCCAAGCCTCACTCACACTTTGTCCGTGCCGTAGCTCCGGTAATCCACCGCTGCTGATACAGCCACAATCAGCGCAGGCATGCCGTAGCCGACCAAATAGAAGTACTTCCTCCTGGAGTGTTCGCTCTCAAAAACCTCCACCAGCATGATGTAGAGCTGCACCCCCTCCAGGAACATCCAGGTGAAAGCTGCCAGGAAGAAGAAGTGCAGGAGGGCAGCAAAGACGGCACAGGCAATCTGTGTACGGATTGAAAAGAGCAAGGGAAGGTGTTTGTAACATGCTGAATTAATGCAACAGTCAGGATTACTCTTACTGGGAGGTTTAACGAAGGAGTTCTTATCTTCCCTTCTCCAAAGGAAGAAGTTTTTTTTCACTTGGAAAATGTGTGTGAACTATTTTAAAATAGACACATCTCTGCATATATAAATTGTATTAAAAGATACAAAGGTAGGTATGTACACAATCTGGCAAATAAATATATAAAGAGGTACGTAGCATAAGTGTATTTTTACAACCTGCTTATTAAACATACACACACGTGTTATTTACAAACAACACACATAAAGCCCCTGAAATCACAGCAGGCATCAGCATTTGACTTCCAGTTAACAACCAGGGGCCCAACCCTGTGAGGATTCATGCATGGAATTAAAGCAGTGCTGAAACATATCTCATTGCATGGTCAAACACCCCATTACGCACTGAGAAGAGGGCCTGTGGCAGGAGCAGAAAGTGCTTTGCCTCTTACCGGCTGGTCAGTCCGGTTGATGCCAATGAGGAAGAGGAGTTCTGCCACGAAGAGGCTGATGCACAAGTTCTTGTGAATTGTGTTGCGGTCGCTCTGCAATCCACGGAAGAAGCAGAAGGTGAAGATGCAGATCAGGAGGCAGACCAGTGAGAGCAGGATGCCAACCCACGTGATAAAGTCCAGGAGCAGGTCATGGACTGCATCGCTGTGCTGGAGATAAAACCAAAAAAAAATCATTGGTCACATGCTGCATGACTTCTAATCCATCTCAGACACAGAGTGAGGTTGTCTGAGACCCTTTCTCAAATATGTGTATCTGTTAACCAAGCTGTGGTGCAAGAGACCAATAGCAGAAATGGACCTAGACTTGAATCCTGCATCAAGAAAGCTGCAACCTGAAACACAGATTCCAAGGCATCTGGCAAGCTGCAGGTGCCCTGAACAGACTCAGACCCCACAATATCCTAGAAGCAATGATGATGTTGTTGAAAATATCAAGATGTCATAGCTAGTCTTGTGTGCAGCTCCATCTTTCGCACACAACAAAGAAGCGGACGCACAGTATAAAGAACCATTGAACGCTGTGATTCAAGTGTAAAAATGTTTCATGCTAACAACATCGTGGAGATTACAACAAGTCCATTACAACCACTTACCAACAGTGAAAAAAGACTCTCTTTGAACGTTCACAGAGACATATGAGCTTGGAGGCTTTGGACAGAAAGAGATCATTTAAAAGTCTTTGGGGTTTTTTTTGTGGGTTTTTTTTTTTTTTTTTTTTTTTTTTCACTGAGGAAGGAGAAAGAAAGTTGACTTTTCTTTTTCAAACCTTAGAACTATATTTTAAAACTCCTGGGAAGTCAGACTGATCCCTGAAACACTACCCAGAAAAAAAGACAGACCTTTTAACATGAATTTGCTTTTAAATTGTAACAGAACAGTGATTTTAAGACAGCCTGGAAAGTGGGTGATTCCCTGTGATGAACTTGTAACGTGGTTTTACCCCAAAGCCATGTAAACACGGGCATTGCAGTGGCAAAGTTAGGCAACCCAGCAACAAAGATTTGTGAGGGACAGCATAGGTGTGTCTTGGCTTTGCTGATAAAACAGATGGATTGCTTCTGGGCTTACACTGCATGTCCTTCCCAGAAAGGGACGAGGGTGCTGGGACCCTAACACAGAGGGTATCCCACTACCTTATTCAGACTGTAAAACTTGCCTGTAAATCCCTCAAGTTTCCACCAGATGCAGTGAAATTAAAGGTATCATTACTTAGTAAAATGTAAATAAGAAATGAGAAATAAATGGTGAGTCACGAGATGGCTGCTCAGGGCTAAGTTAGAGTCAATGAGCTGAGGGAAAGATTGGCTGGAAATCTCTGGGGGCTTTTCAAAAAGACCAGGGAGGCTTGAAACCCAGCTTTGTGGTCCACGAGGCTGTGTTATAAGTGGTATTTACATTCCCCTCCACTTCTGGCATTTTGATGACTTAGGCATTATGCAGGCTGGCAAATACAATAGTGTCACACTTCAAAAAGCTGGGACAAACTGGAAACATTTTCCTCCCTGTGGGATAAAAGCTTATGACAGATGGAGGGAAAAGGTGATTAATTTATCCATTTTCTTTGCCTGCTTGCCAATGATAAAGCCACATCAAATGTCAGGCCTTTCCTGATATACAGTCTGCTATGTCAGCACCCATGAGAAACAACTCAAACCTTTTAGCTCTTTGGCTTTATCAGCATGAGTGATAGACATCAAATGATAATGAAAGATGGAGAGCGACTTTCCGCTCCATCTCTTCCATGCTAGAAGTCTTCTCTCCAGGGAGACTTGGAGGTGGAGAGATGAGGGGTCCTTTTCCCAAATGGTCTTGCAGCTCTCCCTGAGTATTTCCAACATCTAAGAAACTAGGACTTGCAAGTCCAACAGCAAGGCAAGAATTCATTGTGTGCTCACTGTAGATCGTGATAGAAATGCCGATTCCAGCCAGGTCCTCCAGCAGCACCCAGAAAACTGAGAAGATGAAGCGCATGTCATTTTCCTGGTGGCTGCGCATTGCTTTATCTCAGTGTCATTCCAGCTCATCCACCCTCTTAAGTCAGTGTGAAAAAATGTTAATGCAAACCTTGCATCTTGCAAACCATTCTTTCTTTTGTCCAAGGCTGCTGGAGGACAGCAGAAGAACATCTCCCTGAACAACCCCACCAGTTCACCTGAGTAGATCGCCCTGACAGGCTGAAGCAACCAAGAGCTCTTTGGCTAGGCAAGTGGGGCAAGGCACCTAATGTGGGTGGATGCAAGGAGAAATAAACCAGGCAGACTTTGGCCAGATGCATCCATCCCATCCGGATGCGGCCAATGGCACAGATTCATCTATCCCAAGACAAAGTTAGCCTGGCACAGGGAAAGCTCTCTGAGAGCTTCTTCCCCTACATGAGATGAATCTCACAAGTCTCAGCTCCTGTACGTCTATCACGAAACCATAACTCTGCTGACTTTAGGACACAATGCAGGAATTAGGGGTGGTTTTGCTCCTGGAGAGGGATTCTGCCATCTAGGTTCATGGTCTTCCTCAGGGAAGGGCCACTGGCCCACAAAGCTCACCATGCTTAGCAAGAAACACAGACTTCATTGCTGTATTATTATTATCACTCTTATTACTTTTTAATATTAATTGCAAAATACTGATTTTATATACATAACACCCATCCCTGGAGTGCTGGAAAACAACCATAAAAACAACTTCTCTGTAATTACAACCTCCCTCCCCAAACTCAACAGACTCACAAAAGAACAAACAAAAAGGAATACTAACAACAAACTGGGAACAAGATCAATTTAAAAACACCTGGGGGGGCGGGGGGGGTGGGGAATATATGAATTTGTAGCTTTTCTAGTACAGTCCAAGAGAAGAAGTGAGATGAATTTCAAAGGCTGGGTGTGCTCTGTCCTGTTTGGGATGCCCAATTTCAGTGCCACAACAGTGCTGATGGATCAGGGAGGAGTTAGCAAGCACTATCATCTTTCCCATGGCAGTGCCAACTGCCCCCAGGCCAGGCACATCCTTAGCTTTTACATCAGCAAGTCCAACAAAATGGCATTTGCCTTTTGCTGGAGACTGAAACTTGTAAAATACTGCACTGTCACAGGCTACAAAGCAGAATAGTATGGGAAAAGGAGAAATTGTGGTAATCACTCCTCAATGCCATTGATTATCCTTTCCATCATCTGATTTCTGTGTGACAAATAAGGGAGCAACATACCCAGTTTACACCGTTATTATAAGGTGTGCCAGTGTTAAGTATGATAAATAGCAGAGCAAGGTTTTGTACCTGGGTCACAGTCTCTGAGCCTGGTCCCTCAACTGCAGAGACATGCAAGAGGAGCAAATCTGCTCTTTACCCTGCCCAGTGCTGTTCAAGCACTCCCTGACTGAGGATAAAATAGCTTTGACGTATGTGCTGATATCTTTCCAGCACCCTGCAAGCCCTAGGGTCCCTAAGGCATTTAAAATACATCTGAAACCACCAGTGTATCAGTAACAGTCAACTCTTGATTCTCAGTAATCTCCCCAAAGACCTTGGGCATCCAGAAGACCCCGCACGGGATACCAGATGTCAGTCCAAGGGACAATTTCCTGACAGCATCAATCAAATACCTCCTTGCCCAAATGCACCACGGCTGTCAAGACCGGTGCTACGTGGCCCAGCATGCAAGTCACTGAGTTTTGTTACCACTAAGCTATGCTAACTTTACAGGTAATCTGACACACTGATTATTTTCAGCACAGGAACTACTTATTGAGTAATTGAAAGACATAAAATAATCCACTTCAGTGAAAGGGTTTCTGTATTAAGTATGTTTTACATTTTTGATTTAGGCATGAACCTGACCCAAAGCCCAGTGAAAGAAGATTTCCCTGGCTTTGGAATAAAGTCCCGCTTTTGCTCCAGTGAGGCCAAGAGCAGCAGGAGGAGAGCGCTGATGGAAACCTGTGTAGAAGGAGTTACGGGAGCCCTGGTAGCAACCACAGCAGGGTGAGCAGGCAGCTTAGATATTATCCAGGCTGGGAAAATCAATGAGCAGCTCTGGCAGTGCCTGTACACCAGAGCTGAGCTAATAAAAACAAATCCCAGAGAATGTCAGCTTATGACAGAATGGCTCTCCCCGAGATGAACAGCCATTTCCTCCCTTATTAAAAACATCAGTAGAAGAAAACAGCAGCCAAACCAAGCTGCCAGCAGCAAAGGACACATTCCTTTGCCTAATCTGTCCCTCCAGGAATGGAAAGAGTAATATGTTTGGGGGTGTAGGAATAAGCAAGCAGTAAATAAAAGCACCGTGTCATCGACTAGCTCAGATATGACTGCTCCGTGCCCGGTGGGAGCTGGCAGTGTGCTGGGCTGGGCAGAGACCCAAGTGGGACAGGTTTGAACTCCTGTGCGTTACTGATGCTGCTCCTTGGATTTGTAGCTATCTGGGGCCATGTGGGCTCCCTCTGCCCTTTTTCCCCCCATCACTGGTGTTGAGAGAGGATTACTGCTATGCCCTGGCTGTAATGCTTCATTGCTAAGTTCAAAGGGCTACTTAAGAAGCCAAATGTTTTTGTAGATGTGCCAAAAGCATCAGCTGGACTACATGGACCGGGAGGAAAACCCAAGGGCTCCTGCAGCATGTCTGGGCTGGCTAATGGCATTGCCTGCTGTGGCTATGCAGGCATGAGAGGTTTCGAGGGGGCTTTCATCCTGCTGGCCAAGAGGGATACGTGCTGGGGAGATCCCACTGCTTCAGCACCTGTTTTCTCTCTCTTCTCCCAGGATGCTCTAAGGGAGGTAGGCAGCTCTGCTCCACAGTGGACACAGCACCCATGGACCTGGTACATATCCCCTCTGTGCTCTGCAAAGGTGATGCTGTCATGAGCACCATCAGGTCCTAAGCCAGGAATAAAGAGAGCTTAATCCCCACCTGAAGCTCCTATGCCACATCACTGTCTTCTGACCATGGCCATTTAAAATAAGGCTCAGATTCCTGAGCACTTCTGCAAGGTAGTTTAGCCACCTCTCCTCTCCTTGTCTTAGTCCTCAAAGCTGCTTTCATATTCTGCACAGGCCACACAGACCATCTTCCTCTTCCTCTGCCTTCCCTGGTAAGATGAAGGCCTCCTAGCAGAACCCTTTCCCACAAACTTCTCCCAAAAATGCAAGAGCCTTCCAGTGACTACCAGAAGCAGCAGACAGCGCAAGCTGCAGAAAGCCCCATGGTCAGAATAAAGCAATATGGGGGCAGGTGTGCACAGAGAAATGGGTACAGACCTCACCCCACCATGTATTACAAATGCTACTGTGGATACGGCATGTGGCAAGAGCCCAGCATTTCCACTGCACTCACCAACACTGCTGCAACTGAGATGCAGTTTAGGTGAGAGATTCAGTTGTGGAGAGGAGGAGATGATTGGGACAATAATTGCATCCATCTTCCCACCCTCCTGTGCTGGCTGGATTTAGTAAAGTGGCACAGCTCTGCTTACTCATAAGGCATCTCCAACTCGAGAAATAAGCTATGGCGGCTATGCCAAACTCAGTGTAGACATCCATCTACACAGACAAGCTGCCAGCTTGTTAATTTGAGTTCCAGGAAAGAATCTGGTCACAGCATCGTCAGCTTCTGCTGTCGCACCAATGGTCTTACCCAGCCCAGTGCCAGGAAACAGCTGGGACACAACACCACCACACCACAGCCACTACCTGCACTTCAGTCCTGGCGTTCACCCTGCTCTCAGCCAGAAAGGAAGGGGTAGCAAGAAACAGGGCAAAGCTTAGCACTTGCCAATGGGAGCTTTGAATTGAGCATTTTAGGACAGAGGATCAGGAAACCCTGTGGGGCGATGTTGTCCCCATCCTATGCGGCACAGCTCCTTACTGTGCACCTAGCCCTGACTCACAGATTGGAGAGTCAAGAAAGGTGAACCTAAGCAAATATGTACCCGTTGGACTGGGGGGAAAGTAAGCCATGGCTAGTAAGCTGCTGTGTGCTCTGATTTCTGACACCTCTAAGTGCTGAGCTAAGAAACTGTGAATTCAAGGGCTCAGAGGACGTCTTTCTGAAGCCAGGCTCTAGATGTTTTCAGGTTGGACACCCAAAAGTGGCTATCTGAAAAGATCTGGTTCAATGCTTCGGGGAATGCACAGACAAGGACTGGCAAGATGGATGTCCAACCCGGCAGAACTAGAAACAGTAAGACATAACTAGGGCTCAACACAAAACAACGTGTGTCAAACGGAGGGTGGGGAACTCAAGGAACTGCCTGGAGTGACTTACTGCTCACCTAGACAAAAAGCTCAAGGACTGCAATGAGGTACAACTCCGAATTGGCCCCATAGGCATAGATTACTTGACCTAACAGGTATATATGATCAAAGGTATAACCAAATGTGCTGTTTACAATTCCTTATTCCTGGAGTTCATTAAAGTCACAGATCTCTGTTCCTAACACATGCTCAAAGACTGCTAAATTTTGAGTTTTAAAATCTCACTAAAGACAAGCACATTTAATAACTTTTCTGCTTAATTAAAACAGCTCTTATTTAATAACATATTAGAATACGTTACTTTTTCTAATGTGTAATATATCTTTTTTTTTTTGAGAATGAACCCCTTTGATGGTACAAAACAATCTGTATTGCAAAATTCATTACATAGCGGTTTCAGTAATTTAATTCTGCAGTTAGGGTGTTTTTGCAGTCCTGCACCCACTTCTGCTTTCATTCACTGCTGTTCAATCCCACAAGTGCTAATATATGGATAAGCCAGCACTGCAATAACTTCAGCTTGCTCTTTATATCTGAAATGGCTGTATTGCTTTAGGCAATGGACCACTGCAATCCATTTAGACTTCATATATTTTTATTCCTTTCGCTCCTTAGCTTGGCTTATGCTTCCATTCCCTAAATAATTAGCACGGTGTAATGTGTTTGCGGTATAGCATAACATCTGAAAGCTTCCAATTAATTGCTACAGTTAAAACACCTTTCTCCCCTTCCCCCCCCCCCCCCCCCCTTCTCTCCTTATTATTTATTTATTTATTTTAAAGAGAAGAGTAAGCTCTGGCATTCACTACATAGTGATAAGCAACATTTATCTACCCTGAGGTACCTTTGCTTATTCTGTTTCGGGTGTTTTTTTAATTGCATTTTCCCACCAGCTCTGAACTTGTTTTCTGGCTCCATATTTTTCCCATGGTACATTTAAGATGCATCTGCTATAATTAATATGATGCAAAGCACAAGCTTATATGAAAAACAGCTTGTAAATTTTGAATAATTCTGCAACAACTACATAGGTAGAATGGCTTATTTATCTATGGGCTTTATTCCATGGCATGAGAACCACCATGTTTTTATAGCATTTAAGGGTCATAACAAATATCCTACCAATTCAAACAACAGATAGATATTTAACATAGATCTCATCTGTGTTAAACATATCTCATAATTTAACAAAATATCTATGAGACTGTAATAATTTTCCCACAGCACAAGCCAAACGAATTTATCTGATGAAAACAGTGATTTGTTTCCAAGTCTTAAAACCTCTCTCAAAAGGGAGGTTCTCATTATTCCTGGTAGATTGTCCGAAAGGGCAACGAATGCTGAAGGTCTGTAAGGTCATCCCTTGCCAGGAGGATGCATCAGCGAGGTCCAGTTCACAGGTCATTATGGTCCTGCTGTCCTCTTCACGTGATAGCTGGGGCTCTGACAGCAGCTGGAAGGGTACCTGCAGGTGCAGGTTCATCGCTTTTCCCAGCAGCTATGCATCCTGCCTGTGTGCACAGCAGCACAGCAGGCTCTTGGTCTCAGGCACCGTTATTTACCCCACTGAAATATATGGGTAAATAAGAAACTCTGGGCCAAAGTAATTTTAAAAGGCAGAAAGCATCTTCAATTTAAAATCTCCTCTTCTTAATCGGGTACTGTCCTATTAAGACTGGAATTGATCCCAGCAACTTCTACTCTTGAAGCACACCAATAAATCCCTGCCACCATGGTCAGCCAATGACATTTTCTGCACCTTCGGACAAAGACATATTGCTGTTTCATGCTAGAGAGCCAGACGGCCATCAATCACCTCCTCAGCAGCGCTACCTTCCAGCTCCACATTGCCACATACGCTCTGCTAATAATTAAATCCCAGCCCGTAACTTGCAGAGCAGCCATCGAGGTCTCCTCCAGAGAACACGCTCTTTTGCCATGCTACCAGGAAGGGAGATCATTCATGACCAGAAGTGACACTTGTCAAATTGGTGCTGGCTTTTGATTAAGGAGCAGGACTCCAGCGTCCACTCCCCATGATGCCCAGTGTTCGGTCTCATTAGGTAGGATGCTGTGGATATTCATTACACCAAAAAATGCTCCCTACGGATCCAAAAATCCAACAAACTGAAGGCAGTAAACTACAAATCTCAATTACAGGAGAAAATAGTTTCTGTTGCAAAAATCCCTGAAAATTAATTATTGTCTGTACGTCAGTCCTCTCTAGGGATCCTAGTCACTGGCCAGAACACTGCTGTAAGAGGTCCTGCACAAGCATGCAACATCCTTTCCCCTAGGATTGTTCCACCTCCAAGAAGACTAAAAGGTCTTTGAGGCAAGGAATGCCTTTTTGTAGAAGACACGAGACAAGAAAATGGCTCAAAAGCATGCCTGCGAGAGATGAGTGCGAGTCAATGAATGACAACAACCCCCATTTATTTTTAAACCTCCACCTTTCCAAACCAGAAGGTATTCTACTGCCAAGACTTTAAAATCAATTCATTTCAACTGCATAAGGAACATCATACAAGCCACCTCCCAGATCTGCCAAGACCCACATGGCCACTCCACCAGCAGACCAGAGTGTGATGGTGCCACCAGGAAGAGCAAAGTGGTGAGTAGCTGGAGGGAAGAGTTGCAGATGTTTGCACCTCCCTTCGCCCTCAGACCTGGATGATTGCTAAAGCGGACATGCCAGGAAGCTGTCTGGTTGCATCAGAATCAACAAAGTGGAGCCAATTTGGCTCTTACAGCAATGATACTTTGGCTGCAGCCAGATGATAAAACATGACCTGAAAGTCTTGAGGGCACTCGTTAACATCCAGAAACACCCACCAGCTAATAACACACTGGCTTGGCACTTGGAAAGCTTCCAGCTGTAGTTCTTTCCAACCTGTTGGCTGAGCATGGTCAAGCAAGGGTCTCACATTCTCTTTCTGCAAGATGAAATAACACCAGCACTATTAGTCTATTATGGTTTGGGTGAAATGCCATGCAGACAAGGCTGACCTGCTTGCAGATTTGGAAGAGGCTTGTTCAGCGCTAGCCTGTATCTGCAGCATGCAGTAGGGATCACCTTCATTCACATCAGTGGAGTGCAAAGCTATCTGCATTTCCCAGGTGCAACCTCTGACTTCAGTGACTCAGGTATATATGTTAATTCCAGGCAGGTGATAACAAGCCAAAACCACATTTCTTTTGAAAATTCAGGAAGCTGTAGGACACTGGCAAAACCAGACTTGGACTGCAGAATGCCATTAACCTGTAAACATGTGCTCTGAATAGGCCATTTCTTCAGCCATCTCCCAGGACAATCCCACAGTCATTTAATGGCATGTCTCTGGGACCAGTAGTGACTCCTGCCAAATACAATGGATCTGTCATCCTGCAGCAGCAGCAGATCTATCCTGCTCCTCTCAGCTGGACCCAGCTCTTGTGGCAAATGTGCTGCCAGGCTTCCATTTCTTTTTTTTCAGAGCTTTGGTCATGCATGATGGTGCTTTAATATATATTTTTATTGCAAGTCTTCAGATTATCAAGTGAAACAAAAATATACAAAGGAGTGACACTGGAATACTATTTGAGAAAAGGTCTTTAAAACCATAATAGCTTTTGCAGTTATGCAGCCATGGAAGTGGCTCTGAAATGTTCTGCCTGCATGGAAGATGTCAGATCCATATCTAGCTCAGAGCTGTGGATTTAGCTGCAGCACCAGGCACATGAAATGGAGACATGGCAACACAGAAAATCACTAGGCCAAAATCTTTCAGGCATCAGGGCCTTCTATTCTTTCTACAGCAGCTGAGACTGTTCTCAACCAAAGACAGCCTAGACAGCTCAGGAAACGGAGGACCATCTCAAACATTCTTCCCATTCTTGAATAAAATCCCAAATGTGCACTTCATTCCCCAAGCCACTGCTACCATGAGGAATATCTACTTTCAGCAGTAACTTCTTTAGCTCCAGTAGGGATAGTCATGTGGGAATCCAGAATTACGCCATGGACCTAAATGCAGGCAAGGGAACTAGCTGATCATGTACTGGCCTTGGGTAGATGTACAGTCTACGCAGGATGGTGTAAGGAGCTTCCCTTTTATGTGTAGCTCACTGTCACATAGAAAGATGCAGAGATTGTGTCTTTTTCCCCTAGTTGGAAGCTGGAAAATACTTTTGGCTCCACACATGCACCTCACACAAACATGTGCGGCAGTGTATCTGGAGCTGCTGCAAGCAGGACACACAACTTGCACCCCACGAGGTAGGCTCTGCATGCTTCTGTCCCACGACCCAGGGTGCTTGCTATTCCCTGGTGGCACAGTGAGGTCCTGAAGAGCAAGGACTTAGCCAGGAGTTGTTCCACACCAGTAAGCAAAGGATATGGCAACAGCTAATTCTGGTCGCTCACTGATCCTCAGCTCAGAGCTGCCCATGCCAGGAGCTCAAGACAGGCTTTACATTGGTGTGACTATCTCCTGTTTCACCGTATAGCAGAAGGAAGATTTAGACCAGATGGTTTCTACCACTAGTTACTGTCACACAGCAATATCCCTGCTCAGCAACACTGGCAGAAACAAAATGGTGTTACATTGACCATTTTTCCTGCCCAGTGCATTGGCAGCCTGTGAATCTGTGATGCCTACCTTAACTTCCACGTGTGCCATCAGGACTGCAAAGTTGGTTAGATGATTGCAGGAGCATGTGGTGTGTGTCTTGTTAGTTGTCAGGAGGCGACATCCCTGGGTGGACCAATACCCTGTCATTGTACGCTTTGTATAGCTCCAGAATGAACAATTCGGATTGAAATTTTCTTCTGACTGCTGCAGGGAAGAAATGAATAAATGCAATAAAAATTATAGGGTTTCAGACATTTCTAAATGCACTTTTTTTTTTTTTTTTTCCCCAGAGGCACTTTGTAACTCCCATCCTTTAATTTTGGATAAACAATCAGAAGTGGTTTATACGTCAAGTATTACTTGCTGATACTAGAGAAAGTTAGATTGTTGCTGCTCTCTTTGCTAATGCAAACTTCTTTGTTCTTGATTAATTTCAGCCACAGACTAAATCCAGCTCTTCAAAACCAGATTGCTTCATTTGCATTGCAGAGCAGAGAAATTAATTGCTTTAAGCAATCAACTTTTGCAATGACTGCGCTTGGCTAACAGGAGGACTAGCTGTCCTCTTTCACTGTAATTCCACTTTCCTCTAATATCCCCTGCCACCATGATAAAATAATATTATGGTCCATTCTAATATATTGGTAGTTTTTAATTACAGAATGACGTGTGTCAGCAACTGAGCAATGGGCATCAGCTCAAAGGAGTCTCTTTCTTTACTTTTATTAATGCAATGTAAAAGAGACATTCTCCATAAATAACACAAAGTGCAAAGGAACAAATGTATAATTCAAAATCTAATCAAGGACTGCTGGGGGCCTCACATCAGCCAACTTTTGCATCACTTTGTTTTAGAAATTGAAATAAAAAAAGAAGCACTTTTCGAACTCACTCACCTTGATGTGCTTGACAGTAAACACCACGGGATCAGCTAGGTAAACCTTATTGCTGAACTCTTTGTTTATTGCTGCTGTGATGACAGGGGAGTTGACAATGACAGAGTGATTAGTTGACATTGCTTCTGTTCCCAACTTCATGCTGGCATTCTCCGTGGAGAGATAGGTGCCCAGGTTGTTGTACAGCACAAAAGCTACCCTGATTTCACCTAGAAGAGAAGTAAGAGGTTAGATAGCCAGGTCAGCGCACTGGGCAAGAGAAGTAAGAGGATAGATAGCCAGGTCAGCACACTGGGTTTGTTTGGGTTTTTTTTGGTGAGAAATCTGTTCTCTGAACCAACTTTAAAACTTCTCTGAGAAAATGTGAAAGGACCAAGATGTGGCATATGAAAATTCACCTCCTCCTGCCAATCCCAATGAGCACCATGAGGTGCAACAAGCAGTCCACAGATATGAAGGGCAGAGCTGCCTCTCTCAAAACAAATTTATAAGCAGATTGGTGGAAGACAGAGAAGGTGGGCTTACTTCTGGCATCAGTGGATGTAACTGGCTCCAGAGAGAAGAGGCCAGATGGCCCATTTCCCACCTAACATAACACTTTATCCTCCAGGCTATGCTTGGGAAACATGTTTCGTTCTGGCCTGTCGCACAGATGCAGTATAAAACTATAATTCAGTCCATTAATAAATTAAGACTACCTCAGAAAAGTGTGAGGACAAATTTGGGAGAAGGAATACTTAACTTCCCAACACAATTCCAATTGCACATGAAGGGTAAAACAAAATTGCAGAAATGTCATTAAAAATATATATATGCTTTCTTAATTTGCCAATCAGATATCCCCTCCTCCACAAAACGCAGCATTAGGTAGCCTGCAGAAAACCCAGACTACCAGCCAACTGTTTTTAACTGAAACCATCCAGTTTGCCTTCTGTTTTGCAAGTTATTTCACAGGCTATAAATAAGAATTGAATGGGATTAGTTTGCCTTTATATGCGTTAGTTGTGGGGAGGTATTTTTTTGTTTCTTTAGGAATCACCTCAGCTTCTGAGGAAGGCGAAGCACTTATGACTCCAAAGGTCCTTCCCAACCTAAATCCTTCTACGATAATTTTATTTCTAGCTCTTTGGTGACCTCTGAGCAGATGCCAATTGATGGGACTGTACTGATTTGACCAGAACTCTAGTGATACCATGCTTAGAAATACAGGCTTCCCCTTCCTTCCTGCCAACACAGTTTCTCTTTCCTTGCAAATCTCCAAGCCTGATAGCAGAGTGAAAATGCTACCCCACTGGAGTTTTGCTACACATCTTGAGTTTTACACTGTCTCTAAAAGAAATACTTCTCTTCAAATCCTACATGCAAAGGTACCAAACCCCATCAAGGAAGTCAATGGCAAAACTTTCTTTCTGAACCACCAGACCAAACTTTTCTCTCAACAGCTGTCAGAAATTTTTGGCAGTTTTAATGCATCTGGGCTGGCTGTAATACTCCCCTATCACTCCATGTTTTGCCTGCAGTGATCAAAGCACAAAGTACTAGAGTGCTTTCCACCTGCACACAGGTTAAATTTTAAAGGAACTCAGAAATAGGAGCATCTTAGGCCCATTAGTAGAAAACCTGGCAGTTTGAAGTTGGTCTATAGTAGGGCTGTAGAGATCAACAAACCTGTCTGCTCAAATTCCTGGTCTGGAAATAAATGGTTTGGCAGTATGAAGACCATTCACGTTTATAACATCATCTTTAATTTATGCTATATCAGGAGGTTCATAAGCTTCAGAGAGAAAGGCACTGAAGACTTAGACTCATAACAGTTAATCAAGCTTTTCTGCCACCTTGGCTCATTATTAATATTTGTTACTATTTCTTCTTCCCTCTCCCCTTTCAGATATTTGTATAGTGCCCCACTGTGAAGCAGTTTACTCAAACAAGCCTCTTATCCCATCTGAAGCCTCCTACTGCAGACAACAGCAGTTAAAAGCACTTCTCTGGACTCAGTGCTGTGCCCCAACAACCACATCATTTAAGGATCTGATGCATTTTTACCAGCACGTAATACTTCTGAAGGCTGTGAACCACTTAGCAATATAATACATTCCCAGTCAGCCAACTTAGCTTTCAGTCAAGGGCATGAGCAACTGATGCTGCCATTAATTTAAATATTAACATAGTAATTAATACTATACTTGCAACCAGTTCAACATAAAACTATGCCTAAAGCATGACTGATTTGTGATGCTGGTATGGCCAGAAGTGCTGAACCTACCGTTTCGACCATTTTGTTTCAAGGTATTTGCTGACAGCTGAATAGCGCTCCCATGGCCCATGTTCTGGGGAAACTTCAGATCTTCCAAATTCCCATCTGTGCTTAGTCTCGCAACTTCCAGCTCTGTTTGCAAGAGAGACCGACGCTAAGAAAAAATCTCTACCAAAATAATCTTCGACACGATACTTCAAAGCTACAAAATGGTGTTCCAGACCATCTGAGAACAGAAGAATCAACCTACAATGTTTCACGCTAGACTCTGTTTGGGCTCCTATTTCTTTTTAAATCTTTGCCCTGAAGAAGTTTTAAATTTAATTAAAAAAAAAAAAAAAAAAAAAAGGCAAATAAATGATACTCTCTCTGGAAGACAAAAGACAACCGGTTCTTGTAAACAAGAACCTCAGGATATTAAGGACAATGGTTAAAATGAAAATCTGAAAATGTTAGTTCTTTGCCACTGGCAATTGGTACTTTCTGTAAATGTTATCAGTGCTCAGAATCTGTATTCATAGAAAGAACAGTTGTTCTCATTTTACATATGCACAGTGGGAGTGCTGGTGCTTTCCATCATGCTTGTTTTTTAATTAAATCAACAATCAGCCAAATAAAGACACAAATTTGTACGAAATGAAACACAATTGCATTATGATGAACAATCTCCCTATGAAGCGGTGCAATCTAGTGCAGATTTTGCCCTCAAAGCTAGGAGTAATAAAGGCAGGTTAGGTGCTCATTTTCCATGGGATTTAAAGGGTAGACAGCTGCCTTATTCCTTTAGGCGCTTTTGGAAAGACTTTTAAATCCTTCAGACAAAGGGCCAAGACATATCTAACAAATTGCTTTCCAGTTAATCTAGGGGCCAAGACCGAAGCCAGGTTTTCCAGCCTTTACTCTCCCTTTAGCTGCTCTCGGTATTTATGGGATCTGTCCCTTACGGATGTTGTCAGTGTTTTCCCTGACGATGTCTGTCTTCAGCAGGTTATCAGCCAGCACGAAGGCACTGTCCTCCACGGTGTCGAGTAACTTGGTGGCTGCACGCTGCTGTTCACTTGCGTTCAGGTCCTTCCATGCATTCAGAGCCTGTGGCTGCAGGAGGTTGTTCACCGTCTCCACCATGGCCTGCAAGGGAGAGGGATCGAGTGAGAACAGGCCCTAGTGAACCTAAAGCACTATCAAGACCTCTGACATATGCTCAGTCCCATCCTCCACACACGTCAGTTTATACGGAGAGCACAGCATCTCATTTCCCCACCCACTGGGGCAGCCTGAAATGGAGATAGGCATCTTTTATCCCATCAGATGAGAGAGGGAGGAAATGTTGACTTTATTCTAAATGCAGGCTGGGAATAGTGCTTTTTTGCTTCCGTGATCAGCAGCTCTGGGCTTGGAGTAAGAAGGAATTAGGGGTTGGGGGCAGGGTGGCAGAAATATAAGGATATCATTCAGGAAACATGCAAGAAAATAGATTTCAAAACCCATCTGTGAAGAAGGTTGCTGCTACCTTAAGCACCAGAATTCAAGAGTAGGGCTGGGGCATCCAACGAAGGTATTTAGCATCTGCAAGACCTACACTCCTCAGAGTGTTTCCCACCACATAACTTCTGGCAGGCAGTCATGAAGACACAGAGATAGTTGAGTTACTCCACTTCATCCAGAGAAGCAGCAGCAGGTGCCCACAGAGATTTAGTTGAGACACTGCATTTCAAAATGCTCCATTCAGGAAGGAGTCAGCCCCACAGTCCCTCCTGCGGTGCACCTTCTGCCCTGGGCTGCCATGCACAAAGAGCTCTCCCATGGAGAACTTCCCACAGGTTAATCTGGATGCGCATCCAAGATCACACGAAACTGCACTGGCCTCACGATTGCAAAATTACAGCAGTAGAACCTACCCAACCTGAAGGTTTTGTTTAACCTAAAATCGCCACTTAGATACCAACCAGAGCTGACTCAACTACCTTCCAGCTAACATTTTTTAATGACACCAGCAGTACCAGTTGGTAGAACTGATTGTGCAGAGGAAAAGGAAAAAGAAAATGTACTTTGATCATGCTTTCTCCTGCTGATTAGTGTCTAGTCACCAGGCAGGCCTGCCCCACAAAGAAACACCTCCACTGCCAGCTAATGCTGACTGCAGAAACCAACCTTCCCTTCGAGATGAAGTTGCTGTTCTTAATAATTTTGTGTACGCTGAACGTGTAGGCACCAAACTCACATCTCTGTTCTGCAAGGCAAGGACATGGAATTTCACATGGGATTTCAACATGTTGCAAGCCTAGAGGATGCCCCATGGACTCATTTTTGTGGAAATACTTCAGTATCTACTCCTGGCGGGATTTCTAAACCCATCTCAGGAGGAGTGTTACAATGGCAGCACATGGTACAGAGAGTGCGGGGCATCCTGACTCACTCACCAGTCATGGTCAGATACAAATGTGCAATGCAATAATCACATCAAACCAGAATTTGATTTTATTGCTATATTCAGGTGACCTTCAAAAAAATTTCAATTACAGCAAGGTTCAAGGAGAAGCAAAGACAGCTAGACCTGCCACTGCTGGTGCTTTTAATCCCAGCAAAGACACTTCATTGAGACATTGCCATGTGTATCTCTGTCCTTGAGGTTGGAAGGCTTCTCATACCACCATGTTTCCTATACGTACGGAGCCAGAACTGGACTCCTCTGACAGTACAAAGCTCCTACTCTCCTACCTACATTTATTCATCATCAATTAACTCATTTGTTCTCTCCTGTACCTTGAACAGATTTTCCTCTCCCTGGCAGCTACGGCCCTGGTCCCTTGATTAATAGACAACATTTCTCCTAAGTCTCACAGCTTGGTTTCCCAACATATGGAGTAACCCATGCTTCAGCCACTGAAGCAGACCTAAATGGCTGAAAATCTTGTCCTCTAGTGTTACTGAAAAAATGTTTTTGCTGTCAAGCCTTTACAATCCAAGACAGGAATCCCTTTCTCATTTGCTGTTAAGTGGAACTTATTAACCATAAATCAATTTCTTAAACTGATTTTCCTAAATAGTCTAAATATCATCTTAACACATTTAATATGTGCACACAAAAAGCTGGTTGGCTTTAACAGTCAAGAAGAAATACTAAAAATCCTTATCATTTAAATGTGTTTTCTTCAGTTTTTAAAACCTGGGAGCCTGATCTCTGTAGCTCTTAATAAAATTCTGTAGTTTACTTTGGTAGCTTATCTCTTTACAGGCAAAAAGGAGGTAGTATTCTTTTCTGGTGACCAAAAAGCTTGACTATTTTGCTGTGCAGGTTCTACACAACATCATGTTTTTTCACAAAGATCTTTTATGCATGGAAAGCAGAAAATGAGGATTTTTCTCCCCTTTCAATGTTATCACGCAGACTACAATTTGCCTTGCTTCCATTTAGCTCAGTTACTAATGGTGTCTTTAAATCTCTGCTAAAACAACATCCTGGATACTTTTATCAATATCTGAACAGTCGAAAGAGTCTGTGCAGCAGATCCAGCTCCTAGAGGGTAATGCCTATTTGTCAGAACATGAAACAGATGCTGAAATATTTGTGTTAGAGTGAAACATCTGCTGCAAAGATTCTTCCCCAGAAAAATTATTCTAATGCATTTTTTATTTTTTATTTTTTTTTAATGTGTGTGCATGTATGCATGCGAAGTTTGAGAGAGAACACCAGTTAGGCCTAATGTGCCACTTCTTGCACAATGTGTGCTCCCCACCCAATGGACGTGGTGATGGTGAGCATCCATCCTCTTGAAGTGACTGACCTGAAACCAGCCACTTCACATCACTTTGTATCTGGAGCAAAAGCTCCGGAAACATTTCCAAGGACTTTTGGTCAGGTCCTTAGCACGTATCTGAACAAAGCTGGTAGACTGTCTTCATTGGCATTACATCCAAGATGAATTTAGTCCATAGCTTTTCCTAGAGGGTCACTCCCCTCACCTGTCTCAGTGCATTAATCAAGTGTTTTCCGTATTATATTTCTGAGTGCAGCACTTCATTATGGCTGAGTGCTGCGGGCTGAAGCCAAGGAGATGAGGTGCTAATGAAATGTTTGCATTTTGGACAGGAGCTGAGGTAGGTGTTTAAATGAAACAAAACAGCTGTTAAAGCAAGAGTGTCTCTTGAGACAGAGACACCAACTGGGCAAAGTTGGGAAGGGGAGCGGGAACTGTGGGAAGGCAGGCATACAGGACAAGGATCAGCCTGTGCCTTTACATTTAAGCTGAGCTGTCATGGTTTAGGTGGGTTTGGCATCTGCTCCAATAGCTTTGTGGTCTGATGAAGCTCCAGCGTAGAAGAACCAACAGTGCCAAGCTCCCAGGAAAGCCTCTCAGTGACCAGTGGTAGGAGGGTTAGCCTTGATGGAGGACCTTTGAAATGAAGAAGACATGAGACAAGTGTGCTTGGGAGCTGATGGTCTGATAGGTTTTACCTGAGATCCCTGGTGATCCCGATAAAGATGGGGATTTTCAGAGGGAGCTAGGAAAGCTCTGACCTAGTTTCACCCAACCTCACGTCAAGAATTTAACATGCAGCTAAGTCAGGAGCCCAGATGCTCCCTAGTCTCTCTCTGCACTGAAAGTAGAAGGAACTCCAGCAAGTATTATCCCCATTTAGGTGGCCAAAGTCACATGAGATTAATCCTATCCCTGAAGAACCCAACACCTAGGATGCTGCATGTCCACCTCACTGAAGACCCTGTCCTTGCTTCACAAGCTAAAGGACTTCCTTTGCTGTTGTTTTCTTCTCTTCCCCTGCCTGATCCCTCTTCCAAATGCATCCTTGTGAGGCTCATGCAAAATAAAAATGTGGGGCTTGGAGTCCAGGCATACCTCAACATCACCCACAGCATGGCACCAAACCAATGCCATGGTTGCTGAGGCTTAATGAACAGACAGCACAAGCACACGTATGCCCAGGGAGAAGGACAAAAGTAACTCAAATGACATAAAGGGAAAGCTTTCCAAGGCATAGCTTACTTGTTTGTAGCCTAAGATCAAACGAGGGAAGAAGAGCATGGCAAAAGGGATCCAAGAAGGAAGACTTCCCATCTGCCTTTCTATCCTGAGATAGATAAGTGTATATATATAGGTATGCTGCCTGTGATGTCAGGGTACCTACACATGCAAAACCAAACTCCCTAAATACAAGCCCGTAAAGAGCAACCATCCCGGGTCAGAGAATACTCGGTGGATCTTTCACGTCTCCAGCAGTGGCTACAATTGGACATCGAGAGAAGAGCAAGAACATGCCAAGCATAGAAGACAAATCCCATGATGGTGATCCCTTTCATTATGTGGTTATATAGCATCAGAGAGTGTACACTCAACGTAAATAAATGTTAATAAATTGCAGAGGGAGATTTTTTTCACAAATAAGGGCATACGCTTATGGTTTCTTGATTTTGTCCCGAGGTTACAAAACAGAAACAAAATGTAAACCTTCCTTCTCAGACACTTACAAATTGGTATTAAAAAATGTATTGTCAAAAGGCGACTAATTAGGAGCCTTACAGTAATTATGCATTACTAAAAGGCCAATCATACATATCCCATTGATTTCCTTTGTGACACCTCCTTCATTCCGTAAAACTGAATTTTACTTGTTCATTTAGTTTTACCTTCTCCCCCTCTAGAAAAGTCTAGTGAGAATATCTGTCTATGTGACACACAGTTTAAACCTTGGAGGGGAGTATATATCCAGTGATACCACATTCATTTATTTATCTCTCACCACACCAACGTCCAAGACACTGCTCTTTGACAAAAGCAGATTCTGTAATGTAAAATTTGTCTTAATTGGGTGTCAACACTGGAAATCACTAAGAGATGTTAGACATACTCATCTCATTGCCAAACTTGGGACTAGACTGTGTTGTGCTATGGTGTTTAAGCATAAGGTTTCTAATCTTAGAAAACCAGCAGCTCTCCTGGAGTTAGGACCTCTCTAAACCTTTATAGTTCATTTTAGCCTCTTGCTGAGCAGCTGATGGAAGAACAAAAAACACAACAAACTTAGGACTGGAGAAAATACTGCTTCACGGCAAGTGAATACCAGCAGGCCCTACATGGAATATTGGTTGAATCATTCTGCTGAGTAATTTTCAAATACGCAAACTGTCCTTCCTCACAAAAGGGCACCTCCTTAAGAGGAGACTGAACACACTGTAGACACTATTTTACACGGAACCTACATCAAGGTCTTACCTCCTATAGCAGCTTTGGGTGAATGAGGACAGTGGCACAGGGCATTAAAGCACCACTTTGCAATGACATCTCTAATTAAAATATCTGCATTTTATAACTTTTAAAGCCCTGTCTCATAGTGCTAACACTTGTCTTCCTTGATCTCACAGGAATACTTAATGCAATGCACTTTCAAAAATTAGGATAGAAGGAGCTACAGCAACAAGGCCATGCTTTGCATCGGTAGACTAAAATCATGGCTGGTGCATGAAACAAGCAGTGCTTGTACATCTACTCCTGTATCAAAGGTGTTTGCTGGCACAGCCTCATCAAAAAAGGTTTGCTCATTCTTTCTGAGAACAGCAGCGCCAAGACTGTAGAGTGCAATCACACAAACACAGCCTCAGGCTGTGCTTATGGTCTGAAGTTCTGTTCCTGTCTGAGGTTTCCAGGTACTGCTCCAAAACGAGTGTATCATCATCTTTATTCGAAGCATGCATAAACATTACTAGCCCACTTTTTAATAGCAGCTCGAGGTTTTATGGCAAGTCAGTGGAGAAAAAAAGCATGAAAACCCTTTCAGGTCCACAGTGCACAGTGAAAATGAAAAACCCGTCAGAGAGCAGATGCACTGAAATGTGGATGTGGTTCAATGATCACAACATTATGCTCTTTTTTCCTTTTTCCTACTGGAAAGTGGTGGTACTTTAAAAAAGCTTACCTGCTTCCTTGCTGAAGAACAGCTGGTTTTGCTCTGTATTTATATGAAACACCCAGTGCTAAAACAAAACCTTTTCTTAAGTTATCAATATTTGCAAGCCTCCAAACTAATTGAGTTAAAGGCACAATCAATGCCATCGATGGCAAGTTCTACTGGAAGTTGTGCGATTCTCGCCTCTGGCCAGAAAAAGCAAGAGAAACTCCCATTAACTCTGAATATACCTGGTGCAGCCAGAATGGGCCCTTTGGAGAAGAGGACCAGCATAAAAGCATGGACCTGGGCATACAAGGAGCTGCTTCTGCGAAGGTTATTGCATTGAAAAGGATCAGCTCAGGAAATTACGTGTCTTTTTAGAGTGGCAAATGAACAGCACCCCAATTCCACTACACAGGGGTCACCAATCAAACTGGAACAGTCATCTGCTCTGTGGGTCAAAAATAGATGCACATGTCATTTCTTCAGCTTCCTAAACAAGGAAAATGTAATTTTGGCTAAATGATGGCATTAAATCCTACTTCCTAGCTGAGAAGTGCCTTCAAATCTGTCTGACAAGGCTCTTCACCCTCAGAAGTTTTTTCATCTTGTCATTTATTCTTTTAATTCCAAATTAAAATTTGTCTCTGGTCAAAGCATAAGTAAGCACACTGGAGACAATTTCTTACAGGGAAGCCCAGCCACTGGTTAAGACTTTTTACAAAGCAATAAGATATTCACAAAACAATTATAATATTCAATGAAATGGACAAACACATATTTAGATTGAAACTAGATGAACTGCAACGAATGCTTAAAAATAAATAAATCATTAGAATATTTACCGCTAATCTCCGCTTCTGCCTTCAAAGCTAAGCCAGAAGCACTAGCCTACATCTAGTATCAGAGTGGTGATTGGCAACTGATGGTATCAGGTTTGGTGAACTGAGCCAAAACCTACTACTCATGGCAAAGGCAAAAGATGTTCCCCCAACCTTGCAAAGGAATTTCTAAAATTGCTCCACAGATTGAGAGCAAAGGATCTCAAGAAAGAGCACACAAACTTCTCCTTTCAACTCTACAGCAAATGTTTATGCTGTGGCTACAGTAACTGTACTGACTCAGAAATGGCCTGAATTTCAGCGGCTCTGAGAACTCACTGTAGTGAGAAGAAAGGCACTGACCTTTATTAAAATTAGGCTATCTACAAAATGCTTAACTATGGAATTAATGGTCTTGCACTTGGCATGCAAGGTTTGTGATCTTGGCCTTGAACTACCAATAATCTCCTAATGGGAGCACACAAAAAAATAGGAGATCTGAGAAATAGAACAAAGTTACAAATTACAGGTTATGGTTTTGCTTTGCTTAGTATACGAGGAAGAATATTTTAAGGTCAGAAGGCATCTATAGGACCGAAATAAAAGGAATTGATTGTGAAGAAGGAAATAACATACGATCTATTTCATCTAATGAGATCTTCCCTGCAGAATAAGCTGAGAACTGCATTTATGAATCATCTGTATTTGCTGCCCTACTGTTTGGGATTTGAGACTATACAAGCAACCGCTAGAGTAATTACACTGGGGAAGTGAGCAAAGCTGTAGCAAGAAAGGAAAATGTGTTGCAAACAAGAAATGCCTCTGCCAGAATATCCATAGCTTTCAAGGGAACTCCTAGGGAGTCCTTGAGACTCATCCTTTCCTCCAATGGTCCAAATCAAAGGGACATCTCCCACTGACCTCTATGGCAATTTACACTGAGACTTACCAGAGCCACCAGAATCCAGGACTGACTCAGACTAAAGATGAGTAAGCACACAGAAATGCAGAAAACACTAGATTTTTTTTCTCAGTTTCGCTATGTCACATGTGGGCACATAACCATAGGTGTAGCTCAGTTGTAGGTAGAGGAATATGTGGTCACCTTCCCTTTTAATACTTATGTGAAGAATTTTGGAGTCTGGTGACAAACCCAAGGCTGCTGCTTTGATCCTCCTGTCCCCTAACAACAGGGTCACCGTGGCAGAAACACGCATGGTGGGAATTTCTAGTTTCACTCTTGCTGACACAAATCAAATGCACGTTTCTCAAGCTGTGAAGTATATTAAGTTCACAGAGTTTTAACAAAGGGCTACCAAACTGCAAAACCCTGCTGTGAGTCACACTTCTTTCAGATGTCCTTTTAATTATATTAAATTAAAGTTTGGGGCACTTTGATGCTGATAGGCAAACATCTCGATCTCTTGAAAAAGCTGCTAAAAGTACTCCCTGTAGCTATAGTTAATATACGACATTGTATGCACACTGCTAGCCAATTTATTCCAGCCACTTTAACAACGATACCTTGCCTGACAGGCTGCGCAGAATAGCATCAGGAGTCGAGCAATGCACAAATCATTAGAGGACTCTGAAAGTTGTTTGACACGCACTGCAGAGCTCTTTGTCATACAGCCAATTAAATGACCAAACAAGGAACTTGAAAATCTTCATTAATTTGCTCCTTTCTATATAAATGGAGGTTAGAGACTTTCTTGTCACAGGCAGAACAACAACACAAGTAAACCTAGCGTAATTCAATTTATGCTCCCTCTCAGAGCTACAAGTTTCTTTCGTTTAGTCTTCATGGAAGTTAGGACCAGCCATGCAAGCAAGAGAGAAGTGGGACAAACAGAATTAATCCACTTTAAATAGTACTGGCTAAATCCCAGATGCACCTTTTTATCTGCCGAGAGCTACTAGGATAGCAAAGAAAAAAAAAGTCTCCTCTACTCAACTCTAAACTTAATGCCTTGAATCCTCCGAGGAAAGCCTTTCATTTTTTGCTTAGTACAGCTATTCAAACAGCCCACGTTACAAGCGTGAAGCATTCAGAAAACTTCCAGGAAAACCAGGAGGACAACTCTGACTGCAATCACCTGCCACTGCTACCTGGAACCTGCTATCAGCAGCTCAACACCGACTGCATTGGTGGCTCAGATGATACCTGCAACCAGAAGCTCTTGTGATCTTCATGGAGAGGATGGCACCTCCATAATCTTCACCATTTGCTGTCCAGACAAGTGCAGAATTACAAAACAGTGCAAGCTGATTTACAGGACAGCCCGGAGGATGGCAGGAACCAGCGCAGCAAACACCATTAGACCAGGAAAATGCCAGAAAAGCAATGCTCTGCTGCCTTCTTCCACCCTTCCTACAAAGCTGCCACTCAGGCTAGCTATTGTATTCACCAGCCTCCACCTTTGAAGCCACTAAGACTGGCTTTAAAAAATAAAAAACCCAAAAAGAATGGGAACCCTGTGAAGTTATTGTCTTCTGAGATCTGCATCCCAAATGCAGCATGCAATTTCACATGGGAAGAGGCCACTGGCTGGCACAGCAGGGAAATTCATTGGCCTCCCAATGCTCCAGAGCTCCATCTCACAAATCCAAGAGAAGCAAGGAGGTAAGTTCAGATTTTGCAATCAGGTGCACATATGTGATAAAAAGACTACATGCCCAGATGTGGTATGAGCTTTTATTATAGCTCATGCTTCCAGCTACTAAATCTTACAGCAAAATTCTCTAATTTTTTCCCCCAAGTTTAAGTTTTATGTGTTAATATGGCCTCACTTACTGCAATATATGAGTACTTGTATGAGTACTCAGCCTTTTCTTTTCTTTACTACCCCACCTCCCTTCCCAGAGGCCAGGGGAATTGTACTCACGGCATTTTAAGTTGCGGAGCTGAGAAATAGCAAGCACATGCCATTTGCTGAAGGCATGGAAGAAATCTGTGACACCAAACCCAGTTTCACAGCCCCCAAAAAACAAATGTTTCGTGTTTTCTACAACTCCAATGTTTCAGTTTAAGGAGGAACGCCTTTGGAAAATGAACAAATATAAATTCTGAAAAAATTACAGAAAATCCAGACAGGCTTACGTCACACACCAGTCACCAAATGAAGCTATGCTAATCAAATGCGTCACCCATTGTGACTCATTCTCCCACATGATGACTTTTCCATCCCTTTCCCAAAATAGAGTGCAAGAACAGTGTGCTGAAGAAAGGTGGGCATGAGAGATGTAGATCTCTGCTCTCCAAAAAGCCATGCATCGGGTTCAAGCTCTCCTTAGCTAATGGAGCACCTTTCTGAGGCCACTCTGACCATCCTGGATATCCACATTGGACAGCTCAGCCTAAGCTGACTCTTAGTACCACGAATTAAAGCCCATGTTGCAGTTTCTTAAATATCACCATGATTGAAAAGTCTCCCAGCAATTGTCCAGTCATTATATTAGTATGTATTTTATCACATCACCTGTCAGGTTGGTTCTCGTTGGATTTTTGAGACAAAAAAGATCATTTACCACACTTGCAACTAAAGGAGCTGCATTTGTAACCTCTATCTCCAGTAAATAACATCCCTGAGCTTTTAACTCAACAAATATTGTGACACAGCACAAATTAAATCAATATTTGTTTTAAGTATAAAGTTAACCAGAGAGATGAGATAATAATCTGATACAGCATTTCCCACTCTCATATTTGAATAACTCACAAAATTTCCAGATCTGTTTTACATATTTATTTATATTCATTTGTTTTGGACTCAAGAGGACTTTACACCCCAATTGCTACAGGGGCTCTGTCATGACTACTTAAATTTATCAGCCCAAAGAAAACAGTAATTCTGATTTTAGTGATTATTGTCTTCTCAAGTCACATGCCTCCTCCCCAAAAGCCACCTTTTCTCAATTGCACTTTTGATATTTACAATTGCTGGACATCTCTCACATAGACTTTGTACGGCACTTTCCTTCTTTTAGGGAACACAGGACTGAAGGTACACTTCCAGCCCTGTGAGCCAAATTCAGCCATGGATGTTCTTCACAATAATGGGATCAGCACAAGGAGATCATGTCAGCAAGGTTGAAGACTCTATTTCTCTACCACCAGTGGCATATTTCCCAGTGACTTCCCTTCTTCCATTGACTTCACAAAATCCAGTATTTCATCATTTAAGATTTGTCGAAAAATCTCTGCTAAATTGCCTTAGCCAGCCCAGACATTTCACGGCCTGGTAAAGGATAACTGGCCTGTAACAGGAATATCTGCCGTCACATTTAATTGCTATTACAGCCAAACTCTCCCTCACAAGATTTTTTGATGACTTTAGCTACATGATTTTCCAAATGGAAACATACTGTATGAAAACATGTCCAGATACATTACTTTACCTCCATATAATACAAAGCAGAGCTGGAAAGGTTCAATTAGGTCATCTAATTCATTCTTTGAGTCCTCCATTACAGGACTGTCCTCTTCAATATATTTACCAGCTTTGTCCATATTTATACTAAACAGCTCAGGCAATGAGCTTTCATCAGTTTTTGTCTACTAAAGAGGTAGGCGCATGATTAACGTTTAAGCACACAAGTAGCCTTTCCAAGTGAAAGGGAAGAAGTCCTTGAAATTAAGGGTAAACTGAAGACTGTGCAGAATATTCAGGATATATTCTATCAATACCAAGCTTTCTGTAAAGTATATTAAACTCACTATTCACTACTGTTTGAAAGAAGACAACAAGACCAGGACCATGCATCAATTCTGTAGAGTATGCCCGTGCAGCTAGTGGAAGGGACAACTATGGGTCAGGTAGCTTCCATGGTCCCCAACAGGACCAGCCTCACCACGTTTTCAGTGGTACCAGTAGACAAGACAGCTAGCTTGGGAGTGAGTGTTGCACTATAAACTCTCCTAAATTCCTTCAGATGCTAGTTACTTTCTCTGGGATCTTAAGAGAAGTCACTCCAGACAAGGGATGTGTAACTCCATAATTCATCTTTATCCATTAATGTATATGGAAGGGAGAAGGTGACTTTCTCTCATGACCATGTCCAAAGGGAAGACAGCCAGCCTACCAGCACAGAGGGATACTGTTTGATTTTTAACGTCCTAGAAATCTAAACCATCTAATCCCACACGCTAAATGAAATATGTGCTCACAAGATGAAGTCAATACTGACTGCAGGAAGTTGAATTTTGCAGGAAAATTCAGGTATAGACAGACCCCTCCAGAAACAATGGGTTCATTTTCACACCTCTGCATGTTATACATACAGTTATAAATAATGATCAACCACCCATAAGTACATCAACGTTCATAAGCACAAGACAGAAATTAGACGGTAAAATGTTCACATTTCTTAAAGTAGCATTAACTCACCCATAGTATACAAACAGGTATATATAAAAGTCACTGGAGCAAATGCTATTAGGCAAGGTGACAGGATAAATAACACAACCCGAGGCCCCACTCTTGAAAAGCCTACAAGCAGGTCTTTCCAAAAAGCTGGGGCTTGACTTTGTTCACGTAAAACACAATGTAAGCCTACAAAAGTCAGGCCACAGCTGGGTGAACTTTATGGGACATTATGTTCCTAATCCTATATTTAGTTTGCAGCACTCCTCTCCTTCCTACATCCCTCTGTAAGGACACTCTGCATTTCATTACGATCCTACCTCCTCCCTCATGCCGAGTGTTGCCATTTCAAATTGTTTCTAAATTTGCAAGTGTAAGAGGGAAAGAAAGAAAACTAAGGAAATGCAGGCAGCAATTATATGAGTGACATGTCATAAGCAAAACCCAGCTGATCTGGAGACACCTCCGTGAGCAGGAGTTTTACACTCTTTACTTGCACACATCCATCCTGTTTTGCTTATTCTGATGGCCAGATGAGTATTGTCAGATCTCTACTGTGTTTTTTCCCCACTTTCTGGTCTAGAGATTTTGCCCCAAATTTTTGTCAAGTCTGACAGCAACTGAGCAGGTGAGGGAAGATGAAAAATGAAATTATTATCCTGTAACCTTAACCTTAGAACTTGCTGCCACAAAGATGGTAATAATCATATTATTCACAGAGACAAGACCCACTTCACAGTCATTCAGTCAAACAACTGGACACGGGTATTAAAAACACAAGAAATACCTGGACATAGGCCCTGCAAGAGCGCTCCCTTTTCTGAAGCTGAGTCCATAAAGACAGCAGATTAAAGACGGAATAGAAAAAACAAGTTAGTGACAGAACAAGGGAAAAAAAAAATTGAAGAAAATGCCTATGAAAAAAACCTCATTTCTTTCTTAAACAGCTCCTGAAAACCAACCAAACCAAAGGAAGCATGCGAGTTAGGCGCAGTGGAAGGCTGGAAGGACTGGCTCCAGAAATATGAGTTAGTCCTTTTTCAGTGAAGTAAAGCACAGACTGGCAACTTTGCAAGAGAAGCTGTTAGATGGTAGAAGACAGTGAAGTCAAGTAGAGATGTTCAAGAGATGATGTTTTTCTTACAGCTTGGAAATCACACATGATATTTCCACATCAACCAAGGCTGGAAAGGATGGGGCTGATGGTTATTTACATAAGAGGAGCGTGGGCTCTGCAGTCAGACAGTGCTGATGGCACAGTGAAGTGTAACAAAGCTTTGGATGAGCAGGACCAGTTCCAGGGAGCAAGATGTATGCAGAACTGCATTCTGATACAGGATGGACCTATACACACCCATCCTGATACACCTGCTCAGGTCTCTGGCTCAAGGCAAAACCTATAGCGCTCCAGCTTCAATGCTATGAGCTTCCTTAAAGCCAGCTCGGGCAAATGTTGAGTGTGATAACCCACTGCACTGAAGGAGAGAGCATTGCCCAGGGCTCCTGATAGAGTAAAGGGCCACTGAAGAGGGTGTAACAATGAAATGGGAATCTGTAATATTTCCAGTTGAGGCCATTTTCTCCCATTTGGATTAAACTGTTTCTCCAGGAATGCATTTTCTAGTCCTCTCACACCAAGTTGTGCTTTCCTTTGTAATTCCTGGGCCTAAATGCTTTATACGCTGAATAGCTCTTCACAAAGAAACCCACCTTTTCCACAGGACCCACATTTAGGACTGTACTTTGATATGCACTTGCATGCCTCCTGCCTGATAACTGCACTTTAGTGTGTCATGACATTGAAACAGGCACTTATTTATCTTCCTGGGACTTTGCAAGCAGTCTGCAGCAGGAAGCATGAATTGGTAAGCTCTGCATAGGTGCAACTAAACCTCACAAAATCAGGCTGCTCAGAGTGACTGGCTTGGCTGGGTTTGTTTTTGCTGATGTGCCTGGGTTGGAAATTGCACATCAATAGAGATTCGGGATAACTTGTGCTCTCAACTCACAGCAGTGCAATCCCATTAGTACAGCTGAGAGCCAAATTTGTCCCCAAGAGTTTTGAGGCTCTGAAATAAACAAAATACACCCAGGTATCATGCAATGCCTAATTTCAATTTCTAATTCATCAATTTGTAACAGTAGAAATCTTCCTCTGGGTAAACTTGGCCAGTATGAAGACTTTACAGAAACAAATGGAGATCAAAGAAAGCCTTGCTAAAAATTACAGAGCTATCCACATGGGGGTCTTGCCAGTCTGCAATAGAACAATTATTACCTTAATTAAGCCTGATCCAGTGGAAAGCATAAAGCTTTTAGTGACAGGAAAGTGGCTCCTGAAAGATGATGGCTTTTAAAAATTCTGATTATGCCAGTTTATTTCAATTCATTGTACATCAGCTTGTAAAAAAAAAAAAAAACATTACAAAACAGCACAGGTGATTGCTTTCAGATCCCCAGCACATTTCCTTTAATGATTAAAAGAATATTTAATGGTTAGTGCTTACTTTATTTCTTCTTTCTGACTAAACAGCACTAAACAAAACTCTTTGCAAATTATTTTTTCCCTTTTTTTTTTTTTTGGAAATACTCTTGATCAGTGAAGGGGAAAATGGAGCAGTAACTCTGCTGCCTTTTGTTTGCCCAATACTACTTCCAAGTTGAATTCATGCATTCTTAAATGAACAGAGAGCAGTTGCTCTTCTAAAGAATTAAGTGGGGAATGAGAGCAAGTAAATTATCGAGCCTGTCATTTGGATCACTGACTCGCATCGCTGTTTTGCAGGACTCCAAGCGGTCCAGAATTTTAATGAGCAGTGCAATTGATTTGTATGAGCTGCTTGTGCAAAGCTGATGGCAGGGGGGGAAAACCTGCAAGGGGGACCCCAGGAGTGACAGCCGAGCTGAGGAGCTCTGCCTTGCCCAGTTTTCCCCTCCCCTTGGTAACTCATACCTGCCCCTGTGATACAACCCCATTTAATGTAATTGAAACAAATCTCAGAAGGTGGGATATAAAAAGATGAAAAATAAGTGCTTGCAAAGCTGAAGTGACAAAATGTTGGGTGTGGCTAGGGCACATTCAGAAGAGCAAGCAGACTACAACCATGAATCCCGTTAGTAGGTGACATTAATTGCTGGTTTTACCTGATATTGTCAGACATCACCATCATTTCAAACAAAGAACCATGGTATGACTATAACAAATAATGTTATGCCGATGTAACAGTTAATACAATTATTACCTACATTGTTATAAAATAGCTGGAAGCAGCACTAATTAAAAGCATCAGTATAACCCAATTCACAGCACATGCAAAGCACATGAGATGCAGGACTTCAATTCCCATGCGACTGTAATCTTAAACAATCCAGAAGCCCTCTGCATTTAAAACAACATAAATCTACAATAATAACTTACAAGAAAAAAGACAATGTTACTTCTCTGAAAAGCATTTCTCTTCAGAAGACACACAAGAAATTTCAGGCTTAGCTGGGATCATTTATTCCCCGTATAACCTTGGGACCAAATTCTGTTCTCACTTACATGGATGCCAGGGCTGTCAGCGCCAACTATGCAGCTGAGAACAAAATTCTGTGCCTTATTTTAACCGGATGGCCAATATAACCATGTGCTCATGGCCACAGGGTTCAGCTGCTCTTTGTTCTGATGACCAGGCCTGCACAATTCACCATCTGAATCCTATATAAGTCCTATCCCATGAGTTTACATGAGATTCAGTGATGAAGGGGGCCTTGGACCAAGGAAACCCTCAACTTTAGATGTATCCTTACAGCCTCTACAGCCTGTATTTCCTCCCATGACTGGCAATTTCTAGCACCTTTAGTATGTAGTAATTCCACTTAATTCTGTAAATGATGAAAGGACTAATAATTCTCAATCAGGGGGCACAGAAACCACACTATTATCATGCAGTAAGGTGCTTCTGGGCTAAGTCACAGGTCATCACTAAAAAGGCCACCTAATACTAAACCATCCTGAAGACCTTAAGTGTAAATAAGAAATGGTATCTTATCTGCCTTTGGTAAATGTATCTCCAGGGTAAATAAATGTTTCTGTCTGCTTTTATTTGTTTATATTCATGCATAAAAGTGTTTATTTGACCTTCACATCAGCATCTTGTAATGTTACAAGATGAAAAAATCAAAATACAGACTCTCTCTGTCTTTTGGGGCTTTAAATATTCAGATTTTCTGGATCATGTTACATGGTATTTCACCGATTCAGCACTGGAAACGCTGGACAAAATTCTGGTCTCATTCACACTGGCACAAGTCCAAAATAATTGTTGTGGCATCACTTGAGTTATTCTCATACTGAGCTATGAGAGCTGAGACCACAGTGAAGTACCTGGAGTTCATATATCTACACATCTAAGGGTATACATTTCCCAGCACCAATAGCACACTTGGCATTTACAACTGTTTCGTTTCTCAGCAGAATAAAATACACTGTAAACGAAAAACTGCCAGATACTCTTGTCTACTATGAAAGAATCACTGCCCTAAAATGGCAGTCATTCACAAAGACATTTATAATAGATCTCCAGGGAGAGACAAACCCTTCTTCAGCCTTCTGTCCCTTCCCAAGCCCCTTTGTTTTTACCTTATTTAAGCTGCGTGCCGCACTGTCTTTCCCACCCGGAGTCAGGTTTCGGAGCTGCACATCAAGCAAGTTTACCAGCTGGACCATGGCGGACACAGAGTACGCAATGTCACCGGCATACAAGTGGTTTTTTGTGTGCTCCGCAAGCTCCCGAGCAATGTTGGCAGCCATCTCCCCCGATTTCATCTGCAATTGAGAAAACAGAGGAAAAGGTTGTCGCTGGCTGTTAGTATGATGTTACTCCAGTCCCTTCCAGCCCCAACAGTGTTAAGTGAGTCAACTCCCCACAAGAAGCAGCAGCAGAGGAGAGAAGAAAAGGGGAAGAAAATAAGAGAGGAAGAGAAGTTCCCAGGAAGAAAACTACGGCACGAGTCTTCGTGGTTTGATCATGTACAGTGTTTTGAGTATGGTTTAAATGCAAGTGGTTTTTCCAGCTACGGTCGCCACATTGGCTTCAACACAACAATTTCTGATCTTCCAGGGCACTGCTGGAATTGAGGGGCAGCTGCTTCTTTGCACTACAGAAGATGCAACCAAAGATGACATTGCTTTCCATTGGATGCCCATCCTAGGGAGGGCTTCAGTTAGCTTGTCCCATTGCCTTATCTATGCCACTTGAAAAAAAACAAACCACGTAAATAGTCTCTCCTGTAAAGAAAGAGCAGTTTCTGATTCCAGATTATTTGATAGTGAAGAGATGATTTTTGTTACAACTCCTGTGCAAAAATGTTCCTTGTACAAGTAATAAAAATAGATGACATAACCCAGATAAATTCACAATTCCCATCATGTGGATTAATAATCAGGTGCTAATTTACCACTTAGCATTTGCACGCAGGAGACATGCTTCTTACCACACTAACCACTACATATGTAACGAGGCTAGTGATTCTCAGCACATAAAAGCATGCTAACTCAGAAGCAAAAGGCTTAAGGCTTCAAGCAGAGGCCCACTGGAAAGGAAAACCAAGTAGGCTGCTTGGCTAAATCTTCTATTAAAAGACTTTTATTGTCTAGTTGAGCCATAAAACTTTCTAATCACCTGCAGCGAAATTCACTGTGTAATTATTTGGGAAACTACTTCTTTCCCTCTGTGGCTTTTCCCCCTTTCTTGTTCTGTTTGCTCTCCCTATCTGGCACCCCTTTCCTCTTCTATGTCACAGGGACTGGGGACAGGGCAGACGGTCCCATCTACTTTCTACAGGTAGCCCACTACCAAAATACTATTGCAGGCTGCTGGTCTTTTTTTCGTTATATACCACTCTGTGATCTGGAATGCATATCTATGGGGAATATGTCAGGGATAAAGAGAAATTACAGAGGATGACATTTAAATGAAGCTCTCGCTTCTCTGTCAGGCTCAATGACCAACTCTGCTGAGTTCTTCATGTGAAATTTCCAATTGTCTTATCTTCCAACAGTTAGAAATCAGATATTTCTCTTGTTCCCTCAATTTCTGGTGCATATTATAAAAGCGAGATTCTAGGGAAAGACTGCAGGCTGAGCTTCTACCTCTCTGTAAATCAATTAGCTGAGTTATAAATGAATAACTTACTTCCATCAATTTGACAGCAACAGCCCATCTGATTTAATGAAATCTAACCGAAGATGTTCCATGCTCATCTTCAGAGAATTAAAGCATATGATGATATAGATAAGATAAATAAAGGAGATAATGTGCTGTTCTTCCCATTAGAGCAATGATAACATATATTCAGAAATTGAATTATTTCTTCCTTGTTACACACAAGGCTAATGCCATAGAAACCAGATCCTACTCTTACTGCTCTCCTAAGCAGCTGAAGAAAGTCAAGCATCAGCATAGAGGCTGAATTTTGACCTCTTCTGTTGGCACCCAGGAGAATGACTGCATCAAATCCCTTTACATAAAGAAATAAATTTCAATATTTTCCTGCAGTTCCTCACTGGAGATTATCATGACATATAGTGTTTATGTAAGCCTTGCAGAAAACTGCAGGAATGCACGAGTTTTTTACACATACCTTAGAAAAAAAACTCGCTACCCAATACTCAATGGATACGTTTTCTCTTGGACCATACACCTGTGCAAACTGACATACTCACAAGCAAATTGCTCAGCTGTTACAAAAGTAAACCCAAGAGTTTTCTTTCCCTGTAATAAGCCTCTTGTTGCATTCTGCAGGCTGCCATTGTTCCTACCTGTCTGCAAAAGTGGTGCGGGCTGGTCACCAATAAATCCTTTCCTTTTATGGAAGGACTGATCCTACAAACTGCAAATTGGAGGAATTCTAGTGTGACCAAATAAACACCCCAAAATAGTCAACAATGGAAGAAATGCCCGAGAAAAGGCACATTAAAGCTCAAAATCTGTGAGCTCCTGGGACACAGAAGTATTTACCCAAACTCATTTCACACACCCAGGTTTCCTGAAAGCACAGATATGCTGCTCTCTTGGGAAAACGTGTCTGGTTGACAGGTGATGAAGCTACTTCCTAGCACTGATGCTCATTCCAAACCTATTCATTGTCACCCAGAAAACGCAGCTACAAGTCACTACAACAGTGTTGAGACTCTTTCCATCCTACTTGTGTGCATAATGTGAGAGGTACCCAAAATGATGGCCATATGACATGTTAATGCTAATTTCTCCAATTCTTTTGAGCATTTTCCACTGAAATTGAAGTGTCTCCTATGCAGTCCCGTAAAACCCAACTTCTGTTATCAGTCCCAAATATTGGCTGAATATTCCAGGCCTATCTCATATCTTCTTATGACTGAAAAGACTGTGAAATAATAGCTGTTAGGCATGGTATATATTTCTGGCTCTTTCATATACACCAAGGAATAGAAGCAGGGAGCTTTGTCTGGAAAGACTAACAATGACCCTCCTGCAGCATCGCTTTCTGCTTCAGCCCTACCTTCCTCAGAGGGAACCAACTGCAGAAGAGGACAGTAGAATAAAAATGAGAGAAATTGCAGAAAAGAAGTATTTAGGAAAGAAAATTCAGAAGAAATAAGAAAGTATGCTGGGAAGGGAGCTAATGTGCTGAAACATCAGTGGTCATAAAGGCAAAAATATTTTCCTGCAGCCCGAGGCTGACTGATATAAAAAAGAAAAAGATGGTATGAAAAGATTGAGCTGGGCTTTTTGAAAACAGTGACATACAGATGGACCAGTCAGCTGGAAAGGTCATGGAGCTGATGTTATTTTCTGGGGGGACAAACATCTTACAGGTTTCATTGGGCACCATCAGCTGCTAACAGTCAGGTAGCAAGGCTGAAACAGGGGCTGTGGGCTAACTTCTGACACTGAGAAACCTTCATGGCCATTTTCTTTCCCTGGCAAAGGTTTCATTATATATGTGTGCATTCACAGAAAAGAGTCAGAGCATATCTACCATCCTCTTTTTTCTTTGGAGGACGAACATCTCATTCCATTCAACTTTGCTTTTTTCTTTTATCAGATGATACAACTAAGGATATAACTAACTAGTTATAAACACTGGTTATCCAACAGAGTTGGATTGCTATTCTCCATGCAATATAGAAGAGCTGGAGAACACTGAAAAAGTGGTTTTGAAACTACTGGTATTCAAACAACTGAAAACGCACTTAATGTCCCTTTAATAATATGCCAACCATAGCACCTGTTCCATCCAGTACATGGCAGTCTGAAAACTTACTCTCAAAAGCAACCCAGATGGAGGATTTAATTTTGGTGTCATCAGGACTGCAATGGAGACGATGATGTGGTCATGTCCTCCAGAAAACCCCACTCTCTCTGCCAGACACACCCAATCAGATCTACAAGACCTGATGAAAGTACTTTGAACCCTAAGGTTTATCTGCTCTTTGTGACTATATCATCTAGGCTGTTCAGGAGGACAGTATGAACATGGATGGCATGTGCTTTAGATTTACAGTTAGAAGCTTTTCATGCATTCATGAAGGACACAACGCTTTCTATTCTGCTACAAAAAAGGCCTCCACTCTTTCAGAGGTATGAACCCGAGTGTAGTGGTGCCTTTCCTCCCAGGAAGCACCCACAGCTGAAAGCTGTGGTGAGGAAAAGATATTTTCAGGCAAGTCACACACTGAGCCAAGGACGGTACTGATGAAAGCAAGAGGTAAAACAAACAGGCTGAGACTGAATGTATGACCTCAGGATCAGGACAATGCAATGTATCCAAGCTGACCTTTTTGCTTCCTTTTACTACTTGACTCTGGAAATAACCCAGGTAGCAGTGCATAATTCAATCGCACTGGCAAGTTTATTCTCCTGCTACGTTACGAGGGCATGGTAGGCACCAACAATAAAGTTAAAGTAAATGTCAGGAGGCCAATGAATTGCTGAAGCAGACATTTGTTCTGATCTTCCATCAAGCACAATAACTCTAATGGAAGCTAATAGAGGGTTGTAAAACCTAATACCATGATGCAAGCAGGCAAACACCCAATGTATGGTCTGAGCACAGCAGGAGAAAGAAAAGCAGCAAGTAATAATCCTTACTTCACTACAGAGACGTGAAAGCAAGCACAGCATTTCCCTACCATCCTCTCTGGCTTGGCTGAAATCCCTCCAGGGGACCCATCACCCTTCTTCCTGAGCAGCTTGGACTGAGCAAACGACAGAAGAGAGGATTTTGGGGAGACAAAGCAGATTAGGAATGAAGACACGCTGAGCAGGTATGAACCCTGGCTGCCAAAGAAGAGTTTCTACCCATTTTGTAAGCTGTGCTGCAGCTGCGGATGCTGTGAGATGGGTGGCCAAGGAGGACTCAAGTGCTGGGGACTCAGGTAGCTGAGCTGCAGGGTGTGACCACCCCCTGTCCTCTTGGCATGGTTGGCTTACTGCTTCCTCCAGCTGCCCCCCACCACAGCAAGAAGAGAAGCTGGTTTGGTTTAGAGGAGGAAGGCTCCTTTTTCAGCTTTAGAAAGGTGCTGTAGCAAATCTGCAAGCTTGGGGCAGGAAAGTGTCCTGTCCACGGCAGGTATGTGAGAAATCATGCCTGATTTATGGATAAATCAGTCTCCATCTCTAAGCACAGTGATGATTTCCAAGCCTCTTGCTTGGGCAGGGAAGCCAAGTAGCTATTGGTTATTTCATAAGTAATTTAAAACTGTGTTTGCTGTGAGGATCTTACTGAATGCAAACCCCAACATAAGCCCCTAGCAAGCCTGGCAGGGCCTTCCCCTCAAAAGTTACTCCTGGGAAGTCTTGATGTTTTTTAGCAGCTTTCCATAGATGTTGGGCCATATATCCCAAGATCCCTCTGGGTTCCCACTCGGGCATCAAAAGTTTAGATCCAGAGTCATCTGGCAGATCCCCCTAGCCTTTCCAGTGACTGGTGGAAGGTTCCCAAAGCTGAACATAACTAATTCCTCCAGAAGAATAAAAATAGTAAAAAAAATTATCAGTCCCAATTGTAACCTGCTGGGCACTTCTGAAAACCTCGCTCTTCAATTTTAGCCTGCTTTGAAAGCACGTAACAAATTAAATGGGGATCATTTGTTACACAAATGATAGCTGGGGTTTCAAATCAAATAAGCCTAACCTTGATGGAGATTTCATCAGTGCAGGCTATTATTTCCCTCTGCTAATGGTTAACGGCCTAGCCATCTTCACTGAGCAGCAAGAGGTCTCCCAGCTGCCTGGGTGAATTATGGCTAGAGTAAGTAATATTAACCCCTCCAGGATAAGTACGTAGGTCATAAAACAAGAGCCGCACAGCTGCTAATGCCAACAAAGGCAGTCTTTATTAATCAGCTAGCTGAGCGTATGGCAGGAGAGCTGCCCACCCTCCCGCACAGGACAGAAGGACCACAGGCTTTGTAATGGCTGCATCATGTCACAGCAGACCCACATTAATTGATGTCTTCCCTGGTTTTGGGCAGGGACAGGTATAAATACAGATGAAGTGAGACAGGGATGATCAGAGGTGTACGTGCTAGTGATTTGCAGGTTGTTGAGCCTCAGTTAAGATGGGCGACAGGGAGGAGAAAGACAGTCTTGTCTGTAGGGTCACCCCATCCGTTTCACCAGTGAGCACTGGCTCTCCAGAAGTTCAGTGTTGCTACTGCGCAGCAGCACAGCTAGCCCGCAACGCTAGGACTGGCTCACTCTGGCTAAAGGAGCGAATAAATCCCACAAATTGCTATAATAAGGATTCAGACCACAGACTCTATGGCGTAAACACACATCTGGTCTCTGTTTGTAATGAAATCAGCTGAAAGCACCACTGTGCATTAATAACAAAAACGTTCAACATATTGCTACCAAATAAGCTCTGCTTGTCTTGAACTTCTATTGTCACATGTTAATGCACTTTTAACATTGACAAATGATGGAGTGCTACAAAACATTCATCAAGGGACTTGAGAGTCAAAAGATACGCATTACTGCGGCATTGTTTTCTACTTCATCAGTTCTTTTACAATTTGGGCAGAAGTTAAAAACAGAAAGTCAGAAGTGCAATGCAAACATTTCATATTGAGCCTGCCTTTCTTTGGTAAAGATTTCTCAGCTACAGGGTTTATCCTGTGCTTGCGTGGCATGAGAAAATCCTTGGGGATGCGTGAAAGGGAAAGTTTCCTTTTGTAGTAAGTCGGTATTTTCCAAATGTCCACCCACCTTCTCCTCCCTCTTCCTCCTTTTCTTCCCACAAACAAGAACTGTCATTCACTCTAGTTTAATTCTACTCTCCAATCCCTCTCCTTTGCCTTTCCCTCACCCTCTTTGCCTTAATTTCCATCAGATGTTTACAGTCTTGCTTTCTCCTTGTAACTCCTGGCTACTACGCATAGCTCCTGCTTTATGCGTGACTGTTGGTCACTTTGGGTTCCTTGTTGTGAAAACAACCAGGGAGATCAGGAAGACAGTGCTTAGACTCGGTGTGGTCAACACACATGAACAGTTTTACCTTCTGAGTGATGTGGTTTATCCAGGGAGAAGAGCAGTTGCTGAGATCAGGTCCCTGGGGCTCCCACATCCCATCTGGTGCAAGACACCGGTAAGTTGCAACACCTGGAAGAGGAATGCCGCTGTGTTCAGTGTTATTGGTTGCATTTTGCCCCCAGGACCCCATGTCACAGGCTTCATTTCATGACGGACACCTCGTGCAAAGCTTAGGAGCTTATTAGTATTCAGCACCTCAGTAGGACTCTTCCGAGTCATCTCAGTGTCCTTGTCTCCCATCATCTTAATGCTTAGGGGCCCTAAAACATAAAAGACCCATGAGGCAGTTCAGGGGTATCTCCATTTCACCAGAGACTACAGACAGAGGGCTTTGCCTAAGGCCAGGCAGGAAAGCTGCCAGGGACTAAGAAATCAAAGCTGGATCCCAAACACTGAGCTAGCACCTCAAATGCTCTGCCCCACCACCCCTCTGCCCCAGGATCAGACACTGCACCTCGACATTCTTGCTGATTTACGAAGATTTTGCTGCTTTGAATCATCATTAAAACATTTGGGTGGAAACAACAAGAGTTTAAACGCTACAAATGCCAAGATGTAATGCTGGGTTTCACTGTCCACCCCCAGCTGTGGAGGGGGACTTTAGAGGAAAGTTTTGTTTGGCAAGGGCCACCCAGATCCCTGCTGCAAAAGACAGGAACATGCCTCAGGCCCTTCCAGACAAGGAGAAATGCATCTGAAATGGTGCAGTTAAAGATCTTTAAAAAGCAAGGAAGCTGGTACCCGTAGATTAAAGACTCTGCATCCTATAAAGTGCTCTGCCCTGCAGAGCCGAACTTTTCAGCAGAGGAGTGAATTACAGGCTAGGTCTGATGGTAGCACCAATTAAAACCAGTGAGAGTTTGCTCATGCCTTCAAAGGGAGTTGGAAGAGGCCCACTGCTAATAAACCACAGCTTTTAACAAGTTGAATGAATCACTGAAATTAAAGATGGGAAAGGCTTATTGCCATCCCCTATCAACAAGTTGGGTATTTATTTTTTTTTTTAACTTAGCTATTTTCATCTAGTCCTTAGCTCTTGTGCTTAGAAAAGGGCTCCCCGCATCCAGCCTTCATTTTTCTTTTTTATCTTTTCTCTTCTTTTCACAGCTTCAGTTCAGACTATCCTTTCCCTTCTCTGAGAACCACATGATACTTTTTGCATTAATTTTACCAAGTGGGGCTGGGAAAGACAGCAAAAATGTTCTTTACCTATTCTCACCACTGACATCTTTTCACGCCCCTCGTACTTTAACGTACACTTTATCAGTCTGACCTCACCAAATTCAAGAGAGAGTCAGTATTCGTATACACAGGTGTGAATGGCTCTCCAGGGCAATGGAGCGGAGAATTAACACAGAGTCTCCTCTGCAAGCCAGCTCACTCCAGCCCTTATTTTCAGGCAATTTCCTTCACCTTCTGATTTCTTCTTGGCAAGTGGTCTCTTGGGGCTGGACACCAAGACTAGCTTGAAAAATAAATACTTTCAGAAAACTGCATTTGTTAAAATACAGCAAACTGAACCATCTGCCAAAACCCATTCTTCATCCAACCGTGTTTTAATTTGGACAGGAAATTTCCAAAACCAGCCTCTTGGAAGAAAACAATTGGGGGGAAGAGTAGAAGAAAAGGAGCAAAACCCCATAAGCAATAAACCATTTTGAAAGGTCTGGCTTTGTTTTCCCCCTGCTTTCCCTGCTGATCACACTGGATGCTGGCTGCAGTTTGAAAAATCACTCATGCTGGTTCAGGAGTGCGATCTGGGGATACCTGTGCTTCGAAATGCTGGCCATGGCCTTTGAAATGCAAACAGTGCAGCACAGAGCTTCAAAATGTAAGTTTTGTTGATTTCCCCCAGTCCCCACCCCCCAACCAAGCAAAGCATCCACCATCAATGCATCAGTCAATGAGCCCAGGGGCTACAAATACAAGCAAAACCAGGGATAACAGTCGCATCATACATAACTTCTGGAGGCAGAGGCTCTTATAGCACATCAAGCTCAACTCCACAAGGTTGTTAGTTTGTACTCTCCTTTGACCAGAGCTTGGGATGCCAAAGATCCTGCACAATGTGCTCAGCATATTGAGGCTTCAACTCTGGCCAGCTGCTTGCCATACCTCAGGCAAGGCAATACAGACCTGACAGAAGGCATCAGCATGCTCCACTGATGGAAGCATGTGTGCCACAGGGGCCCGTGGGCAACCTGGCTGCACACTTAAGTCCCATGGGCAAATGGAGATGGCTTGGAGTGTCCCCCCACCCCTCGACTCACCTATCGAGCCCATGGGACACGGCTGTTTTGCCACCTGGCCCTGCCGAGTCCGAGACCACATAATATCACGGGCTTCCATGGGGTCACAGCTCTCCGCGCCAGCTGGCGGCAGCTGGGAGGAGGCGGGTGGGAGGTGCGTGGTCATTTCGTCGGGGACATCGGCCATGGGTGACGGTGTGCTGGTGCTCCTGTTCCTCCTGCCCGAGACTGAGGTGGTGGTGGGGCGACCTGTGCTGCTGGTGGCCACTCGTGGTGTGGTGCTGACAGTGGTGCTCCCAGGGCCTAGAGCCCCCGATGTCGATACTCCTGAAACGAAGGCAGAGCTGATTAAAGAGAGGAAGGAAAAAAGGGACTCAAGTCTAGGTCCTGAGGATGTCCCCTCTTCCAACTGTGGTGGTCTGCGGGGTGTAGTTGGAACTACAGCTAATGCAAGGCTTTCTGCACAGCCACCTTTCAGAGAGAAGCTGGAGCACACAGTGAGAGAAGCACACAGGGGGGTAATGACCGCTGGAGCACAACCGATTTTCCAAAAGCACTAGCATCTGATGAAAATAAAGCAGCACTTTATGCCCTCACCATTTTTCTTCCTGGCATTTTAATGTAAAAATCTTATTTTCCATCTTTTAGGGAACACCTAGCACAGAAGTGCTTTTAATTTTTTAGTGTTGTTGAAGACCCAGCTGGTCGGACAGAAAAACATTTTCCATGGTGTAATAAAAAAAAACAACACACCACAAATCCATTCCCAAAACAGCAGTGCACAGAGGGATGAACACAAGGCTGTTCTCCAGAACAAGCTGCTTGCTTTCTCTCAGGTTCATGCCTTGCTGCTTGATCCCAACAGCAGCACTTGGCCCCTTGAGCTGCAGGGCACGTGGCAGATGCAAAGGTGCACGTCAGCCCAGCCAAATCCTCGAAAATTTAATGCTTAACAGGCGATTTCGTTTAAAACCTTTGATGAGTGGTCGAGCTGCAAGAGGTGGGGAACCTGCTTTAGAAATGCATTAACCCAGCCTACATCCTGTAATAGCTGGCACTATGTACTGCATGTGGTGAATATTGAGGCATCCCCCACCTTATCATTACCTTATTTTGCCTGATATTTAGACCAAGGTGTTTACACAGATTGGAGTTTCACATGGATTTCTTTATGGCTTGACCTGAAATCTCAGGTGGGGAAACTGAGGCAGGCTGCCTCCGATTGCTCCTCCATCGCCCCTGCCGTGCTGTACCGCATACAGCTTGTGAAGAAGCCTGCTTCTCCCACCTCCTTTTCCTCTTCCAAAGATAAGCATCCTCCTGCTTCTCTCTACATAACGCTTTTACTCCATGCCAGATATTCACAACTGTCCCCTCAATCCATGCCCGGGGAAACATGGGCTGTCAGGGAAAGGCAGGTAAGGAAGCCATATGAATAGGCTTGTCTGATGCTTATCTGATATCACTCTCTCTTTAATTCCCATGCCACAACATCTCCCTAATATCCCACCTCTTCCAGCATCCAAAAAAACTTCAGAGTCACAGTTGCTCCAGGTCCAGCAACACGAATAGGAGTTTCTACATTAAAGACAGCCATGTGTGAACTCCAGCCTAGCAAGAAATTAAAATTAAATGCGAGAATCACCCTGTCACCCTGAGGAGCAGCCTCTTAACTTAGTTGTGTGAGCAGGCTCAGCCTGCAAGCTCCTGAGAACAGAGACTGTCCTCTCTTCTAGGTCCAATGAAGCAGACCACGCTCACTATTTATGCAATATTAGTTATTAATGTATAATGATATTGCTGTCACTGGAATTCATTCAAGTCAACCTATTCCAAGCACAGAGATGCCTGCCTTTAGTGTAAAATAGGAATTTTTCCATTCTGAAAGGTTTTTTTGTTATTTAAGTAATTTAAACCCATGGTGCTGTGAGCAATTCTCTTGCCCCAGAGTAATCAATAACATGGCAGTCGAGGCACACATTTGCTCTGGTTTTAGGCAATTTTACTCCAAGGCTGAGATACCCTCTCCTCAAACTTTAAAACTCAGCAGCATCATATACATAATCTTCTGAGGGATCAGTATTTTTCAAGAAAATATTCAGTGTAAAAATCCCAGCTCTACCATCCCTCGGGAAATAGGAGCAGCTTCTCCCCCAGGCTCCGAAAAGGCAAACAATAGTGCAACAGGCACTAAACCACCTGAATACCAGGACACTGATTTGAAGTCAGGTGTACTGAGCTCACTGATCAGATTTTCCAGAATTCTCGTGCCACCTTCCTTTCACTATGAGCCCTGAGCTTGAATGAACTCCAAAAAATACAATGCAAAATACTTCAGACATTGACAGATTTCTTCTAGTTTCTGCTCAAAGCTGTGCTAGAACACCAAACAATGATTTCCATCTGACTTTACAAGGAGGATTAAAATTTGTAGAGAACTTCAGCAAATATTATCTGGTTTTACTACAGCAGGTCTTGCCATAAGTACATATTTTATTTCTTCATAATAATGATTAGCCTGACAGATAATCTGCAGAGATTTTCCCATTTACTCATGCAATAACAAGTATTTTGCATTTGCAAAATGACCTACGCTGTGCACTACAGGTGCAGAGGTACCAAGTAGACATAGCGGATACAGTTTCAAAGCCAAAACTAGCAACTGCCCCTTAAAATCATTCTTACAGTCATTTGTGAGCACATAGAAACAGATACTGTGGACCCAGGAGTTCCTCTTGATCCACATCCAGGGGTGTTGCATTTTTGAGCCTAGTTTTCATTGACAATCATTGACTATCCCACAGCGTGTTGGTTTTGGAACAGCTTTGGCAAGTTTACTGCAGCAGCTAGGCACAAAGGATTTAATGGCATTATCCTTTAGCCATAAAAAAATGAGTTGTTTTATCTTTCATAAACCCCTTGGCACTAGTGTTGAAAACTCTTTGAGGGCTTGTTCTTCCAACCTTTTTTCTTGTTCAACTGGGCTTTCTTGCTGCTTTTAAAAATAAACACCTCCACCATTTACACAGGACAATTTATAAGAAGACATAAAAGAGCTGCCTCGAAGTGGCCTAACAGAGTGAGATGGATGGGATACCACTGAACTCAGTTCAAAGGTCTGATTATTCAGCGAGTCAATTTGGTAATGAGCGCCAGCGAACATGATCACCATGCTAACGTCACCCAGTCTCACTGGCCCCAGGCAGCACTGCTTGCCTTTTGCTCACACAACTGTGTGCTTTAAAAGAAAGTTAATTGGTAAGAAGGGAAAGAACACGAGATCAGGATCATTTACATATAAATGATTCTCAAATCCAAGCAAAACCATGAAAAGACTGCAACCTGTGCAAAATTACCTAAATCCTACAGCACAGAACAGAGATCAAACCTCCAGTTTAACTCAGGCTGCCAATAAACTGTGAATTTTTAACTCCGGGAAAAGCAGCATTGCAGCATCGCTTTAACAGAAGGGTTCTTCAGATAATATTTCATAACACAATCTTTGCTCATAGACAAGGACTAGCCTTTAAAAACCATCAACACTATTACATTAGAAACGTATAATCTTGATTATTTTACTTTTACTGATTGTTTTTACTATGCATTGCCATATTAAGAGTTTAAAGACAGCTTTTGGGCAAGACTTAGTTTTTACTCCTAGGCTCCAAATCCAAGACTTTGCAGACTTCAATTCCATGAAGCACAGCACTGGGACAGGTATTTTCACAGTGATCCCAAGAAAAGAAACTGTGGCTGTGGAAACACCTCTTCCCCAGAAACACCCCAAAGTGATACTTCACTTTTTTCTCCCCTGCTCTAGCTAGAGAGCTGGCACTAATAACAAGACTAAGTTTTGCCATCTTTCAGACTACAGCTGCAGCTATAAAAAAAACCTCAAAACATTTCCAGCATCCACAGGGGAGTAATTACAACTCCCGGAGGAGCCTCTCTCTACTCCTGGCACACTGACGAGCAAGAAAAAGAAATTGTTCAGTTTTTTCCCTCCTTTATTTTATTTCCCAACCTTTACACATAGCTCTGGAGGAGGAATTTTGCTTGGTGGGAGGAAAATCATGGGAAGGATTTGCTCATAGGGAAAAATCTTAAATAAATAAGGGTCTGACTTTTTTCCCCCCCAGTTCCTTCTTTTCCCCTTTCCTGGCTTAACATAAGAAACACACAAATGGCCTAAGACCAGTGCTTCCTATCTGTCACCAGGAAAAACCAGCACACATGTCATCTTACCTTCTGTTCTGCTCACCTCTTCCTGGTGCTCCCAGTCACGGGAGACTGCTTTTCCAGGTGACTCTGACTGGTGTTTTCCTGTCACAAAAGCAGCTTTGATAGCAAGCAAGCCTACTTGCGGTTACTACCAAGCTACCTTTTCTCTCATTTTTTTCTTTTGGCACCTAAGTATCCAGCCTATGACCCAGTGTACTCAATAACTGAAAATATTTTTTAAGAGATGTCATACGTTTTCTGTCCCATGAATGAAGACAACTGGGTGGCCCTCGAGCAAAAATTGCAGACAAGATTTCCTGGGTGAGGTTCACTGGCTTTTCCTAGGTAACAGATGACAAAAGATATCCATCAAGCTCTCCCCTGAGGGTTGCAATCCAAAGGTTGAGCCTGAGGGCTACGCGTTTACAAGCCAGTGTTCGCTCATGTAATTGGAAGGAGAGACCCCACTCCAAGTTTTGTGTGCAAGGTCCAAGCAAACCACGATGACTTCACTCTCTGGTGAGTTTTGCATTCCCAAGGCTGATGCTCAAGCAGACGTGCTGGGTCGCCACTGGCCAAGAGCCTGTGCCTGCTCCCTGAGCTGCAGCTGGTGCAATGGTCGAGCAACTGAGGTATAACTAATCTGAGGAGTTCAACATCTTCGGGAGGATACAACAATCCAAGTGCCCTCTTGAGCACGTCCGGGCTGCATTCACAATTATTTACACATGATGTTGCTGTGCTAAGACAAATGGAGCATTGCTGGTTTCTGAAAGGCTGCAAGAAACACAAAACCTGAAGGTCCCTCCCTCCCTCTCCGCTGGTTTTGCACTTTTCAGATTTGGCAACCACATCCTTTGCTTACAGCATCCCCTTCTATTATTTCTTCTTCTACTGAAAGATGGTGCAAGTTGTATTTACATAGCAAACAAGAAGGTTTAGGCATGTCTTGAAAGAAACAGCACAAAAAAACCCCAGACCTAAAACAGTTGGAGGGTTATACCACAGCTGTTTTTCTTTTCCCTGTCACATAAACGCAGCTTGTAGGAATTAGTTTTCTACAGGCATTTTCAAACGCATTTCAGAACATTTTCTGAAACTCCCTAGAAAAAAAATATTATTTGAAAAGAAATATATTCCCCATTTTCTTTTGCCTTTTTTTTGGGGTTGCTTTTCATGGAACTCCCTGTAAGGTGACAGAAAAGGATGACTTCAGTCAAAGAGCACCTAGCTTGAGCCTTGCACATCCGGTACTATCCCTAGAGCTGCATAAGCAGGTATCCATCAACCCAGTCATTAACACACTGGTGGATTGCAACGTTATACCAAATCCACACCACAAAAGACATCACCCTGCAAAACCATCTCGTGTTGGATGTCTGCTGGAAGACCAAAAGCCACATGCTAGTGCCACCCAGGAGCTGTGGGGACAGAGAATCAACAAGGTGAGATTATCCCCTAAATTATGTACAGCTCCTTTCACATGTTTGAGAGAAACTACGATTTATTTTTACTGCAGGTGAAGGCCAAGCACACCTCACATCAACCATCTGAACAGCTCTCCCCTGTGGTCACAAATGCCATTACTTGGCAAAGCTGAGCCAGAATCATGTGTGAACATAAAAGTTCACGCACTGCTTTTGGAAGGGTTGAGGTTGTGTTTTTTGTTGTTGGAACTTTATTGACTGAGACTGACAAAAGGCGTGCAAAAACCATTGGTGGGAAGAAAAGATTAGATATGAGATGGCATCAGATTGTTCAACTCGGCACATTATCTTCAACAACACAATTGCATGTAGTCCTCCACCCTAAAAAAGTCATATCAAGTATGATACACAGATACATAGCTCATCTTTTTCCTCCCTCTTACCTAACATCTGAAATAGCAGAGGAGGAGGATGCTGCATCTGATAGAAGAAAAGTCCATTCCTTTGTGGACTGCTGCCAAATAGAAAAACCCTTTCTGGAATTTTTTTCCTACCTCTTCCAGTAGGGGATCAGTTTTTGTTCCTGAGGCTCCTCTGCCCACATGTGACTATTCTGCTGGGCCTGGGCAGATGCTGCAATGGATATGGGCCAGATGTTGAGTTCCCTGTACTAGGGGGAAACCTACAGCTGTGGTCCAAGACACGGTGCAAATTCAGCTGTTTCAATGCACTTCAAGCTGGAATCAGTTAACACACTGGGGTTTTTCCTCTGAATCTCAGTTTGAGTGTTTAACATTAAACAACAAAGAATGAGAACCGAAGTGTGCAAAATCATCACAACAGACTGAAGTCCAGTCAGTCTGCCCCAACTCTTCCTTTCTCAGTGCACCACAACTCTCAGCAAGACAATTAATACATTCAAAGTAGCCACCACATGGGACCAATTTCCAACAGGCAAAAAATATGTCTACCAAAGCCCTTTTGAATCAAAACTTTACATTTCTGACAATGAGCAACTGTTCATTACACATACCAGATTGCTATGGAAAGGTTGTTTTACCAAAAACATTCTAGCAATTATTGCAAACTTCCAGGTTTTGCCTGAAAAAATAAAAACCCAAACAGCAGCCTGGCTGTTTTTCGGTGAAATATCCACTTTATGCTTTGTGGGACTTTTTGTGTGTGTGTGTGAGCGCTTAATACTTTTTCTGCCTCCCACGAGCTCTTAGTGTCAGGTCCCCAATTCAGTTGTCATTTGAATATAAGAAGCTGCTTTTTTCTTCTCTTCTTTTCCTCTCTGACCCATTCTTCTCCAAGAAGTTACTGGATCCCACTTAAAATGCATAACTTTAGAGACATCAGATAATGTTTTAACTGTCATTGGCACAGGTTACAGCACATCAGCATATCTAGCAATACCAGGAAATTAACTGATACAGCACATGAACATCAGTTGTTGTCTTCACCATGGTCCTCTTCTATTCAAAGACAGTTCCTAAAGCCTTAGCTCTGTTTCCTTACCTAGGACCTCTGTCAAATCCACCTTCATGAACCTCTTGTACACTTCTGCACCCATTCAACAAGGGCATTAATGCCATATTGCTCTTTCCAGACTTTGCAACTTATTCTGAATGTTCAGGCAGAAATTTAGCTGGACCATTGTGTGCAAGACAAAAATTCAGCATTTTTTCCAACATCATGCTGTAATATTTTTGGAAATGCAGATGAACTATGCCCATAGGAGGCCTGGTAAACAGGAAAAGATTACAGAAGAGCTGATCTAATAGACAGTAGATCAGGATTTATTATAAATCTAATAAATCTAATAGGTTTGAGAGCTCAGTTCAAGAGCTATTTTTACTCAATCTAGCTTCAAAACGCTCTAGTTCTCAAAAACACTGTTAGATGTGGTTGCAGTTATTTTGAATTTCTGGATATGAACATATAAAATCTGACTACTATTTTTTTTCAAACCACAGGTTATTTCATACGGGGGGGGGGGGGGGGGGAAGCCTACCATTTCTTTTTAAGGGCACACCAGCTGCATATTATTACTGAATCTATGAGTGAACTTCTAACCTCCTAAACAATCTCTGTCCCCTGGTGTGATTCACATCCATCAGAGCCAGTGGTGCAGATCTTATGCCCTGTCTTCTAAACTGAATCCTTCAAACTCTATTAAAGAGAAGCCCGGTAGGAATTCCCCAGTATCCCATTGTTAGAGAAATCACTTTTGATTTCAATAACAGGTGCTGTCAGTTTTTCATTCAGACCATGTTAGAGTGCAGACACGTGAGCATTATGCTTACAGCTTCAAGAGATCTACTGGAGTCTGAGACTACCAGGGTTTTGGTTTTTTGGGTTTTTGTTTGTTTGGGGGTTTTTTTGTTTGTTTTTGGTTTGGTCTTTTTGTGTGGGGTGGGGTTTTTTTTGTTTTTTCCCTTTTAATTCAACCATATATGTTTTATCCATAAACTAAACTACCTTTTAGTTTTTATGCAGAACAAAGCACATACATAGCTGCTAAGGGGGAAAAACAATTTTTCCTGTCTGTTTGGCAATGGATGTAGCTTCATCTAATGGGTGTTTCCTGCCTTTTGCCTATACTTCTCCGTCTTTAATTGAACAACTTGCATGTGTTCTGCAGAGGCAGTGCCAGATGGAGCCTGTCCTTCTCCAGCAGTTCCCCACCTCTGTATTTGCAATGAATGGAAGCAAGTGCAGGAGTCATAAAATGACTATTCACGCCCTAGCATTTTCTGATCTAGCCAACCAACACGATGAGTCCTTCTGAGGGCCAAGGGCAGTCAGCTTATGCCGCTATCTGAAACATTTCTTCAGTTGCAAGCTACAAACACAACTTTAATAAGAGAAAACTATCATCTTCCAATAGTCTCTGTTCATCTGTGTGTGTAATATCTCCAATCTAGATGTTAGTCAGCAAGATGGCCAATTGCATTCAGATAAATGCCTTGGACTCTTTTAAACATATCATAATCTGCCTGTGAAATGGCTGGATGGTTGCTTTCCAATTTGTGAAATGGTTCAAATGCTGTAAATAAAAAAGAAATTGGACAGCTTTCAAAAGGACAGATTAGACTTTTCAATTCTCAGTGATTCGGTGCTTCCAAGCTACACTCCTGTGATCACTGTATTAATATTTAAAACCTGATTGTGTTATGCTGTTATCTTGAGGAAGAGGGCATAGTACGAGCAAACCCAAGGAGACAACCCACTGAACTACAAGAAATCAGCTCCCTGGCCCCACCGCATGCACGTGTGCAAGAGGTGTGGGTGGAAAGCTGCCTGGCCCTGCTTCCTCCTGCCTGGCAGATTAAAATCACAAAGGCTGCTTTTTGAGCTTACTGTGCATCGCCCCTTACACCACGTGCACCATCCCTTGATCCTAGCTGCTCTGAGGCTCAGGATCTGAGGTCCCTCCTGGTTTCATGTACCATTGCTGGGCTTCCAAATCAGCCCTGATGCCCAGTGTTTTAAGTGCAAACACACTGTGGGTGGACTGGTCAGCTGAAGTCAGAAAGAGGAAAAGGAATAAAACACAAAATATCAAAGATGGAGTTAGGATTGCTTATACCCTTCCTTCTCTAACCTATGTTGGGATTGACTTCATTAGCATGAAGGTCATACTGCATTTCCAGACATGAATGGGTGACCTGAAAGCAGGGCCTTCTGTCTGTACAGTAGATGTTATATCCATACTGTACTTTTAGCATCCTCTAAAGCAACAGGAATGATAAACCTGCCAGCAAAAGCTCACCTTTTGTCTTTCACCAAACCCATTTATTTCCTCCTCTTGCTACAACCCACTGGTTATTTCAAACCTGATTCAAAGAACCAAATCCTTCTCCAAAGCCGCCAAAGGGCACTTGCAGCACTCAGTCTGACTGCATTAGCTTCTATGTTATTTATTCTATTTATTCTTGCTCCTATGAGAAAAACAGCCTGAACTTTGGAGAAAGCTGATCACTGAAACCAGCAGAAATAGGGCAATGTTGAGAAAGGCCATCTTTTCTCATCCTTTGAGCATGCTCTGGTGCACCTGGGTGTGGATGTGCTGTCAAGTCCCCTCCTGTAAATCAGAGGGCAAGCATGGCTTCAGCCTCTTGGCCACATGTCATTTTGGAGCTTGGATTAGCTCAACCCTCTCCCTAAACTTGCTAGCAGTTTGCTTTCTGCTCCTGGAGTGACAGATGGAAAGAAGGGAGGGAACAAGCCTGTGCTAAACAGAAAAAATGTCTTTCACGTGAGCCAATCCTAAGCAGCTGACAAAACTCAATTGTAAGAATATCAATATTCAGCTACTTTCAGAAATAAAGCAGTTTCCCTGAAAAACCCTAAACTGCTGCTTAGCTCCCTTCTAAAACTGTTTATTACTTATGTAGAAACATCAATATTTTGTAAAACTCAATTCTAATAGCTGTATTCACGTTAGCTCAGGGATCTGCCTAAACAATGCTTAACTACAAGACTGGCATCTAAATTTGTTTTATAGGTATCTGATGTTCTGCAGCGGGCTTTAACAATAAGAGACTCATTAATATTATGAAAACCACATTTGCTTCAGTAAAGCGGATTTATAACAAATAAATAAACTGCAATATATAGGGCATTTTAAGGTGATGAACTGGGTAACACTTTCAAGGATCTCCTGTTTTTATACTAGACTTCGGTACTTATGGACACAGGCAACTTGGTACACTATCAGGTCCACGCTGATGTCCTAACAAACCTGGCATGCAAGCATCCCCCATCTGTGTCCCGGAGGCTGTTTGTTTGGTGAGGGAGGACACTGGGGTGCTTGGTAGTGATGTTGAATATGCATTCATATGTCTCAGCATCTCAAAGAGATGCCAAAGATCTCCAGCCTGAAGGCTCCAGGGCTGCAGGCATTGCCATGGCTAGTCATCACAGCTGAAAAGTCACAGCAGAAAGCTGAGAGGCAGGAAGGAACAGCATCCAAATATCAGAAAAGGAGGTTTAACCTAACTTGTTTGGCTCTGTGCCACTAAGGGCTACCAGCTCTCATGCAGTCAGCGTTGGCCAAGATGTAGTTTCAAGCTCTTACCTGAGAGGTTGATGACAAGATGACAATACATAAGCCCAAGGTGGAAAAACCTTCAACACTGATTTCTAGCTTTACATCTGTTAGCTTTCAGATTATTCTTGTTAATGGCTAGTTCAGACCAGCACATTGCAATGTAAGCATGTTTTTTCTTGTGAAGCAGAGGAATATACCCATTGACCTTGTAGGACTTTGAATTGGGCCCACAGAAAAGAAGGACATAAAAAACCCTACAAGAAAGTAAATAGTAGTACTGAAAAGCAATATATTTTAGGTCAAAGCTGTATGCCTATCCTGGTTTTGCATGCAGTCAGGTGCTAAAGTTTACATGCCCAGAGGAATTACTGGTCCAAGCCAGAGGCACCAAATGCACAAAGGAACATCCATGTGCTGCTGTGCCAGAATAGGGATTTTCCATAGCGTACTCTTGGCCTGGAAGCCTAAACTGCACCTGATCCACTTGGGCTACTAACAAACGCATTGTGGATCCCCATGAGCATCATCAGAATCTGAGGAAGTTGGAAACTGGTAAAGAATAGAAAAGAAAATAGGATGACAAAGAAATGAAAAAAGTAAATTGTATCCTTTAGAAATTTTTAAGCTGTGTAATCTCCTTGCCTTTGTATAATGTATACAGCCATAAAATTAAGTACCTGATGTCACTGCAAAGCATAAATGCGATACTTTGAACAACAGAATCATGTTTCTCATAAGGAAAAAAAAAGATGCATATATTCAACATGTGAAAAAAGAGGAGAGAGAGGAGAGATGAAAGAGTCTGACCTGGTCCAATGCACGTATCTTAAAAAATATACCTGCTGTCTAGCTAAATGTGAATGTATCTTCATATGACTGTAAGACTCAAAAGCATAACAGAAAACTGGGAGAAAAAAAAAAGTAGTCAAGCAATTCGCATCCAATTCTGAAATACAGCAGAGACCCTTACATACTTACAGATAGTACTTTAAGTATAGGATAAAACTACTGCTACAATACAGGACTAAAGAGCTACCATATGCCTCTAGCACACAGCCTAAACCTCACTTTACAGCTCTCACAGGTAACATAAAATAAATGCACCAGTCTACAGTGATTATTAATTTTTCCCCTCTTCAGCATCAAATACGTCAAATATTTTGTTTTGTAAATATTTTACAGCAGACCATTTCGTACATGTGTTGAGACCTGCAATGTTATTAGCCTTGAGCCTTTCACATTCCATGCATGCATCAAGAAGTTTCATCAATTTGCAGGGAAGAAGTATATTAGTTTTTCTAGCAGTGCTTTACAGGTAAGAAAAACCTCAAAATCCCTAATATTTTACATTATTCAGCCAGAACTCTCATTATATAATAATGCTAACTCAAAACCTAGCTCACTTATTTCATCAAAAGCAACTCTTCTTCCATTATCTTAAATGTAAATGAGAAAAAGCATGCAGATGAAGCAGACAGAATAATTTATAATGAGAGGAAATCTGTCAGGCCAGGAATACTAAAAAAAGCAGAGCATAACACTGAACTCATCTAGAATTGAAGGAAATAACAGACTTTCTAGTATGGGGTCAGGCTTAAGATGGGAAGGGAGGAAGAAGGTCACCTGTGATATGCCCTTGTGGTCAGCACTAAGCAAGTCAAGAAATGTTTTAAACCTCCAAATAAATATTAGACAATGTATTTTTTTAAGAGGCTAGAGCCTGACTGACCACTGATCAGAGACACAAGAGTTCATTGGCATGCCAACCTGGAGCCGCCCAGCAAAACAGAAATTACAAGTGTAAGCACTGCAGTGGCAAGTGGCTTGCCCGTTCCATTCAGCTGCTGTGGAGATTGTTCCAAGGCAGAGGAAAATGTGATTTGCTTGAAGAGAGAGAAAAAGAGAGAGATTTGATTTAGGAATCTGAGTCAGCCGGTCTATAGACAGGAAAAGGTACCATCAAAAGCCATTCAATTTGCCCGAGACCCGAGGTGCTCTTTGGAGGTCCTCACAACACTGGTGACAGCAGGACCCCACAGGTTCCAGCAACGCTATCACCTACACTGTATCAAGATTTCCATGCCTGAGCCTCGGCTGCAAATTATGCTACCCAACAGCAAGCAACTTCTGACTTTGTCTCCTGAAAAACACAGTGTCTCTTACAGCAGATCTCTGGGACACGAAACTGCAAAGCATCTCATCTATTTGCTCACCTTTCCTCAAGGTGTTAGTTGGTTCTGGGAAAGGCTTAAGCCTTTCCATGGATAACCAGAAATGGATGGTTGCTACAGTATGGATGCTACGAACAGGCTGGTGGGTAGAGGCAGGGGAAAACTCCATCCCAACCGGACAACCCAGTGTCCCTATTTCCTTCTCCTCCTGCAGAGGACATTGTTCGTCACAGTCCACAACACACTCCTGGGAAGTACCGAGACGTGCCAAGGATTACAGTAAAACAAGAGGAGGATGGTGAAGGCTTTGATCCTCCTGTGTTATTGTATGAAGAAATTACTGGTTAATGCAAAAGAATGAGCCCTTCTCTTGATCCAGGTTATTCCCTGAGGAATCTCCTTTTGCAAAGTCTGAAGCGCAGACAAGGTATTGGACTGAAGGGACCACTCTGCCCATCTTCTGAGCCAAGCTCAGCATGTCCACAGTACATTTCTGAGCACAACATATAACTCTAATCCTCTTGGCAGCAGTCACTCGCACAAGGTCAGTCCCCCTGGCCCAGAAGATATCTTTCCAAATGAAGCTGTTATTTTCCCTTATTAAACTTCATATTTGAGCTAAAACAGCGATGCTGATTCAGTTAAATCATTGCCATCTGCAGCTCTTGTTCAGAGCAGAGCGCACAGAAATCTCATAGAGATCAAGATGCCTGGTCAAACAGACTCCAACGAGGCAACGGGCTGTAACTAAGGGAGATGCAACTTTACTTCAGCAACATGCATCATTTCAGCTCCAAGGGCAGCAATGTGAATTATGCTTCCCAGATGAGATTGTGCCTTCAATAATAGCAACGTGCACCCTGTACTGAAGGGACTCAAGAACATCTCTAAGAGCAGCCTACAATGTACCTACTGGGGCATGCTGACCTGACACTTATTTGCCACACATGGCTTTCAGACCTTCAGAGGCTGCTGTTTTCGATGGGGATGTTTGTCCCTGAGAGACATGTAGGAGGCCTGCATGGATGAACAAGGAAATCCTGGATAAGCTCAAAGACAAAAAGGAAGCCTACAGAAGGTGGAAGCACAGCCAAGTAGCCTGGGAGGAATACAGAGAAAATGTCCGAGAAGCCAGGGATCAGGTTAGGAAGGCCAAAGCCCTGATAGAATTAAATCTGGCCAGGGATGTCAAGGGCAACAAGAAAAGCTTCTATAGGTACGTCAGTGATAAAAGGAAGACCAGGGAAGATGTGGGCCCTCTCCAGAACAGAAAGGGAGACTTCGTCACCTGGGATATAAAGAAGACTGAGGTACTCAACAACTTTTTTGCCTCAGTCTTCACTGGCAAGGGCTCCAGCCACACCACCCAAGTCACAGAAGGCAAAGGTAGGGATTGGGAAAAAGAAGAACCGCCCACTGTAGGAGATCAGGTTTGAGACCATCTAAGGAACCTGAAGGTGCACAAGTCCATAGGACCTGATGAGATGCATCTGTGGGTCCTGAGAGAACTGGCAGATGAAGGGGCTAAGCCACTGTCCATCATATTTGAGAAGTTGTGGCAGTCTGGTGAAGTTCCTGTGACTGGAAAAGGGGAAACATAACACTCATATTTAAAGAGGGAAATATATAAGACCCAGGGAACTACAGGCCAGCCAGACTCATCTCTGTGCCCAGCAAGATCACAGAGTGGATTCTCCTGGAAACTATGCTAGGGCACATGGGACATAAGGAGGTGACTGGTGGCAGCCAACATGACTTCACTAAGGGCAAATTGTGCCTGACGAAATTGGTGGCCTTCTACGATGGGGTTACAGCGCTCGTTGTGGCAGGTGCACCCACCCAATGAAAACAGGGCTTCTTGGCTGCTGAAGTGTAGCAGCTATGGATTGACTTTGTTCTCAGAGCTTCACGGTAGTTGGGGCCTTTGGCCAATAGGAGCTGTAAGGAAGAAATGCCTCAAACATTCATCGACACAGAAAACCTCAAGGACAAGCTGTGGCCTTTGTGATTAGTCTAAGGAATGTCACTCAAGGAAGCAGGAGTATTGAAGGATGCACCCCTCACTCCATAGCAGTTGCATTGTCAAACTCCTTAGATAAGCTTTGAAGAAGCAGACATGGACTGAGCAAAACCAAACGTTTATCAGTAGCTCCATCGTGTAGCCATTGTGGCTCCATTGTGTATGCCAGACACCATGCATGCATTGCTAATCGACTGATAAGAGGTGAGCATTTCTGCCCCAGAAGCTGGGTGCAGCAAAAACCTGTGGGACCAGAGAAAAAAAACCCTAAAGGTGGGCAGATATGCTAATCAGCTGATACGATGAACTTAAAAAGGCAACAGAAAACTTCGTTCCGTGTACATCCACCACCCAAGACTACTGGACCTGAGACAATGCTGGATCCAGGGGTGGTGATCTGTATTTCTTTGACTCTTTCTCTCCTTTCTTTTTCTTTCCTTTCCTTTCTTTTCTTTCTTATAGATTTATAAGAGATCACATTGCTTATTATCCTTTTCCAAGTTTAAATTGTTCTCTACTGCAAGTAAAACATTTTAACTGGTCGTTTGGTGTCGTTTCACCTTAATTTAACTTGAGGGGATCACAGAACCGTTGCAATTCTCTGGGCTTCCAGTCCACGTCATGACAGAAGATGATACTGACCACACATCAGATTCACCTGGGTATAAATGGAGTCCCCTGGGGGCACCATTTTGAGCTTGTTCCCTGGAGCAGTGTCCTGTGGTTGAGGACTCTCCCCTCGGGTCAGGATGCCACCCAAGGAAACTCCTTGAGGTGACTTGGGTCAGGATGCTGCCCTGAGAAGGTCCTTGAGGTTGAGAGCCCTCACTTGTTAGGTGAGTGATAGAGCGTTTTGGGTTGTCGTCAAACCCTAGGAAGTGGTGCATTATTCTGCACTTTGGGTTGCCGTTAAACCCTAAGGAGTTGTTTGTTCTGCGTTTTGGGTTGTCGTTAAATCCTAGGAAGTTGTTCTGTTCTCCTCTCACAGACATTCAAACCTGTAATTGAATAGTTGCAGAGTGCTAGTTAATTGTGTTGACAATAAATTTTTAATTTTTTATGGTTGGTTGTTTATTTGATAGCTTCCATAACACTTGTGGTTAAGGGAAGAGCAACTGATGTCATCTGCCTGGGCTTGTGCAGGACATTTGACACTGTCCCACATGACATCCTTGTCTCTGGACAGACATGGATTTGATGCATGGACCACTCAGTGGATAAGGAATCGGCTGGATGGCTGCACTCAAAGAGTTGCGGTCAACAGCTCAAAGTCCAAGTGAAGAGCAGTGATGAGTGGTGTTCCTCAAGGGTCAGTGGTGGGACCGGTGCTGTTTAACATCTTTGTTGGAGACATGGACAGTGGGATTGAGTGCACCCTCAGCAAGTTTTCCAACAACACCAAGGTGTGGTGCGGTCAACACGCTGGAGGGAAGGGATGTCATCCAGAGGGGCCTGTACAGGCTTGAGAGGTGGGCCCATGCAAACCTCATGAAGGTCAAGTGCAAGGTCCTGCACATCGGTCAAGGCAATCCCATGCACAAATACAGGCTGGGCGAAGAGTAGATTGAAAGTGGCCCTGTGGAGAAGGACTTGGAGGACTATGAGCCAGTAATGGACACTCGCAGACCAGAAAGCCAACTGTACCCTGGGCTTCATCAAGAGAAGTGTGGCCAGCAGGTCAAGGGAGGTGATTCTCCCCTTTACTCTGCTCTGGTGAGATCCTACCCGTAGTACTGTGTCCAGCCATAGGGCCCTCAGTATAACAAGGACATGGACCTGCTCAAGCAGGTCCAGAGGAGGCCACAAAGATTATCAGGGGTCTGGAGCACCTCCCTTATGAGGACAGGCTGAGAGAGTTGGGGTTCATCCCAGTGAAGAGAAGGCTCCAGGGAGACCTTATAGCAGCCTTCCAGTACTTCAAGGGGGCCTACAGGAAAGATGGGGAGGGACTTTCATCAGGGAGTGTAGGGATTGGATGAAGGGGTAATGGTTTTAAACTGAAAGAAGGAAGGTTTAGATTACATGTAAGGAAGAAATTCTGTATTGTGAGGGTGGTGAGACACTGGCACAGGTTGCCCAGAGAAGTTGTGGATGTCCCCTCCCTGGAAGTGTTCAAGGCCAGGTTGGACGGGGCTTTGAGAAACCAAGTCTAGTGGAAGGTGTTCCTGCCTGTGGCAGGGGGGTTGGAACTAGATGATCTTTAAGGTCCCTTCCAACCCAAACCATTCTATGATTCTATGAGAGCTACTACTCACTGACATTCACCACCACTGAGGGACAGGGCTGGAGATAAGGAGAAAACATCAGCTCTCAATCCAGCCAACTTTAAACATGAGCAAGCACTCACTGGATAACAAATCGCACTAAGCAATTTAGGTTGAATATGGTCTAATAGAAAGGAAATTTTAAGTGTGTGCAAAGAAAACCAAATAAAACACATAAAGGAGGAACTGAATCTAAAAGCAGATATTAGATTTCTTCTCTCTCTTGCACTCTGAGCAAATATTGTTCAAGGATGTTTGACAATCTGTTTGCCAGCTGAAGCGTGCAGGACTCCGATAACAACATAACAGAAAATTACGTGTCCCTTTCTGTCAAGCAGAGGCAAGTCCACGCTGTGGTGTTTGCCTAAATGAAAAACAAAATCATGGTGGAACTGACACAGGCCAGCCTGAGAGCATGTTGAATGAGACGGACTAGAGCTGGGGAACAAGGAAAAGAGGATGCAGAGGGTGTAAATGAGAATGAAGCTAAGCGCAAGGACCAACCTGACTTAATAATCCTTCCTCCTACAATTAATATTAAGTTAGGCCTTTCTAGATTGCTTTTTCCTTTTTGATAGTATCTAAATCTTAAAGGCCCAGACAGGGTGGATGAAAGCAGTACGAGCTAAGCCAGTGCCACTGAACATTTTCCTTTCAGAGACAATTTCTCTGTAGGGATCCTCCAAGTGGGAAATGCAGTGTTAGATTGCCTTCATCAGCCAACAGAAATATTGCGCCAGTGAGGCCGAGCCCTCAGAGGTGATAGGATCCCTGCTGAAATTTCAGACTAACATTTAGAAATCCCCCAATCTCCCTCTTACCCAGATTTGTCTTCCTGCACTTTGAATAAAATCTCATTCATGTGGAACCTGCATTACAGCTCTCTGGGCATGGTGCTGGCTCACCTCCACTAAAGGGGATCTTAAATCACTATTTTTAGCTCTTTTCCTCATCCCGGGTCAGTTCCAAAACTTACCCCTGCCTGTCTCACCTGTCATTGCCTATAAACCACTTCTATATCTTCCCCTTGAATAACGAGCTGCTTCTTCCAGTTTTATTTCTCCATTGTTTTCCATTTGCTTTCCTTTCCCAGAAGAGCCTCTACCGGCAAACACATCCTGACTTGGATCTCTCCTCAGCCTCAGGCCTGCCTCTCAGCTCTCTGTTCTCTTAACTCCAAAACCAAGGATACTCCCGATGCCAATAATTTTGGATACCTCCTTGACTTGACATCTGATCTTCCCTCCCCCTTTCCTGTCACAAGTCCAGTGGCCACAATTTGCAGTGTGGGGTGGTGCCTTCAGCTCTCATTTATAATTTATTTTAAGGATTACCTTGGGATGAAGGATACCTTGGAGATGCAGGATGTTGCCACTTAGGGTTATCCTATTGGAGAGGGAAAAAATTAGACCTGAGAGGAATGGGAAATCACTTCCTTCTAACCCTGCAGCGACCATGCCCAGAGGGCATGACAATGATGGAGCAGATGTGCAGCAGCTCCATGACTTCACCATGGCAGGAGCTCACCACCACCATCACTTGCCCACGAACTCATTCCCCAGTGCTGTCATGGCTGCAGGGCAGACCTGGCAACTGGGTCAGCCCAACAAAGACCTGGATCAGCTTCAGTGGTATTTTCTGTTCAAGCCAGGTCTCGTCCCTTGTTTGCTTGCAGACCCCCTGGGAATGCCAAGGCTCAGCTGCTCTGTTAGAGCCACGGGGTTTTATAAATTGCTTTTTGCTTTTCCTAGGTGCATCTGTGCAGGAGGGGTACCCATAGGGCCCTTCTTCCCAGGGCTGCGGATCCCCAGCACACATCTCAAATTCTCCTGACAAATCTTTTCGTACTCCAGGTAAGGGTCTAATGGACCAAAGGAAGCCCACTTGAGCACCAAGTGCAAATTAAGCTCATAATATCCCAGGCATTTTCTAATATTTATCAACATCTTTCCTTCTGCAGAACTCAACGCAGCAGGGTACAGGGAAGGGAGAAAAAGAGCCTTCTTTTTGGCTGATGTGTTATATCCCAATGATAATATTTGCTGAATTACCACTTTCTCCACCTTTGGAGAGCCATAACCAGCGGGGTAGTGCTAAAGTCTGATTGCAGGGTGGAAACAACACTCATTTCCCCACCCCCAGAACCGCTAGATGAAACAGCTGTGTTTGTGTGTATATATTTGTATATACTCTTCTTCCTCCACAAAACAAATTACAATTAGAGTTAACCGCATCTGATCAAACAGCACATGAAAAAGGACGGGATAGAAGATCTGCACTTGAAACACCTGTCTCAATACAATTGATATTCTTTAAAAGCGATTTTTAAAAGCGATTTTTTAAAAAAGGCAAGTGAAACCAAAATTGATACCCATAGAAATGTTTGTGATTTGACCTTCTTTAAGTTAGGTGTGGTCTATCAGAACTGTAGGCAAAGACCTGGTTTTGCCAACAATAAGAGAGCATACTAGAAAAAAAAGTAAATTGGGAGACACTCAATCCTTTAATAACCCAACTTGAAGCCAAGGGCATCCTTAATAGGCTAGAAGATATTTCATCAAACAAAACTTTCCAACTGATTGCTAACAATGTAACAGCTGTGTCAGCAAAATTTGCCACATTGCCTGTCTCACCCTGCCACGCAGCAAGATGGGAGCACAGCAAAGCCCTGTTTAAACCTTCCTTGCTGCAGGGTATCCTCAGTTTTCTCTGTGAAGTATGTATTCAGTCCACACCATCCTTGGCAGCTAAGGTTAGGCAAGCTGCAGCAGATGCACAGCTAGCACATGGTAATGGCATGAATGATGATAGGTAATGATTTTGTGAACATGGCCCATCATTTGGGCAGTCAGCAAGAGACACAGATAAGGATCTGTCTTATCACATTCATGCAGAGAAGCTTTAGGCTGCAGAAAGAGTAGATGGATATTTATTCCAGGCCTACGATGCTGAAGGTAGCATGAGGTGTTGGCGAAGACTATGCCATCGTACACCTGACACATCATAGCCATCTTCCACGAGCTCTTGGGTAAAGAAAGGCCCATTTTATTCCCAGGCTGGTAGGCCAAGGATGGAAAGAGCTACGGAGAGCTAGAAAAGTATTTCAGACCTTGAAAAGTGGGGCAGCTATCCAAACGCTGCCCTGAGAGCATCACGTTGTGGCAAAGATGTGCCAAGAGAGAGAAAGTCAAACGTATGCTCCTCAGGGAGCTCCTGCTTCATGGGTCAGTGAAGGAGCTCACGAATCAGGCACAATTTTAGGCTCTTTTGTTGTTTGAAATTAGTCCCTTCGAAATGTTACAGTCCTAACCAAGTAAAGAAAATTCTTTGGGCACCGAATATTTAGAAAAACATTGCCCCAGTGAGAGCAAAACGGCAGGGAGGGATGCAAGAGGAATGGCTGTACCCAGCAGTACAGATTGAGTCCTGTGCAGGCTGTACCCTTAAGAGTGTGTCAAGCAGGACTTTGCAGACTTCCCTTTTCCTTAATTTTTCCACTTCATTAGTTTTCCCATAGGAAAAAAAAGATGCAGACACAATGGATAAGACATTTAGGTCAAGACTTTCATAAACAGGATCCTAATACTAGTCTCTGAACAAGTGGCCTGATTTTTAAAATTACTAAGAAAGCACTATCTCCCACTGCCTTAAAAGAGCACTGGCTTTTTCAGTATCAGGTTATTTAGGGGTCTCAGTCTTACTTTCCCTCTGAATTTCATCTTCCCATAGCACAGGCTCAGTACTGGCCTGCGAGTCCATTCTAATGATGTTGCACATATGAGGCCAGATCCAAGAAAGCCTTGAAAGAATAAGGCCCCTATTTCACTCAAGCTAATTGGGAAATCCTGAGTGCACCATGGCAAGCACTGACTGCTGTATTTACATCACACCTCAAATACCTTTAATTTCCAGTAAACCACAAACATCCTCTTCACGCATCTACAGGAATGCTCAATTCTGGCGTGTGCTCTTCTGAACCTCAGTCTGGAGGTGCCCCTCTCCCTTAATGGCAGAGGGAACCCAATGGTTTAGCCCATCACACTTTAAATAGCTCAAGATGGCTGAAATCTCTCCCATGGTTTGCTATCTCTGTACACGTCTCTTTGCATTTTCTGGACAGAATTAGAAGCAGGGCCAGCCTTTATTACAGTCAGGTTAGATTAGTGCTCGTGGTTAGAGCAGTGTCTTAGGGCTAAAGAACATCTGCTTCATATTTGCTCTAAAAAACCTGAAGAAAGCCTGTGCTGCCCTATTTCTCCCCACTCACTGGCAAAGAGCCCCATGCCAGCCTACATGTACCTTCTGCCTCCCACGTCACTGTTCAAGTTCCAAATTGATCGTCTTTGGTGCTCCAAAAAAAAAAAAAATCTCCTTTCCTATCAGCTTTTGAACAATTTTCACTGCTGGAAATAGAATTTCTACCCATGTATTTCTGAATTACTTTGCACAACAGTTTGTAAAACTTCAGAAAATACTATGTTAAATGAAGCACTGATGGGTTTTGTATCTGGAACTGAAAGGGATTGATACTTTTTGAAGTATTTTGATTTGCCTTTTTTCTATAAAAACTGTATTAAGTATTAGTAATAATACAAGACATACCTTAAGGAAACAGACTACCACATACTAAACTTGTTAACCTGACAGGCAGAGCATGGCAGCATATAGTCCCCAATTCAGTACTGCTTTTAAGCCTATGCTTAAGGTTATTTAAACCAATGCTTAAGAGCCTAGCATGGGCTGCACTCATTTCCCAGCCACAGACCCAAACTTTTAAACCCTCATTCACTCACATCCTCCACAAGAGATGAAAAAAAGCCAGATCAGCACCAAAGGATGAGACAGGATTAACACAGGGATCCAGCATCTCTCACAAGCAGTGTCTACCTAGCAACAGAGATCTGCTGACCCCAGGTCACATTACAAAGGATGAGAGCATATGAAATGCATTTTGCTATATACTAGAGAAGAAATGAAATTGTATATAAGGGATCAAGTGCTGCAGTAGCACAAGGCAGGTCTTGCTCTATCTCTGTGCCCATCAGTCCAGTCCCAACAAGGGGTAAATCAGACTTAATCTTTTGCACTAACTCCACCAAACATGTTTCATTTGAAAAAAGCTTAAGGTGAGATTTATTTTTTTCCATGCAAGCTCCTGCCACAACCACTGTCAAGATACTTGCATGCATTAAAACATGACAGATACTAAATTATGAAGTGCGTTATATTTCTTTTTAAACACAACTAAGCATGTCTTTGAAAAGGACTTATACCATCCTAAATTTTAATTCAGCTCCTGTTTGTCTAAAAGAGGCATCTTCTCCCTCTGCAGTCTCACTGTGCTACAGCTGTTGAGGCTATCATAATACTACATACTGCTACGTTGATATAAAGCTAAGTGCTTTTTTTATATACTTATGAAAAAATGGATCAAGCTTTATCAAACCTTGTTAGCTATTTGTCTTTGTCCTCTCCTTGCACCAGGAGTAGATCCTGCTGACAAAAAGCTAAGCAGTGCTGAAGATTACAACGCCACAGACAGAGAGCAATAGGAAGGAAATATGTAACAGAAATAAATTAGTCTCTTAGCGAACAAGGACCCTGTTTCTGAATAAATGTCCTCAAGAGGAAGGAAAATCTGTGATGAAAACCCAAGTTTTATAAAACACAGCTAATTTGCTAAATTGCCTCAGAACAGACTGCTTTTTTTTTTTTCTTCCCCCTGAAGATTTCCATGGAGATACCAATGTTCCTCACATAGAGCACTCTAAAAGCCAATAATATAATATCTGCTGCTTTTACACCTCACTCAGACACTTGACACACAGCACTTCATGACCTGTGCTGGTCTTCCAGGTGCTGGAGGTGACAATCCAACCTTTTGGCTGTTTGATGAGAACAGATCCGTGACCAGTTCTTGCTATTTCCAGGTTTGTGATAGTTCTTTCAGCTGCCAACAAATTTTCAAACATATGATATGCCGCAGATCTTGTGGTTTGGATTTCCTCCAGCACTTCACTAACATCTGCCAAATTCCTGTTAAATCCAACACTGGTTGATGAGCACTTTCCGATGGTGTTGAAACTTAATGCAAGTAACTAGTGGAAGCTTGGGAGCAATTAAATTTTAATCAGAGAGAAGTTCAGTTTTCAGCACTGTGAGTTATCTCTAGTGTCTAAATAGCTAATATCGATAATAATCCTCGTTTCCTCTTGTAATCAGCAGCAATGAGCCACAGAAAGGGAGAAAAGTAACAGCTTCAGAAGTCCCCTTCCCAAGAAAGCCACCCACCGTATTAATAATCTATGCAGCCTTTCTCTCTGACATGCCATCCGTACCCCAAATTACTCAATTGTGTTTTCCAGGCGGATCCAAGCATCCATCCCTCTCCTGACTGCGTCTCCTCGGTCTCCTGTCCAAGACGGCCCCTCGTGTTCAGCTCTGCTGGCAAGGCTGCTCGTCTCGCTGCTCTCCAATGTGGTTTAGGCCAAAGGATAAAGGCGAATGCTTCCTTCTGAAATCATGTATAGCTTCTTTCCACCCTCCTTCCAGCACACACCAGGTCCTTGTGTGTGAGCTGGCCTTTGCCTGGGTTCCTGGCTTCTTCCTCCAGCTGTGCCTGGGGCAGTGGGACACTCCCAACCCTTCTCCAAATCCCTTCTCACCATGGGCTATGAATCTACAGATCTCTTTCCAAAGGCTGCCTAATCCACAGCCTTCCCCATCCTTGTAAACATGCAGGATGAGTATGATGGCTTCTCATAAAAAAAAAAAAAAAACAACCCAAAAAAATCAAGGTTTACTACCTCTCAGTAAGTGACGGATGCCAGTTGAGGTCCTTTTACTACTTTGTCACAGTGGGCTCAAAGCTTTCCCACTGCTCTTCCAAGTCCAAAAATCCCCTGTCATCAACTTAATTTTTGCACACCTCCAGCAGGACCAACACAGCAAGCGGAGCTCAGCACCTCCCAGGCTGTTCTTAATAGAAAATGTACACCCCAACAGAATTGTTGGTGGCTGAGGTCTGGGAACCATTCGGAAAGTGGAAGGATCCCTGGAAAAGCCATTCTTCGGTATGAAATCTTTGTTTGAAGGTGGCCACGTGAGCAGAGCCAGGCTTCAGGGAAGCACAAAATGCAGCAGTGAACTCCCTGGCCTTTGAAGTCTACACAGAAAGAGGGAGAGATAACAGACGCTGGGGATTTTTTTGATTTCTTTACAAGTGAAAATATCCTAAACACCCTCAGCATGTGCAGCTTGGGGAAGTTAGATGAACAGCTGCCTGGAACTGAGCACTAATTCATCCATTTTGCTCTCTGTTAATGAATACAGACAATGGAAAATCAGTAGATGCGGAAAACCCATGATTTTTACGGATTTACAGACTGATTTTCTGTACCTCATCTAGTCATTTTTATGCCTGTGCAAAGTGACGGCACAGTTGATGTAAAGTACTACCGAATTATCATAGGGATATTTTTACCCTCCATTTCCACTGGTGCGGCAAATGGCTACAGGTGTCAAAAACAAAAGAAAATGCGTCTTTTAGCAGAGAAAAGGAATATTCAGCAAAACTAAAAACGAAATTAATTTATTATCCACACTGTTTTCTGCAGTTCAGAAAACACGCAGGTATATGTACTACTTCATGTCCACTAAGTCGTGTTTCCCTCCACCCCTGCTCCAAATTTTTCCTATTTAAAGTGGTGTGCAACCACCAGGATCTCTTTCGAGAAAGGGAGGAGGAACATAATTCCCAGTTGCAATTCTGTGCTGGGACAGCCTCTTTCTCTCACATTTCTCACCCGGTAAGACCTGTACCCCACTATACATTTCTGTTGGTACATTACAGCTTGAAGCTCAAATCCAGCTGGATTAGTGACAAACTGCGCTGGGCTCAAGGAAAGATTGAACACAGAGCAAACAAACCATGTTCTGACTTACACAGCCTCTCCTGGATCCTAGTTATAAATTTTTTCCCCTCAAAACACTGTGTAGGGTAAGAGAAACATCTTCATAAAATGTGCGTGCAGCTATGCGACAATCTTCTTATTTTAGTTAATGGCAAATTTTAAGGCCACAGTCATTATGACAGGACAGTTATTCCCATGTGCAGATGCAAAATCCCTTTGAAGCTGAATATATCCACAGTTCAAAAATGCACCAAATCCCAAGTACTGCTAAGAGGAGGCAAGGGGAAATTTAATTTCCAGCCAAAGCTGGAAGGATCCAGCAAGGATAACGCAGCCCACTGTAATGCCATTACAGTATCCACACTTGAATAAACCATCCGTCTTCAAAATATAAATGGAGATTCTACTTCTTGCACTGGTTCACAGACTTTTAAAGCAAGAAGACATTGTGGCATCATCTGCTCTGACCTCTGCGGGAACTAGCTGGTACCGTTCCAGCCCCTGTGCCAAAAACTCAGGCTCTGGGGTTTGTGTCGCTGTCAGATTGGTCTCACTGTATAACTGCTGAATCTGCCTGCTGAGAAAGCAGTGAGTCCTAGCCAAAAATTGGCTCACTACCCTTTATCTTTGATATGGGCATTCACTGCATTGAGTTACTACAAAGCTACTCCAGTTAAACCCCAGCATTATTAATCAGAAACCAGACTCACTATTGATCTTATTCAGTGTCATTTCTGCAAGCACGCGCACAAAACCCATAAACCAACGGGCAGCCCCCCAGAAACTGTAGGTTGAGAACAAACAGACAAAATCTTCACTTTAAAAAGAAGAGAAAATCCTACTACTTTTCCAGGTGAAATTAGCAGTGTCTCTATTTGACATCTAGAACGCAGTGAATACCACAGTCTCCAAAAACCATAGCAACCAGAAAATGTGAGCAACACCTTTTTTTTTTTTTTTTGCTTAAATAGTTTTTCACATGGCCAAGATTACTGCTTTGGTTTTTAAGATAAAAGTGTGGCAGCTGGGAGGCTTCAACCTGGAACATGGCTGCTGGAAGAGCCATGAATGATTTCAGGGCTTTTGGAGATTTTGCATCATGTTTCCTTGTTTTTTTTTTTTCAATCAACCGCATTCAATCAAAGACTTCAGCTATTCCTCATTCACAGCCAGTATCTCTGTGGGTATCCACACTTGGAAGAAGTTTTTCCTATCTGAGAAGTTAGCCACATCCAACAATATAGGTGTTTGGACAGATCCTTTTTTTTCCCCACAGTGCTATATAACTTTCTTTTCCCTATAATTTACCTTTTCCACTTAAAGAAAAGGTGAAATACCATCAAACAAAAGCAGAGCAACAACCTGCATCAGGACAAGAGCCAAGAGAGAGTAGCAATTTGCAGCTCTCTCCATGAAGCAAGAGTAGAGATTACTGCCGTTTAAACCCACTTCCACCTTGCAATTTCCACAATTTCCTGCTACTTTGCAGCCTGGTGTGTTAAAACCCAAGACACCAGAGCCGAGGTCTGACTTGAAGAGAAGCCCATCTTCTTCTGCTTGGGAATTACACCATATTTCAAGGCAACATACATCTTGCTGTGGACAAAATTAAGTCCAATAAAACCAATTTCCGCTCTGACATTATTCAAACATGGCCACAATCAAATGGAGTAGAAAGCCAAATGAAAAACCCAAGCGCTAAAGAGATTTCATAGATGAAGGCTGAAAAGCTCCACAGATTTGAACCCCTCCTGCTAAAGACGGATGACCTGAAGTATATTACAGTTTGTGCACTGTAAAATTCTGCGACTTCTAGCTATACTCATCATTTTAAGTGGATCATGTACTACACTCCCTTCTGCAACAGCTTAAATCCCACTATGTGATTATCTTCTCCTATAATACCACACTTTTCAGAATAGCAGCACACCAGCGTTAGGAACAAACCCTGACAAAAGAAATTTAAGGACAAAAGAAGCACTGAGGGATACAGCCTAAATAACTACACTGGGGATGGCTGTGGTTCACCCTTGCTTGGGGCTGTTGCTGTAACTGTGTGAAGTACTTTTGCCTTTTGAAAAGTGCTGTATAGGTAACTGCCAGCTATCCAGTTGGTAATATTAGCTTCTTCAAAGATTTCTGATAAACTGCATCGGACTTTAAGTGGACACAGAGAAAAAAAAAAAAAATCTTTGGAATTAGTAAAAGTTCCCCATATATTTTTTCTTTATTCTTCACCCATGTAGCTTTAGCCAGCTGCCCACAGAAGTCCTGCCCCGTCTCCTGAGGCTGCAAGAGTGGCAGAAGAGATTTGCGCTAATCCTTGTTGATCTGACATTGACTTGCGGTCCCCGACTCCAAACCCTCTCATCTAGCACGGTATCACAAAAATGCCCCCTTCGGACCTCGCCCCACCAGCCCTGACACAGCTTCAGGAAACAAAGCACACGAGCAGATGCATCCATGTCATTTAAATACAGGGCTGCAGGTTAAAACAAACCTCTAAGCAGCAAATTAAATGTACGATGTGCCTCCTTCTCCCTGCCAGCCAGCAAGGCATGGGGAAGCAATAGCTGCACTACCACCCTGAGGACACAAAGAGCAGAGCCAAGGCTGCATCTCAGTCCTGCCTGCAAATTGCAGGGAGTGTTTCCAATCCTCTTCCTTTTTTCCCCCTCCTATTCCCTCCCCCCCCCCCCCCCCTTTTTTTTTGGGTGTGTGAACAAATGATAACTCTGTGAAAATCAGAGAACAAAGGGAAGATCAAAGAGTGCAGGTAGCTAGATCATTATGTATCCCAGCTGGGGCAAAAGTTTAAGCCTCTAAAGCTTACTTGCCAAGTTATTTTAGAGTTATGCCAAGAGAGCTGTGCCCTCTGAAGCTTCCTGGCATAGGAACTGTTGCGAGACAAAGCAATGAGGTTTCCAGTGCTGCAGGAGAGATGTCAGACTGCAGGAGCCACCAACTACACAGGCATCTAGTTAATTCAAATGCAATTACGGTCAATAAAAGCTGCTCATTACTTACATCTATTTGGTGTTGGAGTCCGAGAAATGCTAGTTTATATACCGAGGCCCTCTGGGGGGTGAGGATTTTGGGGCAGAGGCTGGTTTTGCTGCATATCCAAATAACAACTTGAAGGCTGAGGTGCTCACAGACCACTCTCTTCCCCATGTTGCACCACTCCAGAGGTGGTCAATGCCTCTGGTATGAGGCTCTACATAGACAATATGGTGGGGATTGGGCTGGAAGCGTGGATCAGAAAAACAGCCTAGAAATACCACCACATCCCAGATGGGATTTGCCTAGAGAAAAAAATCCAGGACTGTAACTGTAGCTTGGGCACTTCACTAGGTGCCCCTTCTGCCCTGCCTTTTCTAGCAAGCCATAGATGGATGCTTGGTCTTACCCCATCCTGCTGTCCTTGAAATAGGGAGGTGCCAGGTGGTGGATACACTTCAAACACCATCAGGTAGCCAGAAACTAAAGCTCAGTCCCCTCACAAGATGCAGTGGACAAACACCCAGATTTGAAACTCATGGATGCAACCTGTCCTCACCTTGCATCAACCTCTAGGCCCGAGGGCAGTCAGGAGACAGGTATTTGACAAGTGTTTTTGATCTGGCACTGCCTGGTTGAAGAAGAGTCCTTTCCAGGCATGCTGGGTGTGAGTCTGTACATCTGTTCAAAATCCATTCAGAGTCCCAAACAGCAGTGCTTGCAGCAACACAAGTGCTTTGCTATTTGGCCTGAATCTACTTGCACTCTTTGAGTGTGAGCTACCAGAGAGGGATGCTACCAGGCCAACCTACCATGGCAGGAGGGACAGGCACTACTATCTCTTAAAGCAGCCCAGCACTGAGAAAGTATTTTGGACAGGAATCTTACCTCAGAAAAGCAACCTTTATGTTTGGAAACACTCAAAGATGCAATTTCAGGGGGTGGGAGAACCTAACTTGCTTGGCATGCACCTCTGTTCCTCCATCCTTGCTACTGATATAATATGCTCAGTATCCTCCCAGCACCTCTTGCACTGCTGAATGCAATCTGTACTAATTAGCTGTGCACACAGCTCTTTGTTTTCTCCTATGTTGTCTTTCCTCCCACATTTTTCTGCTTTTCTACTTCTATTGAATTTTTGCAAGACTTATAGCTTTGAGCCAGCTACGAATGGGGGTAAAATGCTTTGTGCTAACATGCTTTCCCTCCTTTCCATGCCAGTGTTCTCTTCAAATCCATAACCACACCTCTGGGACCATGTTTTCTGGATCTAATTTGTGCAAACAAAACATAAGGAATATGCTAATTTCACTAGCTACTGATTGCAAAAGTCAATACTCCTAGAGCCGTTGCTGCCACTTCTCATCTTATGAATTCTTCTGAAAAAAGAAAAAGTGCAAAATGTATTACCCATGTGTGTAGGTTACCAACAACAGTGCCTAGAGAGCACAACAAACAAAAAGTATTTTAAAGTCTAATTCCATTTATTTTCTGTGTGGAAAGGATAGGACGTGTATTTCTGTCATTAGTTGCTGATTTCAGAAATATTTGCACATTAATTATGCTGTGTCAGCAATAACCAACCAGCTCCACAATTGCTTTTTCTCTTTTCCCATAAACCTAGAGCTTCTACAGAACCAAAAAGACCATTTCCCATTTCTTAGAGTAGTATGTGAAGTAAATAGCCCCAAGGTTAGAGGGTGCCACAGTTAAAATTAATTTTCTATAGAAACTAGATACATGTGTGAATGCTTGAAATGACTAATCACATAACCAGAACAAGGAAACATAACAATGAAATCTGGTCTTCAGATGACAAGCAATGGCTCCTAGGTCATGCCCAAATTTTCCCATTGTTTGGATGGAGTGACCCTTTATTAATACCATGCCATGGGATGGTGAAGAACAGCATGGGCAGAACAGTGCCTGGAGATGTGGCCCACCACATTACTCCTAAAAGGACTATGCCAACTAAGAGGGGTCCTGCTTTTAACTACTGGGGCATTTTGTCATTCCTTTGGGTTTTCCACAAGTTTTATTCCTCTAAAAGCTGTTTTAGCTCTTGCTCTTGTATTCATTTCCATTTCCAAGGGCAAGCACGACATGCAAGAGAGACAGACTGACAACCCTGTGACAAGCCAGCCCCTGCTCTGTCAGTGCTGTCCGCTCCCCGGCACTGCAGCTCAGCAGCAAAATTTAGCATTGCTACCCCAGCTTCTTGCAACATAAATACTTTTATATGATTAATGTGTGCTCTGCATGTTCTACAAATGCTACAGCAAAGTACCAGAGACTTCAGGTACCCCAAGCACTGCTATGTCGGCAAGCAGGAGAGCCTACCTTGAGCAACCAGGGCACACTGTGACCATGCATGCAGGAGCTCACTGCTCCATAGGGACTCACGAAGATCAAGTCGGATCTCATTAAATATTTAGGAGCTTAATTTCTCAGTGATTTCAATGGGCAGGTAAGTATCAGAAAAGAAACCAGTGGTCTCTACAGAGTCAGATGGGACTTTCAGGGTCTGCGGTGCACAAAGGGCTCTAAGTAAGTGCCATAAGTGATCAAACAGGACAGCTATGGCAGAAATTTCAGCTCCCTCCCAGGAGCCATTTCACAGAAAGCAGAGGAGAGCTGACACAGAAGCCCTGCATCTGAAAGCGGGGCCTTGAGATTTCACTGTCAGCAAAAAATCCCTTCCCACTAAATATGGCTCAGCATCTGCCACTCTCCAGTCTCCAGCCTTTTTTCGCTCCAGTAATGAACACCTTTGTAAAAATAGCTGTAGATTAGAAAAGGAATTAACCTCCAAACAAAGGAGAAGCTTAATTAAGCACTGCACTAAAAGAAAACAGAGGGGAAGTACAGGTTAAAAAAAAAAAAAGAAAAAAGACAAGACAGCTGCGCAGACTTAATTCCAATTTCCCCTCTTGTAGGTCATTTTACCCAATGTAATTTCCTTTCTGTATTTGGGTGAGTTTGTTACTGAGGCACTGCCCATTAACAGAAGGGGTTTTGTTGCTTTCCATTCACTTGTACCTTTTTTAATGCTTTGCATTATGAGCTGTCCATCAAAAAAAAAAGCAAAACAGATTTAAATTAGACTTTGGGAGTATGCGATTTCATAAACTTCTCCCCAGAGAGCTTCAGCTAATTAAACAAATGATCGCAAAACACTCACAGTGTCAACCCTGTCAGTTTCTATGCGAAATATCTACACCAAGCTCCAGTTATTTAGCCAAACACAATGTGGAGGAGCAACGTGCTTTAAAGATAAACACAAACCTTAGGCTATAAGGGGGCACACACTTCTTAAAACCATGGGTTAGATTACAGAAAGGCCAAGGACTTTGAACATCTCTGCCCACGGCCCTGAAAACAAGCAGGCACAGCTACGCCGATCTGAAAAGGACAAGAGCTGAAGGTCTGTGTGGCCAGGCTGAAAAGGAGACCTCAACAGGTTAAAAATATGGATGAGTACACTGGGCTTCTCTTGATGTTTGGTTTGAGCTCTATGTAACTGACAAGAGAGCAGGTTAGGAGTGGTTAATGATGCTCAACGAAATCTCCGGAGTTTTGCTGTTGAATTGCAGCAACTCGGTGCAAAAGCTGGGAAGAAGGAAGCAAGCAGGAATGGGTGCCTGGGGTAGGAAACCAGCAATATCAATGTTAGGTGATTAGTCTGTGCATAGTTGCTAGAGGCAGTGAAAGTCTCAACTGTCCGAAGCTAAAGGATTTTAAATCTCTCTATATGTTACATAAAAGTATTCTTTAAAAAAAGATTTTTTCTTTCCCATCCTTTCAATCTCATCTTGCCTTCCTCTACTCTAAGCTGTGTGGCTTGCCCAACAAGCCCTCTATGCCAATCCTCTCTGTCCAAACCATGCAGCCTGTCTTTACCCTCTGGTACTTCTCTCCCCTTGACCTCATCCCCAATCCACATCCTAGTAGCTCATCACTATTCTTCCCATTTTCCTCTTTACAACACACACCTCCAGTATGAAGTACCCACTGCCTCCCAGGGCTGACTACTCCTTTCCCTCCCACCCTCCATCCCGCTTTTGTCTCACACTATATTTAATTTGCCCAAGCGAGTGACACTTCCCAGGCCAGGCACCTTAGCTTCTCGTTGGATTTTATGATGAAGTGTGCACAATGAGGTATAACATGAATTATTACAGCCTTGAATAGAAAAATGTAATACTAACTTTCCTAAAGACCTGTTAAGGGTCAGAGAACCCATTGTACAAGGTTTGAGCAAAAAGGACAGTGAGGAGGGAGAGGACAGAAGAAGGGAGAAAAAGTGGCTCTGCTCATCATGGCAGGGTCAGAGGCTGAAGCTGATGTTAAACAACACTAACAGTGTTAGGATGCTGGCAAGCCCCAGCCCTGCTTGAGAGACGCTGCTTGCCAGGCATCCAGCAAACAGGACTGACCTCAGCTGGGCGGGCTGCTTGCTCCACACCTCCCAATTTAGGAGCTGAGATTAAGAGGGGATAATCCTCACTGTACCCAATCCAGGTGCAAACCCAGCTCTGGTGCACTGAATGTTTGAAAGTGGGAGAGGTAGTAATAAGAGGTAAAAATTTTCTGTTCTCAGGTGTAATGGCCATGATAATCCTGGATACTCCTGAGGATACCGTCCTGGTCGAATCAGCTAGGTGCAAGGCATGCCAGAATTGAGATGAGCTCCTACCCATCCAGTCCTCCCTCTCTGTGGCTGCTTCATGCCTTGGCAGCAGTATTAATGACAAAACAGTTTTGAAAGGGGAAACTCAGTTCAGAACATTCCTTTAGGAGGAATGCCAAGATCCTTCCTTGTTTATTTTATTTGTTGTGTAAACATTTTTATAATACTCATCAATACAGTCTGTAGAGTGTATTTTTTTAAATAACCAGCATGGACATCAGTATCTTGCTCGTGACTCTGGCCTTATTTGACTCCATACACTGAAGCTAATGCATTATGTTGCCATTTTACTTTATGTATTGTGCTGGCTCCTACTTGATTGTAGGCTCTTAGTGAACCAACCTAAATGAATCAGAAGGTACTGAAATCACATAATAGACACCAGCACTGGAAATGGTCAGGAAATAGGAATTAAGGATGAATGCTCTGTTTACATGATCAAAACCACATTAAGGCACAAGAAGGCTGAGAAATTCTTTCCTGAATGTGTCTGGTAAAAGCATTCAGTTTGCTTCTGCCAGATTCCGTCTTAGCAGCACTGGTTCCAGATTCCTACTGCTGAGCAATTTTAAAGTTCAGTGAACAAATTCTTTCAATTGTTTGGTTTTCTCCCTTTTTCTGAGTGAATTCTTCTCAAATTCAAGCTTACTTTTTGCCTCTAGATGTGAGCGACAATCTGCAGAGGCTCTAATCAAAATGGTGCATTAACTTCACTTTTTCCCCCCCTTAACTTCTTCAATGTACAGAACCCAGCTTGCATAGTTATGATCACAAAATATTAACATAATGTACCTCTTCCTTAGCAACAGCTATAGTGTCAGGGGAATGCAGCCCATAATAATGCAGCCTGATCTAGAAGCACAATAAAATATAAATAAGCTTGTTACACTTCAGCGGCACACAGGATTCCACCGTGAAGAGCCTTCGTGAATTTAGAAACCTCATCTTCTTTTTACTCTCCAACGCAGATTACTTAGAAGAAGATTTATGGGCACACATTCCCTTTTATTCCAGAAAATGAAATGTAATTGTTTACTCAGTAACAGTATTATTTTGCTGCACGTCTACTACTAAATTTGTGGGCATAATACAGACATGCACACACACACACACGTCTGCGCAAAGCAGCACTCCTAATGAAATAAAGATGAAACCAGAACTTAGAGAAAATCTAAAGGGAAGACTGCCATGACAGCATCCATAATCGCGGTCATTTTTTAATGAAAAATGAACAAGCAATTTTCGCCAAAAAACAGCTGCAATGAAACAAGGGATATCCTTGCTACAAATTAACATGCTTCATGTAGAACCCTCTATAAGACTCCTCGTGTACTGTATCTGCAAAAAGAACAACATCCTCAGCTGGGTAAGGGCAAAGTCTTCCTGCCCCAAGTCTAGCTGGTTCTCTCCATCCCTGAAAGCTCCTTGGCCAACAGCCCCATGGCTGTTGCATCCTCATTCATGCTCTCCCTCTAACACTTATAATTACATTTAACCAACCTTAGTATCTCTTCTCAAAGATAATCAAGATCTTTTAAACACTGCTTCTTGCAAGTTTTTAAGGAGAATGAACTACATCGAGCCAATCTGCAGAAAATAACAAACTATTTGGAGCTAAAGGGTATCGGTCCTTGTCTTCTGAGCAAGTATTGCAAGTATCAAGCCAAATATACTTGGCTGGAAAGCTTAAATCATGAGGCCTCTTATGAGGGAGCCAAGTTACAATCTTAGCAACAAGGCTCCATGTTTATCTGTAAATCAGTATTTAGTATGCATTTATTAAGGCTGGGATTTCCAAAAGTGCCTTTCAAGAGTGAGGTACCCAATTCACGGGCATAAATTTCCCTCTGAATGGATTATATCACATGACTAGGATGCCTCTGTAACAAACAACACACAAAGGGAAGAATCAAAATTCAACAATCTGCTTTAAGGAAAGTCAAGGGCCAAAGCAGGCTCTAAACCCAAACGTTTTAGAAAGCATCAGCCCACTGACTGGTGGAAATCTCTCATTTTCAACAATTTCTGGTTCAACCCAAGATGAATCCAAGAGCCAAGCACTGTAAAAAACCTGCTTACCTACAGAAAATCCCACTGCACAGCTGAAAAGCCATCAAATGAATACAAAACTCTTTGACTCAGTGCTGTCAACAGCAGTATGTCTGAGCCTAACATGATTTGCTTGTATGGGAAATCGGCTGCCTGCCTTTCTAGAAATGCACAGCTTAAGTCTGATGAACTTCGATGAGAGCACACTAAACTTGCTCATTGAGTAGTAAGATACTTCAGCATTTTATTGGAAGGCAGCCAGACTACACCACTGAATAGCCCAGGTTTTTATCCATTGCTTTTCCTAACTTGTCTTAAACCAGAACACATTTTTTACATTTGTTTTGTAAGGGTGAACTGCTTTCTTTAAATACATTATATACACAGTGAAAAATAACAACCACAGAAAATGAAAAGAATAAAGAAAGTATTTGCCAGGACAAGATGCTATAGATGTAACATGATATTCCACCACCGTAAATATGTTAGCACACATGTCACTCAGAAATCCAAGTCACAAGTCCATGAAACCTTAATATTTTGTTAGGTAAACATACCTTTCATTATCTAGTCTTAAAATAATTTTGTACTGCCAATGGAAAACTCTATCAGACACTAAAAAGTCATCTACTATTATAAATGGTGTTAACTGGATAATTTTTCACCCAGATTTATACTTGAGGAAGAATAAAACAAATATTATCCCTGTAGCTGCAACAGAATAAAACACGTTTTCTCATTAAGTAACAATATACCAATAATATACCAATAGTGCTATATCGGAGGCAGCTTCCTAGCTGTATTACTAACAAACCATCTTCTCAGCTTTAGAGTTGCTTTACACCAGGGTTTTAACCCCACAAGGTCATATATTAAAAAAATTAGATCATAAAAATGTATAAGAGGTATTTCGTAAAGGGACACTCACCAACCTAATCCTCTGAATTTGTACCCATTTCATTTGTGAATATCCACTCCACAGGCCCTGCACGGAACAACTGGGATCCTATGTCCTGATCTAACACACGTGTATGCTTCCAAAGGACTCCTCTAGAAAAACATTGTTGCCCTATCCTCCATCCTTCCAGGTGATGATGACACAATTCACATATGTCACGCAGCACTTCTATAAATAGGCACCATATGACATAACATGAGAGAAGATGGAACATACAGCAAAGGATGCAAGCACCATGGCTGCAGTGGCAGGTAAAGACTTTCCAGTGGCTAAGCTCTGTGGCAGAGGGCTTCCGTAGGAAGTGTCACCTCACATTGTATGCCTTTTTAATGTCTTTGGACAGGTAAAATGAAGGCTAGTTATGCCTCTCAATCAAAGCAGTGCAGACCAATCCTATTCTCTTTTAAACAGGCATATGGCTTAGGAAATCAGTGGACCTGAAATTTGATCTCTCATATGATTTATTTGCCATCTTCTCCCACTACACAAATATAAATATAACAGGCATTTTTCTGCAGCCCTGAAATGATTCAGAATTAATACCAGATGACAAAATGGACCATGTACCAGGAGGAGAAAAGTTACAGTAAAAGCTCCTTCCCATTAATGGGGTCATTCATTCATATGGCCACTATTCCACAGGGAAGCTGGACATAAATTATGTATTTGACATCTAGTTATAGACGATTATATCTGACATAATGAAGTTATAATGGAAGGAGTTTGCACATTGTTTGGTTATTAAGTGCCCATTTCTTGTCCCTGCACCAGGTGCAATGGTGATAGGCCATACAAATCATCCAGAAGAAATGCCAAAATGGGCTCCCTTACTGATAAAGCACCACACATGTTTATTAATTTAACAGCTTGTCTTATGTCTCCCCCATCTGCTCATTTAAAACACTTATTTGCCCTATAAATATTTCAGAAAGAGAAGTGTAGGCAAAAATTAGTCTGGCAGAAAAGAGGAAAAAAAAAAATTTGAGAAGGGTCTCATGCTGTATACATCACTATGCTCTTTTTTCCATGTTGAATTGGTTCAACAGCTTTTTTTCAAGCTGTTAATAGGACATTCACTTTAGATTAGTGATGCTTGAGGGTGCACCACCATAGCTGACTCTGCTTTCCAGCTGTTGCCACTGTCAGCTGGGTGAAAACTTCCACTGCTGATGGCAAAGCAGCACAACTTACTACAGCAGAAAATGAAACCCACTGTCAAAAAAATCTCCTGGGTGGATGTCTATGTCCATTTTGAGCTTATCAGGTTGTATGGTAGCTTCAAACAGCCTACAAAGAATAACATTTCAAGGCATCTTTAAATCACAGTTCATCCTGATTTTCATAGCAAAACTTTACAAGGCAGCAGCTAGCTGGCACAAAAAGCTAGTTAAGAATTTATTTTTTTTTTTTTTTAGATGACTAGGAATAATGGAAACGGTGTTAAACATCACTCAGACTGTTCCCCCCGCTCCTCAAAATCCTTAAATATTTTCAGGTGTAAATACTGTGAACAGTTCCCACCACCATACAGGATTTAGCACTCCTCCTTGAGAGACTTTGTTAGCTCCCAGCTTTCTGCTAGAGTGAATGTTGTTATCTTATAAATAAACAGCAATGCCCTGAGGTGCCCCTCTGCAATGAAAACACACATTCCAAAGAAATAAGAGCAACAGTTCAACACCATAGTAAAAAATAAAACGGCGAATGGCATGCAATTAACTCTTTCTGACTATGGATAGCTACAGGACATAAAGTGGGACCTCGCTGATGATAACAAGCAAACAGGAGGACTGCAGGCTGGCTGCAAGATTTCCAGGAGCTCTGGCTACTCCAGCTATGATACTAGTTATCACCACCCATGCTACCTAATGAGGAATTAATAAATACGGAGCATGGCCCACATTCAAAGCAGCTGCCTGCTTCAGGGAAGTCAGTGTAGTCTAGGAAGGTGAATGCTTTGGTACGGATCTGAGCCACAACGACAGATTTTTGGAGAGCTCTGGACAAGACTGAGAAAAGCTATGCATCCTTGTATCTGAGCTCACCCCTCCACCGTCTTCACAACTCAAACAAGCTCCATACCTGGTAAAGCATTTCTGCGTGCGCACCTACCACACTGCCCAAAACCCACCCTGTTGCCATGCTGAGCTGTTGGAAGACTCATCTCCAGACTGGAGGCTGAGGGCTTCAAATGAACTTGCCCATCATGACAAAAAGCAAAGTTCAAATGAAAAAGAAACAAACAGCAAAGCAACCCAACAAACAAATCTGTGCAGACTTCTTCTAAACAAGGCAGCTGAAAATTCACAGTACATGCAAAGCTTATAGTCATTGCAAAACCTTTCCACTGGCTGTGCAGGTACGCTGAACAGTCATCCGACAGGTGCAACACCAGTTACCTGCATGCCTTATACACTCTGCTTGCCTGGAAAGCCACATGTGATGAGAAAATATTGCATGTGTGTTGTTGGCTTGCTGCAATGACCACTCACACGCCATGTCGGAGGGAGTGAGATCCTTTGGTGGGCTCAGCGCAGTCGTGAAGGGGAAGCCCTGAGAGCAGTCATATTTGGGAAAAAAAAGCTGAGCAAAAGCAAAGAAGAAAACTCTGTACATGACTGAGGAAAAGCAGAACACTATATAGCACTTCAGCATTACATAGGGAAAAAAGAGAATGAGGATCCCGAGCATGGGGGACCACAACCAGCATCCAGTGCATGGTCCTGTCTTGACTCAAAGACATCGAATTAGCCTCTCCCTTGGACTCTCCCACATGAAGGATGGCAGGAAAATAATATCGCCCTAAGAAGCTGGAAACATATAGCTGTAACTAACTCTAAAGGGAAGGAGCAGGATAAGTAAAAGCGGGACATGGGAGACAAGCAGCAGGACACTGTAAAGGACTCTTGAGCTGAGGGAATGGCTTTCCCAGGGAACTCAGGCAGAAAATGAAAAAACCTGGAAACAGGAGTTGTCTGGCCACCATCGGTTCAGAGCAGGGACTCCTGAAGAGCACCTTTCTTGCAGCACTGAACCCAGGGAGTGAGAGGAAGGAGAGCTGGTGTCTCAGGGCCTGGCGAGCATGGGATGCATGACCCTGTGTGTCAGCTTGAATTAAGGCAAGGAGTGCCACTGGGCCTCGCTGCCCAGTGGTCCCTTTTCTCTGGACCTGGTAAGGAGGACCTGGGCTGTGCAATGGGTCCAGCTGTCAAATCCTCCCACATCATCTGCAAAGCCATCGACCCCTTCTGCGACCTTTGGGAGAGAAAAGGGAAAAAAAGACCCAGAATGTGTGTATCCAAAAACCTGGTCTATTTTTGGTAATAAGACTTTGCAGTGCTGCTGACGTTCAGGAACAATTCTCCCGCTGGCATTGCAAATTCAAAGGGGGAGAAAAATGGCAGAATGGATCCAGCTTTTGAAGGAAGAAAGCACAAAGGGACATGCCACTGAGCTGGAGCAGACAGGAGGGAAAACCAGCAAAACCTCTGGCTTGACTCCCTGTCATGCTTCCTGAGTGGTAGCGAGAGATTCTGCATCTATGGAGGCTGAATCTCACAACTGAGGTTTACAGGAAAAAAAACCCACAGTGCCTTAACTGGGGCCAAAACAACCTCCCTGGCTAGAGAAATCTGCACAGAGGGTGAGAACGTCCCATCCCTCCTCTATTTGCTGTTTATTTCTAGAACTGGGGACCAACACACAGTTTTGCTTATCAATTCATGTTTTGGAAATGCATTGACTTCAAGCGTATCAATCTCCAAGACAACTACTCCCTGAGCTTCAACTTTCAAGGAAACCTTTGCAAAACACTAGTTCAACAGGGGAGGAGAGCTCCTCAGACTGCCTAGCTTTAAACACCTGGCATATATTTCACGTTTAATATGATTCCACATATACGCTAAAATCTGCTTCTATATAGTTTTAGTGTGTGGATTCAGTGAGTTTAATTCATTTATTTGCTGTTTTAGTACCTGGCAGAACTTGAGTCCAAACACTAAATTTAATTTATTGCTATATATGATAATTCCATAAAATCCTGTTCTAAGCCAGAGTATCAGCATCACCTTCATCTATGAAACTCTTTGCTACTGTCAGTAACCAGCATTCCATTTTTAAACACAGGTTTAATATTAAGTCTATGAGATCACAACCAGAGGTCTCTGCTACCCCTGAAATTATTCTGCATATGGATGGTGTAAACAGTTGTGTAAAAATCATGTAATCACGTCCGGATCATTAGACTGAGAGGAAGTGTATAAATAATGGTTAATGGGAAGTAATTTTAAAGCACCCTCAAATTAAAAAGGGGGTGGGGAAACAAGAAGTATCTTCATAAAAAATGCTGATTCAGGGCCTCATTTCTATTAAGTGATTTACAGTGTCATTACTGTGTTACTGTACAGAGCAGTGGTTCAGAGTAATTACCCTGTAATGCATGATGACACTAATGTACTAGTAAACTACTGGAGTTTATACTCTATTCACTACTAGCACCAGGACTCTGCAAGGCAGGTAAAAATGCCCTGCATGCATAAACAATGTGTGTAAATGTCACCAGTGATAAAATTTTTAAAAAGGAGAAGGAAGAGGCAGTTACAAATAAATCTGCCATATGAGAATTGCAACTGCGTAGACCTACTGGAGCACTAAAGCTGTATTGTTTTTTAATAATACAGGAAGGAAAGATGCTTTTATATCCCTACCCTGGCTCTATTTACATTTATTACAATTAAAATTGTCCAGTGGTTTCTTTTTGCCACACTAAGTGCAACATTGACCTGCACCTGGTGTTCAGCTCAGTGCGAGGGGGAATGCAGAAGGGAAATAAAGAGCATCAAAGCAACAGCCAAAAGCATTAGTGGTTTATGATGACTGTCATAATGCTGCTCTTCTTTTTAAAGAGTTCCAGCTATTGGAAATGTGGTGCTTTTGCCTCTGTTTAAAACAGCTCTTGTGCTTATGGGATGAAGTTTGGAACATGACCTGAGCATGTCCTAAGGTGTCAGAAAACGCTACTAAACAAAAAAACTTCATAACCCTCACATACTTAGAAAAAAAATTATTTATTACAACACTCTAATGGATTTTGGGCACTGAGGCTGAAAATGAGTCAACAGATGCATAAGTAGAGCTACACGTCCCAGATCCCAGGGCCAGAGGAAAACCTTGCTCTTCCCCCAGGAGACAGTACCAATTACTATGTTTTTAACATCCCCTAGTCACCAGCTAATAGTCTGATGCCTTCAGATCTGGCTGCCTCCCTGGCCCTCTCCTATTAAGTTACACAAGGGATTCAAGTCCTTTCACCAGTATGTAGCAGCAGTAATATCAGTCCTTTCACCCTGAGCAGCCCTTTCTTTAAGATCTCTCAACTGGGGTGGGGGGGGTGGAAGCCCTAGTGGATGCAGTTAATGTAGCAGTTCATGTTGGATAAACTCCATTTTAGCTTCTCTGCAAGTGCTGCAACCTTTCTTCCTGACCCACTTTGCCCTGCTCCTAGTGGCAATGCCATTCATCTTGCAGAGGTAGCTATGCCCTCACGAACGGCAGATCACTGAAGTTTCTGGCAGTCTTTAGCTCTTATCTTGGAGAAAGCAAGGCATAGCTTCTTTGGCTGCTGCTGTTCCAGTGTCCGTGAGTCTTCCATAGGCTGCTGCAGACTCCACAGCAAGGATTTACATTGACCTATTCTAACGAAGCTCTGAATCATCACATCCAACATCAAAGACAAAGCAAGAAGGTCCCGGAAGTTGTAACTTTCTCTGCCTTACTGGAGTGCTCTGCTATAAAGCAACGTACTAAATTTTACCACAGAACTGGAGGTTGTCAAGTGGCTTAGAATAAGCTGATGATCTCAAATGCACATGTCAAATCTCACGGTAGTTCACTCAAAGCTGAATGGAGGTTGCAGACTGCCAGCAGATGTACATGACCAGCCTGACTCACAACAAGACCAGATTTAGAGAGAGGAGTATGAATCCAGCATCCTCACAACCAAGCTCCACCACCCAGCATATGGTTGCATCTTGCAGAGATGCAAGAGAACCCACTAAGGAATAATAATACTGAGGCTGCTTCTGTGCAGCAAGAGTCAATTCCTTAGTTTTTGTTACTGCATCAGCTAAGAAAACACACATTCACACTTAAAAAGGGAAAAAACCCAGCAAACATTTACTGATCAAGTTACAGATCTAGCCACATGGATGCTGGTGGAAAAGCTCACTCAAAACTAAGGGAGCCTTTCACGCCAAGAACATTAACATTATGCTTTCATTTAGCACACAAAGTCCTTGGGCCATTTGGAGGAGCAGGGTTTGAAGTTGCAGCTGCAATTCACGGACACAAAGGTTTTTCTGTCTCCCAGATTATCAGAGACGGATAACAAAGTGAGTTTAGAAGACAGCTTTCTTCATACCACATAATGACAGTGCGCCTATCCAGATTAATCTTTCATTAACACGTTACATTTTTCAATCGTGAGCACTTAAGAGAAACATGTGCACACAAAACCACATACTTGCAGCCTTACAGTGTTTGGGCAGAATGGCGACAATCACTACAGAGGTCAATCCTGTACCCCTTCTGCCACTGTAGCACCCTTTGGAGAGTAGGGTGAAGGAAAAACCCCATCTAGGCTATAGTGTATCTCCCTGCTAACACGCTTTGGCTGTCCTCTTCCTCCCCTTCTCTTTTTCCACAACATTCCCTGTGTTTGATGTCCATACACATTTCTGGAGCTGACCAAGAAATCCCTTCATATACCTGTTTGATTTTAGCTTTGCTATTACCCATTCCAAGAAGGACAAACTGGTCATTTTGATATCCTACCCGAATATTGACAACCTAATTAAAAGGAGCCAAGGGAGGTGTAAGGGAGGTGCACCAGCCTGGATGCTTGCTCGGGGGCCAAGCCCATTTTCCCAGGACACTGGGGCAACACTGGGGGTTCATCACAACACAGCCAGAGAGCGATCCTCCAAATGGGGTAGAGAAATCACATTCATACCACTTTATTTGCACCATTCAAGAGAGGCACCTATCTTAGCAGGGCTATTCTGGCCTCACTCCATACGTATCAGCTACTAGCATTGCTCCCAAGGGCAACCAGCTCATGTAAAATTTGAGTCATCCTCTAGAGCAAACATGTCTCCTCATCAGCTCTAGAAAAAAATTCGAGCAACAGCAACACGGATTGAATCCAGGCCTGAACCACCACACTACCACTTCTGTACCCTTACTCACCTAAGGGGCAAGTGAAATCTGCCTTTTTGCATCCTGCCAGCAGTCCCCTGTGCCTGTGTGCTGCCTTTAGGAAGGAAAGGAGGGAGGCAGAGGGCAGGACCTAAGGTATACCCGTCCCTGCAGAAGTAAACTAGTGGGAAGAGCAAAACAGTTTGTGAAGAAAATGGTATGTTCAAAGCTACGTAATGGGGCATGTGGGACATGGTCATCTCTCATACAGCTCTCTTGCAGGAATTAATTTGCTCCTGAGAGTGTCCTTGTATGGAGGGTGGTAACTTTACCATGGAAGCTCTATGAACAAATGAATGATATGAACTCACGGCTATGGCTGGTTCGCAATGCACGTGCATGGAGACTGCATCACTGACTCACCCTTGGATGGCGGTCTCTCCAGATCCGAATCGAGATGGATCGGTGGGGCAATGTAGGAAACCTGCCCATGGTGAGCCTGCCCTGTGGACAAATAAGTGTTTTAAGTTCTGCTGTTTCCTACAGAGATCTATTAGGGCTATAATTACGCATACAGCATTTTTATGGCACTGGATTCAAAACAGGTTTGTAAATATTTTGTTCTATTGTGCATTTTTCACAATGAACTTCCATTTTGTGGAGACACCTGATGAAAAGTTGAAAACACTCTCATTTGTTTTGCTTTTTCCACGCAGACATGGGTACTATGCTGAATTTTAGTTATACCTGCTTTCCCACTACCATGTACATTTTGCACGCTGTTCTCTTAAAAGGCCATATGCCACAGAAGACAACTGATTTCATGCAAGCCCATTCAATCTGTTAATCTCACTCTAAAGAGTAAAGCAAGCAATTTTTGAAGGAAGCATGGTATGAAGTACAACTGCATCTGTTTTTCCCACCTGCAGAAGACGCAGATATCAGTTTGCAGAGCTCAGTATCGCTTTTACCACCATGCAGTTTCCTAGCTGCTAAAGACTCAATTCTTCTCCAGTAATTTGGAGGTAACTATACCTAGAAACTTCCATTTATAATAAAAACATGTTGTTATAATTCATCTATTTACTGTAACAATTTACAGGGTTGTTAATCTCTTTTTCTAAACATGGAAAGTTAATGACACATAGATTACGATAACAGTTAGAGTAACCTTCCCGTTTCAAGTAATATTCGTGCTGCAATAAAAGCAGTTGATTCCTCTTATGAGACACATTCCAAATAATTAATACAGCTCCCTGTTGACACTTGCTGTTGTTGCTCCAAGCAATTTCCAAGCTAGCGTCACAGACAGCGGAGCAGCGGTACAGTCTTTGGACTTCTTTGTAATGACATCCAGGAATACCACGAGCGCAGTATGCTGGTGCACATTATATGTTGAAAATATCTCTTCAGGGGGATAAAATATTAATGGGAAAGGGGAAAAAAAAAGAAGTGTGTCTGAATGGGCAGGATATATTTATCACTTTATGCTGAGGCTGACTCAGATAATTTGCATTATTAGCCATTACAACAACTGGACGTTATTCAGGTTTAAAATCTACTGACACATCATAAATTCTATATTTGCTTTTAAGTGCTTTAACATGGGAAATTTGCTTCAGGCAAACCCATAGTTAATAACGAGTTACCCCGCTTTCCCCTTCTCGTTTACATGTTAAAAATCCATTTGATGTCATTAGTGAGCACAAGTCATCATTTAATAGCTCTTGGTTCTGCAGCAGAAAGGGCAGATGGTCTGCTCTGACTCCAAGCTGCTCAATGTGCAGGATCAGTGCCCTTATAACCATAGGACAGGCTCCCCATTTGCTGCATCAAAGATACCACTGAAACATAAAACAGCTGAAGTTGGTAGGGAGCTCCGGAAATCATGCAGTCCAGCCCAAAGGCAACAAGAGCCCATGGCAAGTGTCCAGTCTGATTTTTAGTATCTCCAAGGATGGAGCCTCCACAACTGATCTGGACAAACTATACCAGTGCTTGGCCACGCTCACAAGAAAAGAAAAAGTTTTTTTCTGACATTTAAGTGTCATTTCCCATATTTCAATTTGTGCTTCTTGTCCTGTCACTGGGTGCCTCTAAGAAGAGCCTGGCTCCATCTTCTTTATTTCCCCCCCATCGGGTACTTATACATATCAGTAAGATCCCCTGGACCACATCTGGTCCAGGCCGGACAGTCCCAGCTCTCTCAGCCTCTCCCCACCCAGAGAAGCTTCAACCCCTTAATCATCATTGTGGCTCTTTGCTGGACTGGCTCCAGTAAGTCCCTGTCTCTCTCGTACTGGGTAGCCCAGCACTGGACCCGACACCCAGGTATGTCTCACCAGCACTGAGCAGCGGGGCAGGATCACCTGCCTCGACCTGCTGGCAATGCTCTGCCTAATGCAGCCCAGGAAGCTGGTGGCCTTTTTTGCCCTATGGGAACATTGCTAGCACATGGTTTGGTTTTGTTTTTGTTTAGTTTTTTTATCACCTGGTCTTGGGACCAAGTGATCCCAAATACAAAAAAGAATGATTCTGCAGGCTTAAAGGGATAGGCTGGAGTGAAGAAGGTACATGCACAGTATATGAAAGACTACAAAACATCTGAGTTTGTTTAGACATTCATTACAATTCAGTAATAACTATGGAAGTTTATGAATGTTTTATAAAAGCTTTTACTTAATATGGAGGAAGCAGTAGCATCAAATGCTCTCTTGTGATAAATGAAACAAGTTGCAGAAAGCTTTTATCTACTTGCTGTTGATGCAAAACACGCTACTTCCAAAAAAATATCAAATTTGACTTCTGTTAGACTGTATGCTCTTGCAATGCTAATAAATCAAATTTTGGATTTTAATATTCTCTCTATAAAAAAGCAATGCAAACAATTGTTGTGCTTTATTTTCTCTGCATGAATGCCAGCTTAAACTCATCAGTCTTCCCATATGAGGAACAAAGGCTCTCTACCGTTATCTGCGGCCCCCAATTACACATTTAGGAATAAGATACTTTGTAGACATTCTTGTTAACCAAGAGAACCAGTTTTTCTTTGGTTTTACTATTACTGACAACAGTGACATCTGAGAGGGTTGAGAGAAGGGAGGCAAGGGTGGGTTGCCTGAAGTGAGCCCTAGCAATGGGACTGGTACAGACACATGGAGAAAACATGGAGAAGTCAGGAGGACAAACTAGAGGATAAAAACAATGGTCCTTCTGGCTTTAACACTATTACAAGTTTTGCTACTGACTCCATTAAAAAAAAAACCACAATTTTATTCATTGAACCTATGCAAGATTTTGAGGCTGATATCACTGGTGCAGCTCAAGTCAGTCTCAAAGACCTACAGGTCAAGTTTTGCCAAGTGACGCCAATTCCCAGTCCCTTTTGTGTGAATTTTGCAGTTTCAGATGCTTACTTCACACTCCAGCTCTAGGAATGAGTGACTCCAATCTCCCTCTTTTCAGCTCCCACTACTGCAGAGAAACACTTGAAAAGGGGAGTGTGAAAGCCTTAATGGAAAAAAGAGATGGCAGAAACACTCAACACCTCCCTCTCCAAATCATCCAGTTCTTCAGCTGTTTTTTCTGCATATTGGGTCTGAGCTGACAACAGTGCAGCACCGGGAGGTGGGACATGGCCTCCCTTGCCTGTGTGACCATCTCTCCAGCTGTCAGGCTTTCATTTCTATCCGCCCATCTATTAAACCATGAGCCTATTTGATTGACTGCTCTTCAACCTGAATAGCTGCCCACATGCTAACCAATACTGGCCTGGTACCTGTGCCTATAGGAGAAGAAATGGCCGCTGTCAGGTCTTTTCCAAATTTTGCAGGATGCTCCAGAAATAACTGCACCTCTTTAAATAATTGTCTCAGTTTTTAGCTATTTAAAAAAATAGGAAAAAAAAAAAAGGATGGCTTCTGACAAAATACCAAAGGTCAAGATGTGTCTGTTGCTCATGAAAGTTGAGCATGGCTTGTAACATAACAGCTTGCACGGCCTTCTCCAAATCCCACCCTGACTATAACCATCTGGTGTTTCTACAGCCAGCTTCCAGGTAAAAAAGTAAACAGCAATCAAATGTAATCATCAAAGTAACGTGCGATGAAGTTGCCAATTTTGTATCTAATCACTGAGGTTGGGCTCCATTGCCCTTATTCCTCTTGCTGGTGAGGTCTGGCCACCAACATAGCCGATGGCCATGGCTCCCTGTGAGCGGCAACAGCAGGGCAAGAGGAGCAATGGGCAACAAGGGTTAAAGCTGGAAGACAACTGTGGGTCAGTTCTTGTCTGTTTATTTTGTATCATACCACAGGGATTCAGGTCTGGCCAACACCGCATAAATGTCAAAACTGTCGCAGGTGAGATGGGGCAAACAGCAAATGTGACATGGATGTGTCTTCTGCTCATGCCCCCTCTCTCAGTGAGGCCAGACATATGGCATCCATAGTAGCCAGGACATATGCACGTGCTGTGGCACTGGGAAAAGCAGCATGTTTGATAGCAGTGATTTTTGGGAGCAAAATGTAGATATGACCTTGAAAGTCTACCTGGTGACACGACCTTCCTCAGGTAGATGAAATAGGGGAGATGCTTGCAGATTAGAAAGTGCCTGGCTGGCCATTCTTTTCAGGCCTGACACATGAGAGATGCAACACATTTTAAAAAGCCAGTAACTTAGAAGAGCAAAGATAATGTTTTGTGAAGGCTGAATGAAACATAATAGCTTGGCCTAAGGGATTTTTTTTTTTTTTTAAAGGGATCTGGATGCACACAGACAGAAAATAAACATTCACACATCTTCAAAAATCTGCCCCTAAGTGATTTAGTCATCTACAGATGCCACAATATAAAACTACAGAAAAAAATCTGCAAATGCATGGACTAACCAAGGAAAGTAGCAGCAAAGTAGTCTCATCTGTTTATCTACTAAAAACACTTCCCCCAATCCTTTTTTGGAAACGTACCCACTGTTTGTAGCATGTAACAGGGCAGACCTCCCTCCTGACCTTATGTCAAGTTTCCAGTGCCCGTGAAATTTGATTTTTCTAGAGCACAACTCATATTGTCATGTATGCACATAGAAAACCTTTCTGCCCGGCCTTTGCTCATTTTATCCCTGAGATTTTACTGGGCAGTTACAGAAAAAACTGGATAGGAAACTTAAGACTGGAAGATTCAAACCCCCAAAAGCAAAGAGAAAGAATATCAACATTTACTGGATGAAAAATAAACCTTTTTAATATATCTGATGAGAGACCTCCTAAACATCTGATGACTTGTCTGCTAAAGCTCTGGCACTGGCAATGACATAAAGATAACTAAAATCAAAAATGGCTGGTCCTCAATTTCTCCTATTGCTTCTTTGCTCAGTGCCCATCGTACCATGGTGGACATGGACAGTTGTGCATCTGAACTGCAGTTCTCCGCCGTGCCTGACCCAGCTCCAGCAGCAGCAATGAGAAGCGACCAGGAGATACATTTTTTAAACAAACATGCTTCAAACTGTTTGTCTCATTGGGGAGAGTCCCCTTTCTTTACTGTCCTCGGGGGCGATCACTGCAACACATTTTTTTGCTGCCATGTCAGAGTGCATATCTTGCTCAGTTTTCCACCCATTTTCCAGCCTCTTTTGGTATGTATTTGTCTTCCACAGGCTCACCAGTTCTCAAGATCCTTCTTAGCCTAGCTAGCATTTCATACAGAGGATTTAATTTAATTTTGTGCTTGTACCTCTAACGACCTGGTGCTCCCATGTACCGCCTCTCCTATACCCCTTGTTGTCAGCACCTCCAAACACAGCCACCTCCATGGACTTAATTCCTCATTCTGTTTGCCCACTCGCTTGGATCACTAATGAGTTAAGTTAATAACCATGAAACTGCACATCGATTTCTGAGACTTTGATTTCAGTTCTTCATATAAATTTTTTTTTAATAACAATGAGATGGGCACACACTAGGTACTCTGAATATATATTTTAAGGAAAAGTCTTGGAAAACATACTGACAATTTTACTAATATCTTTAAAGATAAAGTATACTTTGTATGCTGTGGCCTTTTTTTCCATGGAACTGAAAAATTCCATTTTTGAAAGCAGTCCAATTTGTCTGTGATGATCTGATCTGTAAAGAACAACATTACTTTTTGGCCACATTTCTGTAATCTTCTAACTGTTAATGGGATTTTTTCAAAAATCTAATTTATTATCTAAATGTAGACTATATTCTACTTTGTTGGATTGCAAGTTCCAGGATCATCACTCTCATCCTCTTTAATTTCCAAAATTAGTACCTTTTTTTGATCCTTTTTTCTCTACTCATGGATCTTTTTGAACTCAATAATATGTAGGCATATATAAAAACATATGGAAAGATAAATTAAAAAGCTGCTAGGTTTGCTAACAAACTCTTTCAACATGTCATTAAACAAATTTCATTCAGACCTATTACTCGCCATATATTCAGACTTCTTCCAGCAGCCTTTTTTTCTGCCTTTCACCAATGACTATCTTTACAAAACATCATTTCCTCACTGCCCACCCTTTACCATTTCGCATTAAAAGCTTTCTTTTTAAATAAAGCTTTTACAAAGCCATTCCTTAACTCAGACATGTCAGAGGTAGCACTGATTCTGTCCAGTGCTTCATTTATTCATGGACTTTTATGGAGTATCTCTCTTTCATCTGTACCTCTCTCTCTTTCACTGCCCTTTTAACTCCTTAGGGTAGCAGTAACTCACCTGCTCCCTCTTCTTCTCTCCCTCCCAGGGTTATTTCCCTGTCCTTCCCCTGAAGATGTACATGCCTCTGAATACACAAAAACCCTCTTTTCCAAAGGATGCTCCCCTACTACATTATCTATGCTCTCTTGCCATTTTGCCTCTTGTATTTCACACCAGGAACCATTGCACGCTTAAAGCAAGTGCATCAGGAAAAGGAGGGTACCTGCAAATGTGGCTGCGTGTGGAGGGATTGCTGGCTCCTGGTCATGGCTGCCTTCTGAAAATGGAGGTTACTGAAACCGGCAGCCTCAACAGGCATTGACAGAGAGCCTACAATCCACGCCGAGGAAAGGCTCCTGTGTAAAGCCAGCATAACAAGCAAATGTTTCTTTTCCCATACTGTTCTTGACAGGAGCAAAATTATAATATTGCAACTCTGTATGTTGTTTAACCGTACGTTGCTTTTGAAGAGGTCATAAAATGTATATAATAGCAGCTCTTCCAAATGTCAATATTGTGTGCTCATGCATCTTATTTTACAGGTGTAATTTAAAGTCTGAGTGTAGGACATGCAGGACTCTGCCTTTTTCTTTTTTTTTAACTAAAAACCTGTTTTGATATATGCATTTTGCTTCTCTGCCTTCCAAAGAGAGGGGTCAAGAGGTGGGTTTTCACCTCCCTGTCCCAAGCTGTGGCTGAGTTCCCCAGTACTGACCAAAGCAACCTGCAGGCTCAGCCACCAGGGCTGCCAGAAGTGAAGAAAACCTTGGAGCTGAGGCAGAAACCTCGATAAAGGATACAGGGAGAGGGTGAGCTGAGGAGACATTTGGCTAAGTCTTTGTCACACATGCATCTCGTGTTTTAGAGTAAATGCAAATCCAAAAGCAGTGCCTGGCAGTGTGCTTGTGAGAGCAGAAAGCATGATAAAATGGACTAGTCTTTTCAAAGGATGTGCTATTACTGCTTTGAATCTGTCACAACAAACAGCCTTGACCATAAGACAAAGGAAATCAAAATAGACCAAACTGCCCTCACGTGACAGTCATTATCCAGGAGGGCCTAGGCTATGTTTGAATTACAGGCAAAAATAAGGACCAAAATAATGCCAAAGGAATGGGTTAAAACCTGCCTATTATAGTAGCTAAAGCAACTGGAGGCTTTTCATTAGTGGCAACTGCATATTTTCAAAGGAGCACTTAGGGCTCATGTCCCAGCTGAAGTCAGAGACGAAGAAGCTTCTTCAAGTCACACTGAGATTCCTTGTTTTGCTGGGCAAACACTGTAATTTCTAGTTCCTGTTTAGATGAACCTCACCCCTCTGTTAAGGACTTAAAACATTTGATTTAGCAGCACCTTGGCTTTAGCGATGCTCTGCATCCTCCAGCACTTGCTCCAGAATTTACCCTGCAGTATGAGAGCGCCTGGTATAAGGGCCAGGGAGGAAGACAGAGAAAAAAAACCAGAAAATATTTCACATGTGCCATTATAATTAAACAATGTTAAAGACCTCCTATCTTCCCCTCATACAGCAGCACATGGAGGAAGGCCATATCCAGGTCTGGCTTTCCCCATGCCTGAGGCAGGGAGCTGACCTGCAGGGCTGCACATTTTTTGAGCTTTGCTCCCTGAAAGCTTGCCCAGAAGGCTAAAGAAACACGACACATCATATTATTCTTCCCCTCCCAGATGTGCTTGGTGTGCTATGAAATACAATTTACCAGTCACCTGCACTGGAAAACAGGGGGGAGGAAGAGAGTGATTTTGGTGCAGAGGAGACCGAGGGATTTGGAGCAATGCAGTCCTCAGAGCCCTGGGGCAGATGACAAATATCAGTAACCACAAAGCACCCAGAGTGCATTTTGCAACAGTGAATACAGCAAAGCCCAGGAAGGTTTTCTTGGCCACCTCTCAAAGATTTAATCTGATACGAAGAGTGCTGTGCCAGCTCCTGCCGTCCTTACTCTGTTCTTGTCCCAAAAGTCAAGCAGGACGTTTCCAACTGCCTTAGTGGGTCAAGCCCAGCCTGTTCTGCCTCAGATGAGCCTGAAAAGACTTGGGATGGAGAAGTCAGGAGGACCTTTTCAGGGGAAACCTAGCCAAAGCCATCCAGTTCATCTCCTGCAGAGGCAAAATTGTTCCTTATGTTGTTTTGAAAGGTATCTCCTCAGGGCTGCCCACCACTCCCTCTCAGCAGACCTTGCTATCAAAAGATTTCACCTTTGTTTTCCCTTTCTTGGGGGACAGGGTGGGGGTTGGAATCCTGCTGCCCCCCTGCCTGAGATGTTTTTGGCTTATTTTTTCCCCATTGCTGTGCTCTCACTATTGCCCATGTTTCTTGTCTCCCCCATCTCTCTTAGCTGGGCACTCTTAACCAAGGGTGTAGCTTCGTGTTAAAGCTAACCCATTTCACAGTGGTCTTCCCTCCCCTGGGATATGGCCAGGCGTTTCCATCCCCTTCCTTGCAGCAGATCTCGCAATTAAGGCAAGCACAGAGTGAGCTAGAGCTGATCTGATGGAAAACGATCCACTGAAAACAATAATTACTACTTTTCTACTGGCTCAATGAGCAGAACCAATTCAGGCTGCCGTGGCGGCAGTGCCAGATCTGATGCAAAGGAAAGGGCAAGAATAAAAGAGCCAGGGGTGGGATGTGGACAGCTATCAGTTTAACCGTAACATAAAACCGCACCTGGGAACAGTAGTGGCATTGTATCTGGACGTCCCCTGCATCCCCACACCAGACTCTCTCCTTGCCCCAGGGAGACTCCAACCAATTGCATCCTTTATTCACTGCCTTTCAGACAGCTTTTAATCCACCTGCCAGCATAATTTAGAGATCTACGTCTCACAACTCCAGGTCAAGGGTTTTAATGAAAGCCAAATGTGTTACAGCACGCTTACTCCTTGCGGGCAGAACTTGGGACACAGTCCTGTCTTTCTGTGCTGCTCTTGTTCACCCAGAAAGGGGAGCAGTGGGGGAAAAGAAGAAATCGGGCAGTAGCTCTCGCCATGGTGAGCTTAAATTTCAGTGGCAAAGCATCCAGGCGGGTTGTCAGAGAAATCAGCTCAGATGCTGGATTACGTGATAGGAGACACGTCCAAAGCAGACAGGTAGATCTGAGTCATCAGCCCGGAGATAGTAATTGAAGTGTCTTGTGGTTTCAAATATTGTGAGATGTGGTCCGAGAATTTGTCATTCCCACCCTCCTCCATTTGTGACAGCCTATAGCAGATGTGCCCTCCAATTCTGACTCTATTTTCCAGCCTGTATGTCTCTGCGTGTGTAGCATGGTCTCCATCCCCATGTTGCACCTCCCTGGTACTACCTATACCTCTGCTGCGATCCTCTCTCCTCTGTCACCTCCAAAGCAAGTGAGACCTCACCTCCACTCACCTTCTACATCAGACAAGTCCCTCTCCAGGAACTCATGATTGCAAGCCTCCAAGAAACAATTTCAGCACATGGGACTGCTTCTCTGGCACCCAAAGTGCATCCTCTTCTCCCACTTAATGAACTCCACCTTCCATAGCCACATGACCACATACCACACAAACCTTAACTCCTATCTTCCATGGGTTTCTGTGACTATTCCTCACTGCAGCTCAGAAAGGACTGCCAGACAATAAAGCATTAAAGCAGTCTTCATCATTACAGGTATTTTTATCAACCGCTCTCATTAAAGAAGTGCAAAGAAATGAGAAATTTGTTTTCCAAGCAGGTCAGTGCACCCTAACTTCATTAATCACTTATTTTGATCTGCAATAGGAGCCTTGAGACAGACAGCACAGCCTGCCTGGCTCTGCTTTCAGATTGCTGCCAAGCTTCAGCTGCGGTGCAGAGTCCCTGCAAGAGTGGATAAACTCCATCCCAAAGTGAGTGATCAAGCAGTAAATGAGATTAACACTATGTTATTTGATGA